>NC_133541.1:61484411-62684411 GCF_048773025.1 Camelus bactrianus
TTGGGCATGAGAAAGGATCAGTTGTTTTACAAAGGTTTGAAGTAGACAGTGTGCTAATGGATTTTACTGAGATAGTGGTTATTAAACACTTGTTTTCTGGGGATTTGGGCTTATAGTCTCCATTGACAGTGATACAATTTGGTGCATAAGTAAAACATATTTTAGATCTGAAATCATAACAGAATAGCAATAAAAAAATTAGATGCCATGTACTCTACTTAGTTGAGCCTTAGATGAGGCCATTTTTTTAAAAAATATTTTTTAACTTTTTCTGGACACATCTGTAAAGGTATACTGTTGCATAATAAAATTTTAATTTAATATGTTAGAAATAATTTTGGTAAAGAATTACAAAATCTATTAGCTTGATGCAAAAATTATTGATAAGTCGTAGAAAACAATTGTTACTAAAGAGTTAGTGACCTTTGAAACATTAGCAAGTGATTTTTCTAAGATAGTAGCTATTCTACTTGGTTTTTACACTTTCCAAACTCTTATAACCAGTTGGTAGAAATATATTAAAAAGATATGCAATGTAATGGAGTGAAATAAACTATTATTTACAGAATGATGTCTAATTTGTGAAATTTTTAGCTACCATTCTCTGGTTGGCCACCCTGTTGACATTTTACCTTCTTACAGTACCAGAGAGAAAATGAAGTAAAATCAACCACAAATGGCTTAGTTTAGTTAATATTTAGTTATTTTAAGAAAATGTTTGATTTGGAAAGATAAAAACTGAGATTTGGGATTATCTCTGGCTTTTAATTGTCTCAGACTTTTGTTGATATTATGGGAGCAGTATAAGAAATTATTGGTGGATTTGTGTGTGTATGTAACCAGAAACAATGCCACACAAATAAAGCTGAAATAGGAAAAATAATAGAGCATGAACAGGCTTCCCTCTCAAAATTAACACGTGAAATCTGATCAGCAACTGTAGTGATAGAAAGAGGTGATCACTCTTTTATGACTTTTAAGGAAAAGAAACCAAGAAGGTGGGTTTATTGTCAGATTTAAAATATGTTTTAAGATAGGAAGACCTTTTGAGTTTGGTTTCCTATCAGGTTATCCTTTAGTGACAGACTTGGCCTTAGGGGCTCAACTGTTACAGTCCCCATCTTTGTGCAGGCATTGTTTGGCGCCTCTCATGTGAGAAACTTAGGGAGAATATCTACAAAGCACATGTGTTCTGTTCTCTACAGTGAATTATTAAGATTTCACTATTGCAACTCTTTGTTACCAGTTTTTTGACTTGAACATTGAGAATAATTTGTTATCCCAAATGAATTATTCAAGTTTATTTTTCAAAAATCTGTAAATTCTTCTTTTATAGATTCTCCTAGATAGCTGTAAAAGAAGAATCACAAAATACTTCAATTTTCTTGAGTTGTTTGCACCTGAGTTATGTGACTTAGTCACACAAGAATGTCTGTAGGTTTTCAGGATTCATGGCTTGTGTTTTTACCTGCTAATAAAACTTTTGGCTTGACATTTAGCTGTGGAAAGACTTTGAACTAACAAGTTTAAATTGATCAGTATGTACATAGCTACCCCTAATTCATTCTGGGCAAAATGAAAGAGTATAATCTTTGGCTTCAGAATCCTGGCATATGAAATGATACTTTTAGACTTGGTATAAAAGAAGCAAATGTTTTTAGATTCAAGCTTTTCTAAACTGCTTGGAACAAATACATTGTTTTTTTAAAAAATTTATTATCTATAGAGGAGGTATGAAAAATAAGGCATTGTGGCAAAATTATTGTTTTTTTTTTCTTTCCTGGACAACTCTCCTTTGTATGGCAGAAACTAACTATCAAAAACAAAATTTGAGGTAAAATGAAAGAGGAAAATAATTGGTTTGATTTAGCCACACCTGGGCATAGCTACATATTACTACTGTAGGGGCATAGCTCTTGTAACACATATTTGTCTTGGCCAATTTCTCAATATTTTTATTATGTTTTTCATATTATTTATATAAATGGAAAAATAATCTGCCTTTCCTAGAAAAGCTATTCTTCATAGCAGAGTATTATAATACCATTATTCAACTTTTATAAAGCAAAAGTATGCTATATTGGTGTTTATTGCAGTTACATGTCTGCTATATAAATCTCCTTGAAATATTTGTTACTTGGTGAATAGGTCACAGAAAATGTACTAAAACACCTTCCATTGATTTTTAACTTATTTCATATTTTGTTTTGGATGATCTCCCATTATAAACTCATTTATAAGTTTTGTTGTATAAAACAATTTAATCATGGCAATTAACTTAATTCAGAGTTCAGTTAAGCTTATTTTATAATACGTGAAGGAAAAAGCACATTGACATGACAACCAAAACTTTTGCAGAAGAGTTTTAGGATCAATCCTTAGAAGAAATTCTAAATCTTTATAGGTGTAAACGAGAACTGGTAATAAATTCCTCTGGATCTTAAAAAACAAAAACAAACAAACAAAAAACCAAACCCTTACTCTGCTTGTGACTGTTAGGTATAATTTCAGAGTTTAATACAGTATTTAGAACAGAGATGGCACATCAGCAAATTGATCTCATTTTTAACCTCATCACAGTAAAGAAAGCAGAATTACAAACACACATAGTTGTACAACAACCAAGAAAAAAAGGGAAAAGTTTCCTTCTCTTTTATTCATTTATAGGTTTACTCAGTTTTACATGACTCAAAAGAAAAAGGAAAGAGAAAGAAAAGCCTCATGGTAATTTTAGTTGCTGATCCTAGTTTGAACTGCAGAGCGGTAGAAGGGTGTGGGGCCTGGGAGTGGATGGCATCTGTGGTTGCCCTTACCACAGTCAGCTTAGGGGCAGGGCTGGGGAAGGGCAGGATGGTACATAGACCCTGGAAGCTAACCAGTTGTGGCCATTAATTAACTTCAATGACTACATTTCAGAATTTGTGAGGTACAAAGTACTTCAGGCTTCTGAGAAAATGAAGATTTCAAGTAAAAAATCTGTAGTTTTCCAGTCTGCTTTTCAAGTATTCACATTTATATGCATTTCAACCCTGTCCTTGAAAGAGGGATATTTTCTAAAAATTGAAAAGTGGTTTCGTGTTAGTGAAACTGTAATATGTAGTAAAGACCACAGTATGCATGCTTTAAAATGACCAAAAAGAGAAATGAAAAAATTCAACCTCTGACTTTAACCAGATTGGGTGGATATTATCTTATAAGAAAGGAAATGAATTTACAGATGACTTTGAAACACACTGGATTATAGAGTGTCTGACAAATCTCTTACAAAGGTAAATGAGGAAAAGGAAGTGATCAGGGTGGCTGATGTTCCTGTTTATCATTGAAGAAATGTCTTCCTGAGTTAGAAAAAAAAAAAAAAGCATCTGGCAGAGCAGGGTGGTAGTCTTGCTTTAAGACAATGGAATCCAGTGTGGTGCTGCTATTTAAAAATATAGAATGGACTTAATACCTCAAATGGAATGAGTTGCATGATATTAATTATCTTTGTATGTAGTGGAGCCTATAAGTAGAAATGGTCTCTTTATAGGCAGGCTGATTAGAATATGAAAAGAGCAATTCAAGTAATCTAAACCTATTAGGCTATCGATTAATTGATATGACTCCTGATACTTGAAATAAGTAAAACTGTCAAAGTCAAAGCGCCTTTGGCTGCCTCTCTACCTGTAAAAGTCATCACAACAAATCATCTCAAGACCTGATTATTACATGGGTGTTTTCTAATGATTATTGTTTTGTTTAACTGGCTTATTGTAATTAAAAACTTGCCAAATTGCTCTTTCTAAAAGTGTCTTGACATTTTCCTTACACTTGGGTGATTCTATAATTAGAGATTTTTGGAGATAGATGCTTATCTACAAATGACCATTCTTTAGCTTATAGATCAATACCAATAGGAAGAAAGAGGTTCTATTTCTTCTTTGTAGAGATGGAAATTTTAAATACCAATGGGATATAGCAAATACTTGATTAATGTGCAGTTTGCATCCTTATAGGGAAAGAAATCTCAGGGCATAAAGGTAACTGGGGAATATTCCAGGACCTTGAGGATAGTATTCGGCTAGCCACGGTGAGAGTGAAAGCTTGGTGGTAGTGGAACATCCTTCCAGGGACTATGTTCTGAGAAAAGTGGAGAGACAGTTGAGGTGAGAGAGGTGAAGAGGGTGAGGATTTCAAAGATTAGTTGTCTTATGTTCAAAAAAATCATAGTTCTTAAACATGGATTTTATTTCCTGTTTACTCCAAAAAATTTTATGGAACATTTACTATGTTCTGAGATTTATAAGCAGTATAATCCAGAGATGGTTTAGACAGATGTTGTGACTTTGAAGAATTCTTCCTCTTGAGGGGGAATAAACAGTTATATGCAATTCAATAAATGTAATAGTAGGTATATAAATAAAGTAGTAATTGATCAAATAAAGCAGTTTGAGGGAGATGGGTACATTTTAGACAATGGGTAAAGTAGAAGTAGAAGAATATACTGTACCTCTGCAGAAGGGGAAGAGGCAAGGGTGAGGGGAGGGGCAGTGGGAGAGGAGTCTTGCTAGATGTGGGTCCAGCAAGAAAAGATGTAAAGGCTGGATAGCTGAGGGTGATGTTTCCCATTTCTGAGGAGATTCAATTGGCCCTATAGGCAATTGGAAGCCATCAGAAAATTTTAACTTTGAGTGACATGATCAGCATTTTGTTTTAAGAAAATCACTCATGGATGCAGGCTGGAACAGGGAATTCTGTTAGGAGGTTATGAAAGATGATGAGAGTCTTTGCCAGGCCAGATGGAGATGAGTTGGAAGGAAATGAAAAGTTAAGAGTGAAATTATGGTGATAGACATAAAGATTTAACTATCGCTTATAGGGTAGGGTTGAGAGTAGAGATAAAAGAAGGTCCCAGAGTTTTTAACAAGGGAATTGGATGGGTAATGGTGACTAACTTCTTATGTGTACAAACAAAAAACTCTCTTCAGATATGTATAACCCTTTCTGTTTTCTCCAGCCAGGATTATATCTCAAAGATACTCTAGAGCAGTATGTATTCTTGGGGAAATTTACTCTGATATATGTTTGAAAGACAGTTGTCAAAAAAAAAAAAAAATTACAGGCAAGTTATTGCAACTACACTGTAGTTTATCAGCTTTCCTCAATCCACAAATCAACCCTGACTCTTGCTTTCTCACTCTGTTATTTTCTCTCACTCTCTGGGAAATATAACTGTTAGTACCTAGTGGCACTATGCCTTTTGTGTCAGGGGAAAATACATTTTTCTTGTTAAGGATTTTAGATGCCTTATGCATCCTCAAGATGCTTTTTGGGAGAATAGAGCTGTGTAAACCTTATATTATTCCATTACAAATTATGGTCAGTGGGGCAGAATGTATTCTACAATTTATGGCTTCCTGTGAACATTGAAACAAATCTCTCAGACCAGGGTTTGGTGGTGGAGTGTGGGAATTTTCCGTGCCTTTTAGCATTGAAGTCAGTGACTTTTAGTCCAAGTTATCAGTCCAAAATGAATGGGGGCCATTTGCTATTCATTTTGCAAAGTGTGGACAGTGGTTTGATAAATGAACAAGGCTTTGGATAATCTGTGAAAAATCCTTCTCCGAGTAACACCTTGTGCACTACAGAGACTAAAGTGAATGATGTTTTAGATACAGGAAAAATGTGCATATGAAGCCTGCTGACGAAAAATTCTTTTGTATATGTGCTGGATGTAAATCTCTAATCATGATCCGTTTAGCAAAGGAAGGAAGGAAGGAATCCTTAAACATGTAAGGGGAAGGGGACAGGAAATGAAAGAACAGAAAAGGCCAAGATGAATACCATAGTCTGCATAGCAATTAGTTTTTAATGATCATAGATTTTTTTTATAGCAAAGCAAGATACTCCAACCAAAGTAATAAATATATCATCAAGTTTATAGATAAGAGTTAGAAAGAATACACACACACACACACTTTTCCCCACTGTGCCCACTAAAAGCCACTAAATATTAAAAAGGAAAATGCAAGAGAAAGCTAGAAAAGCTAGAATAAGCCTTACTTTCTTGGCTCCAGGAAACACCTTTGGAATGAATGTATTTGGAGATCTTCACTAGAGTTGAATTTGCATAGGTGTTTTGGGGAACACTAGGACTCTGAGTGTGCGCCTAGGGCTTTATTTGTAGAAATGAAGATGAATATGAATAGACTTTCCTCAAGTCTCTGAAATTCTGGGTTTCAGGCCATATCTGGAAGCAGGATAGGCCCCACTCGGATGTACGTCAGGAGAACGTCAGCATAGAATGTGAGATTTTACCCAAACTCAAAGGAGAGGCAAGACTAAACCTCGACTTGGGGAGTGGGAAAGGAGTGCCTGCTTCGCCAGTGTAGCAATGAAGGGTTTGCCCAAGCTCAGCTTGCTAGCAGAACTGTTACCCTGTAAAGAATTAGGCGATTTGATGGAGCCAGGACTCTGAATAACCCGTTAGGGCAGAATATCCCAAACTTGCTGGGCTGCTGAAACACATTTAAGTTATAATATATTAATAGAATACCAACAGGAAGTCATAAGATATATTGTATACCTTGATCGAAGAATATACCTCAAAAGTGATCTCATATCTGATTTTAAAGCTGCAGAAATGACCAAAACTAATTCATATGTGTGCTCTAACTTTGTAGCGTCACAAATAAATTAGATAATTTATTTTATTTCATTCATACGAGGAAACCCAATCATTTCAAGCTTAAGTAAAATACAAAAACTTATCATGTTTAATATGTAAGTATGTTAAAAAAAATTTGTGGCATATTTACTTAATATTACTGTTTAATGTGAAAGTCTTATTTTGTATAAGTACTGTGTAGCAGAAGAAAAAGAACCAGAATTGCATATTCTGCAGTATTTGAGAAATGTTAGATTAACCATTCTAAGAGTCACTAATTATTTGTCCAAGGAAGAGCAAAATTGAGATGTATCATCTTAATTTTGAAATGTTCTGATTTTTTTCCTTGTTTACTTATTTTATTGAGACACAATTGAAAACCACGTAACTCATTTTTAAAAAATACTCTCCCTTTCAATTATAGTTCAAGGCAAGTAGGATTATGAAGTATAAATTTTTAGTATATGACACATATTTTAATAAAATACACCTACTGTATTTTTAAGCTGTAAAATGCTGATGTAGATCAGTGATCTTCAAATCAACAATATACATCACCTTGAGGGTTAAGTGGTAAATACTGCATCAATGTGTAAATTAGACGTAATGAGGTGATCCTTCTTATAACCTCTAGGTGTCCTGGTATGCATTTCTTGAGAGAAGAGAATTGTATGTCAATTATAGTTCCTTATACATTTATTCAATATTCCCATATATTCAATTCATACATAGTATTAAATGCAGAGGCAGCAATACTGCTGACAGTGTGTGTGTGTGATGTGGTGTGAACTCTGAGGAAGAGTTTGGGAATCCTTGCTTGTAGTTGTTGTAGAGAGCAATATAAAACTGTCCATTATCTAGTCAATTAAAGAAAGATTCGAGGATGCTATATAATAGACACTAGAAGTTGCTACTGTTTCCTGAAGGCCCGCCTATTGATGCTTCCTGTTCCAGGACTGCTGTTGAAAGCCATCCTAGAGATAGACGCAGCAGCCGTGGAAAAGGATAGTTCTTGGGTATTTTGCACTAATTACAACCTTTGGGGACATAAAATAGAATTGTGGAGGGTCTTGGTTCCTCTTTCTTGAGCCATGATGATACCCTTAGGAGAGGTCCACTTAATATTTGGGTAGTTTGGGGACATCAGGAGAGGGAGCAGTGAGATGGTAATGATGGTGATGGCAACGATGGTGACATGATAGTGATTTCATTGTTCCTCACTGAAGTGAAAGAATAAACATTTCACATTAGGAGATCTAGTGTGAGTAAAAGCCCAGATAATGCTCTATAAGAGTTTAATATCTTTATAGCAACAATAAACCTGCCCTTAGATTCCCGTTTGAGTGGTACAACCTGCAAAAGAAGAAGTTAATATTTATATAAACAATAATAAATTTAATAGCAAGAAATAGGCTGACTCAGTGGGTCTTCCAAGATTAGAATGTATAAGTGGAATTAGTAATTTGAGTTCAAGCTAAGAACAACCATTGGTTTAGAGGCAAAATTAGCCTTTAAGTTTAGTCATTCTTTTTCTGGCTCTTTAAGCCTGGGAAGCCCACCTGGGCAGAAGCCCTGCTGGCTCATAAGAACAGCTACTAATACAAATATCATTCTAGACGTTCCTACTTTCCTCACCTCATTCCATGGCCCCCAAATCCAATAGTCACTTTCTCATCAGACTGACTTCTGAGTGCCTTACTTCTGGTCTCTGATGTCATTGTTTAAAAAACCTTTTGAACTTTTCTAGCTTTTTCTACCTTTCCCTTCCCATATGGCTTTTGGCTCTTTCCTCTGTCCTGCTTCAGTGTGGAGTACAGTCTCTCAGCTGACCTTAGTCCCTGCCCACCTAGGGAGCGTCCAGATGGTTCATGTTCAGCCCTGGTAGGCAGAGAGTTGGAAAATCATACAGTATTTTATTCAGCATGGTCTAAAGGCATCTCAGTGGTGGAAACTAAACACATGAAAACTCAGCTATTTGTGAGAATCCCAGTAGAAGGGCTAAATGATACATGTGATCAATTTGAAAATCTAAGAGATTACCACAGAGACTCTGCTCATTTTGTCACATAATTGCTGCATATTGAAACAGGCTATACTCAAGACTGTGTTTAATTGTTGACCAGTAATACTGTACTGTATTGTTTAATTCTAGGAGCCTAATATGTTTTTTAGGTGTTTTGGTTAAGAAAAAAATATTAGAATGGAATGAAATTAATAGCTTTAACTAAATGGTTTAGGAAGACAGTACAGTGTCCTTTGTTAGTGACATGAGAAAGTCTACTTAGTGGCTGTTTAAACTCAAAGGTAAGAAGACTGATAACTGAGCATTGTGTGGAGACTTTTGCAGTTCAGGTTTATGCTACCAGACTCTCTACATGACACCAATATGCAGCTGATAAGGAACCTTAATGGACCTTTCATATCTGCATGGTAACTAGGACATACACCATGTATGGTTATGAGATTGTTACCTATTAAGACTTCATTCTGATAACTTAACTTCCTGTCAAGTGATGTGTTGCAGAAACTGCTTCCAGCTTCTCATCTCTTTACTACAAGATTTTCCATGAAAAATACCACAATTTAAAAAATACACAATTTTAAACCTTTAGGGTTATTGTAATGGAGATTACATATCACTATAGTGATGGTTTTTATGTTACAGATTATATGTATACACACATATACATATCTGTAATAATCTTATAGATTATATATATGCCTAATTAGATTTATCAAACATTGGGGCTTCTCAGAAAAGTTAGGATAGAGATTGTGGAGATTGCAGGGTCTCACATATGAAGCAAGCATTACCTTTAGAATGAATAGCTAGTATGTCTTGAATGTGGTTGTAGTGCTGTTTTTTCAAATGTATGTATAAGCACTTGTGGTTACAGAACATACATTCTATTAAAACTACTATGGGATTAATTATATTTTCTTATCATTGTGCTGTTTTCTCATCATGAATAATGTGTTGTAAAAGTCTGTTACCTTGTGGGCAGAGATGCTTGAGTATTTTTGCCATTAAAATGGAGTCCTAGTAGTTGAAACACTTGGGAACAACTGCTGTACTACTTAGAAATCCAAAAGGAACAAGTCTTTAGTGTTGGGAAAATATATGAGCTATTACATATAATAGATTGAGAAATCTGCTATTTTTCTGTTAAGAATGTCTTTGAAGAAAACATTTACTTTCATAATGGTGTATATGTCCCATGACCTCTAAAGTCAAGCTGAAATAATTCATTTCTCAAAAAAACTTACAAAGTAAATATACAAATAAGGGAAGAAATGCAATTAAAATCTCAGCCTCTGTTGAATTACTTTGGAAATAAATGTTGGCTAAGAAACGGGAGCATTATAAGAAGCTGCTGGTCTGCACATGCAAAGGAAAAATTATTATATTAAAAATTACAGTTTCTAAAACATTTGTTTCTCATCTGGCATCAAATAAAGTTTAATTGCAAGTTGTTTTATATCATTTTCTCTTGGGGATATGTTTTCAAAAAGATACACAGGAGGTTCATATGTACACACATCTCATTATTTCTCAGTAGGATTCATGTTTGTGCCACCTACTCATGATTGGAAGCGCGTACTCTAATGTCTCTGATTTAGGCTCATACTGGGCTTTTATAACAATATAATTCTTTTTTTGCTACATGGTTCTGTAGACTGTTTCAAAATGAGATTCCAAATTGCCAAAAAAACAAACCACCCAACCCAAAACCCTAATGACTCTCAACAGTTTCTTTGACATATTTAAGCAAAATATTCTGTTCCCTTCAACAAAAAGGCACAAAATTTTGGGTTTGGGTTCGAATTACATTTGGCCAGCAGCTGTTTATAAAATTGAACAGCAGACAGTGCAATAAAAACAGATTATATGTGGATTCTATTTCTTTCCTGGACAGCCTGTCTTGTAAATATTTGCTTTTACCATCAGCATATGAGAGAAAAGCATTAGCCTCTTTGCACAGTTTAGAAGTGGCTTAAGAGAAATTGTAAAATAATCATGCAGGGACCTCGCCCACCCCTCCCCAAATGCCCCTTTTGATTTCTTTAGTTATTGTTATGAAAAAAAAAAAAGAAAAATTTACTACATTTGGTGTTTAAAAGAATCTTTTTTAGACCTTTTCTTAATCTGCTGAACAGTAGGCAAAATGAGCTCTGCTTCAGGCCCACAAGACTGCAGGTCTCTGTTGAATTTTTTTTAATTGAGACTGGAACATGAATGAGAGCAAAGAGTGTCTGAAAATATGTATAATGCCATGATTTCTGAAAAAATAATGGAGATTTTTGAATTATAGACAAGGGCAGCAACACTAAATCATATTTTCTGGGATTTTCTGATTATAGTTAAAAAACATATCAGTGGCTTCCTGTCACTCTTTGGGGATTTGCCCCTAACAGAGTTTACAAGGCTGGGAAGCTCAGGTCCCTTCTCAGTTCTCCTCACTCACTTCCCGGGGTGCCCTGCCTGCTGCTTATCCTCCATCCATATGGGCTTCCTTTCAGTTGGTCCTCTGCCCAGAGCTGCTTCCCAACATAGGACTGGGGCCGGCCATGTCCTCCACATGGGAGGCCCTCTTTTCCTCTCCTCTTTCTCTCTTAGGCCCTCTCCTACCTTCCTGTCTTAGTCAGTCCCCATGTTACTCTCCTCTCGTCACCATACAGCTCTTCTGTAGCACTTACTGTAGTTGTGATACTTGGTCACCACAGGTCTTTGCCAATATACTGAAAGTTCATGAGGCCAGGAACCCTGTTTTTGTTCACCATGGTAATGTAGTAATAACATGCTTGGCACATTGGAAGCACCCAAATATTTACTGAATGACTGAAAGACTCTCGTTCTACCACTCTTTATTCCAGACCCCAGGAAATAGATCAAAAACAAACCTCACTTCCTGGTCAACATTCCCCTTTCTTGCAACACAAACTACATCAAGTTATCTTTGGATGTGTACTGGCCTTTGTATTTGTCTGCCAGGATGTACAAGAACAATATATTACTGATTTAAAATGTCCTGTAATGCCTTGTCTAACAAAGGTGGCATATAAAAATCACATGTTCTCTATTCTACTTCATTCCATTTTGTATGAAATAATCATAAACAACCCCCTTTGAAGGCCGTTTTTCCTCAAGGTGGTTTGGCAAATGATGATTCTATGACAACAGAAAAGCAGTACCTCATTTTTAGGTGCTTTCCTTTTATTTCTCCATGCAGCTATGTTGTGCTAAATCCTTGGTGCCTAAGGGTCTCTCTGCCAGCTAGAAACCAGTGATAATAACCTGATACTGTGCACATGCTATCAGAAAAGTCCTGTCAATCCACTTCTCCTAAGTACTTACCTTGGTTAGTTAGCAAAGGACATCTATTTAAAATAAATAAAGCAAAACGAAGCACTAATGTAATGATCTAATCTAGGTAAGAGGAAGTACCTAAGTAATCATTATTTTGGAAAAGGCTCATTCTATTCTGGCTTAAAATGGACTTGTACTTCCACATGTCACTCTGTCAGCCTTCCTCATTATTGTCACTGCAGTTATCAGCATGGTCCATGCATTTCTATCTTATCTCTTACCTCCCCCTCCCTGTTCTTATCCACTTGGAACCAGTACCTAGGAGCTCTGGCTCTAGGGTGGACTTAGTGCTTGCTTTTCTGAAACCAGCTGTACACAACCAAAAGAACAGAACAGGAGCCCTTTGCCCTTCTTACTTTGGAGAAGGCCATTGGACACTTCCCAATTCCTAATTCTCAGGTTGTCGTAAATTCCTTGTGTTGTTAAAGGGACCAATCACAAACACAGAGACAAAATCATCTGTCAAGATACTTGCAAAAATAAACATGGTCTGATAGGTTTTATTGCTAAGTAAACCATACATCTTTGATTTCATTTTCTAAGCGTTTGGACCCTTCCCCGCTTAATAGGTATAAATGAGGTAAAATGGACTGTCATTAAATCACATTGAACTTCAAAGATGAGCAATTCTTTTATTGTCTGATTTAGTTTTCATATTGTTTCTGTGCTAGCAGAAAATGGAAACAAAGCTGTTGATACATTTAGAAAATTTCAAGATGGCCACTGTCATCTAAGTTAGAATGTTGGCTTATTTGCAGTTTATGTAGAGCCCTGGCCCTTTCTATAATAACAATAATAATAAATGCAAACCTAAAACAGTTTTGGTCTTGAGTTTGCATTCCATCTATCTTCTTTGAACTGTTAAAACATCTGGTTTTAAGAAAAAAAATCAACTTCAACATGTTTGGGAGAAAAAGGCAGCCCACAAAATAAATCAGGGTCAAGTGTTGTTATTTCATGGGTAATTATAAAGCAGTCTGATTTATTAGTAAATCTTGCATCATGCTTACTTTTAGCCACAACCATTGTGATTGTTCTTAGACTTTCATTGGAAAGTGGCTAAATTACAGGCTTTAGGAACATATAGGGCCAGCTATCATGGCAAAAATGCCGTGTGGTCTTGTCGTACCTTACTTCCCTAAGTTTTCCATCTTGCAAGTGAAATTGTGTCTTTGTTTAGTTCATTTTCCCAATTAATTCATGAGTTTTTACCAACAGTTACTTGGAAACAAAAAGACGCCCACAATAAATTATTGAAAAGAAAATGCATGCTAGTTTAATTGAAGAGCAGATGGTTGGCTTGAAGGGTCTTCTTACTGTGTTTCAATAGCACAGCAAGGAAGAGGGGGACAGGTTGCAGTGGCCCTGTTAAGCTAACATAAACAACTTGGAGGAGGTGAGGCACAGCATTTTGAGAAAGCCAACTAGTTTGAGACTTTAATTACAGTTAGAGAAGACACTTAAGCCTCTCTTTTCAAATAAAAGGTCTGACAAGGTATCTTTAAACAGGTCTTCTGGAGAATATAGATCCAGGTCAGAAACATACAGGCCAAAGTTTTTAGACCAGGCAGTACCACGACGTAAGCAAAGTCAGCTTCACTTTTTCTCTGACATCACTACAAACTAATAGTAGTTTTACACCGTCATGAAATGCTCACTTACTCACTGCTGAATGTTGTCTGCTTCTGCAAAGAACCAGAAATCTCAGTTTTTATAGACTTTGAAACAGGTCCATCTCCTAGTGCTCTAAGTTACTTTCTGTTTTTACCAGGTCACCCAGATTAGGGTGCCTAGATTGAAGACTGATACCCAAATAGAATGAAATGACTTAATTGTGAAATTCAGCAGTTAGATTAGGATACCACATTTAATGGTTTTCTTTTTGGGAAATTTATGTATATAATTGTGCAATGTAAAAATAAAAATTTTAACTTTTTTCCTTTTTGTCAAACACATGAAATCCAGCATCAAATACAGGTTAGTCCTGCTACAGTTAAAAGAAAAAAAAAAAATAGAAACTCAGGCATATCCATATGATGCCAAATATCTGGGTTGGAATTAGAGTATTTGGTAAAATACAAAATCCAAACCAAACCTGGGTGCATTATCCAACTCCAGACTTCTGCTCTAATATAGAGTAAATTATCTGACAATTATCTGGATAATTGCCCCCAAATCTAAAAGTGAATAAAATCTGGATAGATACTACAAAATCTTTAAATGAAAAATGTGTATAGTTTTACTCATGGGTGTGGTCTCTGATCATCAACCAGAGCCTACATATTCTTATTTCCCTTAGAATTCTAACAAACTTGGCTAACTAGTTTTTACATTGTAGTAATTCATACATTGTGATAAGAAGAAAAAAACTGCTTGAGATAGGGATGTCAGTAGCAAAAAGAAGTGATAGTTGACGACAAAGAAAATGGCAGAAAAGCTCTTAAAGACATTGTAAACTTGATCTATTTAATGTGGGATCAAAGGCTACACACCCTAAGGCTATTTATTGTTTTTCAAACATCCCTGGTAATAAGAATCACCAAGGAGGTTTGTTTAAACACTCAGCTTTTCCAGTTCTTCTGTTGGAAATTCTGGTTCAGTGTGTCTGGGATAGGAACCAGGAATCTGTACTTAACAAATAATAGTTTTCAGCAGTGTTTGGCAAACACTGCCTCAAAAAGTGATAGCCCTAAGGGATTAAGAAGAAGCTTAATCAATATGCCTGATTCTCTGTGTAAATGGTTAAAGGCTAGTTTAACCATATTACTTAAATATTTATTTCTGACAACAATGCAGTATTTAAAGGGGTAAGTTTTATTAGCTATACGATTCACTTCTCTTACTCATATTTCCCTGATAAGTTGCTTATTGAGATGAAGTAGTGTGTAGAGAATTATCCTCAATGAAGAGCCTGTGCGGACTATGAATGACATGATTTGGATTAAACTTGAGCTCCTCATAAATAGCATTCTTCACCATTATCATCATCAACTAGTAAACAAGTCCCTGTTTAAAAACAAAAGTATTATTTTATTATTTCAGTTGAAATGGTCTTTATTTGTATAACTGTGGAATTACTGAAAACATCTTTCAGGCTTTTGTCTCCTCTTTTCTAGAAAGATTTTAGCACTGACTTTTCTCAATCTCATATAGTGCCATCCTTCTAGGGGTCTTCAGTATCTATTTGGATGACCTGCTTGACAACCTAGATTTTAAGTTACTTGTCCTCAGTGTCAGTATGACATTTGTCTATAAACCACTTCAACTATCCTGTTCCATTGCCACACGTCAGATTTTGTTATAACCCTAAACTTCTTCCAAGGTATAGAATCCAACCATGTAAACCCATAGTTTCTGGGAAGCATGGGAACTTCTGATCCCTTGTCTCTTCCACTTGTCCCTCTATACAAGTCTGCTCTTGTCTTTGCATCTTTCTGAACCCAACTTGAATATGCTGTCAATGTCTTTACCTGTCTTGTCCCCTTATCCTTCTATCATAACTTTCCTGAAGGGTCCCAATACTGGATAAATCTAATTGGGCCATTCTAGGTCAGTGCAGCTCCACAGCTTGTGAACATCAAACAAACTTGAAGATATATGCCACTATATATTCATGATTTCCAGAATCAATGACCCTTAACAGGGCCCAGCCATACTTCCAAGTGTCTGTAGTTGACTCCCTCCATTGCATTACACGGTGATGCTTTCAACACTTCTGTATGTTCCTTGAACCTCTTATGTTTCCTTCTCTTTCCTTCTCTCAGTCTCTAACTTCAAAGAGAAAATGTGAGACAACATAAAAACTGTCAACAATGTACCATTTTTCAACTGTGACAATACTTTCTTTTGTTTGTTATTAATACTGCTACTCATGGTCTGGAGCATTCTTACCTCTCTTTTTCCACTTCAGTCTTTCCTTACTGATCAGTTCCCACAGTTCAAATATTTCTCATTAAAAAAAAACCAAACTATATACTACCTTTCTCTCTTCGTCATAGCCCCTCCACCTTGACATCTGTCTCTTCTCTGCTTCATGGTTAAAGTTAATTAATGAGTTGGACACTTAGCTGCCTTTATTTCTCACCTTTACTTACCCTTGAACCTAAATAACTTGGCTTCTGCTTCTAGAACTCTGATGAATGTGTTCTTAACAAGTTCACAGATCTATGTCTTTAAATCTAAGGAACAGTTCTTAATCCATATTTGACTTGATTTCAAAGAAACATTGGTTACTATAGACCATGAACCTCTTTGAAACATTCTCTTTTCTTGGCTTTTGAGACTTCATATTCTCCTTGCTTTTCTGTTACTTCTCTTTATATCTTTTGTGGCATCTTTTAACTACCAGTTAAATTTGGTTTTCCTATGGTCCAGATTATTGGTCCTTTACTCTTCTCACTTGGTATACTAATTTATGCTATAGTTTGTATAGCATCTATGTTTTGATGACTCTCAACTCACATATTCAATCCCTATCCTTCTGTTAAGTTTAGTCCTTTATTACCAGTTTCCTCCTGTGGATTGGTACAACTACCCACACTGCCACAATTCTCATCCGTACCACAGTCATCTCTCACCCGGATCACTAAAGCAGTTTCCTAATAGCCTCTCAGCCTCTAGGCTTGACCAACCCTCATCTACATTCTAGTCAGGATGATGTTTTAAAATGCAAGGCTGATCCCCAACTCTGTTGGAAAACTTCCAGAGGCTTCTTGTTGGACTCAAGGTAATGGACTGTGACTCACAAAGTCCTCCATGGTCTCAGCCAATCTAAGCTAACTACTAAGAAGTTCTCCCATGTGTTCCATGCTTTAGCTATATTAAAAATATTTACTTTATTTGATTGGACCAGGTTGCATATCACTTCTAGACTATTTTATACTGTATATTCTTGGTGTGGGATGTTTTGCTAGCCCCACTTCCACCTCCACACTCTTTAGGTCTTACTCAGGTATCTCTTTCTCCAGGAAATCTTTCTGATCACTCAAGTTGGGCTAGGTGACTATGCTCTGTGCTCCCAGATCAACTTATAGTTAGTTCCCTTCTTTTATTCATCATCCTGTTTGTACTCCCTATTAAACCAGCTGATCCTTGGGAAGAGAGACTATGAATCTTGGTCACCCCTAGAGCATAATTCCTAAAACAAAATATGTACTCATTTAAGAATAAAGTAGTGGATGAGTATATGTCTAGGTGTGGGGAACTTTATGTAAGACTGGAATAAGATATGAGAAGTAAAAAATTTTAAGATGAAATAGTAACAGATACAGTCTTTGGCAAAAGGAAAGTCCTGTTTCTTTCCTTGGCTTTTTGCCCTGAGAGATTTACCATTGGAAGAAAGGAATCACAGTAATACTTCATGGCCATCTTATTGCTGTATTCATAATCTTCTGCTGTGCTCATAATCTTCTACTTACTTAGGATCATTAACAAGATACAGCATTCTTCAATGTATAAATACAAGTATACAGGTTACTGCTGAATGTCATTCCCTATTCATTGCACACTCATCAGACCACTGGAGAACCAGACTACTAACTCGGATTTTTTTTTTTTTTTTTTTTAGGAGGCATATGCAGGTGAAACAAACCTGCTGTATCATAACAGTTCCTCTTAAGTAACATCCAAATTATCCTCAGTAGTTTTTTCCCTTTTTCCATGTCATATTTTTCTTGATAACAAAATATGTAAGCATAAATGCATTTTACTAATATCAAGTGATAAAACAGTATCAAAATATTGAGTTAGTTAAGCAGTTATTTTTTATTAGTCTCTGATGACACTTTTCTCTAGTTCCCTTTTCTGTAACTACACTAAATTACAACATTTCTCCAACTTTAAACACCTTGATCATTCCTCTCTCCATACCTTTCAATTTCTTCCTCCCACGGGAGAGGGTGGAACATGTGTTTGAAAGAGTTTTATCCCTAACACAATCCATGTGACCTCCGTGTCTTCTAAAATGATTTCTGGTGGGAATGCTAGTGATTTCGAGGATCACATGTAATTTCCTGCTGAGCTGTTTAGCATGTGCAAATTACCATTTGACCTCCATAGTGACATATTTGTCATAGCAATTTTCACTTCTAGTGAAACAAGTTAAACTGCCGCAGTAAAAGTGATTTTAAGCAGTAATTCTTCATACAAACCTTTCACATGGATCTGGCACTATGTGTTTTACAGATTGATACCTGGGCTTCGGATATTTCTTTTCATGTTGTTTTTAATAAGAAGCACAATATTTCCATAACTCATATTTGGAATGGTTCCTGGTTTTGAAAGCAGATTATTAAAACTGAGCATATGGAGGTCTTAAAGTAGAACCTTATGGAGGAAAAACAGTTGATCAAGTCTATTTTGCAGTACTGAAAAATTAAGTGCTTGCAAAATTTTGGTAAGGCAAGGTTTATTCTTTGTAACTCTTAAAAATCTCAAATTAGCGAACTGTCTGTGTTGGGTGAGTTAATAATCACATTGAAAACTCTTTTGTCATGATTATTTTTAAACAGTCAGATTGTTTCTTTGCCTACATTCCCCCCCCCCCCCCCCGTGATTGTATTACCTGGGAGCACTCAATGAACTTGCAAAAGAGAATCTTGAAAAGGAAGCTGAATTTCCAGTGATTGATTTTACAGATGAAATATTACAGAATAAGGTGAGGTTAATCCCAAATAAATAGAAGTAAATAGAGTAGTAAAGTGAAAATCTAATTGAAAGAACTTGTTTCTTGCATGCCAAAAATTCAGTACCATTACAGATTTTGCTCTTGATTCAAATTCAGTACATATATACATTTATCTCTTCCTCCATGGACTTGCTATTTTCTCAAAGAAATATAATCAGAAAATTTTATACTATCCACATGTGCATAATGATTGCCTTTATTTCTTCACCAAAATTTCCTAAGTATCACATGCCCACACCCTGCTATGTACTTGATATGCAAAGACAAGTAAGATACTATGTCTTAACAACTTTGGCAGAAAAAAAGGGTAATTGCAGTAGTATTTGAGACATGAGCTCCTGGAAGCACATTTAAGGGGCAGTGGGAATACTGAACTAATTAGGTGCTCATTAGATAAATGCAGGTAGGAAGAAATAAGAGCAACTGCAAAAACAGGGAGCTATTAAGAATGCACTTGTTAAAAGAATTGTGGTTAGTTTGGTATGGTTAGATTTCAGGATGCACATGAGGGAGTGGCAAATGATGACTCTGAAATGACGAGGAGAACATATTCTTACGGCCAGTAGGAAACTGATCACAGTTTTAAGCAAAGAAGTAAAGCAGTTTTAAGCAGATTTGCTCTTGGAAAGATGTTTCTGGCATGGAACATGGATTGAAGGATGGTCAAATCATATTAAGAGATATCTTAGAAGCTGGTTGAATCCAAAGATGATGAGGACATTCGGCTCCAACCATGCATTGAGGAGAGAAAGAAGGGGCATATCTGACAGATTTGAAGGAAACTGTAACTGAGGGGATTTAATGAGCTTTTGAATGAGGGGAAAGAGAAATCACAGATGGCTCCTGGGTTTCTGATTGTGGTGGCCAGGCTTACCTTGGTGCTGCTAACCAAGAGAGGATTACAAGGCGGGTGATCAGCTTGGGAAGAGAAGAAATTGAAATTCAGTTTTGGATTTGTTGACTTAAAGGAACCAGTAGGACATCTATGTAGACATGTCTGGTAAACTATTAAAAGTTTAAACCTAAAGGTCAAATACAGGGAGTCTGAGGAATAGATAGTAAATCAACATACAGCGTACATGTTCAGTAAGATTAAATTACCAAGGGTGTGAAGAAAACATTTCAACCTGATTAATTTGATGTGTCCATTTTTACTCATGGGATGCTTGGATGAAACCATTTTGTGGCATCCGTTTGGTAGGCAGGAGGATTAGAATTAGTAATTTTTATAAAGCTAACTAACATTTAAACTTTTTTAGGCATTAGTAGAAATATTAAAGTCATCAGAACCACAGAATTGAAGAAACTGTCAAAAGACTTCTCTAAAACATCTCTATCAGATTATCATGCCTCTCAGAGAGAGCATAGAGTGAGAAGAGGATCAGATCTTGAGAAATTCCTGCATTTAAGAGGCAGGCAAAGGAGAGGTAGCAAAGAATAGAAGGGAAATAGAGTCAGGGAATTAGAGGAAGAGTTAGAAGAAAGTAGTCTAATGAGTGTTAAGGGAGGGAGAGTTTGTGAGGAAGAAGAAAGTCAACTGATGAGGATTCAGCAGTGAGGAGGCTGTTACTAATCTTTGTGATGTCAGGAAGTGCCACATTGTGGGGCAAAAGTCTAAGGATAATGAACTAGGAAAATGGAAGCAAGAAAGAAGTCAATCTGCAGAAATTTTATCATGAAAACAGGAAGGGAAATGCAGTAGTAGTATGAAAAAGATTTAGGGTCAAAGTGAAGGTCCTTTTGTTTTGTTTTATCTTGTTGGTTTGGTTTTTACGGTAGTGTGAGGGTGAAGCCTGGGATATATGAGAATATTCAAGATGGGAGGAAAGGAGCTAGTAGAGAGGGAGAGCTTGTGCATACAGGAAGAGATGGTGATTCTTTATAAGGTAGAAGGAAATGTGATGATTAGGAGAGAGGAAGGAACCACATCTTTCCCTCTGAGTCCAGAAAAAGTTTAGTGAAATATAGGTACCAAAATTATTAAGTTTATATGTGTGTATGTCTGGGGGGGAACATGTTGAGGAAATTCTGAAATTCATTTCAGATGGCTGCCGTTTCCTCTCTGAAGTCTGAATCATTGAAGTTATTAATTGATGTGAAGAGGGTAATGGTGGGCAGAGGTTAAAGGGTATGCATAAATGTTTAGAAGAACTGCCTTGATGAGTATAAGTATAAGCTGATTAGGGGACAGTAAACATATGGAGCAGTGCTAAGGGACAATGCAGTATTTTAATCTATGAGGAATGAGTCCAAGATCTGAGGAAGGGAAACAAGGAAGAGAGGGACAGTGACAGAGAGCGAGAGAGTATCAGGGTAGGCACATTTACAGATGTATATTTGAGGTAAGAGGAGGCTGTGGAGTGAAGGAAGATACTGAGTAGAGGAGTAGAGGCCTTAGGAGCCTCTAATCTGGATTTAGCTGGAGGCAGGCAATGTGAAGTGTGGAATGAGGGGCCACTGATATGGGTGAGACTGATAATGGTTTAGAATGG
Source organism: Camelus bactrianus (assembly GCF_048773025.1). Lineage (NCBI taxonomy): Eukaryota > Metazoa > Chordata > Mammalia > Artiodactyla > Camelidae > Camelus > Camelus bactrianus. Next base: position 61,505,600 of record NC_133541.1, read on the forward strand.
CTGCTTTGAGGGTTGGAAGGGAATTTGATTAATAGCACATAAAATGATTTTAGAATTAGAATGTTAAAACTCCTCAGATTGAAAAGTGTCATGCCACCAGTCGTGTGTGTGTGTGTGTGTGTGTGTGTGTGTGTGTGTGTGTGTGTGTGTGTGTGTGTGTGTTTAAGGATGTATGATAAGTAGATCTTTGTAAAAGTAGAGAAGGAGGCCATGAGAAGGACAAAGAGGTTAAAAAATGTGAAGGCTCTGGTGAGGAAGCAAAAATGTAAAGATGAGTTTAAAATTTCGATGTATTAAAACCGTAAGGATGAAAGTAGCTAATTAAATATTCCCCATAAATCTTAACTTTTGTTTGTCCATTCAATTTACTATAATTTGCAGGAGCTATTTCTTCTATTACTGACTGATTTGTAGTTCAGTTAAACTTAAGGGCAGGGGTTATATATTTTGGTTTCTGCTGAAGTACCTAGAAGAGTCATGTGCCTATAGCAGATGCTTACTAATGTTTTTCAGACAAATGTTACCCAAAAATGATTCCTGCTGTCTAATTAAATTCTAAGAAAAAATGATGAAAGTAGTGTATATTTGATTATTTTACATTTTAACTTCTTAATTTTTCTCAGAATATACTTGATGGGAATGGGTTTGTAGAAAGCTCATGATATTGCTGGACAGTTTTGGATAAAAAGTTTATCTGGAGTCTGTAGGCTTGTCTGTAAAGGAAGGAAGGGAGAAGGAGAACCAAAGCTCAAGGATAGCTGGAATTAAAGCCTTTGAATAGAAGACACTGTATAAGAAGCCAGGCTAAATAAACTCTTCTATAGCAAGATAAATCATTTTATTTTATATAAAAGCAGTGAGTTGGAAATTTGAAGATGAGGAGAAGAGAAACAAGGGATATCAAGTAAAAGAAGATGATTTAGTATTGTGTAATTCTTTTAAAATAAAAGAATAAGCTCTCCTGAAAGAATGTGAACCATTCAGTTCTTCAGACCAAGAGAAGCTTTACACTTCAAAGCAGGACACTCAGCCTTAGATCTTTCCTGGAATTCTGTAATTATATGACCATATACTCTTGGCTCATTGCACAAAGTAAGAAACAGAAGGTCACAGGTCAAGAATTATTTTATTCCTTGTTTCCTCTCACTTGATATTTAATAAGGTCCTTTATCTTCACTAAACTAGAAGAGCATTTATATCTTATAAATATTTGATTCTATAAACGAAAAAAGTAAGATCTCTTATGTTGTCTCCTTGAAAGAATGTTAAATACATGGTGTTGATTTTAGTTAATTCCCTGTTGCAGCCCCTTAGATTTTCTGGACCCTCCAGAGCCTTCTCTTCACTAATGTGATCTCCAACCTGTGAAAAGGAGCAGCTCTAACTTTGCTATAGTGCTTAACAGAATGAGAGAAATGGCTGTGGAGAAACCAAACAATGCCTTGACTCTAATTAAAAGGCTGCTTTTAAACATGTGCTACAAAGAAAAAGACATATGGTATGTTTTAAGAGATTATGTCTCTGATTCAAGGGTAAGCTTTTTTAAAAAAAATTTGAATAAAAGTGGAATTTGATGTGCAGGATTTGTCATCATTAAACTATGTACCTATAACCATGCACTTTCTATAATAAAATCCTTGTAGCGTGTTTTGGAATTACATGGTCAGTTAAGCTCATTAGTATCTAAAGCTTGGTCAGATTTGAATTATAAATTTATAACTCAGAGAATTAACCAGATGTATACTTCTAATTTTCCCTTTGCTAAACTTCTGTGACATTTAAACAATGTTGTTGAATGTTGAATGCTTTCTGTATTAATCGATAACTTAGTAATCAAACACAGTCACAGTGTACTTCAAACACTGTAATTATTTTTTGGTTTTAAAAAGAAGTTACATTCTAATGAGTTTGAAGAACACTTGAGAACAGATTTTTGTATAAATAGGACTTTGTTTTCAATTGAAATTTGAAATTTAACATTCATAAATATTTCTAGGGTAGTTAATTGGTTATGTTTGAAGTTTTTATAACCCAGGGTAGGTCAATTAGCATTCACATTTTGATGGTGAAAGTGTATCAAGATTCACCTCTTCATTCATTCAACAGATGCATTCATTACATGTTTACTTAGCAACTACCATGTGCTAAGCACTGGTATGCAAGATTCAGATCCATTATGAAGTGATACATCAAAAGAAATTTTGTAAAGCTTTCAGAAAAGGGCTTTGTGGTTGGAAGAGGAAAAAAAATGACTAATAATAGCAAAGAGGAAACTTATAGGGCAAAATAAGACCAGAAATAAAAAATTTGACTATAGCACAGTACCAAGAACAAACTTCTGCATAATTATACTCTTAATAAGTATGTATTAAGCAAGGAATGAATGAATGAATACCTTTCAATTTGTGTGTTTTAAAGACACACAAGCTTGACAGACAAAATCTCTCTGCCTCTTATTGATTTGAGTAGAGAAACAATGAGGAGGAGAGAATTGGAGGAAGAGGGGTTGTAATGGGGAAAATCATACCAAGAGAACAAGAAAAATATCCTCAAGAGGAAAGAAAAAGTAAAAAAAATTACTATGACATTTTTCTAATGTTCTCTAAGTCAGCCTATTAATTTCACTTATTATAATGTACTTTTTAGCACATATCTCAACAAAGGTAAAATGTTTGACAGTATATTTTTACTTATATAAAGGTATTCATTATTATTATTTCTTTTTATTTTGACTAATATCAAGAAAACTAATGTGTGATACCAATTTTTTTTAAAGAAAAGTTAGTAATGTGTTAGCCACTGCTGAGCTCTAGAGATTTTGCCTAAGCAAGTAACCTAATAAGCTTAAATTGTCTATTGCTAAGACTCTCACACATTTAAATTATTTATCCTTACCTAGTTCTGGCACTTCTTAACTTTCTAATCATAACTGGTTTTATAATCCAGTTTCCAGTCTCCATTTGTTATGTTTAGCAACCCTATTCCTGTCTCTGGAAATGCTCACAACAATATGTATACATCAAAGAATTAAAATTGTTAAAAATTGAACATATTATTATGACAATTATCTTTAAATTTTTTTGTGGTAAAATATACGTAATAAAATCGACCATTTTAACTGTTTAGAAGTGTATAGTTCTGTGGCATTAAGTACATTCATATTGTTGTGCAGCTATCACCACCATCCATCTCCAGAATTTTTCATCTTGTCCACTGAAACTCTATACCCATTAAACACTAACTCTCCATTGCCTCCTCCCCCAGCCCTTGCCAACCACCCTTCTGCAAGCAGATACGTGATTTGCAAATGTTGACTCTCATCTTTCTCTATATATTTGGCGACTCTAGGTACCTCATATACGTGAAATCAGGCAGTATTTGTCTTATTGACTGATTTATGTCACTTAGCATAACGTCTTCAGGGTTCACCCATGTTGTAGCAAGTGTCAGAATTTTATGGCTGAGTAGTATGCCATTATGTGTATATACCATATTTGGCTTACCCACTTTCTGACCAATACTTGTTATTTTCTGTTTGTTTGTTTTTGATAGTTGCCACCCTATTTTGTATGCAGTGGTATCTCATTATAGTTATGATTGACATTTCAATCAAATCAAGTGATTTTGAGCATCTTTTCATGTGCTTGTTGGCCATTTGTCTTCTTTGGAGAAATGTCTAAGTCCTTGACCATTTTTAAACTGGGTTGTTTGTTGCTGTTGTTGTTATTGTTGGGTTGTAGGAGTTCTTTATATATTCTGAATATCAATCCTCTATCAGATATATGGTTCACAAATATTTTCTTGTTCTGTGGATTGTCTTTTCATTCAAGATAGTGTTCTTTGATGTAAAAACATTTTTTAATTTTAATGAAGTCCAACTTACCTACTTTGTCTTTTGTTGCCTGTGCTTTTCTTGTAATATCCAAGAAATCTTTACCAAATCCTTTGTCATAATACTTTCCCCTGTTTTCTTCTGAGAATTTTTTTTTCAGTTTTAACTCTTATGTTTAGGTGTTTGATCCATTTTGAATTAATTCTTGTATATGACGTAAGATCAGGGTCCAACTTCATTCTTTTTCAGGTGGATGTCAGTTTTCCCCACGTCATTTGTTGGAATGATGTCCTTTCCCCATTGAATGATCTTGACACCCTTTTTGAAAATCGTTTGACCATATACAAGGGTTTATTTCTGGGCTCTCTATTTATGGCACTTTTTTCTTCTGCAAGTAAATAATACTCTTTTAAAAAAAAAAAACCTAAAACATTTTTTAAGAGCAGTTTAAATTTTACAGCAAAATTGAGGATGAGGTACAGATATTTCTCATATACGTCTTGCCTGAACTGAGACAATTACTTTTTAATGAAGTTTTTGTTTGGAAATATTTTAGATTTACAGAAAAGTTGGAAAGATAGTTCAGAGAGTTCCTATATACCCCTCACCTAATTTTCCCTATTGTTAACATCTTACATTACAATGCTACATTTCTTGAAATGAAGAAACCTACTAACTCTGTACTAGTTGAATATTACCAAACTTACCATTAGTGTTCCAAAATCTAATGCAGAATAATACGTTGCATCTATTTACCATGGTTTCCCGGTAAGCAGTTTCTTCTGATCTGTGATAGTTTCTCGATCTTTTCTTGTTTTCATAACACTGAGTGTCTTGAGGAGCAGTAGCCAGGCATTCTATTGAATATCTCCCAACTGTGTTTGATATTTTTATCATTTTACTGGAATTACGAGTTTTCTAAAGAATATTACAGAGGTTAAGTACCCTTCTCATCTGCTGTATCAGAGGACACAGTATACCCACATGACATCACTGAAGATGTTAATCTTCATTGCTTATTAAAGTTGTGTTTGCAGGGTTTCTCCATTGTAAGCTTACTATTTTGTCTCTTACTATTCCTGTTACTCTGTTCATTAGAAGTGATCACTAATTCCGGTCTGTGCTCAAGAGGAGGGGAATTAAACTTCACTTCCAAGAGGGAAAAATCTCCAGATGTATTTGAAATTCTTTAAGGATTTGTCTCTTCTTCCCATAAATAAGTGATAAATATTTATATCAGAGTGGACACATGGACATCTGTTTTATACTTTGGGCTGTAACCCAATACTCCATTTTTTTTTTTTTTTTTTTTTAGATCAAATTATTCCACCTTAAGCCTTTGGGAGCTCTTTCAGGTCAATTCCTGTGTCCTTTGGACACACCTTCCAGTCCTTTATTTTTTGTTTTAGTACTACAAGATGCTCCAAGCTTACCTGTATTTTCCTTAACCCAGCTCTAGAATCAGTCTTTTCTTCGTTTCTCCAGTCACCTAATTGCTTTTTATTTTGAGAATGATATTTAAAAACCAGAATCTGACACAAATTAATTTTTCTATGGTATCTATTGCTTTTTATTTCAAGATGACTTGTGTTGGCTTTTTGTTTTGTTAATTAAAATTTGAAATACATTTGATATAAAAGGAGTTTTATCAGTTTCTACATGCAAAGTTGATACTACCAGTGTGAAATTGACATGCAGTGTGCTTTGTATTACTTTTCCAGTAGTGGTAGTGAATTGTTAGTGATTCATCCATATCCCTTGGCTAGAAGGGAAACCTTAAATTCATAATGTCAGCTTCTTCTCAACAAAACTAAAGCCATTCAAGCAGTGTGATAAACATACATGTCCAGTGGTTTTGTTAAACAAAGAGTTTACTTTATGATTCATCCATATTATAGAAACTGTCTTAAAGTTATGTGTAATTCTTGGAAAATTCACTATCAAGGAGAGTTCCAGATTTTCCAGAAAAACTTGCTATGAGGATGGATCCATAGAAAATAATTGCCCATTTGAGACTTTTTTACTTCTTTTGGTTGGAAAACATTGAATCAAATATTTTTTACTTTATAAAAGATGGCAGATTAAGGGAAATTTTAAAAATTATATTCTATTGGTATTTCTAAAAAGTGTTTGAAATACAGAAAGCAGTTAACTGTCCATATCTATTACCTTTGGGTAAATTAACCAATGATTCTTATCCAGTTTTAATTCCGTGTCTTCAAAATAAGTACAATTATTCTTATCTTAAATGAAAGTAGTAATAATGTACTGTTGAGAAGATTTATCAGTCTTTATGGAGAGAAAGAAAGTAAAAGGATATTATGATACATGTGAGTCTTTCCATCTAAAACATAGTACTTATTGCTGTTAGTGCATATGATCTATTCTGTGCATCTGTGAAACTCCACTTTAAATGATTTTTAGGTTTTTTTTTTAAAAAAAGAAATGAAAAAGAAATGTACTTACCTTTGGGATTACTGAAAATAATACTGAATATAGTGGATGAAAAATTATGATTCTTCCTAGGTACTATACAAGGTTCAGATCCCTTGTTTTCTCCATATGAGGAATGAATGAAGACTTACACTGTTTATTTCTTCTGAATTCTTAGTGATTTATGTATACTGTACGTTGGTATAGCCCTGACTACAGAGTAAGTTTTTTGTATAGTTGGATTCTTCAATCTAAAAAAAAAAAAATCTAGCCAAGTGATTTTGATTAATCGAGACTGTCTAAAAATAAAAATCTGCCATGGTTACCATGGGTTTATCATTTCTCCTATGGATCACATTCAGCCCTCATTCTGTGCATAGAATTCTCATTATTGTCCCTTAGTCTGCACTGCTTTTTGCATTGGACTTTTAAAACATACACAGTTGCTTTCAATTGAGAAATTAAACAAGACATATAGGAAAGATGATTACGTGGCATGTATATATCCATTGTGATTGCTACAGGTTTATTTGTATCTTTGTAACACAAAGGTGGCCTTGAGGATTATATACCATATGTGCAAAAGTAAACTAACAAGTCTTCATGTACTCCCTATGTGCTTATCGATTCATTATGTAAATAAACTTCCTGCCCTGCAGGTACTTAAAATTTGCATTAAGGATGTCTTAGGAATTTTCTTTATTACTCAGTTCTAAGCTCTAAACGGCACACTACCAAATTTTGCCTTGAATAAACAAAAAACAACAAAACAAAACAAATCTCTGCCTTTATTTAAGGTAGTGATTAACATGGGTGTGGCTTATGTAACTGGGTCTGTCCTTATATTTCTAGGTGCTTCTTGGTATCAGGATTAGCAGATGACCTTACTGACCCTACTTTAAATATATTTTCGTAGAAACAAGCATATTTGCAAGCAAAATTTTACTCCCAGCCTGGTTTTTTATCCTGTAAGATAACTAACTGAAATACCTCATCTGATGTACAGTCAAGGGTAACCTGAAGAAATGAATTGAGATTACATTTGTGTTAAATGTTAAAGCTCCCTTGTGAGCTGCTAATTTTACTACTGTATGTAGTTGTCAGCTATGGTGTTCTTCTGAGTTCTAGTTGTGGTTTAAACCATCGGTCAACAAAATTATGAAAAACTTGGACAAACCACTTAATTTTCCAATTAAGAAGAATATGATCCTCAAATTCCACTTGAATTGAGAAACTGCCAGGGTAAATAAAATCATCTCCCTTGTCCCAGCACAACTCAGGGTAAATGGGAAAATAGTAATGAGTTGTTAGCAAGAGGAATAGTGGAATAAAAACAAAAATGGGTGAAACAGATAAATGTAGAAAAATACAATCAGTATTGTGCTGTACTTAATCTAAACCAGTAATGTAAAAAGATTCATTAGTAATACTAAGGTAGCTAACTCCATACAATGGGGGATGCATTATGGTCAGTTTGACAGATAAGGCAGCTATTGGTATATTCCTCATTTTGATCCTATTAATCCATATAGTCTATATTACTGTGAAATGGAAAGTTTCCTATTGTATTTGTACTAAAAAGTAACAACAACAGTTTCAGTGCTAGTCTTAACATGATTGTATTATAATCAGCAGGGTTTTAAAAATTGTCTCAAAGGTTGATCTTAGTGATCATCACATTATACTCACTCATATTATCAGTTATATTTAGTGGCAGATTGCAAGCTTTCCTTATTATCTTGTTAAATCAAGAGGTGAAAGCCTTTCAGGGCTTCTCTTTTTAAACATTTTTTATTAATGCTAATATGCCATATGGGAGAAATTAAAATGGTTCTGTTCTTCATGCTGCCGCTACCCACAATTTTACCACATCATTTGCTGGTTAAGGAAGCATATGAAAATGACAGGTAGAGAACAGAATTGTAAAAGTTCAGAAATGATGGAATTCCTTGTCTAAGAAAAACCTTTCTTTATTTGACTAGAAAAAAAATGCCACCACTTTCCTGACGTACCTAAGGAACATTGACGAAGATAGGATTAATATACTTGGAACTCATAAACAGTGTAATATTTCCCAGTTATTCATGTTTACTTTATTCTTAAATTTCAGTCAATAGCTGGCGAGATGATTATTCAAGCATAATCCCCTTTGATCCACTGGGTTAATTGTCCAGAGCAACTACTTTCATTTAAATGTTACTTCTTTCCCATTTTCTCACCCTTAGGGAAATCAGAGGCTCAAATGAGTGCCTACTTACTTTTTTTCTGACAGGTCTTGGGAAATAAGTGCAAAATGTTTCAGCAGGTTAGGAGAGTATTTTTAAGCCTTCAACTTTCCCATAAACACACCCAGATAAGTTTTGGATTCTAAGCAGTTCACAGAATCTCAGTAGTTTTTCTGCTCCATCTTGAAGTCTTGGGAAGCAATATTTAGATTCACATGAAGAGTGGTTTTTTTTACAAGGATAAGCTTGAATTCATTTTAACTTTTGGTAAAATTAAATCATTTGAAGTTTAAATTTATGATATTTAATACTAAGTAAATGCAGTTTGAAATAAGTTACTTTCTATCCATCCCCTAACTAATCAGGTCTTTCTGGTTGAGAACTCTAGGTCTAGGAAACATCTAAAGCTTTTCTGTTCTTTAAGGGAGAACACTAAGATTGTTAATGCTGTCATTGCTTTTAATGAATCCCCAGTATGAACTGAAGATGAGTACAATATTTTTCTTTGATTCTGCTGTTAAATCAAAGTGCTCTCTGTTTTCTTCTCTTCTCACTTTAATTTCACTGCACAACTCCCTATGGATCTCTTCCTCAATATGTCTCCCATAGTCCAGATCTGTCCAGAGATCAAAGAGCACATGCTATAAATTGTTGGCTATTTATTGGTTGATAAACAGGAGAATTGCATTGGACTTCATTTGCCAAGGGTATCTTAGATCTACAGCAGAAGAGAAGAGTAAATGAAAGTTAATGTCAGTTGTTGGAAAGAGAATAATGGGAAGTCATAAGCACAATGAAATGGAGTCAGAATACCTGTGTTCAAGGTCAACATCTTAAAATACATTAATGTGTCATCTCTAGTGAGTCACTTAATTTCTCTGAGCTTCAGTTCTTTACTGGGAGGCATTCAGTCATACAGCCTTGCATCTATTCACTAAAGGAAATATTGTTTGAAGGTAAATTTGTCTGAATATTTGTTCATAAGATTGTTGATGTGGGAAACACATGAAATACAGAGTATGTCATAAGTTATGATCCCTTTATTTCTATGGCTTATTTTGCAAAGAAACAAAAATTTTTAATCTCTTTTAGATATAGTTTGCCTTTTATATTGACTTTACTACCTTAATCTGATTTTCAGATCATTTAAAATATCAATGGTATGTTTATGTAATTATATGTCTGTAAAGAGAACCAAAAAGTTATTTCAATCAATAAAGAAAAAAATATTTGGAATTCAGTTTTATATCTAAGTTTGCTACATATTCATGCCAAATGAAAAAAAAACCCAAAACCAAAATTACCCCATTGTTACCACCAACATGGACAGTACCACCACCAACACAAAGAACACAACATAACTGTCTATTTCTGGCCAGGAGCTAGGAAGATTTATCCATTTTTCCATATGTACAGGTCTTTCAGACTACATATGGAATCTAATGAATATGGAAATCACTCACCGTTACTGAATGTTAAAGTAATAAAGAACCATATGTAACTGCCCAAATTTAAGATGACTATGTTAGGGCTTCTCCATTTAAGATATATGTATCTACATTTTACAAATTGTTCTCAGCAATTTGTATTTTCATAAAAACAACCATACAGTTTTATTCAGCTTCTGCCTCTCTAATTTTCAGGCTATTTTCCATTGCCACAGGCTGCTAAACTTCTATTCCTTTTTAACAATTTCTGAGTAAGAAATACACACAAAAGCTAGAGCCGTAATAATAAGACAGAGCTGTATAAAGCAGAGACTAATGATGGGAGAGATGCCATGATAGCAGGGTAGCTGACTTCATTTTTTTTTTAATTGAAGTACAGTCAATTATATTTTAAAGTAGGGAAAGGGCAGCTCTCAGACACCAGGCCAAAGAAGAAGCACATGGTCAATATGAGCAGAGTGGCGGACCCTGGAACTGACAGCGAGGTAGGAAAGTTCTAGATGTTAGAGAGCTCTGTCTTTCAGTCCTCTTGTCTTTTCTCAATCCATTAGAGTTAGAAAAATTGCCTAAAAAGGGAATTATATTTCAGTTTCTGTAATTCATTTTCAAAAAAAGCAAAAGAATATATTTGCTCCATAAAAATTGTATTAGTTGGCATTCGCTAGTGCCAACTCTGGTCTGCTAGCCATCCCAATCATCTTCCTTTGCTCTCCATGTTATTTTAGGAGAATTCCAGAATTTGCTTGGAGGAAATGTGCTCAAAGATATATCTCATAACATGATTTTTTTTTTCATGCTGTTACAAAGAAGGAGACTAAAGATACATGAAATACTACTACATGTTTGAACTGGTGAGAGAAGTTATTAAAGCAGGTGTCTGATAGTGCCAATATATATATATATATACACAAGATGACTTTTAAGAGGAAAATTTGGCCCATAGTAGCTGATTGTATTGCAGAGTCTGGCTTGGTATGACACTGCAGGACAGTGATGCAAAACCTTCCTTATTTATTAGCATGTAGTCAAGGAAGTTGTATTAAAAATAACTTGGAAGAAACTGACAGATTGTCTTCCAATGAAAGCCTTGATCAAAAAAGACCTTCATCTTACCTATAGAGAAGGTTCATTCAACCATTGTACTGAGGGCCTGCCAGGCACTATCCAACGGGAAGGGCTTTTATTCTGCTCTTATTTTGCCCAAGTGTATTCATCTTCTGTACACTTTGGCAACCAGGAATTTATCAATGTCAAGGAAAATGCTCAGTGTGAGAAGTCTGTGTAGTATGACTTTGTTTAGATCTGGAAGCATCCAAGTCCGTGCAGATAACCTAACTTGTTTAGATCTGGAAGCATCCAAGTCCGTGCAGATAACCTAACACTTGATCAGAAAGCTTGTCAAAAACACTTACCTAGTTTGATTTTGGAACGTTTAAAATGTTTTCCATGATGAAGAATGAATTTTAAAGATTATGGAAATGTAATAACAAGCATTTATATAGCACTCTATGCATAGCTCCTTAGATAATATTTTCACTGCAGTCAGTTAAGACAAGTTATACCAGCATGTGTGTTCTTATCCCTGTGTGCTGACAAAGAAACTAAGGTTTCCAAGACCCTCAGAGAGAGGAAATGAGTTTCTGAAGATTGTACAAGTAATCAATGATGGATCCAGGACTCAAAGCCGGGAGTGTTGATTCAAAGTTCTGTGCTCACTGTTTCTCATACTGCTGCCTTTCCTTCCCAATGCAGTAAGGCAAAGAAACAATGCATAATAATTGTTCTTAAGGTCAGCTTATTTTATCAAGAAGCAGATAGTATGGTACAGGTCTTAGAAGACTCTGACTATATTTTCAAGATCTAAAAATTGAATGACCTGAGACTCACTTCAGTATATCTGAATTTATTCTCAGGCCCCTTTGGAAATGATATTTTGATTGTGAGGGCTGGAAACACACTACTTTTGTTTCAAAAATTCTTAAGTGGTTTGTGATAAATTTTGTGCCACAAGCATGTTAAATTGGCAGACAAATGAGCAGTGTGGTTCACAGTGTATCAAATTAAAAGTGAATATCACTTGAAAGTAAATATACTAGTGTCAAAAATAAGTAGGTTGGTTTTATATATTTATATCAGTTATTCATTGATTTCACTTAAAATGTCCATTTTACAGCTGAAGAAACTGATATTAATGAAGTCATTGATTTCCCAAATGGAAGTCTTTTGTAGATCTGGGTTTAAAACTGCAATTGACCATTCTTGAGTTGTCTAAGGAACCATTTTAGCTGTGCAGTACATGTTCTTCCAAAAGCATCAGTGAAACTGAAGGTCAGGACACTCTCCTTGTTAAAGAAGGACAAGGCAGGCTGTTTCATGTATAGACTTCATGCGTTTTCCTGAGTGACCTTGTCCCGGTGCAAAATAAAAGATTGTAGTACACTAGATAGAATTGAAACTTTACTCATACCATTTCCTGCTTATGTTTCAAATATTAGATACAGGAATAATTTCAAATGAGGCAACATGTACATTTATATTTTCACATGCCTTCACTACAGAATGACTTTTATGTTGAGGACCTGCTCAGTCAAACAAATGAAATTCCGAGTTTAGAGTTCCGACTGTGACAATACATGGGATTTAGCTTGCTGCAAGTTAAAAAAGACAAGTCTTAATTAAGATAAAAATAGCACATTGCCTAAATATTGAACACATGTATGAGAATATATTAAATCAATGACTAATATATGGTTTTGAAATCTGGATAAATGTTTAGAATGTTTCTTCAATTAAAGCCTGCAAAAGATATAACCTATAAATACAACTGTTGGAACTGGCTTTATTTTTGGTACTATGAATATGATGTATTTGATGTGCTGCTAATAGTTTATTCTGCCAACTGCATTCACTTGATGAACCATATCCAAATTTTCAGATGGTGGGCAGTACAGTAGATGCTGCTCACCTCGCTGCTGGGTGGGGAGGGCTTGTGCAGAGCAGGAAGGAGGTTGGCTTGCTTTTCCCTCCTCTCTCCTTCCTCTTCTCCTTTTCTCCCTCCTGTGTTCTCTTCTTCCTTACCTTCTCTATTCTTTCTTTTAAAAACCATTTATTGAGCCCTTTGCATGTTGTAAGTACTTTGTCAGAACCTGGGGATAAAATGATGAGTAAGATATCCACATACTGCCTTTTTGGAACTTCTAGACAATGGAAAAATCAAATTGGTAAACTGGCAATTACAGTTCAATGTAATAGATTCTCTGACTAGGGAGTAAGTGATACTATGGGGTCGCCTAACCAGGACAGTGAGGGAAAAAGATAGAGGGAGGGAGACACTCTCTGGAGGAAATTACATCTAAACAGAGGAATAATTCATTCCTCTTCTTTATGAGTTTCTCATTTCCTGCAAAATTAACTGCTCAAATCCTCCCTGCTTTCAATTTTATTTTTCATTGTATCTCTTCACATGCCTTGAATTGTAGCCCATCTCCTCGTCAGTCTCCATCCCTGACCTTAATTCTCATCCTCCACTTGTATTTATTTCTCATCCTATTTTGTAGCACAGTTTATTGTCTTCCAGCCTAATGGGCAGGGATTGATTGTTATTTTCCTTAGTCTTCCACTTGTACATTCTGTGCCCTATAATAACCCACATCATTGTGGGTAAAACAGAAATCTCTGATGAAAGTCAAGTGATTGATGGATATTTTGAATTCATATACTTAAAAAATTGATTATCTAATCAAAGGAAAAGAGGAAAAGTTACAGGGAAAAGAGAACAAAGGTGACCATCTATCCTGAGTAAATGTAGTAGTAGAGTTGGGATGTATTCCTGGATAGGTTCAGTAAAAAGAATTAGCTTAGAGCATTAGTTCTTCTATTCAACAGATACTTGTTGAATGCCTGCTATGTGCCAATCCCCATTGTCATAGAGGCTGTATTCTAACTGAGGGATATTGTAAATAAAACAGGTAAACAAATAAATGAATATGATGATTTCAGATGATAAGAGTGCTATAAAAATAATATAATGTGGGAGGAGATGTTTGAAAGGATTTTGACAGACTGTGACCTTAGGGAAGGCCCCTAAGAATGTGTGTCATGTGAAGTGAGATCAGAAAGGTGAGAAAGAGCCGGTCATGGGAAGATCAAAGAGAAGGGCAATGCCAGGTGGGGGTGACAGCAGGTGCAAGGAATACATTTGTCCTGTTTGAGGAATGTAAAGAAGCATAGTTAGGCTTATGACTAGTGTCTAGGGAAGCAATGGTTTGAAAGTTAAGTTGGAGAAGAAGGAATGGGTTAGATCATTATAACATCTTGTAGGCCATGATAAAGAGACTGGGTTTTAATTTTAAATGTAATGAGAAATCACTAAAGAACTTTAGGTGAGCAACATGATCTGGTTGAAACATTAAAAAAGAAAGCTCCAAATTCTCTATGGAAATAATCAATTTTAGGGAGAGGAGGATGGGGCAAGGAGACCCGATTGGCAGCTGTTACTGTGGCCCATGAAAACAATGGTGGTGCCCTGAACAGGAAAGATGGAAGAGAAAACAGAAAAATGGGAAAATTGGAGATACTCTGGGACGGTAGATTTAGCAGGACTTCTGATGGATTGAGTGCCAAAAAGAGGATAATAGATGAATTTGTCAATGGCTCTTCGTGTCATGAGTATTCAAAATGGGAGGGAGTTATGGACTTTGGGGTGTGGAGAAAAAACTGGATTCCCTAGAGTAATAGTTCACATCATGAGTCCTTAGAGATCCTAGGGTGATCTTTTCATTGTTTCAGTACACCTCAGAGGAAGAATATATTTATCCTTGAGAAGGCTGTGGATAATAATTAGGGTCTTTGTTTTTGCCTGAAATTATATCAACTTAATACTGTAAGACAGCTCTTTTTTTAAAAAATTATTTGGGTAATTTGTGCCATAAAGTAGATCTCTCAAAATATAGGCACCTTGATGGAGAAAATTTTTAAAGGTAAAAATCCTTGGTGGCAGAAGTTTAGAATGCTTCTCCTTACTTTTGGATGTTTATATGAGTGAGTTAGCTGAGCCACTTTTCTTTCAAATTCTTCTGATATGCATACCAGTTGCTCTTCACTGTGTTGGCCTTTGTGTAAAGTAGCAAGGAATGCCAGTGACTCTAAATTATTCATATTTGGGGGTGTTTTTTGAAAGTTCAAAATAAATAGCTTGTATAAAATAATATTTTATCATTGCATTCCAATTTTTAACATTGAATCTAAAAGTTTCTTTAAAAATGACCCTTTAATGGAGAAGCAATATGATTTCATGAAATACAGTTTAGATACATGTTTTTGCCCTTTAAAATTAATGTGCTAATTTTAAAGTCTTATATATACATATATTTACATTATATATAACATATTTAATATATATAAAATACAGTTTATTATATATTGATATAAAATAAATTAATATTAATATATAATGTTTATATATACATAATATATATAGTTTTTAGTGGCATGAGAATTACTAGGGGAGTGAATAGAACAACATAGTGGTGTAAAATGGTAATGACAATTCTGACACTGAATTCTAGAGCATTGGCAACTCTGTCATGAATTTACTATTTGATCCTATTCAAGTCACTTGAATTCTTTCTTTAATTTCACACCTGCAAAATGGTGCAGTAAAGAAGTCCTGATGAAATAGGACAGATATCAGATCACACAAAACAGGTAAAAAGGAAAATGTATAACTTGAAATGCTAGATTAGGACTTTTGGAGATGAAGCCTTGAATTTTTTTTGAACATTATTTCTCAATCACTGTGTTGATTTTTAATCATTTATTTTACATTTGTTGGCTACTTTCTGTGTACCAGGAACTAGTGGCATGAGAATTATTTCACTAAATTCTCTTTTTTTTACCTACAGAATGCTCAGTTTTGCTGAGGGATTGATTTTTTTTTTAATTACTCAAGGGATAATTTTATCCACATCCATTAACTTTTTATTTGGTCTTGTTGGTCTTCTGCTACTGTGATACTCTTTTATATAGTATTTGAGTGATTCTAGAAATTGAGAGGTCCTGATCAATAGCTTTTGGAATTTCTACCTAGCTAAAAACTAGTTTTTATCATTTCTTAAAAAAGAAGCAAAGAAATCATTATTAATGTATATGCAATGCTAGAATACAGGCAGCTATGCTGCCTTTGAAGTACATTTCTTTCTGTACATAAAAAGAGGAATATTTTTCTAATATTTGCTGGAAATGTGGCTTTTTCTCTTGTTTTGAAAATAAAGAGTTCATGTTTTTGCAAACTGTCCTTAAAATGCAGTGATCTTGTGGATGCATTTGGGGACCTTTCTTAGAAAGTCTTTAGCTTGATAATCATTTTTATTTGGTTTATTTGAATTCCTTTTAACATATACTTCCATCATGGAATGCACTTCATTCAGTGTGAGATAGGAAATATAAACTAAAAAGACTGGTTGTTTTATAAGTAACTTGTTCATGAGGAAACCAGGGCCTAGTAGATGATGGCCTTGGTTGTAGCACTGAATTCAGAGAGAAACATGGATTCCATCAGTTCAGAGCACAATGCCCTTTAGAGTTGTAAGGAGCAGAGGAAAGGTTAGAGGGGTTACTAGCCTAAAAA
Source organism: Camelus bactrianus (assembly GCF_048773025.1). Taxonomy (NCBI): domain Eukaryota; kingdom Metazoa; phylum Chordata; class Mammalia; order Artiodactyla; family Camelidae; genus Camelus; species Camelus bactrianus. Next base: position 61,522,166 of record NC_133541.1, read on the forward strand.
ACTAACCTCCGTTTCTCTACCAGCTTATCAGAGGGCTTTTCATTTTTTGACTGGCTCCTGTTATCGATATCGATGCAAAATGATACAAAACACTTTGCATTTATGTGGTGCTTTACTTTTTAAAAACATTATTTCACTTCACAAACATGTATTGTGATCCTACAGTAATTTGGGATATAAAGAAAAATGGCACAGTACCCATTAGAAAAATATATAATGTCATGGGGAATATGGACATATATAAGTAGGTTAAAATACAGTAACATATTATGAATTCTAGTAAATTATGAATGGGAAAGATGAGGAACAATACTAATGTTAACTTATTTGAGCCCTCTTGTAATTCCTTGAGATAAGTAAGAAAAGCTGTCTGCATCTGATCAATGAGGAAACAACTTCTCTGTTGGGGGAAGGGCTTTGTTGGCTACTTGTTGGCATAGTTGGGGTCCTCTGATTCCTCAGCTGGTGCACCTTGCCCAAGCTGGTCTTCTAACATAAAATTGCTCTGCTTCCTTCACTGATACATAGTTGGTGCAAAGAAGATGTTAGTTGACAAAAGCTGGCCTGTTAAGAGCTTTCTCTGATGTGAATTCAAATCACATTTTAAAAGGCACTTTTCAGGCAATTTCCAAATGAGACATCCTTGGGTTTTTGCATTTTTATTAGAAAGAGACTGTGGTTTTCTGTACAGAAATTTAATGAGGCTTTATTCATATTTAAATATTTGAATAATTATATTTGCTTATATGGTAAAAACAAATTTGAGGTATGTGGCTTTTTGGCCAAATTCAGAACAACAAAAAATCCTGGTTCAATCAAGCCATAGTTGGATTCAGTAAAGAAATAAGGTAACTGGCAAGTCTCATTCCTGCTATTCTAGAAAGAGACAGCAGAGATATTTTAATCATTTTCTAATGTTTGTAATAGTTCTGTTGCCTCAAAAAGTTGGAAATGTGTTTTCTTATTTAATATTCTTAAAAGAGCATTTAGGATTAGGTTTCCACCTCTTGAAACAGCAGAATGAGTATTAATGAACTTAAATTACACAATGATAACTATTGTATGTACCATGTTGGAAACTTCTTGGGTACTGGCAGCCCATACAACCCAAAATATGGAGAATAAAGATTTATTTCTAAGCCACTCTCTGACCAACTTTGAAAGTGTGAAAAGGAAGCTAATTGTTTTAGTCTTTTCTGTATTGATTATGTTGGAGGTCTAATTAAATCAGATAGATGTAATACATATATAAGGTGCTGAACCACTGGGATAATGCAGTTGGACTTGTTGCAAACACTGATACAATTAAGGATTTGTTAACATTTGTATTATAAATCTCTATTATCAAGGACTTTTAACCAAGTATTAAAAATTCACTCTTAGCTGCAACTTGCCATTCACGGTCTCAGCTATGAAGCAATTTTCGTTTTACAAATTTTCTAAAAAAAAAAAAAAAAAAAAGTCTTCCTCTGTAAAGCTTTGTAAATGATTTTCCTTTGATAAAAAGTTTCAGGCATGAGTCCCCTTCTGAAATGGAAAATTCCTACTACGTGAGAAGTAAAAGAGGAGACAGTTCATTTCTATGTTTAATGTCCTTTCTCATCAGATAGAAAAAACTAGGAAGAGGAACTCATCCCTATCTTAAGAGGCTAAATATCAGATACATAAGGAAAACATTAAAAACCTACCCCTTTTTTCCTTAGTCCCACCTACATGGTATCTACTTTTGTTTCATATTCTTTTAACACATTTCCATGTATTTATACAAACACATACATCTTTTTTTTTAAACCACATTTTAAAAAGTCGATTTGGTAGTTACTTGTTCTAAATCACATCCCAGTAGTGGATCCAGATATTTTTTTTTCTGTCAAGACCAGTGGATAGGCCAACCAGTACTCATTCTTCTAATCTTTCCTTTGAGAAATTACTTACATATATATACATCATGAAATTTAGATTTAACTAAAAAAATAATGGCCTGCCATCTTGAATTACTTACCCTAAATAACTTCTATCAGATCCATTCACACTCACACCAGCTAGTTGAAGTCCTGGCAGGGGAGTTCCTTAAGGCTGTGTGGGACCTGTAATGGATGTATAGTAACCCTACCAGCAATGAACTGATTTTGAACATTACTCTCTTGCAGAGAAAAACAGCTGAGACTCACTACTCCCTTCATTTTAACTTCATTGGTTTCTACTGAACTCCACATCCCCCCCAAAACAATTATTGAATGTTTTGATGACTAGATGGAAATTTTTTAAATATTTTCCTCTTAGTAGGAAGAAGTAGGTATCACAGAACCCAGTTGAGCACAGATAGAGAAAAGTTTTGTTGGAGAACACATATGTTTGAGCCCATCATGTCAAAATTTTCAGTATTTAATTTAGTGATGCTGGAATAAATGGGAAGAAAAATAATACTCATCTCAACAAATAAATGATATTGATAATCTTTATGATTTCATTTGTTTGATGGTTAATTTATTGTATTTTCTATTGCAGCATGACAGACATTTTTTTCTTATTCCTCCACATGAACATTGAAAGACTTGGTAACAGTTTCACATATTCATAATTCTCACAATGAAATATGTTCACTAATCAAAATTCTTAAGCTTAGGAAAAAAATTAAAATTAAGGTATTGAGGCTCCAATGGATCGATTTCTTTCTTAACTTTTTGATAGTCATCATTTCACTTCTAGGTAACTTAGAATAGATAGAAAAACCTAGAAGAGAAAATTGTGTGGGGGTAATATGGCTGAAACAGTCATCAAATGATAATCAAGTTTTATTGAAGTAGTTTATTTAGCTAGGGGAATCCAGGTGTCTTTCTCCCACCTTTATTCCTCATTTGTCCCTGGCATTCAAATATGTATTGAATAGGTGAAAACCTCTATTTTCACCCTAGTTGAATCATCTCAGTTTTCAGCCTTACTAATGATCTGAGCCAGGTTTTTGGGCCTGAACAACTTGGCTGTGTTTAGAAATATTTGGAATAAGTACTAATAATTTAATCAGTAGATGACTAGGAAATATCTGTTTATGTGACCAATAAAAAACTTTGATGGCCTGAAAGAGTAAAAGCTCTTCCAATGTACTCAATGTACAACTGAAGTGAATGGTAAACATAGACTTTTAAATTTAAGACTAAACATTGGATGGGGGTGATGGACAAAGTAGGGGAAGGAGGTTAAGAGATAGAAAACTTACTTGTAACATAAATATACAGCATAGGGAATATAGTCAATAATATTGTAATAACTTTGTATGATGACAGATTGCAACTAGACTTATTATGATGATCGTTTTGTAACAAAAATATTGAATCACTATGTTGTATACCTGAAGCTAATATAGTATTGTAAGTCAGTTATACTTCAATAAAAATCAGTGGTTTGGGGAATTAACTAGGATAGGCCTTTCTTTATCCTTACCATGTTGATAAGCATGAATTTTCCAGAAATGTCTTACCTACATTCTACATATCAACTACAATCTCTACAGTCTTTTATTAGATGCTCTACCAAAAGGCTTAATTTAAATAGATTTGGGTATTTATAGTACTGCTGGTTGAGCTACTTAGGAGAAACATAGGAGCCTGAGTAGTTCATAGGTTTAAACAGTACTTCCTCATGGTCAAATGCTAATTTAATGTGGGTACAAATGAAAATGGTGTAGTAATGGGCGTGGGAGGAAAGAATTTTACATGAGATCACCATGATCTCTCTCTTTGAAATATATGTTGTTCTAAAAAGACATCTCCCATATCCTTCACCATGTTCAAATTGAGTATGAATTAACCTTATATTGACAAATTTTAACAGTAAATTGAAAATAATCAAATTATATGCACCTTTTCTTCCCTTTGTAGATAAGGACGTATTGAAAAAGTGTTATCAAGACATTGCTTTTCACATACATTCATTAGTAATTCAAAGATTTAGTAGCTGATGGTGATGTTAGTATAATTAGCAGGAAAAAAATGGAAGAAATGCATGTTGCTATAGCAATATGTTCATCATGAATGATCTACAGCATAAACACCCAGATTAATTTACAAGATGCCAGGTAGAAAGCTGCATGGCTGACTATGCTACTCTCAGATGCCACAGTATTTGTTTTTATTAAGTATAAACATTACAGTGGAGCTTTCAAGGTATGTGTGCTTGTCACTGTCAATCACACAGGGGTTGCATTCCCAAAGAGTTTTCAATTCACTTTAAACTTTTAACGGATGAAGAGAAACATTTTTTTTCAGAGAATTAAAAACATATATATACCAGCATACATGACATTTTGACACTGAAACAAACTAACAATCTCCTTGTTCATGGGTAGAGTATGTCTGTTTCATCTGTACACTTGCTTTTAATACCAGAGGTATGGGGGTTTTAATGTGCAAGCAGATTTAAAAATACCGAAATTGGAAGCCATGGTGTCAGGAAACCTCTTACGAAAGCACTTGTGGATATGGCCATAAGCCGGATGACATTTTAGCCCACCGTAGTTTAGGTTATTACTAGAAACTCAAGACAAAAAAGGCATCCTTACCTCACTGGGCAGGGAAATGTGATATGTGGGTGTATATATAGGTGTGTGTTTATGAGCAAGTCCAAAAGATACAGTTGCCAACTGGATGCTTGTTGCTGATGGTATTTTAGGGCCTGGAGCCAGACACATCGGATGGTACTAGGGACTCACATTCCTCAGCTTGGCCAGTGGGGTGGTTCTGCAGCTTGGCATAAACATAGAGCATTTTGATGATCTGACTTTATCATTCTTCGTTGCTTCAATAGGTCAACTTCAGAGTTGCACGAAAGTTAGAAGGGGCTAAGAATGGGTTGGAAAGTTAAGGGAAAGGCTCAGGAATTTTAGAGATAGTGAAGCTTAGGTGACCTCGTTTACATTCCTTACCATTGACACTATGGCTCACAGGGTAATTTAGACATTTATATGACCTGTGGAGTGTGTGCAGTTGACAAGATTTTTATTAATTAAAAATAGTAATACAAGCTGTGATGAAGTTGGCCTTTGTATTTTACTCAAAATATTGTGTGATAAGACTCAATAAATGGAGATGGCATGTTCTAATGGGACACTGTACAGTATTGTAGTACCCACCTGGGACAAAAGTTAAGTCACTGTTTGCTTCTGGATTATCTGATTTAAGTAAGAAAGTCATTGTCCTTGGGCAGCATACAACTTGTGAGAATCCCCAGTGCAGAATTCTTGATAGAATGCCAGTGTGTTGAGGGCAGGATCTTCAAGGACATCAGGAAGAATGGGAGAGTTGTGGTTTTGTTTTTTCTCCAGTTTAGAGAAAGATTGGATCTCTGGGACTAACTCTTAACATCTGGTTAAACCATGTATGTTATGAGATTTGACCAGGGGAATTCTTAAACTTTAAGCCAGGCCTGGCATTCACCAGTACTATCCCTATGGAATTTAGCCTGGAGGCTAGAGGTTGCCAAACCCGTGTTTGGACCCTGTATTACGTAGGCTGGATAGACAGCCACTCTGTAAAGAAAATGAACAATAAACATTATGTCCTTTGGGGTTCCACAAAGGAAAACAATAAACCTGCATCCATCATGGTTCCAATAAAGGATGGGTTGCTTCAGACTACTGCCCAAATAAAGGCTGTTGTAGGCAGTCAGCCCCTGAAGAGAACAATTAACTTTCTTTTCTTGCCCCACCCTGTAAGAGAGTCATTTGCTGGCCACCAGTGATGTTGGTGCTAATCTAATCAGGATGTTTTGCTTTAACTTCTGGTGTGGCTTTTTGTCTGGATTGAGGAGAGAAAAAGGATTAAAAAAAAAATCCTTCATTTCCAAGTTGTTTGTATTGGTTTAAGTGTCTCTGTTATGTTCCTAGTACAAATTTTACATCAGTAAAAATGATTAAGCATTTAGAATTTTTATCATATTGCTTGGTTCAGCACAGTTTTCTTATACGGACAAAAAAAAAAAAAAAAAAAAGAAACCACTACACAGTAAGAATGAGGCAGGAATGGTACCAGGTGTTTTTTTGCAATTAGTGGCTTTTTAAAAATTGCTACTCACCCTGGTCATTACATCTCACTTACTCTGCTCTACTTCTTCTTTTTTCCTTATGATTTATTCACCATTATTGTTTATTGTCTATATTCCCTCAAGAGCATATGTATCCCCCTGACTTTTTCCAGGGACCTAGCACTGTACTCAACACATAGCAGACTTTCAGTATTTGCTGAATATGTGAATGAAGACTCTATTTGGATATTTTATTTGTTGGGACATTTTGTTGAGCCAAATTCTCAATTTTTTTTCTTATTTGGCTTTATTCAGCTAGACAGTATGAATAAAATAGTTTTTTAATATACTTTTAATTTTTTAAATTAGTTTTACTTCAGTAAGCCTTATATTTTGAATAGTGCCCCAGACTTGCCTTATTTTATCTGAAAATTACTAGAGGGCAAAGATAGAGTATGTATAATACCTAACATTATTATATGTTGGTCGTTGTTGGGGATTGTAATACTCAGAGGCTTTCTGGTTTCCTTCTAGTATACCCTAACTGTAAGAATCACTGAATATTAATAAGGGAACTACATACTTGTAGGTACCAATGAAAATATATTATTTTCTCTCAGATGTTATCAACTAAAAAGAATTATTTAACAGTCATCCATGGTTTGTTTCTGCTTGAGAATTCTAAAATGAAAATGTTACTAAAGAGAAATAACCTTTAAGTTTAAAGCATGAGATAGTTCATACTTAGAAATCGAAGTTTTTTTTCAAATTTAAAGACCTTAAATATTTTATTCTACTTGATAACACATGGGTATGAGTTTTACATAAATAAAATTAGAAAATTATCAATTGAGGCATGAACCTGACTTTTTTAATTAAAAAAAAACTTTAAAAAACTTATTTAAAACAAGATTTATTTTGCCATGCTTAACTGGAAGAAAAGAAGACATGAACTTTATGGAGTTCATACAAAGTGCCAGATATTGTGCCAAGTTTTATATGTTTTCTTACATTTAATTGTGCGAAGTGAGTAGAATTTGCACAATTTTATAAATGAGGAAACTGAAGCTCGGAGAATTTAGGTATCCTGTTCAAAGTTGTATGACCTGTAACTGATCAGTTCACATTGCTAATTAGAATTATATAATTCTAAAGTTCTTACTCTTAAAAAAAAAATGAAGATTTCCCGACAAGACAAAGTCAAAGCAACTTGAAACAGCGAGGATTACAGCCCAAGTCACTTAGTCCTCAGAACATAACATATTATTTTTCTCTTGGATCATTTCATCTGGCAAAACGTATTGAGCAATTCTATCATATTTGGAGTCATAAGACCTATTTGCAAACAGAGAGGAGTAGGAATGGCCACCAAATTTGCTTTACAAGGAATATCCTTTCTGTGAGCTGTATTCCTATTCATTAGCATATGGTTTTGATTTTGGCTATCCAGTGAGTTGTATTCAGAGTACATTTAATACATTTTAAGTGAAAATTAGTGTCTTCTATATTTAAATGCTTCAATGAGGAGAAAAAATATATAAGTACTATAATTTTGATGATGTTTGTGTGTGTGTAACTAAAAGTGTGTTTGTGCAATGCAGTGTTCTTATATGTAAGTACTACAAATCCTCAGGGAAGGTGCAACCAAAAAAAAAAAAACTTTTTCAGATATTGAATATTGAAATAGGCAACTTACACACCTGTTAATATCCTCAAGGAAGTTAAAAAATACAGGAAAACTCACTCACTCCCTTGTGTAGTTTAAAAAAAGGTGGGGGGTATGTTTGAAGCCGAAGTGTACCTGCAGACTCAAAGCTCTTTCCCATAGAATGTTGCTTTTCACCTACCTTAGAGGGTATTTATTAGGGAGTTAAAAAAAAAAAAAGCTCTAGATATTATAGGGGTCGTATATAACTGAGTCTGTGGAATAATAGGGAAATAAATGATTAGACTTTATTGTGTATGTTCCTAAGATGTCATAACAGTGTAGTAATAAAGTACAGTATTCAGGAATGGTCTCTTTATATCACTCAGGTGGGCAAATAAATTTACAGATTCTGACACAGTAAGAAACTTGGATGAACTTGATTATCTGTTTGACTGAACCATATTACAAGCTCATCTATGAGCACAGTCTATGCAGAAATTTATTTTCCATTTTTTCCCATTGTATCTATAGTATTTTGCCTGCCATAGATCTTAAAATGTAATTGTTGGTACTTAAGTATTAATGAAGGGCGAAGTGTGCCATACAAGGCCCTGCAGAACAACAGTAAGTTCTACAATGAGGAAAGAGACACAATTAAAGACACAGAGCAAAAGCATCCAGGGCACTGGGGAGAAAAATCATAAAAGCACACAAGAATGCTGTCATGGAAAGCAAAGAAAGGGGTGCATGTACAAGTTGATGTATAGACAGCAGTATGATTTGTCACATTCTGGAAATGCACTAGAGATTGAAACCTTTGTAGTTTGTGTAAGTGAAAATGCTCTGCAAATAAGTTTAACAAGGTATATGCTAGACTAGTGAGGATCAAGAAGACTAGAAAATGAACACTTCTTTGGTCTGTAACTAACCTCTGATAAATGTTTTTACCTAAATCTATGTAGTTTGGTGCAATATAGACAAGATTTTAGAGAAAAGCAGGACTGAAATCATGACTCATTTACACACACAGATATTTTGGGTATATTTATACAGTCTATGTGTGTATTTATTTTCCTTAATTGCTGAGAACCAACAATTTAAAATAAAATTATTTAAAATATAATTTGGGAACCTTCAAATAGGGACAATGTTGTGGGTTTTACTGTGTCAAGATGATAAATAGACATCAGTCTACACCTATATTTAGATACTGTTATAATTAATCAGGTTGATCATCCCTCAGTACAGTCACTAAACATTGATAACATTTTTGATAATTTTTTATAATCAACACACATTCAGTATGATACAGTATACAATATGCAGTGAAATAGTCTTTTTTTCCTTAATGGCATCCAGCTAACCTCATGATATTAAGCTCGCTTTAAGAAAATGTATTGCTTAATTGAGAAGGTGCTTGAAAGGATTCCAGTGAAAACAAAGCAGGTGCTGTTAAATTCCAAAGTAAAATAAATCATGTTTTAAAACTACATTCCATCTTTTATACAATCCAAAATGTGTAGTCTTCCTCAGATAGCAAAGGAAACATTAAAATTTACTTAAACAAGACTTTTGTTACTTCCTTTAGTTGAAAACTTTTAATATTCTGGAAAGTTACACATGCTTTCAATTTCTAAGGCAATGCATTTAATTTCAAACCAATTCATAGTTTCCTTCATCAGTAAGATTAGCCTGATTCTGAAAATCAAACTAGAATCTTCTAAAGACTTTATTCAGAAGAATTGTGGATAAGGGAGCTTAGCTGTATTTCTGTTTGTGAAATGTGAAAATGAGAGAAAGTCTGACTTAAGAAACTATGGTAGACATTAATGTAGAGTCAGCAGGGAGCTTTCAGTGACCATTCTACTTAAAAACTGTTTGTTGATTCCATTCCTTGCCAGGTCTCCCTCTCAGCCCTCCCCCTATCTTCTTATTCTTCATCATATTTACCACTATCTGAAAATACGTAATTACTTATTTGCTTAGTTGTTTATCGGTTATACCAAGATCATAAACTCCATGAAGGCAGGGAATTTGTCTTGTTCAATCCTGTATTCGAGGGCCTGTTATGGTACCTAACGTGTATTAGGTACTGAATAAATCTTTTTGAATAATCAATGAGTATGTACTTCTCCCTCAGTTAGGCATCTTAAGTAGAATAATAATTTATTCAGCTTTAAAACATTCCCCCCAGTTCTTTAATAAGGCATATAAGATGTTTTTAAAAACCTTACTATTTTTATGTTATAAAGCCTGTAAAGGAGTTTACTAAACTTTCACTCTCTGTATTGTACTTTAAGTATACTTGGGTTTGCTGTATAGTTGTCAACCAGCAAATGAAGATCAGAAGCACTTTAGAGGCCAGGCCCATTATGTTTATTATAATCTCTAATCTTTACTCTTGCTTCATGAGCTGTGTGCTATTGACTCCATTTTATAGATGATGACAGTGATATCTAAAGATATAAGTAACAAACTTGACATATTTATAGTCATGTGGTTAGTAAATGACATTACTAGGATTTGACCCATTTAGCTGATGCTACATATCTTTCCCTATTGAATCCTCTAAACTCTAGTTTACAAGGGACTAAGTGAGCAAATAGGTTTGAGTCGTGTTAACCAGTGACTTTCATTTAATGATACTTTATTGATAAGCTGACCTGGAATCTTTAAAAACTAACGCAGTAGCTAATCTCTGGATTTTCCCTTGTATTAAATAATAGCAAATCCTGACATATGTCAGTTTTAAATAAGAATTTTAAGCATATTTTATATTTTGTAATGGCAAATTTCTTGATATAGACCCTGAATAACTATAATTATAATAAATGCCTGCAAGTTGTTATAAGTCTACAAAAAATGGAAAATAGAAAATAGTAGAAAAATTATCTTTTTGGTCACTGTATTAGGAACATATATTAGAACATATATTCTTTAAAATAGAGCTTGCTAATTGATTTATTCCTAAAGAAGAATAATAGAAGGAAATGAAGACTTTAATCCAATTATAGAATTCTCTAGTTGATGTCCCAAGGTATCATATTTTCAAGAAAGATATAATTATACATCTAAATACCTGTTATCTGTCTCAGGTAGGAACCTGCAAATTACTAAATAGTGTTATTCTGTAGGAACAAGGGGAAAATAAAGCAGTTCATTCTTCAGCCTGGAAATTGCTTGTAGAAATCAGCCTTGACCACTTGCTAACACAGTAATATATATAAACAATGATTTTGCTCCACATGTTAGTGGGCATAGCAGTGTCTCCCCTGCACATATTCTGCTCTATTCAATTGTGTAGCAGAACTGATCTGATTCCCAGCTGCATAGGTGGGACCAGATGAGTCTATATTAGGATAATTCTGTCTCCCTTGACATAATGATTGTTTCTGGAAACCTTGACCTAAGCCAGTTAGCAAATGACATTTTCACTGCTACAAATACTGATCCAGGGTGGACAGAAGACCTAAGCCAGTTCAATGATAACAAAGCTCAGGTTGTAAGAAATGTTACTTCTGTCTCCTGTGTGTTAACCAGAAAGTATGTGGCCCAAGGATTGGCAACCTTCTCCTTGCCATGAGGAGGGCCAGCCTAGCAAAAAGCCTATCAGGTGGAAGTGAACAGTTCAAGGGAGTCACAAAGTGAACAGTTCAAGGGAGTTCAAGGGAGTCACAAAAAAGCAGGCCTGCCCTGGTGAAAGCCTGTGGGTCTTCCAACCTCTGCACACTTTCCTTGTATGAGACTCATTGTTTTGGCTGTTTTGAGCTGGGCGTCCCATCACTTGAAGCTAAAAGCCTCCAAAGAGTTTACTGAAATTGTCTCCGACTCCATTTTCTCTCTCAGCCTCCTCGATTAATCTGGTGCCTAAGCCTTCTGATTATTTCTCCTCTGTTGTTCCTGTTTTGTCCCCTTCTCTCAGTTCCTACTGGCTTATATCGGGTCCTTCTGCTTTCCTGTCTATACTGGTGCACTAGCTCGCTGATACGGGTCTCTGATTTTAATATACCTAAAGTTTTTTTTAAAGGCTCCCCACTGCTTCCATGTTAATGCTCAAATTCCTCAGATGTCATTAAGAAACTTCAGCTCTTTTCTACTTTTAAAATTCATCTTAGAATGTTACATAAATTGAATGTGATATATAGTTTATTCTCTTTAGGCTTTTGCCTGTTTATCTTCTGAAGTATTCTGGCCCATTTTGATGAAACAACTCAGCTAAAATACTACTTCTTTGGTATTTTAATTGTTTTTTGTTTTACTTCCTGCATGGCTAGTCGCTCATTCTTCAGTGTTCTCATCGCATTTTATGCATACAGACATCAACACTTTCCACATTGTTTTGTAATGGTTTTTTTATAGTTTGATCTCCCTTCTAGACTATGACTCACTGAAGGCCAGGTCTGGACGAAGACATTGTTTGTTTTCAGCATAAGGCTCTACATGTTGTACACATTTAATAAATGTTTTCTGATTCCATGAATAAAGAACTGAATTAGTCTTTATGGTTGTTATTTCAAAACATAGTGTCAGAATACATATCCACATTACTGTCCTAAAAATGAAAACAGTTCAAAAGTACATGATACCTAAGGTCTTGTATTTTACAGGTTATTCTTCATGGACTTTAAAACAACTATTTGCAGGATTCTTGCTTAATAGGTCTCCTAAATTCAGACTTATTTTAAGAATTGTAATTTTCATTTTTTTTTCCAGAAAGACTTCTCTTAGTTGAAACTGAAGCAGAGCTAAAAGACAAGAGGAGCTCTAAGGTCTACTTGTCTGTATTTACTTGGTCTAAAATAGCACTGAACTTTTGTTAGATGAGGTTTTCATATGAGTTGGGAAAAAAAGTTTTAACCTGCTGCTTTGTTTGAGCAGTGATGGCAAAAACTAAAAATAACACAAGATTCCAAATGCGTGTATGGAAATTAAAACACAATTTTGGGCAATTGCTGTAAAAACTTCCACTCTCTTTATACACCTTAGACTTAGCCGGAGCCAGATCTGCCCACAAAGGAGACGTTTAACTGATAGGTCCTCTTTATGAAAGGCCTTTTCCAGGGGCCACATCTTGGGGGGTTTGGGGAAGGGAAGTGTGTGGTTCTGTCTAAATTTCATCCAGAACTTCTCTCCCCATCTGACCCTGGAAATTGCTGCAATTTTAGCTTCCTGTGGTAGGCAGTGAAAAGAAAAAAAAAAAAAAACTAAATCAGAAGTGGTAGAAATACTTAACCAAGTACAGGCAGTTTCTAACCTTCCTATTCTAGAGTCAGCTATGTACCTAAGTATTCATAAACAACACAACACAATTCTAACTTACACCAGGCATCAACCATAGTAATTCAGACTTCTCTCTGGATGAGTCTTGAAAATAGCTTACCATCAGGAACCACTATTAGTAAGATATATTTTTATCATTTATTTTGAAAAATAAGAGAAGAAAATGACATTATTTGTAGAACAGTATTCAGAAAACGTCTCTCCTAAGGCGATGTCTGAAATAAAGGGTTGTAGAACAACAGTGTGAATGGGAGGTACCAGTGAAGCTGTTGGAATAGGTTGCCATAAAAAGAAAGGTCACAGTGATTCAACCAACTAAGTAGGCTAGGGCTAAGAATACCACAGAACTGCCTGCGGACTAAGATGGCTTTGATGGAAAATGACAAATAAGATTGACAGGGGCATCTGAAGCCTTGCAGCTGTTTCATTTCAGGCATTCTTCTCCAGGATGGCTACTGCATGGATTTAAGAAGCTGTAGACAGCAGTCATTTAAGAAAATGGACACCAGGGCAAAATCATCTTAGAATGTAATCTAGAGTAGAGAGTTAATTTGCCCAGAATATGAGATCCCAGCCATTCACCAGTTTAGTCCCTATTTTCTCCACACTGTTTTTTTTTTTTTTTTAACACCTTTTACTGCTCTGGTTTACTCTTTACCTGGATCTAAAGGTAGTTTCCTAAATACTAGTTGTTTAAATGTCTTAACCTACTAAAAATCCTGCACTGACATAAAGCAGTATAGTATAATACAAGAACCATTGGCTTGGACTCAAAATATTTTAAATCATGACTCTGCACTTTTCTGACTTTGTGGGCAAATTCTATAGGGCCCACATTCCTCATCTGTAAAATGGAAATAAAAATAATGCATAATTTACAGAATTATTGTAAGGCATACTGGAAAATGTATGTAAATGACTAGGTACACTTTGAATTCTCAATTATGGCAACTAATATTATGTGGCTCTCAGACTTTATTTAGCAGTTAAACCTTTTTATTCAGACAGTCTTATATTGTGATCTATATATATATACATACATATATACATATATAATATATACACATACATGTACGTGTATACACACATACATATATATTAAAATAGTTAAAAGCAGTATGTTACCATAATAAGTATATTTTGTAATTTCAAATCAAGTTATTTTGAAGGTAAACAAGGAGAAAAGTAAGCTATGATGAAAAGAAATATTGGATAAAAATAGCAATCATAACAAACAGCTGTTGGGGGGATATGCAGTGCACCAGGGGTGAATTACCTCTTTAGATCCCCACACAATCTTAAAAGGCAGTTACTGTTACCACCATCATTCCCATTTTACAGAAAAGGCAGTGGGGCCAAGACAAACGAATCTATTTCTCTAGATCCCATAGTGAAGTGGGGAGTCAGAATTCCATCCCTTGTCTTCAGATCTCATTGCCTCTGCAGCCAAACTGTTTTATATTTTGTTTTATAGTCACGTCACAAGGATAAGTAGTGGCGAGTGGTGAAAAAATTTTAAATAATTTTCATGAAATATCTGAACACTAATTAGCTATATTAATGCATCAGTGTAAAGGAGATTATTAGGATATTTCCCTTTCAAAGTTAAACCACATAAATTTCTAATGACTTTTTACCTCCCTTAAATGCTGAAAGTTGCTAAATTTGCATGAATTGTTATATGGGTTTCCTGGCCATTCATTAACTCATTAGTTCATCCAAAAATGTTTTTTGAACATATGTTGGGTGGCAAGTAAATTTAAATCTTTATAGCTTGATGAATAATTACATTCTAATGTAGCTTGAAATATAATGATATATTGAATGAAATTATTAAACTGTTAAATATACCCAAAGGTAAAGCTATAATTTCATTACTAACATTCTGTACGACTCTTAAGCATAGTAATATGGTGAGCAATCATTACTTTGTTGAGCTCATTATAATCTGAGAGATGTTTAGCAATTGTGTTTTTAGATCGGAAAATTTGGGGGGATTTTTTTTTTCATGTGATATATTCAAACAATTACCTGACAGTGGGGCAGCTGGCAAACCTCTATATTTAAAACTAAAGTTTAGAATTCAGTGCCTAAATTATTACACATAACAGAGGAAAATTTGCCTTAATAAATTTAACAGTTTTTATAACAAGATCCCACAATGTCTGCAAAATACTGGCAATAGTATAATGAAAATGAAAATAATGTGCGTACTCTATAAGCAAGTAATTGAAAGGGAATGTATCCCAGTTTTATGAAAATGTTTTTTTTTTCATTAGATATCTACTGGCATTGGTGTGTCAGGAATGTCTCTCAATGTATGCATGTATGTTTGTGTTTGTTAACCTATCTATCTGTCTGAACTTGAATTTTGCATCCATTAGCCCTGATTATATTCTCTCTACTACTTTGAATTAACTTTATATACTTATTCTGTTAGACATATTTACAAAATTAGCTTTTGTTTCTCTCCATTTTCTCATTCTCAGTAATCCTTAAATACCTGTTATAAGTGATCCTCAAAATGGAATACCTATAAGAATCATCCGGGAAACTGTAAAACGTGACAGTTTCCAGATCCCATCTGCAAAGGTTCTAACTCTACAAGATTGGGCTTTAACCCCAGAATCTGCATTTTCCAAATGTGCCCCATTGATTGTGATGCAAGTGGTCTTCTGAACACACTTTTGGGAAATTCCTGCTGGAGTGAATGTGTAAAAATGGCATGAAAATGTAGGTTGATATATTGCAGACATAGGTATGTTGAATTTCCAACACTAGAAAATATTGAAAGACTACAATTTCAATGTCTTACAAAGATAAAATAAATGTTTTCTTACATTGGGAACATTGCTTTTAATTTATACACCTTGTAAAATGGAGGAAGAGGCAGAAAAAAAGCTGAATATGGTTGTGCAGGATGGCTGCTGTAAATTAATTATAAATGTAAATGTAACATTTTATCCAAAGAGACTTAAAATGATTGGATGGTGGTCTAGTAATTTTTCTCTTTTGTTTATCCCTTGTCATTCCCCTCCCACACCTCTTCCCTGCCTGAATATTACAGTGAATAGACTTTATGGACATTGACCCCATAAAGGAAAAACTAGAGATGAGGAGCACTTAACTATAATTCAGTGGAGATGTCTAGATTCTACACTGTGTAAAGTATTGATTCCTTTAGACTTTCAAAATTGGTATGAATTTAGAATATAATCTTGGGATCAGTTAAATATTATTTTTTTATCTTCCTAGGATTTGATCCCTTGTTTCTTTTCACAGATTTTTCTGTAGTGTTAAAACATCACCAATTGATAAATAAATATATATATATGTCAGAATGCTCAGCTGATATCAAACTAAGATCACTGAAAATTTTTCTAAAATACCTATATTTCCAAGAGCCATTGGCATAAAGATTCATATATATATTTTTTTTTAATTTTAAATTGAAGTATAGCTGATTGACAAGGTTGTGTTAGTTTCTGGTGTACCGCATGGTGATTCAGATATAGATAATAGATATAGGTATCTATAGATGTAGATATCTATATCCTTTTGCAGATTCTTTTCCATTGTAGGTTATTACAACATATTGAATATAGATTTCTGTGCTAGATCGTAGGACATTGTTGTTCATCCGTTTAATATATAGTTGTTTGTATCTGCTAATCTTAAACTCCTAATTTATCCCTTGCCCCACTCCTTTCCCCTTTGATATCCGTAAATTTGTTTTTATGTCTGTGAGTCTGTTTCTGTTTTATAAATAAGTTCATTTGTCTCATTTTTTTTAGATTCCACATGTAAGTGATGTCATGTGATATTTGTCTTTCTCTGTCTGACTTACTTCACTTTGTATGATAATCTGTAGGTTGTAGATTCATTTAGAATTAAAGACAAAAGCTCTGTAAGTATAAAAATAAAAATGTTTTTCTAAATAAAAAATTCATATATTATGGCTATTTCTAGACATTTTTAATATGTTGCATTGATAAATGTCAGTGAAACTATGAGGAAAATTTTGGAATTTATGAATTAGGTGAGATTCTCACAACCACTCTTATCCAATTATTTTTAAAATTGGACTGTTAGTCTGTAATAACAGAGAAATAACAGAATATGTTTAATAGTGTTTAAATCAGACTGACTAGGTTGAGGAACATTTCTCTTGCCATAATTTAGCTTAAATTATTTTTATAGAGACTGGATTTTCTTCAGAACCACAATGCCTTTTTTTTTTTTTTTTTAATATTGTCTTTTGGCTTTTATTCTGAGGCAGACCCTTTCTAATTTAAACATGAGCTGTTGTATTTACTTTGAATGCCAATATATTGTGTATTACCCACCAAGTGACTCTCTCTTTCTGCTATTCAGAATTAAATAAACCAAGACGCAACACATGTCTTAAAACCACAATAGTTTATTTATAAGAAAAAAGACAGCCCATCAAACTTTCCACAGGAATTTAAAAAATCCATCGGGGACTCAAAGCCTTTACTTTCTTTCCATTCATGTAATTTTGGTTTTGGCTTAACACTTAGCACAATATTCACTTCAAAAGAATATCCCTTGCATTTAAAGTAAACAATCATTGTTCTACACAGACTTTTAATTTTTCCCCTTCTGCCCTTTGCCACTTTTCTTCTCTCATTCCAGTTCTTTGCTAGCATTACATCCAGAGTATGCCAGATATAAAATCCCTTTTTAGTTTATATTTTGATATGAAGACTAACTCATGGAAGATCAAATTGTTACATTTTGTTCATTTTCAATTATTCTTGACATCTATAGTTTCTTAACATTTTAAAATGATACTTTGATTATAGGGGATAAGATAGGACAAAATAACTACAATTAGAATGAAATCGCTTCTGGCTTTAGAAAGGAAAACTCAGTTTGAACATGATGCAAGGCAATGAGGTTTCATTTTGGGTTCAAATTCTTTGGGACTGGGTAAGCCAAAACATATGATCTAGGGTGGCCTTAGTCTCATCCAAAGTAGATCTCATAAAATAACTTCGAACTTCACTGTGAGAGACTTGGTTACTAATGACCAAGTGAGGCTCAACATCAAATATCCATAAATTGCAAAGTCCTATTTCTTACTCTTCTGTCTCAAGAAGTTTACAAATTGTGGATCTTTATATGCTTTGATTGCTAAGGCTGTCTGGAATACATAAAGGCTCTTTTTCTGGTCCATTGGAGTCATCAACAATTGAAAATGTACATCCATTTCACAGTTACACTGGAAATCCTGAAATCTTGCATTTCATGTTGAGAAGTTATCCTCAGCCAACACAGTGTACATAATACAGATAACATCTTTTATCGAAACACAAGGACTTGCCAAATGAACCAAGAGTTTGCTTTTATGATAGAAGTGTTGAAAGTAACTAATCTGCTTAAAAAAAAAGAAAAAAACTTACTGTTGGGGCATGTACTGTGCTAAGTACTAGATAACATACAGTCTTGACCCTTGGGCAGTTCACAGCTTTGCAGCTTATTCTTCCTTACAGGTAATAACCGAGGGCATTGGGACATATCCAGGTGCTCCCTAAATTAATATTCTGTTCCCAAAGACCATTTGCAAATAGAATCTTACATGCATTAAAATATGTCATTTATAAATCTATGCCTATTACAGAATAGAAATACATAAATACATATATATAGCCACTTAAAATATTATAAATTCTAGTGTTGTGTATATCCATGCATACTCTGTGGAATTCCTATATATGGTACTTATTAATATTTTCTCAACATGTTCTAAGTTAACATAACTTATGAATTGGTCTTGCCCTCTTGCTCTCACTGATCTCTCTCCAGTGTGTTACTCCCAGTTTTCTATTATATGCAGTGAAGCTCAGTGTTTAAGGTTGTGGACTCTATAAAGTCTAACTATTTTGCTACTTTTTAGCTAAGTGACCTTAGGCAAAAAATTTACCCATTTATGTTCTGGTCTTCTCACCTGAAAAAATGGTTTTAATACCCATCATTAATTGAGTCTAACCATGGACATGGTAATGAAGTATGATGGTCAGAACTTCCTTATAGGGTTCTCTCCAGGATTAAATTAATTAAGGCAAATAGAGCACTAGCACGGTGCCTGGCAGTAATTGTCAATTATCATATAATGTGCCTGATGGAACATGTTGCTTAAGGTTGAGTCTGAGAGGAAATGTTGTATGTGTTCTTACAAGAAACAGTCAGACTTTGGTCTCTGTCATTATAAAACTCATTTGGAGTGGAGGCAGTTACTGGTTCTAACTTCTTCAGTATATTCTAAGCTTCTCAAAAGTAGAAATTGAGTCTTCTGTTTTTAGCAACTCTTAGACTCATAAATGTGGTTTATATTTAGTAAATATTTGTGAAGCATATAACCTCTTCCTTGTTTCTTTAATCTCTTTTATATTGGCAAAATAAGTATTGAAGAGTCTTACAATTAGTAGTTGAAAAATAATATAATTGCTGGTTTAAATATGTGGCTCCCAATAAATAAACATTATTTCTACTTTGTCATGCTTTCCTCAACCTTTTACAAATGTTCTTCTTTTAGCAAACACATTTAAAATTTCCTTCCGTTAGTTTGATATCTGTGAAACTACAACCTAATGGGGGAATTAAATACGAAATAGATTTATTTACACATTTACTGAAGGTTTTTCAGTAGATCTCAAGCATAGAATCAGATCCATCTTAATGATTTGTGGACGTCTTATATTTGTTATCAATCTTTAGCATATATGAACATTTATATTCCTTCCTTTTTCTCTCAGTTTCCTCAAAGACCTGGGAATGCTGGGTAATCTCATATTCTTTATTTTACCACTGCATCTATTGCTTCTACATGATTTTTCCATGAAATCGTTCCAGTACAAACTTCTCCTTTAGGAAAAGGCAGCAATTTTATCAGTTTATTCGAGAGCATAAAAATGGGCTTTCTGCAGACTCCTGCTGGACCTAAGGGATGATAAATTTCAGCAAGCCTGGACCTTCAATAAAAAAGCAGAGAGTATTTGAAGGCAACCTCAAGCTTGGAATAATGAAGAAAAATATATTGGAATGAGAGGGAATATTCTGGTAGATTCAGCAATGAGGAACGGATAGTTTCTAATTCTTATATCTTGGGTTAACAAACTTTTTCAGTAAAAGGACAGATAGCAACTATTTGAGGTTTTGTTGGTTATTTGGTCTCTACAGGGACAACTCAACTCTACCACTCTAATTCATATGCAACCACAGACTGTAAACAAATGAGCATGACTGTGTTTCAATAAAACTTTATAAAACTTGTGAGAGGCAGGGGGCCAGACTTGGCCTTTGGGTTATAGTTTGCTGACTCCTATTAAACAGGAAGACATTATCTCCATATTTTAATGTGTTTATTAAAATACATTGAACACCTTTTATCTGCTTGGTACTGTGATATTTAAGAAATTACAGACTACTGTTGTTTTCCCATAAGGAAGATTCTAGCTTTTGTTCATCTTTCCAGTTGGCTCACAGTTGTATGTCTTGTTCTTCCATGGTTGTCTCTTTCCCCCATGACAAGCATTTTCAGGCAAGAGCTGGTCCCCATTATCTCATACATGGATTTGAGCCTTAGGTGGGTCTTGAAATAGTAAACTTCATATCTGATGAGCTCTTTGGAAATGTTGGACTTAACAAAGTGAGGAGAGAGAAAACAGATGGTGTCATTGTGATAAAGCACACTTTTCATATATAAGCTAGATTTCCTTCATCTCCACCTACACAGTTGCTGCCAAAAGACCAGGGAGTTGTGTCCTACAAGATATTTGGAGACTAAAAGTAAGTTTTAAATTGGGATGACTGGGACCCTCTATCACTCATTACTTTTTATTTCTCTTTGACAGAGGTCCTTATTGTCTGTAATGAAATAAAGTTTGAGTTTTTATACCTTTCTGAGATCCTTTAATTTGTCTTAGAATCCATAGCATACCACATGTGGCCCAGAATAGGTAGTCAGCAATGTTTGTTTAAATAATTAACACTGTTTTATTATTCAGGGCCTCTGAGGTTTGCCTTTGCCCTTACATGTAACTAATGTAATATCATGACATTAGATATGACTTCCACTTTAAAAAAAAAGAAATCTTCAACATGTTCACTGCATTGGTTTGTCCTTCAAGCTGGGCTGGAGAGGTAGAGGCAAATTGCATGATAAAAGTTATTTTACATTCCTATACTCTGGTTTCTCCAGATTGTATAAATCTTTCGCCTTTTACATTCCTAGAGAATGTATAAATACTTACGACTTCAATTTTTCCTCAGAGTTATAAATCATTATTTTTGTCTTTGAACTAGCTATTGGCATTCCTGGAAACTTTTTAGACAATACAGAAATTCTTTAAAAGTCAAAAAAATTTTATTCATGTAATAAACAGTTAAACATTATGTATATTTTTGTTCTTTCTCTGCCTACTACTATTTACACATTAGATACTAGTATTGTTTCTGATTAGATGCTTCTCAGGCATTTGTCTTAAATTAAATTTCCATATGTTTAAGGCAGTGACTTACTAACGCAGAATTTTGGCATTTGCATGTATTTTATTCCATTACAAAATTCTATAGCATCTGTAATTATTTAATGATCAAAACAGTTACTTGATCTTGTCAATATTGCTAATTCTAACTAACATATGAAAATAGAGATGTCCTTTTTTTCTCTTTCACATATTAATTATCACACTAAATTGAAAAACAGAATAAAAAAAGTTTTCATTCTCAAATAATTATTGCTTGTCATCCCAACCTGAGAAGCATTGAGCCTGAGCTAAGTGGAGAACTGTTAACTTTTCCAAAGATAAAAATTTAGTTTACACTTAGCATTTGGAATTCTTTTGATGAGAAACTTACCTGGAAGTTAATAATAGTTATAATTTATACGCCTTTAACAAGACAGGGGAACAGTTGCAAGAGCTCTGGGTCTACCTGGCCTGGTGACCACTGGATTTTAGTTGAAACAGTCTATGAAAGTTGCCTGTTTAAGGACTTTAGGATACTTTCCTGAGGCTCAATAATAACAGTATCACCATGTTTCATCAATCCTGTCATCCATCTCCCCATATTTCATTTATCATTGCTGTAATAAAGATGTCTTTTATAATCAAGTATTAGCTGTAGCGGAGTATTTAAAAGATAACTACTATTTTTTGAACATCTTCTATATATCAGGCACTGTTTAGGCATTTTGTACAGAGCATCTTTTATAAACTTATGGGATCTTAAAAATAAGAAAGCAGATAACCACAGAGGGTAAATATCTTGCATAAGTCACAAAGTTAGTAAGTGAGAGAGCTAAAATTCAAATTGGGATCTGACTTCTAAGGTCCATGCCCTTGACCACTCTGCTACATTGCTGACATGGCAGAAAGGAAAAAGGAGAATGGCTATGTGGGCATAGGGATGCTTCTCAGAACAAATGAAAGGAAATGCAATTAAGTCTCAGGAAAAGATGGACCAGGAATTAGAATTGTGTCAGGCTTTTCTTAGCTTTCTCTTTGTTGTGTCACTTCTTCCTGAACAGATGCTTGCTTCTTTCTTTCTGTAGGCTGGCTTTCTCTATTTTGCCACATGGCAGAAATTTGTCTTTTACATCATCCAACCTATTTTAAATAGTTTAGCTTCCAAATAGCTATGGTAAAGGAAGGAGGGAGTCACCCTGTACTAATGTGAGAATTGGGATACACTGCTGTCAGTTGGAAAGGGGGTTCCAGAGAATGAGAAACTGTTAGATCATGGAATGGGCAGATCCTCAGAAGTGGTGGAGTACATATTGAGTGTGGTGTGGACTCTCATGAAATGCACAGGAATATGTGTAGTTGGTTCTTACTTTGAAACAAGCCAGTCTTCCTTTGATGCAACTAATCCTTGGCACAGTGAAACTTTAAGCTTGCTCTGAAAGGTATATAGAGTTTAGATGTGCAGAGAAGAGGGAGACCAATTAAGGTGGGTGAAGGGCAGCCTTATTTACTGAAAAAAACATAAATAGGCTGGGCATAGCCAGGAATAAGTAGGTAGGTAAGGTAGGCTGTATTTTATGGAGATTTGAAAGTTGTTTGGAAGTTAGTTTGTAACAGGTTATGTAGAACTGTGACAAAGACTGCATTGTTCAATAAATTCATTTCTTTTTGCTACTGGGCACATTTTCCAAACTCCTTTTAGATATCCTGACCGTGTGACTGATTCTGGCCAATGAAATGTGGACAGGAGGCCTGACTATTTATAAAAACCTCCTGTATAATCCTCCACTTTCTTTCCCATTTGCTGGTTTGATTTTATACCCATGTTAAAAATCACAGAACCTCTTTCTGTCTTGATCCTGAATGGTTGCATGGAGCAGAGGCCCTTCCCTAGTTTTAATTGAAATTTACATGAGCCAGAAATAAATTCCTATTGGGATTAGCCACTGGAAAGGGTTGTTATAGGAGCTAGCCAATACAAGACCCCAATGATCCAGGCTAAGATGTTCCACTTTTACCTCATAAAAGTATGAATGCTTTTGAGTAAAAAACCAGCAGGATGAAATGTTTTAATAAGATCAGTGTGGCAGAAGGGAGCAGGATAGCTAGAAGCAAGGAGAGTCTGTAGCCTGAGTTGCTACATAGAAGGCAGTTATTCCAAAGGTCAGGCAAATGAGAATCAAGGGTATTGAGTCACACAAGGACAAAGGAAAAGAGAGTTCCATGCAGTGGATTTCAAAATTACCAAAAATCTTAGCAATGCCAAGAGGCCAAATCTTAAGAAGTAGCCAATGAATTTGATGTGTAGAGATTAGAAATGACCTTTAAAATGCTAGTATCAGTGGAATAATAAAGGAAGAAAATAGATTGCGGTGGGTTAAGAAAGAAGTGCATAGTATTTATTAGTCAGAAAATTTTTAAAGGCAATTTTGAAATAAGCCATTAATTTTTAAGTAAAAATTTTGTTTTGTAAAATTTCAAATTGATTCCTACGCATACAGCCACTGGATGGTTTCAGCAACTCTGTATCTGGGGCAGTGCTGGACACTGTCAAGCGTTCTCCTGTGGTCTCGTTCTCCCTTACTCCATGTTACCAACACTCCTGGGTCCTGGTCCTCCCTTTTCCACTGAGATAGCTTTAGAATTCTTCTCAGCACCAGGCTCCAGGTAATAATTCCCAATTCATTAGAGTTGGCGCAACTTTTTGGCTGTGTATTTTACATAATTTTAAAAATTTTGCCTTTTGAAAATTATGGAAGTGAGTTTGAGGAGGAGTATCACAATTACTACTTAGCTATGCATGACTGGGTTGTGTTAGAAGTTTCTCAGACCCACAGCAATGAACATTTATTCTGCATTCGTTTCTTGTCTATCAGGGCATTTTCTTACATCAATTTTCTCCTCAGTTGGTATCATTATTATTCCATTGTCTTCCAATATTATGCTTTACAGTCACTCAGTTCTTCAGTTCTTTATGATTGTCATCACTGTTATTTAATGATAACATTTACATAGGATCTCTTCCTCAAAGAATCCTTAAGCATGCCATACTTCATGTAGTTCAAGAGATTAAAAGGAAACTATTTGAACTCCTCTGTCAGATGTTTTTTTCCTCTCAGGGCTTTCTCTATGTGGGACTTGGTTTGAGCTGTGGGCTCTGTGCCAGCTGGAAGCTGGACTGATTTCTGTAAGTGGAGCCACAGCCCTTATAGGTTAGTGTAGCATTACAGTGGTTTTCTGTTTCCCATTAGGCATTTAAGAAGAAGCACTCAAATGTGATCTGCGTTTTGTAACATACGTTCTGTATAACATTGGTAGCCCCAGGAACAGTTACAGCAAGATGGGAAGCACAATTTTAAATGGTATTTTTTCAGAGGCATAGACCTGTGTGAAATTTTGACAAAGTGACTACCTTGATCCATATTTAAAAGCCTGGATGTCATAGGAGAAGGAACTCAGCTGCCACTATTATCATCTATTAAAACTGTAGTAACAACTATTTTTCACAAATTAACAGTTGGTCATTTGGTGGGGAAAAAGTGAGAGGATAAGACAGAAAACCTGAAATTTACCCAGCAAGAAGCACTATGACAAGGACATTATGAAGGCTTAATATGTATGTATATTTATTGCCTGAATTTTGATTGGGGCAAGAAATCAGAAAATTTTGAATGGGGTGGGTAACAATATTTAAAGCCTGAGTAGGATACAGAACATAACATCTCTTTTGTTTATATCTGGCCACTCTTAGTTACATTATTTAACAAAGTGAGATAATGATAATAATAGTTAACATTTATTGGGTGTTTATTATGTCAGGCTCTGTTGTGAATGCATTTTATGTATTATCTCATAGATTCTTTCAAGCAAGAATCAATTTAAATTAGAGAAATTAAGAAAATACTTTAAAAAGAATATTTATGCCGATTCATATGCATAGAACTTTGACTTGGTTCTCACTTAAACATGATTCTAAATTATTCCAAACTCCTTGCTCTAGCACATTAAAATCACTCAACTTTTTACTCTTTCATTACTCTCTGTCAGCGAGGCTTATTTTCCCTTTGTGTGTATGTGTGTGTATGCGTGTGTGTTTTACAAACTAAATGTGGGAGTTAAGGAAACACAATTGTCTAAAGAAAAAATTTATCAAAGAGATAAGTTACTGATTTTATCATCAAGAGAAATCTTACCTGAGTTTTAGAGATACTTCTTAATTCTTGATTCCATACAAATTTTTTTAAATCGAAGTATAGTTGACTTATAATATTATACTAGTTTCAGGTGTATAACATAGTAATTGATATTTTTATAGATTATACTCCAGAGTTATTATAAAATATTGACTGTATTCTCTGTGCTGTACATTACGTCTTTGTACCTTATTTTATACTTAGTAGTGTACCTTTTAATTCCCTTCATGTACTTTGCCCACCCTCCACCCCTCTCACCCCTGGCAACCACTAGTTTGTTCTCTGTATCTGTGAATCTATCTCTGTTTTGTTATAATTGTTTATTTTTTAGATTCCACATTTAGGTGAAAACATACAGTATTATATTTGTCTTTTGCTGTTTGACTTATTTCGCTAAGCATTACATCCTTTTGTTGTCACAAAAGGCAAAATTTCGTTCTTTTTTATGGCTGAGTAGTAGTCCATTGAAAATACAGAGAATGGGACAAGATGGTGGAGTAGAGAGACTCACAGCTCAGCCTATCCTCACAAATACACCAAGAATTACATCTACAAACCTATTGAATCAAACAGAACACCTACTGAACTTTGGCAGAGTGTCTGTCACTTCAAAATGCAGGAGAATTCTCAAAAAGTCTGCTAAGAGAAAAAAAGAAAAGAAAAAAAGAAAAAGAAAATCAGTGCAGGAGTGGTCCTGTGGGGAGAGAACTGCAAAGAAAGAAAGGCACCCTCACGCTAGGACCAGCCGGGAGGTCAGCAGGGACAAAATTAGAGCTTCTGAGGCTTAGAGAAGAAAGTGGCAGCTGCTTGGCAGACAGAACTAAAAGAAACTGGTATGGAGGGTCCCTGCAATCCCCAGCATTAAATGCAAGCCAGCAGGGACAAGCCAGGGCTGGCGGCTGGAGATCGGTAAATGAGAGGATGGAAGAAGATACTTCATGCAAATGGAAATGAGAAGAAAGCAGAAGTAGCAATACTCATATCAGACAAAGTAGACTTTACAACAAAGTCCATAAAGAAAGCTAAAGAAGGACACTATATAATGATCAAAGGAGCAATACAAGATGAGGATATTATACTCATTAATATATATACACCCAATACAGGTGTATAAACAAATATATAAAACAAATACTAACAGACATAAAGGGAGAAATCGATGGGAGCACAATAATAGTAGGAGACTTTAGCCAAGCAATAGAAATAAAAGCAAAAATAAACAAATGGAACCTAATTAAATTTACAAGCTTTTGCACAGCAAAGGAAACAATAAATAAAACAAAATGACAGCCTATGAAATGGAAGAAAATATTTGCAAAAGGTGAGACTGACAAGGGCCTGATTTCCAGAATATATAAATAGCTCATACAACTTAATAAGAAAAAAACAAACAACCCAATCCAAAAATGGGCAGAAGACTTAAACAAGCAATTCTCCAGTGAAGACATACAAATGGCCAATAGGCACATAAAAAAATGCTTAGTATCGCTAATTATCAGAGAAACGCAAATCAGAACTACAATGAGGTATCACCTCACACCAGTCAGAATGGCCATCATTCAGAA
This sequence comes from Camelus bactrianus, assembly GCF_048773025.1. NCBI lineage: Eukaryota > Metazoa > Chordata > Mammalia > Artiodactyla > Camelidae > Camelus > Camelus bactrianus. Next base: position 61,549,359 of record NC_133541.1, read on the forward strand.
GTCCACAAATGATACATGCTGGAGAGGGTGTGAATAAAAGGGAACCCTCCTACACTGTTGATGGGAATGCAGTTTGGTACAGCCATTGTGGAAAATAGTATGGAGATTTCTCAAAAGACTGAAAATAGACTTACCATATGATCCAGCAATCCCGCGCCTGGGCGTATATCTGGAGGGAACCTTAATTCAAAAGATACAGGCACCTCAGTGTTCATAGCAGCACTGTTTACAATAGCCAAGACACGGAAACAACCTAAACGCCCATTGACACATGACTAGATAAAGAAGTTGTGGCATATTTATATGATGGAATACTACTCAGCCATAACAAAGAATAAAATTATGCCATTTGCAGCAACATGGATGTACCTGGAGATTGTCATTCTAAGTGAAGTAAGCCATAAAGAGAAAGAAGAATACCACATGATATCATCTATATGTGGAATCAAAAAACAAAAGACGATTTTATTTGCAAAATAAAAACAGACTTACAAACAGAAAACAAATTTATGGTTGTTGGGGAAGTGGGTGAGAAGGGATAATTTGGGAGTTTGAGATTTGCAGATACTAACTACTATATATAAAATAGGTAAACAACAAATTCATACTGTATAGCACAGGGAACTATATTCAGTATCTTGTAGTAACTTACAGTCAAAAAGAATATGAAAATGAATATATATATATGTTCATGTATGACTGAAGCATTATGCTATACACCAGAAATTCACACAACATTGTAAACTGACTATACTTCAATAAAAGATACAAAAAACAAAAAGAAATAATATATATCTTCTTTATCCATTCATCTGTTGTTGAGAACTTAGGTTGCTTCTGTATCTTGGCTGTTGTAAATAATGCTTCTGTGAACATTGGAGTGCATGTATCTTTTCAAATTAGTAGTTTTGTTTCCTTGGAATAAGTATCTAGGAGTAGAATTCCTGGATTGTATGGCAGATCAATTTTTAATTTTTTGAGGCACCTCAAAACTAAATGATACTCTTTTGCCTAGTTGGCTGCATGAATTTACATTTCCACTAACAGTGTACAAGGGTTCCCTTTTCCCCATGTCCTCTCCAACCTTTGTTATTTCTTGTCTTTTTGATAATAGCCATTCTGATAGGTGTGAGATATTTCATTGTGGTTTTGATTTGCATTTCCCTGATGATTAGTGATGTTGAGCATTTTTTCATGTGCTTGTTGGCCATCTGCATTCACATTTTTATTATTTGAAAAATAAACATTAAAAATACATTGATTCTGATGCTTCTCTGATGGCTTTTTGAAAAAATAGGTATACAGATTTTGTTGAATTATTTTTTGGATCTGGCATTTTTGTCTCATATGAATAAAAGCAAAAAATCTGCATTTTCAGAATATTGTCTATTGTTTGTCTTTTTCAATATTTTCACTTTTAAGAATTGCTGTTCCTCTTATTTTCTGGTACTGCATTTTATATAGATTTTTTTTCTCCTGGAGTTAGTAGAAATTACACTTCTGTGGCACTGTGATGTGCACAGATCCTTTTTTTTTCCTTCTGTTTTACAAAGCATAGTATATAAATTTGCTTAGTTAACTAAGACATTTTTTAAAAAGATACTGGTTCCTGGAGGAGTTGGCCTTTAAAATAATATTGAAATGGCACATTAACCTTAAGAGAGCAACACTTTATTTTAAATACATACATAATTCTGAATGAGAGGTACACATGAATACGGTGCTGAATTTCAAGCTTCTTGGCACTATTTGAGAGTGCAAGGAAGGTCAGTTCGCATCTCTAGTACCATTACCCAAGTCCAGACTAAAGAAGAGCTTTTTCTTTCTGGGAAATTGTAACTTTATTCTAATCTGGTATATGTAAATGTGAATTCATATATTGCCCCTGGGAATTGTATCTTCCACATAGACTTTACATTACCCTAAAACTATGTTGTGCTCCGTCCTTGTGTGAGTTAAGCATAGCAAAGGTGGTTTGAGTAGTAACTGCCTAATTTTGTTCCAGTGCCTTTGGGAATTAGATATCATACACCAGTGCTTCTTGAACTTTAGTATCGATACAGATCACTGGGAAACATGTCAAAGTGCAAACTCTGATCCAGTAAATCTGGGGTGAGACCTGAGATTCTGCATTTCTAGCAAGCCCACGCGATGCTAATGCCACTGCTCCATTTTTCACACTTGGAGTAGTGGGGCCATACAAAATGGTTAACAAGTGGGAAGAATTCCCTTATTTTGACTCTTGCTCAGTAGTGGTCATCTTCACTGACTCCTGTTTTCCACTGATTGTGGACTGTCTGTTCCTAGTGAACATCCTGGTGCCCCTACTTAGGGCCCTCACATGTGCTCTCTGAAAAAAACTCACTTGTCACCTAGCCCATGTCCACACTTGCATCTCATCTAAGTATCTTTTCCTCAGAGAAAACAGTCATTCCTATCAAGCCTGGGCAAAGTGTTACCCTGGTACATCACTGTCGCCTTTGAAAACAATTTCACTTGTATAGATTTGGGGAATGTTTGCTTTTCCCATTAGATGGGATGGTCCGTGACATGATAAGGTCCTTGACACAAGAACTTACATATATCCTTAGAACTTCCTTTAGATTCTGGCAAGCAAGGGCCTGGCCTGACTGGAACCTCAGGAAAAATGCCTCTGGAGTGCCTTCCTTAGAATTTACTGTCTCTGTTAGATATCTGGCACCAGCCCAGACTCGAACCCCAGCTGGAACATGCATGGACTCTGTTCCTGTTTCCCCCGTTGGTGTACTCTTCAAATCTATACCGGCCCTTTCATACTTCAGTCAACCAGATTGGAGTAGCTCTGGGTCTTATATCTACAGCATCATCCCGGGACCCCTGGCCAGGCTGGCTCTAAGAGGGAGGCCTGGCAAATGAATCACTCCCACTGGCCAAAGGGGAATTTCTTTTTCAGTGTCTGGTAGTTTGGGACTTCTAGAATAGTCTCTAATCTGCCACAGCTGATTCAAAGTGGTTCAAATTGTTTATATAGATGGGGGCCTGCAAAAAAACTTCTATTGTGATCCCAAACACCCTAAAAATGGCCATATCTTGATCATTGATGTGTATTCTTAGGTACTTTAAAATGAAATGAATAACCATAATTTTTACAATCAGATTGGATCTTAATGCTACAGAAATGGAATGGAGACAAGAAAATAACTCTTACCTTGATCCTGGACTCTCAAGGTACTCGTGGCCACCAGGTGAGATAAGCAAAGTCATGATACAGGCCGCAAGTACAGCAGTCTCCAAGATGCCTTTTTCAGGTGGCACTTTCAGTTCTGACCACAAAAGAACCCAGCCTCGCAGTTCTCAGGAAGTTTCAGCATTTTCCTAACTCCTTTTTTCTGTTACACTGACACCACAAAGTGTGCTCCATATGTGAAAGCAGAGTTAAATCAAAAGCTGCCTTTTCTCTCCAGAAGTCTATACTTACTATATTGAGCTATAACTGTGATATCAGAAGGTAAAACTACATGAGTAATACAGTCTGACACGCTGATTCATAATTGGGTGCAAAACAAATACATGGCTCCTGAAAATGACACCTAAAAACATCATTCTTAACCACTAAGTTATACTACTAATGTTATTTCGAAAATCCTTTCACTGTTAATCTAACTTTAAACTGTATTTTCTTTTCCTCTTCCAACATAACAGGATTAAAGGCCAAAATAAGACTGTCATGGTTGAAATTGCCTTAATAAGAAGATTGCTGAAAGACAAGGCATTTTAGATGGAAGCCTCACAGTTAAGGAAATATGACTGAAAGCACTTCAGCCTAGCAATAGGCCCGCCTAGTTTATAAAGCCAGCTGTGCCATTTGCTCCTTGAATAGCTTTGGATGGGCAAGACAAGCCAATTCACTGGGCCTCACTTTCCTCACTTATAAATTAAAACTACACTAAATTATTGGAAGACTCCTTTCTGTTCCAAAGTCTATGAGAAAGCATCCTTCAGATAGTCAATTGCTCTTCTCAACCACTATAAGCTCAGGCTCAAGACTATAGTCCCAGTAAAATAGGGAGCCAGGGTTGGGTAGCCAATTAATATGGCAATTCTATGGGGCTTCAATTTCTCACAAGGTATCCTTGCTTTGGCTTCCAGTGAACTTTGCTGGACTTAGGAAATTGGAAAATTAGGTCATTTGAATTGTCTGTGGTTTACCACATGTTTTGTTCTTTCATACTGCTTTAAAGATCAAGGAAGACGTCTGAGGCTTCTCTTTATCTTCCATGTCCATTAGTATCATCATCCTGGAATTCTGGCATGCCTCTTGTTCTCTCTGTGCTACCTCTGTTCTCCACTCCTCTAGAACTCAGTCTCCAGAGAATAATCAGAATGATCCTCCTGCATCTTCTCTTTGCCCTCTCTAGGTGTACTTGAAATTTTTCTCCCTCCAGGTATGTGCACCAGAGCGTGAACTCTGTTGACTTATATGGGCTTCCTTACCTTCTGGCTTCTATTGAGTTTGGTCAATTTGAGAGGCCCTGGTAGGATATCAGTGAAAGGAGGGGAACATGGATGGGATATTTATTCCCCAGGCTCCTTCCCTTCCAGTGCTTTTTGGCAGGGCCAATGAGTCTCTACACTAAAGGCCCAGCGTCTACTGTGTGGCCCTTTCCTTCAGCAACACATCTTTCCAAGTCTCTTCTGTTGCTCCTTCAGTCCTTGGAGTGATAATGCTGGTCCACTGTTGGTAACTCCAATATTCACGAGGTTGTGCAACCATCATCTAACTCCAGAATATTCTCATCACCCTAAAAATAAAATCTTGTCTCCCTTAGCAAGGACCCTTCATTTTTCCCTACCTCCACTTCTCAGCAACCACTCATCTACTTTCTACCTCTATTCTGAATATAAATAGAATTATATAATATGTGACTTTTTTGTCTGATTTTTTTTTTTTCATTAAGCACAATATTTCAAGGTTCATCCTATTGTGGTATGTATCATCATTTCATTCCTTTTTAGGGCCTAATGGTATTCCATGTATAGATATACCACATTTTGTTTCTCCACTTACTGGTTGATGCATATTTAGCTTGTTTCCACTTTTTAGCTGTTATAAATAATGCTGCTATAAATATTCATGTACATGTGTGAACTTTTATTTTTAGTTCTCTTGGGTATATACTTAGGAGTGGAATTGCTGGATCATACAATAACTCTGTAGTTAACTCTTTGGGACATTACCAAACTATTTTCTGTAGTGGCAGAACCACTTAACATTCCACTAGCAATGCGTGAGGATCACAGTATCTCCACATCCTTGCCACCACTTGTTATTTTTCAGTTTTTTAATTTTAGCCATCTCAGTGAGTATGAAGTGGTATCTCACTGTGGTTTTGATTTGTGTTTCCCTAACAACTGTTGATGTTAAGCATCTTTTCATGTACTTAGCCATTTGTATAACTTCTTAGAGGAAATGTCTATTCAGATTCTTTGACCATTCTTTGAGTTATTTGTCTTTTTATTGTTTAACTGTAAGAATTGTCTTATTGTTGAATTGAAAATATTTTATCCCATTATATAACTTTTTCATTTCCTTGGTACTGTCCTTTGATCCACTAAAGTTTTCATTTAAATGAAGTCTCATTTTTCTATTTTTCTTTGGTTTTTTGTGTTTTTGATGTCATAGTTAAGAAATTATGGCCTAATCTAAGGCAGTAAATCTTGTCAATCATGAAGATTTACAACTAGATTTTCTTCCAAGAGTTTTATTGTTTTAGTTCTTATATTTAAGTCTTTGATTCATTTTGAGGTAATTTTTGTATGTGATGTAAAGTAATGGTAAGAATTAGTTATTTTCATGTGAGTATCCAGTTGTCTCAGCAGGACTTGTTGAAGAGACTATTCTTGGAATCTTCACCAAAAATCAAATAACCATAGATGTGTGGGTTTATTTTTGTGCTCCAAGTACTATTCTGTTGATCTGTATGTCTATCCTTATGCTAGAACCACATTGCCATGATTACTGTAGCTTAATGATAGGTTTTGAAATAATAATAAAAAAAACATGAATTCTTCAACTTAAAAATTGTTTGGGCTATTTGGGTTCCTTAAAATTCTATATGAATTTTAGAGTCAGATTGTCTATTTCTGTAAAGAATGTTCTTGGTATTTTGATAGAGATTTTGTTGAATCTCTAGATTAATTTAGGTAGTATTGCCCTGATACTTGATAATATTAAGTCCAATCTATGAACACATGATGTCTTTCCATTTAGTTAGGGCTTTCATTTCTTTGAACAATGTTTTGTAGTTTTCAGTATACCAGTCTTGCACTTCTTTGATTAAATTTATTCTTAAGTATTTTGCACTTTTTATGCTATTATAAATGGAATTATTTTCTCCATTTTATTGTTAAATTGTTCATTACTATTGTACAGTTGATTTTTGTATATTGATTTTATAACCTGTAACCTTGCTGCACTTATGTTCAATGCCATTTTAAATGCAAATATTCTGAAGATTTAATGTAAAATGTGGAATTACTTAGAGTAATGAGCTAGATTTAGATACGGCATTTTTTGCAAAGAATATACGCATACTTCAGAGATATGGAGGGTTCAGTTTCAGATCATGGCAATAAAGTGAATATTGCAATAAAGTGAGTCACACAATGTTTTTGCTTTCTCAGTGCATATAAAAGTTATGTTCACACTATACTGTAGTCTGTTAAGTGTGTAGTAGCATTATGTCTAAAAAAGCAATGTACATAACTTAATTAAAAATACTTTATTGCTAAAAAATGTTGATCATCATCTGAGCCTTCAGCAAGTTGAAACCTTTTTGCTGGTGTAGAGTCTTGACTGGATGTTGATGGCTGCTGAAGGAAAGTTGGGGTGGATGTGGCAATTTCTTAATAAGACAACAGTGAAGCTTGCTGCATTAGTTGAGTCTTCTTTTCACAAAAGATTTCTCTGTAGCGTGCAATGCTATTTGATAGCATTTTAAACATAGTAGAGCTTATTTGAAAATTGAAATCTTCTCCAACCATTCTGTTGCTTTATCAACTAAATTTATTTAATATCCTAAATCCTTTGTTGTCATTTCAACAGTCTTCACAGCACCTTCACAAGGAGTAGGTTGCATCTCAAGAACCCATTCTTCACTCATCCGCATAGAAGCAACTTCTCATCTCTTAATGTTTGATCATGAAATTGCTGCAATTCAGTCACATCTTCAGGCTCCACTTGATCCAAAAGTACACTTTGATCCAAGGCTACAGAATAAATGTACTATCAGGCATGAAAACAACATTAATCTTGCTGTATATGTGTATATCTCCATCAGAGCTTGTGGGTAATCAGGTACATTGTCAGTAGTAATATTTTGAAAGGAACCTTTCTTTCTGAGCTGTAGGTCTCAACAGTGAGCTTAAAATACTCAGTAAATCATGTTGTCAACAGATGTGCTGTCATTCAGGCTCTGTTGACTATTTAGACAGCAGAGGCAGAAAAGATTTAGCATAATTCTTAAGGGCCATAGGATTTTTGGAATGGTAAATGAGCATTGGCTTCAATTTGAAGTCACCAGCTGCATTAGCTCCTAACAAGGGTATCAGCCTGTCCTTTAAGCTTTGAAGCCAGGTATTGACTTTTCTTCTCTAGCTATGAAAGCCCCAGATGGTACCGTCTAATAGAAAGCTGTTTTGTCTATATAGAAAATCTGTAGTTTAGTGCATATTAACTAAATCTTGTGGATAACTTGCTGCAGCTTCTACATCAGCACTTGCTGCTTCACCTTACACTTTATGTTATGAAGATGACTTTCTTTCAGCCTCATAAACTGATCTCTGCTAGCTTCAAACCTTTCTTCTGTAGCCTCCTTACCTCTCTCAGCCTTCATAGAATTAAAAAAGTTAGAGCCTTCCTCTGGATTAAGCTTTGACATAAGGGAATGTTGTAACTGGTTTAATCTTCTATCCAGACCAGTAAAACTTTTTCTGTATCAGCAATAAGGCTGCTTCACTTTCTTATTATCTGTGTTCACTAAAGTAGCACTTTTAATTTCCTTCAAGAATTTATCCTTTTCATTCAGAACTTGGCTATTTGGCACAAGAAGGTTAGCTTTCAGACTGTCTCAGCTTTTGACATGCCTTCATCCTATGCTTAATCATTTTTAACTTTTGATTTAAAGTGAGAGACATGTGACTCTTCCTTCCAGCTGAACACTTAAGAGGCCATTGTGGCTTATTAATTGGCCTAATTTTAATATTGTTTTGTTTCAGAGAATAGGGAGGCCTGAGGAGAGGGAGAGACAGGGAACGGCTGGTTGAAGTAGTTAGAATCCATAACATTTACGGATTAAGTTCACCGTTTTATATGAGAGTGGCTCATGACTCCCCCACAACAATTATAATAGTAGCATCAATGAGCACACCATAAAAATATAACAATAATGAAACAGTTTGAAATATTGTGAGAATTACCAAAATGTGACAGAGACAGGAAGTGAGCAAATGCCCTTTGCAAAATGGTGTCAGTAGAATTGCTCAGTGCAGAGTTGTGACAAAATCTCAGTTTGTAAAAAAAAAAAAATACATTATCTGTGAGCACAATAAAACAAAGTTCAATAAAACAATGTATGCATGTACACACTTAATACTTTCCTTATGTTAGACTAGGAAGGAGGTAAAAAAAATAAAGCTGTCAATCCTCAACTTAGATAACTTAGCATTTACTTAACCATTACCATCCTTTGTATGTATGTATATAAACATTTTATCCTCATCATAACTCTGTAAGATAGGTCTTACAGTTATCCTTATTTTCCAGATAAGGAAATTAGAGCACAGAGAAGTTAAATAATTTGAGCAAGTTTTAACATGGGTGGAAAGTGGTGGAGCCAGTATTTAAGCCCGTTCCAGTGTCCATATTTTTAACCTCTAAGTCATTTTGCCCCTTGAAGTAGTTTAGAAATAGATACGTAAAGTAGCTTCTTGGAGTGGATAAAGTTACAATTTTTCAATATTTGTCCTTCCCTTATTACAAAGAACAGCAAAATGAACACCCTGAGGATTATCAAACCCACCCTGAGAAGAGGGAAATATCTTATGAGCAAAATCTATGTCAGAAGCCTAGTTTTTTTTTTTTTTTAAACTTTGTTTCAGAGCAATTGTAGATTAACAGAAAGAATACAGAGATAGTACAGAGAGTTCCCATATACTCTTTTCTTGCTTTCATGGTTTCTGATGAGAAGTCCATTGTAATTCTAATCCTTTTCCCTTTTTGTTAGGCATATATTTCTCTTTCAAGATTTTTTCCTGGTCTTTGTTTTCTGTAGTCTGAGTATAACATGGCCAGTTACAGGTTTTTTGGTACTTACTCTGCTTGATGTTCATTGAAGATTCCTAGATCTGTGGTTTGGTATCTGTCATTAATTTTGGAAAACTCTTGGTCAGTATTACTTCAAATATTTATTCTACTTCATTCTTTTTTCTCCTTTTGGTAATCCAATTTTACATATATTACACTTTTTGAAAGTGTCCCACAATTCCTGGACATTCTTTTCTTTGTTTTGTTTTGTTAATTCTTTTTTTTTTTACTTTTTCATTTCAGCTTGGGAGGTTTCTATGGACCTATCTTAAAGCTGTCTTTCCTTTGCCATGCTCAATCTGTGGATGAACCTATCAAAGGTTTTCTTAACTTCTGTTATATTTTTTGATTTCTCATATTTCTTTTTGATATTTTTTTTCCTGGAATTTCCCTCTTGTATCTCCTATCTGTTCTTGCATGTTGATCTTTTTTTTAAATTAAAGCCCTAACATATAACATATAACATAGTTATTTTAAATTTCCTGTCTAATAATTCTAACATGGGTGTCGTATCTGAGTCTAGTTCTGATGCTTGCTTTGTCTCTTTGGACTCTATGTTTCTTGCCTTTTAGCATAACTTGTAACTTTTTGTTGAAAACCAGACAGGATATATTGGGTAATAGGAACTGAGGTAAACTGGCTTGTAGTATGATTATTTATGCTAATTTGGCTAAGACTTGGTCTGTATTTATGTTTGCTGAAGCAGTAGGTGCAAGCAGCTTTAAATTTCCCTTGTGTTCTTGTTTTATCTACCCTGTTGACTTTGGGCTCCCTGAGTACTCCTCAGAGAGAGTTAACATTTTGCAGCTCTTTCAGCTGTAATACTCTGTTGTTATACTGGAGCCCTGTTGAGGTGGTCAGGTATGGGGGAGGGGGAGAATTCTGTTCTTTCATAATTAAATCTGAGTCTTTTAGGTGATCTTATTTTTAGGGCTGTGACCGTTACGTGTGTTTCTTCAGGAGTATAGCTTTTTCCCCTTGCTTCTTTGGCTGTAGCATTGCCATTCTATTTCTTTGAATCTCTGGCTTCTGTTTCTTTCTTTCTTTCTTTTTCCTTACGTAGAATAGGAAGGCTGGAGAGGGCTGGAGTTGGAGGAATTCCCTTCTCTCAGCTAGGATGAGCCTCAGGCAAAGTCTTTTCCCCTAAATTCTAGGCCTTTGTTAGGGAGAAGAGCCTGGATGTGTTTAACAAAGATTGTTTTTCCTCTGGTCTTACCAGAACCCTGAGGGATCTTTTTTGAATCTCACTGTGAGTCTAGTGGGGTTCCTTAAGGTAAAATGTGTGGGGGTCCCCCCAAGACTGTGCTCCTCAAGTTTCTCATTTTCACGCTAGTCCACTCGGCCTCTAACAATTTGTCAAAATTACAACATAAATGTTCCTACCGGTTTATGATTCTGGTGGCTTCTCCTCCAGGCAAGTAGCTCTTGGCCAACTCTTTGGATTTATCTGTCTCTCCAGATATCTGGGTGGCAGTTTGCCCTGCCACCTCAGTTCTCTATGGTCCAAGAAATCATTGCTTTTCAATTTATTTAGGTTTTTATTATTGCAGGGATGTGAGTAATGACTTCAAGCTCTTTACATGTCTGAGTTGAAATTAGAAATCACACATGTATTTTTGATTTCTGGAATATACAATATTGGTGAACTTTGAAAAAGGTAACTGAAGAATAGAAAATTAAAAGAAATGAGAAAACACTTTCTAGCTTAAATACGAAAGTGCATGTAGTAATTTGATCTGTGTCTGCAAGTGTAAATGGAAACAGCAAACTACATGAAAGTTAACTGTTTCTGCAAAAGTTTGGATGAGCCATTCTTCGAATGTGAGTGATCAGTGGATTTCTCTCTTTCACTTCCCATTTATATAAGATGCTGCTTTGATGTCCATTTAACAAGAAAAAGAGATTTTGAATAGGAAGTAGCATACAATTCTGTGATTCAAAAAATTTGCCATGGGATTTGTTTTGTAAAGATATTTTTATTTTGTATGTAAAACAGTCTTCAGAAGATCACAGTGATCCCAGTTTCACTGAAAAGTCGTATGTTGATGCAAACCTTATGTTCGCACAGTGGCTGCCTTTTAGTACATCAAACCCTAGTGAACATCATTAGATCAAATGACTGTAAAAGGTCTTAAGTGGAATGATTTTGATCTGCTCTACACATTTCCCACTGGATTTTTGTCCACATTACATAATCACTGTACATTTGGCACAGTATGTTGCCTTTGAAAGAGCTTCAAGATTAAGGAAGCATGAAGACAGAATTGCCCATAAAATCAGGAAGGAGTGCTAGAAATATATATGCTGCAAAAACTAAAACCTTCCTTCCTCCTTCATTGTAAACTAAAAGCTCATGCTGAGCTAACGCTTTATGATTAAGGACTCAACTTAGATAAGCATTAAAGGTTATTTCACATTATTTGTCTTCTAATTTGGCTGGGCATTAGTATTAAAAAATCTGTGTAGTAAGGAATCCTGAAATTCTTAGTCCTGTACAGAAAATGGTTGTATTTACTCTGAGGTAGTTAATAAGCATAGATATGAAAAATCGCTTGTCAGTGTGTATATAACAAAGTAATACGAGAGCATTTCTAACAGTAAAGGAAGACCCTGTGGATGAGAATATTAGAGGAGATACTGACAACTGAACAAATATTAAGTGTACATCTCCAGATTGAAAAGGTGACTTGCCTAAATCTTCTAACATACAGTCTCCCCTTTCCTATCCCATATTCTCTCTTCCACTGTAATTAGATTCAATAAAGGAGCAGTGTCACCAACTTTAGAAGCTTTGAATGTGCTCAGAATTCACCTTTGGAATCACCACAAACTTCGGCCTTCACTTTTATTCTTTTACAAATAAATGGACTTCAAGTTTAAATGTTTTGCTTACTAAGATGACATTACTCCTGTTCTTGCTGTTGGTTTTTAGAATTATTATTACAAATGCAGTTTTATTTAGGGCCTGTTTCCATCATTATCAATAATATTATTTTCATAGGTATAAGAGGTTAGAGGTCCAAGCAAACTAATCAGATGAACATTTTCAAAATTAAACCTTTCGTTTGTTGGGAATAGCTTATAGGATTATCCAAAGATGTGCTAGAGTCAGCTTTTACCAGCTTGTGAGAACCAGTTGTTTAATTTTTCAGTAATTTTGGAAGCTGGTTGTTCAACAGACCATAATAGGAAATTAAAATATGCTGGCTTATGTTAAATAAGTGATATTAAAATAAAAGGTAGTAAATATAAAAACATCATTTCCTATTAATTTACTGCATTTTAGTATTATTTGTGCCTTTATTTATATCTACTGTATCATGTAGTGGAATCAATATGCAGTGTTGTGTTACTGGGCTTTTTTTCCCAGCTCTCTGTTCATTGATGTCACATTGGTAGCTTGAAATTGGCCATGGTGGGTGTTCTTACATCATGGAAATCACCAAATGCTAATAATAGGGGATTGAATTATTGTTGTTTATACAAATTCAAGAAAGTGATGGAGAAACTGATAATGCAGTTTAAATCTAAATGCTTTTTATGTGTTCATTACATTTTTTTAAGTAGCACCAAAATGGAAGAAATATTCTTCCTGCACTATTGAAAACTATTACCTGATTTAACAGAGAAGTTGCTCACACATGTCACTATGAGTGAGTGACATACTGATACATGAATCCATTATATCACTTTCATCCTATTTGTAAACTGTATGCTACACAATCTTTATACTGGTAAAATTTATTTAAAAAAAAATACTCAACTGTGTGTGTAGGTATACACAGTTTTTTTTTCCCCACCAGAGATGCAGTTGCTTAACATTTACCCACCTGACACTAAGGGTGTATGAGAAATCATGAGAGTAGGGCTACATTTGACCAATTCTGTAGCAATACTGGTGACAATGACCTTGACATGTAATTAAGAACTGAACATTTCATGACACAGAACTGCTCAGCTTTGTGAAATGAACTTTATTAAGCTGCCAAATTGCTGTCTGCTTTTCCTAAAGTGATATAAACCCTTTTTTTCTGATGTAGGGTCTTCATGTTTCTAAAAATTGTGTAGCAGCAGGACCTTGGCGTCACCTTTTAGGCTTCTTCTGTGAATGCTGTTTTGGTGAGAAAGTGCTTTGGAACAACATACTGAAAACTTTTTCTCAGAATTCTGGAAGCCTTTCTGAGCCATCATTCAGGGAACCTTGTCTTTGGTAGAGGTCACTTATCTGTTTGAATATATGTATACTAAATTTGGGCAAATAAACTTTTCAATTCTAATAGCTTTTTTTTTTTTTTTTTTTGGCACGTTTTGTATCTCTGTAACAAGAGTTATTTTTTCTCCCTAGGTACTTTTCTTAAGTCAATGTGCAGCTTTTTTCTACCCCTGCTGGATTTAATATGTGACCAAATGGTTCAAAACAGGAAAAACGAAAGAAAAAAGCTGCACATTTAGAAGTCATTACATGGTGATATTATGGAGTTAAATGACGGTTTTATCATGTGTTTCCTCTAATTCTGTGTCTGAGCTGGGCAAAGAGTAATAGGGAGATGGAGAGGAAAAGCTTCAACCTAGGGCATACAAAATTGCTCCCAAACCTCCTCTTTTTAAATTTAAGCCCCCCAAATCTAATATTAGTAGAGAGGGATCGCTGTGTAGAGGATATTCTTCCTAGAATCACTGACCACTGTCTTCACTGTGGGAAACACTTCATGCTCTGCCTAGAGTGTCCTGCCCTAAACTATGACAAGAGCTGCTTTAAAATGGTTATATCCCATACTTGGGACCAGTTCTCAATTTATATTGTTGAACACTCTCACAGCAATAGACACTAATAAGAAAATGCTCTCAGGGATGATTTGTTTTAGAATTACGTTGTAAAAGTTCGGGACTTGGGAACATCTAGTTGGCTGTTTGCAGTCTAAGCCTTAGAATTAGTCTTCCACGCCCTTCTGCAGTTCAGTCTAGCCATTTCTGTATCCTGTATAAATTGGCGGTGCTTTTTTACAACTCTGCGTGTCACAAAACCCAGTGAATTAGAGCACAGGGTTGCGTATGTGTTCCAGTATGGGTGTCGTAATAGTCTTTAAACCTTTGTCCTGCTAGAATAAAGAGTTGAGGTTGTTGGGTGATATTGACAGGTAGGCATTTAAAATTTACTTTTTGAATAGTTGACACTATTCACAATAGTGGATCACAATAAAAATACAAATTATAGAAACGTGAAATATGAAATATGCAAAATTTTAATCCCATGCTGTTTTCCATTTACCAAGCCCCATGCCCTGTCTCCATATAACTTAATCAGTTGCATCGATATTTTCTGTGTATACTCCCAGGTGTGTGTGTGTGTGTGTGTGTGTATGTGTATGTGTGTTTTAACACAAATTCAACAAGAGTGAATACCCATTACAAATGTATTTATACTTTTACCGAGCAGTCATATTTCTGGAAATCTTTCCTGTCGATGTATTTCTGCATATTAACGTGATGGTTTACTAGGCTACTTATTGCAGCATACAATGTAGTAATCTGCATTTGTGAAGAAAAAGGGAGGGGGAACTTTCTGTGTACTGAAATGCTGAAATGGAAATATTCCAACAGGTATACATTTTTAAATGAAAAAAAAGTTGCTAAAGAGTATGTCTAGATGTTAACTTTTGTGTTAAAAAGAGGAAATTATAAAGGCTTTTGAAATGAATATCAGCTTTAAAAAAAAAGATTATTTAAACACAAAGCTCAAGGTAGAAACAACTCTATCATTTAATTTATTTTTAAGAGTAGTAGAAAGGATAATACAAATTATTAAATTTATGGATCTCAAGTGGATAATTTTACTGCACTTCAGTTCCAAATAACGTAATCATGAAAAATTGGGGACAAAACTAGAAAAATAGTGAATTCAACAAAAATTATGGTATGTCTTCATAATGCAGTATAATTCATTAAAGTGAGATTTACAGTATTGGAAAATGCTTTTAAAAATATATAATCCATGTAAAGAAAAAAAGGCCAGTCGTTGCCTAATGAATTAGTATGATTAATACATTTGTTACAGGGTTGCAGAAAGTACACAAAAGCTAACAGCAATTGTCTTTGGGTATATAATTATTGATGATTTTGTTCTCTTAATTAAACTATTCTTTATTTTCTTAAATTTCAATGCTGATTTCCTATTGTTGGAAGAAATGGGAAAAGTTTATTTTAATAGGTGATTGAAATATTTCTGATGTGGCAATTGAAAAAAGTAACTCAAACTTGGTGCCTTTGTTAGTTAGGGGGAGAAGAATATGATTCATTCTTGGCATAAAGGTGACTCATTCTCTCCCTCCTTTGCTCCTTTTTTCTCCTAAGTCAAAAAATTTGAGCCTAAATAGCTCAGGAGCTCGGTAGACAAGTAGTCTTGTCATTAATGTGGTAGATAAAATATTTATAGTGATTATCCAATGAATATTATGTTGTTTTAGTAATATTTCTTTATGTACTTTACAAAAGATAATAAAAATATTGGTTTTGATTATATTCATATTCATATTCATCATTCAAGGATGTGTTAAATCTTCCAGGGTATAAAGCATTGTACATTCCTGCAAGGTTGATTTAGGCAAGAGGAATATGGATTTGAGAGTCACTTGCCCAAAATTTTCAAGAAAAATGTCTGCTATGAAATAAAATATTTTAGTGGTAGAAGGAAGAAAGAAATGGTTATGTAGCTCTATCATAAATCTTTATTTAGCCATTGTTTAACTATTTATCTAAACGGATTGTTTTCAGGTCCATGTTAGTGCTTCTCGTATCTATCCCTTTCTCTGTATTTGTATAACTCATTTCAGAACTGCTATAATCTTCAGTCTCTCATTTCGAATTGAAGTTATATTTGATTCCTTATTCTTCTTCACTCTACACAATTAATCAGTAACTGAATATGGGAGTGTTTAACCTTTGTCTTTCCTGTTAGACTGCAAGCTCTTTGAGGATATACTACCCATTCAGTGATATGTCCTTGATGTTTGGTTCAGAGTAAGCACTAAACATATAGTTTAAAAATGTCAAAATCAACAAGTCTGATGAGAACTCTTTTTCCCTGGTAACGCCTGTTTGAGGTTCGTCAGGTTTCCTAAATCAGTCTTTGATCAGTTTTGGGAAGTTTCTGGGCATTATCTCTTCAAATATTTCTTGTGTTTAACATTCTATCTCTTTATTCTTGTGTCTCCAGTTATATACATGACAGAATATTTGACCATGTCCTGTATGTCCCATTGTTCTTTTCTTTTGTTCTTTTTTTTTAATCGACATATTTCAGTTTGAATTTTCTATTGACCTGGTTTTCAGTCTCAATCTGTATCTTTTGCTGTGTCCAACCTACTGTTATAGCCATCGTTGAATTTTTAAAAATAGCTCTCAGTTCTCTATTGAAATTCTCCATTTTCTTCCATTATAGCCATTTCCCTATTTGTTTAACAAATTTATGAGAGATATTTTAAAGTATTTTTCACTAATTTGAGATTGTGAACCATCTGTAAGTCTAATTTTCTGTTTTTTTTTCAGTTATTTCCAATCAATTAATCGTATTTTTAGCATGTTTCATTGGATGCTAGACATTGTGAATAACAAAGGGGTAAAAAGGGGCAGATGGAGAAGCAGTGGATTGCAGTGATCTGTGGAGCTGATTTTAGACTTTGTAAGGACAGATCTAATTTAGTATAGTCCCTAGTAGCAGGGGTGGCTCTTTTGGTGTTTTGGTGAAAATCTCAATTGTTTACCAAGCTCCTCTAAATTGGTGAGACTTGAATTCCAAACTTTATCTCCACAGCATCAGGGAGCTGTTGAAATCTTTGCTCAATTCTTTAGCTTCTCAGATGTTGCTTAATTCTGGAGTACACGTGCTGTTTTGGAGTCAGCTAATGCTTTATAGCTATTTGTGTGCATTTTGGGAGCTCCCTATAGTTCAGTTCCCTCTTCTCTATATTTTCTCTCAATTTATAGTTGCTCTTTCAGTCCTAAACTCCAGCTCTTGTATGTTTCATTGATTTGCTAAGAATCTTGTTTCCTGCTTGAGCTCTATTACCTGTACTGTGGCATCAAACTGAAAAATGCCTTCAGGGAAAGAGTTAGACAAATGTGGAACTTCTCTGATGTGCCTCTCTTCTTTTAAAGATAGAAACCCCTATATTTTTGCCCGCTTTAGATATTTCCAGTGCCTCCAAGTCATTGCTACGCATTTTATTAGTTTCCTAGGGCTGCCATACCAAAGTAAAAAAAAAAAAAAAAAAACTGGTTGAGGACACTGCTCAGATTAGGGGCCACCCTAATGACCTCATTTTGACATGTTTATGTCTGCAAAAATTTCATTTGTATGAAGTCCAAACGCAAGCAAAACTAAATGATTGTGATGGAAGATGCGACAGCAGTTACACAAGGAAGAAGAAGTATGGGAGAAAATCTATGGGGTGAGGAAATATTGAGTCTTAAACTGAGTAGTGGTTACAAAGGTGTTAGGTTTGTAAAAATGTCATTGAGTTTAGGATTAGTGTGCTTTTATACATCTTAGCGTGTGTGAGAGAGTAAAAGTGTCCCTCTGTCTCTCAGTGGCCCGCTCCAGGAATTGCAGCTATCTTCAGGGGTAAATTAACCCTGGATGCTGGGCTCATCTCCACACCTCTGTTTTCTGAGAACCTGGCTCTGGAATTTTCCACTATTGAAGTAGATTTCTAGACCTTCAAGCATATTTGTCTTTTCAAATTAAAAAAAAAATTATCCAGCTTTTTTGGTTGCCATCAATGGGAGGGTCTGAGTTATTTAGTTTACCATTAAGGGGACTAGAGACCTACTGACTGGGAATCCTTATAACCATAGAGAATCTCTGCGGATATTCAGACTTCATTTACTACATGCAACTTTGGGATCTTCTTGCTGATTTTGAAAACTGGGTGAAAATTGGCTTGAATCTGAGCTCCTTTCCCAGTATCAAGTATCCCACTAATCTCCTTTCCCAAGATTCCTATTCCCCAGCTAAACAACACAATTTCTGAATTCTCCTCAAGTTAGATGATCACAGTATTTGTTTCCACATGACTTTACCATTCTCTCTTTTGGAAAAATCACACCGTTCTTGCTACGTTCACTTAGCACTTAGTCCTCTGCTGTGTTCATTTAACAACTTAAAAGAATTCATCTCTATGATTAAAGTGGCCCCTTTTTAAAATAATGTGTTGGTTTTATCCCTATCCTTTCCTAATACACTTTACTAGTTCAAGTGTGTTCATTTGTATGTACTTTGGACATGTTTCTAAGGATTGTTTGTGTGCATGTGTTTTGTAGCAGCAACTGAATTACAAACTTTTCTTGTAAAGAACTTTATTTCATCGTTTCTATATTCCACACATAACACAAATGCCCAGCACAAATTCTTAGCATACAATAGGTATTCTTGAAAGTCTATTGACTGTGTGACATCAGGCAATTCAAGTTGTTCTCTCTTGCTGAATTCAGTAAAATTACATTTAACACTTAGCAGAATTCTAAGTACTATTCTGTAAGACTCAATAGCCAGGCTAATTTTGTAGTTGGCAAGGACTTCGTTAAAGTTGAAACATCTACTTAGACTCTTCAACTTATAGTACTGGCTAGTTTTCATCTTCAGTGTTTGTTTATGACCTTTAAGTTTTTAAAGAAGAAATCATTGGAGTTAGGTACAAAATAATTTTAAACTAGGTGCCATATAAAATGGAAAAAAAGGCATTATTAAGGTAAAACTTAACTGTAATGGAAGAATAAAACTCTGAATCTGAAATGTCCAGATAAAAAGCGTTTTTAAAAATTAAAGTCGTTCATTTACGCTCTAATTTAATGTAATCAATTGAATGCCTGCAAGTGCTAGAAGTTGTTTTAGGCACTGAGTTCTTGCCTTGATGGAGCTAATACTACTAGAGACAGAGACAGGAAGAAAACGCAATTAACAAATTATTTAATGTAGTTTCTAGTAGTTGTAAATTAAGAAAAATAAATTAGCGTAAAGGAATTACAAATTAAAGGGGGAGATGTCAAAGACAGATTGATCAAAGAAATCCTTTCTAAGTTCATGATCTTTGAATACAGACATGAATAAAATGATGGAACATGTTATTGAAAGATCAAGGGTTTGTTCCAGACAAAGAGCACAGCAAGCATTAAGGTACTGAAGTAGGAATAAGCCTTGATGTATTCAAGGAAGTGTAAGAAGGACGCTGTAGATAAATTGTAGTGTGCGAGAAGGAACAAAATAGGAAAGGAGACTGGTGAAATAGAAAGAGCTGAATGATGAAGGCAAGGATTGGGAGTTTTAATTTGGTTCTGACTGTGCTGAAAAGCTGTGAGAAGAGTTGAGATAAGTGAGTAATAAAATGTGATACGATGGAGATTTTTAAAGTTCTATCTGGCTACTGTGTAGGGGAAAGAGTGGAAGCTATGAGGTAAGTTATGAGGCTCTTATAAGAGTTTAGAAGGGAGATGAAGGGTACTTGGAATACAGCAGTAGCAGTGAGAGTAGCAAGATGTGACTAGGTTCAGGTTATACTTTGAAGGAAGAACTAGATAAAAAAAAGCAGATAGGCAAATTTTCAAGGATGACATCTAAGTTTTTGTTTTACGCAACTGGACCAATAATGATGTAATTTACTGAACTGAGAAACAATTGGGGAGATGAAATAGTTCTGCCTTAGTCATGTTACATTTAAGAAACTAAGAGATGTCCAGTGGCAATATTGAGTAGGCAGTTGATGAAAAAACGTAGATTTCAAAAAAGAGGATGAGACTGGAGATGCAAATTTGAGAGTCATGGGGTTAGATAAGAAGATTAAGAAGTGGTTGTAAATAGAGTAAAAGAGAGGGTTAAAGTCTTGCTAACATGTAGAGTACAAACAAGAGAATAGACTGTCAGTAGTGTAGTAATATCAAGCAAATCAAATGAAAATTCCAAGAACAGAGAGGTGATCATCTGTGGTGAGTTCTACAAGAAGTAATGAATGGTAAAGATCATTTATTGATTATTGGCTTGGCAACGTAGAGCTTGTTGGTGACCTTAACAAAAGAGGTATCAATTGGGCTTGAATAAATACTTAAATTTATTTTATAAATAATATATAATATATAAATATTATATTTTAAATATAAAATGCAAATTATAACATATTATAATTTATATACTATATACACACACACACACACACACACACACACACACACACACACAGGAAGATCACAAGATGATTGTATGCAGATGAAAATAGTCCAGTAGACAGGATTAGATAAGGTAGGAGGGAAGGAGGTAAATGGGAATGAAACTTAGGCACTGTATGGAGAAGTTGGACTAACCCAGAAGCAGGGACATTTCATTTATTTTATCAGGAGATAGGTCAAATGTATATTGAAATATTTGCAGGAAAGTTGGTAGTTTCTTAAAATTAAAGTTCATTAATATTAAAGCTCATTAATGTTAGAGATAGAATCATCAGCTAAGAGAGAGTAAATGGAAGAGGTATTGGAGGTTAAGGGAAAAGGCATGAAATTGTCTGAGAGAATGGGAAAATGAACTAACTTGGGAAATACATAATCAGAATGCCCAGCTTCCTGAGAGTCCACTTGATATTTATGCTCATATATTTATGTGAAACCATTCACTGTGGCTTTGTGTTTGTAATTTTTTGACACAAAATTCCTTTGTGTAATTTAACCAGGTTTGGAGTTTTGCTAAGAGGTTACAATAGAGGGAGGAGGAGCTTTGTAGGCAAAGAAGTAATTTTAATGTACACTTTGTGGGATAGGACTATAGGAATGGTGGCTGAAGCAGAGAGAAGACAAGATAATTGCCTAAAGGATTTGAGAGCCAGGGTTTTGAATGGATCATCTATATGGATACTAAAATAAGATTGATCATATGAGTAGAGAAAGACAGTGAGTCAGACTCTAGGGCCAGGTCTTTCACTTTTGTCTAGCACATAAGTATATTCCTCCTCTTTCATCTACTCAGGATATGACTCTAGAAAGTTACCCCTCCATCTTCTGCATCCCTTTTCTACAGAAAAATTCATACCAGCATATAAACATGCTATTATTTTTCCCATCGTGAAATTCAAAGTAAAACAATGTAATAACAAATGAAATCTCTTAACTTCACAGCCCTTTCTAGGTATATCATTTCTCTACTCTCTTAAAGCAAAATTCCTTAAAACTGTATTCACTGTTTTCAATCTGTGTCTTCCATTTTTCTCTTGAATCTATCCCAATCACACTTTTATATAAATGAACCAATAAAATAGGAGGAATAGACAAAACTTTGGTAGACAACTACAAGATAACGTTACATGTTTGATGGCCTGAGTTGAAAAGAGTTGGAGTTTTTGAAGGAAAAGGAGTGGAAGTTTTCTGAAAGTAGTAAGAGCAAAGGGAACATCTTCACTTTCAGACTCTGTTTTGTGGCATGTGAGAAGGACATGTCCACCACTCAAGAGGGAATCGGGGGAGCAGAGCCTCATGGGAAAGCTAGCTTTTGGTTAAAGAGAAATGATAAATGAAATATTTAGAAATTTGTATTTAGAATGGAGGTGGTTTTGTTGATGGCAGGCCATGACTTTCAGAGGACATATTAAGAGTGTAGAGTTGGGTGGGTTGAGGATTGGATTAGATTCTGAAATACATGGAAAAGGGAGGCTGGCTGTTGAATGATCCAGGAAAATTGAGTTTTTGTTGATGACTGAGGAAGATACGGATGCAAGCCATTATCAAACTGGTCCACATGGTCTTTTAGGGAAGGCGAGTGTCATTTAGAAGTATAGCTTCCTTTTGAGGATTTATCTTTTGGAGCAATGATAGGGTTGAGGCTGGTAATGATGTGGTGGTAGCTATGGGGTGGAGACAGAAGGCTAATAGTTCTGGTGTATATCAAGAACATGAACTTAATAAAACACCAGTCTGTGGGTCTCTCATAAATTTATTTGAGGATCATGTAAAGGCCAAGCAAATGCTTTATCTAACCAGAAGTAAGTCATGGAGCACCAGAAGTCTAACTTAAATCCAAGATAACCATGAGATTCATAGATGGGAATGGGGAATACCATGGATGGGGAAGCACATGGAGCTTGGTGGACATTCTTTAAATCCTGCTGAGGGTGCTCATATGGCGTGGTGATTGGGGGCACCTCCTGTTCATCATCATGCTCTGCTACTTGTTCCCAACCTGACACTTGCTTCTGTTTCTTCATGCATAAAATGGGGCTCATAGTAGAACTTAGCTTGTAGGCTTATTATGAGAATTAGTCAAATATATGTAAAATAGTTAAGAGTGCCACACAGTCAAGGAATACTAAAATTTCTTAGATAGTTTATAATCATAGAGGAGTCACATCTCTGCTTTCTGTTAGTGGGCTTAGTGGGATCATTGCATCTTAGAATTGGCAAGTAATTAAAGGTGATTTAGCTTAAGGAAATGTACTCAGTTCCAAAGCTATGGGGATTTTTAATTTATTTTATATCTAAGTCATATGTTTATTAGGAGCATGGTCTGAAATGTTCAAGTCAAAATTTAGCATGTAATTTGTTGATTTAACATTGTATGAGAAATGGAAAGTTCATGAGAACAAAGATGTTGCTGCTTTTGTTCATTACTGTGTCCCAAAGGTCTTTAATAGTATCTGACACATATAGTAAGTACTTAATAGTTCATTATTTAATGAACAAGAGAATATAAATGTTCTTTGTGGTTTGATCACTGTGCTAATGTGGACAAGCTTTGGAGTACTTCCTTTTCTGGGCAAGTATAATTAATTTGAGCTATTGCATGATCACAGAGGCTATCCTTAACTATCCTAAGGGCAGTCAAGTGGCAAATTTGTGACTTGTCCTGAAGATGACTGAGCCCACCAAGGGGGGAGAAACTCTACAATTTAAAAAATAAAAACCCTGTTACTAATGACAATAGTTAACATACAGTCTAAAATATATATAAATGCATTAATACTTACCAAAACAGTTTATGTTTTAACTAAATTTTCACAACCCTAAGGGAGACTCTGTTATCGTAATCATATTCACCATCATCAACATTATCATATCATCAGTATCATTACCATCAGCTTCATCATCTCCACTTTATACATAAGTAAGTGGAGGTACAGCAAGGTTAAGTAAGTTGCCCAAGATCACCCAACTAATTTGTTGACTTGTGACCTATCTATGATTTGAATCTGAGAAGTCTGGATCCCTTCTGCTTGCAGTTGACCTCAGTATTACACTACCCTCTCTGGTTTATGGTCTAACATACAAGAAAGACAATATCATTAACTTTTTCTTCTTCATCTTTAATGGGGAAAGTGAAAATAATAGCTACTGTTTATTGAGTGCTCTCCATGTGTCAGACACCATATTAAGAAAGTAATGTGTGTTCTGGTCCTTACAAAAACTCTTCAGGGTGGGAATTATCTTCCCTTCTACAGATAAGAAACTGAAGCTGAGGAGAATATAATTTCTGTAAGGTCACAGAATACATTTATATAGGTCCAAAATCAGAAATCTATCTGTGACATCATAACATAAAAAATGTATTAGTGGAAAATTTTTTTCTTTGGTTTTTTATGTAAATTAAATATATGCCTACTATATTAGTCATTTTATTTATTTTGTAAATTTATATTGAGCACTTATATTAGGAAATCCAAAATGGAAAAAGCCCAGTCAAATATGAGCATCTAGTGTATATTTGCTGCATTTATTGCTGCCTAAATTTGAACAGCTCTTTAATTAATTAACTTTTTTTTTTGGAAAAAAATCTTCCACTTATGTAAATCCTGGCAGAAATCTGCCTTTTGCCCCTGATTAGTAGAGCTGAAGCCCTCTTCTCTCCCACTCATAGGGGGTTGGAGCTCGGGGATGTGGTCAGTGTTCTGGTCCCCAGAACTAGAATATTGAGGAAGTGATGTAAAAATTGAGGAGTGGTTGAGATATTACTCAAGAAGATGCCCTGGGATTGAGAATCCAGGGGCAGTGGTGCCACTTGCAGACTTGTACCCAGATTGCTTTCATCTTTCACCCTTTGCCACTGGCTAACTTCCCTAGGTCCTTGTCTCCTTTTTGAGATGGGTTCTCAGATTTCCTGTTGATTCTTTGAGCCTTCTAATATTCTTCAGTAAATTCATTTTCCACTCAAATTAGGTTAGGTACTTTTTGAAACTGGTACATAAGAGTTCTGACAAATTCAGGGAGGTAAGACATGTACAGATTAGAAAAAAATAAACAATAATAACCAACTATGGCAAGAGCCAGAAAAAAAGTGTTAAAAAAGTGTAGAATATGACAAGATAATTAGGATTAATGGAATAGTTGACCTAGTTGACCTTAGAGTAGAATATTGAAAGATAGGCAAAAAAGGTGAGAAAAGCAGAGTTAGGGGTGCAGTGAGGAGCTCACATTGGCTGGAGCATAAAATCTGTAGAGGAAAATAACAGCAAATAAAGTGATACTAGAAAGCATTGCTCTCCTCTCTAAGCCTAACCCTTACTTACACATAATGATCTTTCATTCATTTCTTTTCTGGATTCTGATATCTATCTTCTCCTTATTTCCAACGTCTGTCTTTACTGACAGAAATAAGTTATCCGTCATACAAATATTTTCTAGTCTCCTGGAATCTTGAAAAAGTAAATATATTTATTTTCATTGTATTTTCTTTTCTGTCAAGCTACTATTTTCTTTCGCTATTTAACATCTTACAGGTTACATTTTCTTTACTCATATCTTTTTTGTTTTGCTTCTGATTTTTTTTTAAGAAACAATATCTAGATGCTGCTAAATCTTCCCCATCCCTTCTGCCTCCTTCCCTAGATGTAACTGCTGTTTATCACTTCATGGATTTATATTTATGTTATATAAATAACATATATGTACTCATAAACAAGAAATGCCTTTTTTATTTGTATGTTTAATAGGTGTAAATCATACAATATGTATAATTTTGCACTTTTTCATTCAGTATTTTTTTAGATATATCACGTTTTCTTATGTAATAATTTAGCTCATTCATTTTATCTGCTAAATATTTTTATGCTGTATAAAGAGATTACAACCTCAGTTTGTTTTCTGCTCTTTACCTCACAGTCTTTTGAATATTGGCTACCTTCTCTGGTTATCACCTGCTAACTGTAGTTATCACCTGAAAGTGCTCTCTTGAAAGTGACCAGATCTAATAAAGAAAAATCTTCATTTTAAATCTGTCTTTACATTTGGTGCTGTTAATCACCCCATTTTCCTTGAAATTTCCTCATCTCTTGACTTTATGGAAATGTACCTTTCTTGCTATATCAAAGTTCTCTTTTTGATTTTCCTTTTTCTCTCTCCTTTGAAGATCTCATTTGTATTGTGGCTTCACTTCCCAGATGACTGTCAAATCTATATTCAGTTTGTTTCCAATTTTCTGCTGGACATTGCCAGCTGGGTGTCGTGCTTGATCTAAATTTGTACTTTTTCCTCTCAGATTTGTTCCTGTTTCTCTGCTTACTATTTAAGTGGCAGTGGTACCATCTTAACAATCATCCAAGCTAAAAATCTTGGAATGACTTATAAATCTTTGGGCCTCATTGGTTGCCAACACCTGCAAATTACGTGTTCCATTCATTCTGCCAAATGGGTTCCTACTGCCACCCTAGTTAAAACCCCATGACTTCTAGGCTTTTCACAATAGCATAACTTGTTTCCCTGTTCCTAAGTGTCTTTCTGCTTCCTAGGCAATCCTCTGTCCTGCTTGATTAATTTTGCTAAAGCACAATTCTCTTCATAATATTTCCCTGTTTGAAAGCTTTTAATAGCTCTATATTGCCTATAAAATAAAATCCAAAATCTTCATGCTTCTCTGCAAATTGACTTGTTTACCCTCCAAGTTTATTTATCACTAGTTCATTAAAAATGCCTCATATGTCTATCAAGTGGAACATCTCATTGTTTCTGTACTTGCCTGCATGATCTAGGTTAAAATATGGTAACAAACTACTCCAAACTGGAGTGTCTTAAGATAACGAAGATTTATTTCTCACACATATTATGTGATCATTTCAGGTCAGCAAGGGTGTTCTCTGTTCATTGCAGTCACTCAAAGACCCCAACCTAAGGGAGTAGCCATCTTCTTAAATGTTGCCAGTCTCTGAATCGTGGGAAAGAGTGGAAAGAGCTTTAGAGGGTCTCACACTAGCAATGAAATATTATGGTACCGAAATGACAAATGTCATTTCAGTTCACAATACACTGGCTGGAATTAGTCATTTGGCTCTAATAACCATAGGAGAAGCTAGGAAATGCCAGCCTATCATGTCACACACGGGGAACAAAAACAGATACTGGTAAACAGCACCAGTGGCCACCACAATTCTCAATAGCCATCTCCATATTTCCCCCTCTGATTCATTGCTCATGAAATTTAAAATATATTTTGTTCTCTTCTTCTCTTGTTCAGCTCCTACTTATCATTAATCCCCAGTACAAGGATCATTTCTTCAATGAATGTTTTGTAATCTTTTCAGACAGATATATTCTCCCTCTGCTCAAATTTCCCATAGGTTTTTATTTTGAAATAATCATTGTTCTCTATAACAACATTTAGATCCTGGAGGATCTGCATTTAGATCCTGGAGGTCAGGATTCATGTTTTATTCACCCTCGAATATATGATTTTTTTCAATTAATACATAAGTCCAATCAGAGAGTACTGTAATCACTTCAAGATGTATTTTGGGGGACTTTTATTATCAATGTTTTATTTCTTATATTATCTGCAAGATTAGGGATATATATGTATGATATATGTATATTTATATATCTTATGTATATATACATATAGTTAGCAGCTCCTAGCTACTATGGTATAAATATAGAGTAAATTAATTATGAATCTGCCTTTTTCTCACTCTTCTCACTCTGAAATTGGCTGGCACTGTTATTACAACTCTTCACTCTTTTTTTTTTTTTTTTTTTTTTTTTTTTTTTGATAAATGGTGTGTTTGACCAGTGCCCTTTGGTTGCAGTGAGATAGTCTAGAGATCTTTCATAAATGAACTCTTTTAAAGAATGTCCCATTAAAGAGAATTGACAAGAGGAAAATTAAAGTACTAAAATCCTGTCCTTCCTTTCTGTTTCCCTCCTTCCTTTACCAAAACTTTTTGGTCGCCTGTTTTGTATCTGGCTCTATGATAAAACACAGTGTTGCATTAAGCACAGATCCTGCCTTGGAGGGTCTTACAGTCCAGAAGGAGGAATGACACATTGAACCTTCCCCCAATAACTGACCTGGAAATCAGTATTTCCCCAACTATATACTTGGCTAATGTCCACTCATGTTTTAAATATCTGCTTAGATGTTTTATCCTTTGGAAAGCCTTCCTTGACTTCTCAAATTTAATCTAGCACTTTTAATAGTACTATGGAGAGAATAATTCATTAGTTTTGAAGACAACCTCAGAGAAGTTTCTACAGGGCAGATGGTTGAAAAAAAGTCTGAAGAATGAATGGGAGGTCACTAGGAAAAGCAAGAATGAAGGAAAATGTGCTCAGCCAAATGTGCCAACTTGATACTCATAGGAATCTATGAGTATATTAGTATTACTAGAGTTTAAATTGTAAAAAATGTTACATGAAAAGAGGTTGACAGATGTGCAGAAACCCAGTTCTGGGAACCATGCTATGGGGAACCTCTAAAGGATTTCAAGAAGTGAAGTAACAAGATCAGATTTATTTTTTAGAAATACCACTTTTGTTTAAGTAAGGAGAATGAACTTGAGGCAAATGATACTGAAGGCAGTAGAACTGTTAGAAGACATTTCCAAAGCTGAAGGAAGAGATAATTAGATTTTAAAGTAACATGGGCTTACTTTGAAAGGAATACAAAGAAGAAAACAGATATTTAGCTGGAAAAAAAGAATACAGGAGAAAAAAGAAAATATATGGTGATAACCTGCTTGTAGTGAGAGAAGAAGAAATTGAGAATGTCATTTAGTTTTGTAACTGGGATGACTGAATGGCTGAAGACCACAATGGAGACAGACAGGATAGGGGAGAAGTAAGTATGGAAGTTGAGTTAAACTGGGAGCCCCAATTTTCTGTCTGAAGAAGGGATTGACATTTACTATGGAGATTAGAAACAGGAGTTGGTTAGGGGGCTTGAGTGGAGCGATGCACGTTTTGAATTAGTACTGAGGGAAATGGGTGTGGAAGTTAAGAGAAGTAAGACCTTTATGAGCAATGGAGAGAGGCAAACTGAAGTTGAAGGGTATAAACATTTAGTAGCCCCATACTATAGAGTTATATTATTTTTTTCAACCAAACTCAGTCTCAGAGTACGAGGGTGGACAAATTGTATGATTGATCCAGGGTTAAAAGATGTGACAAAAGGATATAGTCACAAAGGAGTTGAGGGTGTCTGTGACTCTGTGAAGGAAAGGAAGTGAGGCAATTAAGGAATAACATGGAACTATGAGGGGTTCTAAGGACCCTGCAGTCTAGTAGGTTAAGTGTTTCCAGAAGGGAGACAGAAAGACAAGGGATGGCCAAGGAGCAGGAAGCAGAATTTCTGACTTCTCGGGTGGGGGAAAGTTTCGGTTCCTGAGAAAGTCCGGGAGGAGACATGAAAAGGAGCTAGGTAATGAGAGTAGAGGTCAAGCCCTCTGGAATCAAAGTGACTGTTGATGGATGTGAAGGGATATTGGATGTTCTTTCATATAAACGTTGAAGTTGTCCAGGCTAATAACTAGCATTCAGGCAGAAAGAGGCTGTGATCCAGGAGACAACCTCAGTGAATATGGGGGCTCTAACCTGGAGGCCAACAGATGACATATACAAGGAGGGTATGTTTTGTGAATAAGTAAACTGATCTTTAGTATAGGGGGATTTTTTTTTTTTTGGACTATTGTGTATGCATAAAAAAAGTCTCTTGGGAGAAACCTGAACTTCCTTGAATAGAAAGATCAAAATGAGGAGTGGGGTGGGGGCAGATCATGGTACTGAAGCGTGAGAGAGTGAAAGAGTGCTGCAAGAAAATTGCTGTGGGAAAAGCCACATTTGAATTGGAGCAAGGAGAAGGAGGGAACATTTTGTGTTCTGCAAAGAGCAGAAGATACAGTATTTATGTCCTGAGATAAAAAGAAGAGGAACCTGGAAAGTGGAAAGAACAGATGTCATATGAATGGCCAAAGATGATGTCTTTGGCTCTCATGTTTACTTCTTTATAGTAGGTTAGGACCATTAGCCCAAAGCTTGCTGGCACCAAACTCAAATTCTTACACGTCTAATTGCTTTAAATATAGGCCAAATAAGCATATTTTTAGCCATTTAGAACCTGCTTACTTTACATAGCCTGTGACTCTGCACCTGAAGTCTGCTAACCATAGATAAGACAAACCCTGCAGCTATAAAGGACCCAAAACTGCTACCCTTTGGAGCTCTCAGACCCAGAGATGCTTCACTTGCTACTAAGTGACATCACCTTTGTGTGCAAGCCCCCCTCTCATTTTCCCTTCTCTTCTAGAAGGTCCCTTGTTCCATTCCCCTGTGGATGATAGACTTGTGTCACTGACTGGAAGTTCTCTTAATAGACTACTTCCTCCTCATACAACTCTGTCCAAGCACCACCCATTAAAACTTGTGTATCACTGTCTCTCATGGCCCTGACTCTTTCTGGATCAAGCTGCAAACCCTTGAACTTTCTATGGCAGAAAGGACAGAGCAGAGCCTAAGTGATTGCAGTCAATTACAGGAGTAGGTGACATGGATGTAATTTGTTAACCCTAAGCCCAGTTATTCTCATGTTAGACCTTTAGGGACAGGAGATGGGTAGAAATCTATGTGGACTTCTTTCTGGTAGTAGGTGTTATAAAATATGAGCACTTAATCAGTTTAACCAAGGAAAATATAACACTAACTAATAAATAGGGATGGCTTAACTTCTACTCTTTAAAGAAATAAAAGATAATTATGGGGAAAGGTTGTAATGAATACTATATATTCTTCAACCAAGTTGACATGTTCCTGAAAACTTACATGAAAATTTATATATTGCAGTTATCATATTTAATGAACAATCAATTTATGTAGATTTTTATATGCATCAAAGAAAACTATAGTTTTGGGAATCTGATGAGGTATCCTTTTGCAAAATGAAGCTTCTGTATTTTATTTATTTAAAGCAAGACACATAGGGAAGCTATTAATTAATAAGTGGATTTTAAGTGCTAATACAGTGATTATAAAAATGCATTCAAAGTAGAACTTACTATTTGTATTAGTTTCCTATTGCTGCTGTAACAAATTAACACAAACTTAGTGGCTTAAAAAACTATTTTCTAACAGTTCTGGGGGTCAGAAATTGAAAATGGGTCTTACAGGCCAACATTAAGGTGTTAGCAGAGCTGTGTTCCTTCTGGAAGCTCTAGGGGAAAATTAACTTCTTTCCAACTACTTCAGACCATCTGCATCTTTGCTTTATGGCCTCTTCAAAGTGCATGACTCCAGCCTCTGCTTCTTCTCACATTTCTTCTCTATGAGTTTGACCATCTAGCCTCCCTCCTATAAGAATCCTTCAGTTTATATTGGGCTCACTTGCATTTTGAATAATTTCTCCTTCTCAAGATCCTTAATAACATCTGCAAAATCCCTTTTGCCATGTAAGTTAACATAGTCATAGGTTTCAAGGATTGGAATGTGATCATCTTCAGGGACAACATTATTCTGTCTACCATAGTATTGAATGCTCATTTTGAACATCGAAGTCCTTTGAAATAAAGGTATATATTAGTAAGTTAAAGTTTTTTTTTTTTTTAATAATCAAACATTTAAAAGAAGAATGATCATTAAAGTTTCACTTTAGAATTTTGTAATGACTATTCATTGAATCTCAAAACACTGCCCAGGACTATCTGCCCCATTTCATTCCATTGAATCTTACTTGTTATATAACAGATCGTATCACTGCTCAAGTGTGGAGTGAGTAAATGGATTTAGATAAAATAAGAACCAGTTTGATCCTTTGGACAAAATGTTTCTCAAATTTTTATAGTTCTTTTTTGAAAGGATTTTCCCCCAAACTTTCAATATGTACAGTTGGGTATATTTGGAACTCAAAATTTTGCTTAGGGAAATAAAATCCATAAACTTATGCTTACTGAAGAATATAGGTTGAAGGGTGTGTGTGTATTGGCATGTGTGTATGTATGTGTATTGTGTTTATGTAAATGTGTGTGTGTTTTTGGTGGGTAAATAAGTGTGTCAAGGGAGCACTATAGAGATATTTCCCAATGCATTTAAAATAGGAAGAAGTAGGATTCTCAGGAGTGGAATTTACTCTTATGAGATTTGCAGCCTGATTAGTGTCCTTCTGTAACTGCAAGGGTTCCAATTATATTCCAATCTGTTGGCGGTGTTTCCTTTGGGTTTGAAACTTCTCTTGCAATGGACCCAATAGGTGAGGTAAATAATTCCTTGTATCTCAAGATAGTCAGCAAGTCATTTGGAGATGACAGATGAGGGCTATGACAGAGCATTTGTGTCTACCAGGTGGATGTGAATTTAGCTAGAGCAGGAAGAGATGAGTTTGCAGAGCAGCAAGTCAGGAGCAGGAAGTACTGCTGAGCTTTGTTTCTTTAAGTTTTTAAATGTCCACCTGAACTCTGGTTAAGTCATATAAATCCTGGCATGGAGTTCTGTAATATAACACTAGTGGTTTTAATCAAAATCAGAGTTACTAATCTATCACACATCCTAATCAATACTCTCTGGTTCAGTTTGGTGAAATAGTAGCAAAATCATTTAAACTCAAGTTTTTTGCTTTGTATTTTAAATTGATATATGGTTGTGTTATGATTGCTGAAATTTCATAATGTATTTCCTGAATTTAACTGAGATTTTAAAACTTTCGTTATATCAAATTTTTAATAGAAAAAAAATTGTTTTTTTAAAGAAAGTATGTGGATAGGTCAACGTAAAGGCTTCTGTCACGCTTTTTGAAAGTTTAATTCTTTGTCAGTCATACACCATTCTTCCTAAGAATAGAATACTAATAATTTCTGCCTGCAGAGAATCATGAAGACTTGGTAGCTAATGAAAACTAACTATGAAAAAGAACTAAATCCAACATTTTCTGCTGTCTGATTATCTCAGCATAATTAACTATTTGCTAGATTTAGCACCCCAATCCTTTTTTTCCAAACTTAAATTACATAATCCTTTTGATTACACAAACATGATAGTTTATCATACATGTGAACTAGACAGAGCACATAAGGAATAATTAGGTTCACCTGGATTTCTTTCTTTCTTTTTAATGTCATCTCCACCCACTAAGCTTTAATTTAAATTTAAATGCAAATTTAAAATATTGCTTCTTTTCAGACAATCACAGCATCATTATTTCTTACTTCTCACTAAAATGCAACCTCTAAGATGTGTCTAAATAAAAACAAAGAAATCACACATTTGAAGATAATTAGTGCTTTTGCTTGAGAAAAATGTATCCATTCTCAGGACATGTTTCCACGTCCATAGTAATCAGTGTTTATCACTTGGGTATCTCCAAACACAG
Organism: Camelus bactrianus; assembly: GCF_048773025.1. Taxonomy (NCBI): domain Eukaryota; kingdom Metazoa; phylum Chordata; class Mammalia; order Artiodactyla; family Camelidae; genus Camelus; species Camelus bactrianus. The sequence continues at coordinate 61,582,283 of NC_133541.1, forward strand.
ATCAGAGGTTGATATTTTACCCCCTAAAGTATTAGTTTGTAATTTATCAGAAATGTTTAAAGTGTCAGGGAGCAAGAGAGCATATAGTCCAGCATACTTTCTTCTTGACCATTAATGCAAGTATGATTAAAGCCATAGAAAAGGCCAGTAAATGAGAAAAATGCAAATGTTCATCATATTCCATTGCTGTTTTGACACAGCAATTAGATTTGTGCAGAACAGCAAGATTGTTCCAATTCTATTCTCCCAAACATAAGTCTTAAAAAAAGAGGTTACATTTGTGACTGTAGCTCGTGGAGCATCCAATCTGGCATCCTGAAAATCCATATGTAAGCCACACTTATATCTTAAACCTGTCAAACAAATAAATGTACAGAAGCAGTAATTTATGTACTTTATAGACTGTTTTGCCCTTTTAGAGCAAAAGCCTAATTTTCAAGTGTTGCTATTTTAACTTCTGGCAGTGCCTGGGAGATAACTGAGGTTCAAAATGTGAATTTTACAAGTAAAATGTGATTCAAAAATTGATTTACCCTGTTCTCACTACATGTGAGACAGAGAAGAGAAATGCTGGGTGTTTGTGAGCTCTAGGCAAGGGGAAACATATTGCTAAGTACAGAAGCCACGCACAACTTTGCGGGTTTTCAGTTTAGAAGTGAACTTGAGCCTTTCCCAGTTCAAGTTCTGTTTAGGGCCGGCAAAACATGACTTTCTGATTCAAAGAAATAAGGCTTAAAAAGGCTTATAAAACAGGCTCACAGGCTTCTTGTACATCAAGTAACTCTTACACAATGGCATTTAGATGATTTAAGTGTAAATGAATCAAAGACATATGGATTGCATTTCCCTTGAAATACGCATGGGTTTTAAAATGAAGGGAAAACACACTTGCCAAAATCCTTTTTGGGTTGTGCTGCATCAAAAACATTTGGAAATGACTTTAAATGTTTGGAAGAACCCCAGACACCGGGTTCAGTCACCCCTGGAGATTAAATCAGTGTCCTTCATCCAATGATAACTAAGCTCCTGGTTTGCAAAGACATTTCTGAAAAAACATCAAGTTCCTAACCTGACACTCCTGAAAACTGACTTCCTCGAGGTTTGAATTGCTAATTCAGTGATAGGGGCTTATTATGGAGTCTTCCCCAGAGACCAGGAATCCACTTTGTGTTATTGAAGCCACCAGAAGCACATTTCAGTTTTATCCAGTTTCTCAAATGTGGTTAAAAATGTGAGTTCTCTCTGTTCTGGAGGTAGAAAATTAGTGGTTCTGGGGATCCAAAAAAAAATCAAATTTTCAAGCTGAATGAAAGGACTACGTGATCAAGAAGATTACAAAGGAGAACTTTTTGCTCTTGAAAATATATTCAGACACATTCTGATAGCACATGGCTGTTTGCATTCTGTAAAAAAAAAAAAAAGAAACAGAAAAAAGGAAGGGAGGAAGAAAACTTGGTAGTAAAGTGTCTTTGGAGATAAAAAGAGAGATTTTGAGTGAAATGCAGAAACAAATTAGATTTAATGGAATGAGTAGTTTCATGAAAATAGCTAAGCAAAAATAAGAACAAAACACCAAGTACAACACATTTAAAAAGACTGATGCATAGGACGGTGATGTGTAGAAATGAATGAAACATGGGTTGGTACAAGTGATAAACAAAGCATTAAAAGGAGCTAGTGGAGGGGGGCTATCCTACTGGAAGAAAATGTGTTAGATGTTGAAATCAAGGGAAAAGATAAAAAACACAGGATAATACCTAAACTGAGAGAAAGGCTACAAAGGCACTTAGTAGCCAAGGGAAGAATAAGAAAAGACCATCTAAAACATGCGAGGGAGGGGGCTGTTATTTAAGTTTGTGCAGCAGAACAGCTTGCAGTAAAAATACTAGATCAAATTTTGTATGCAGTTCTGATGTAAGAGGAAATAGCTTTCAGAATTGTTTAATGACCTCCTGATAGGAAGGGTAACAGGATTATCACGCAGTTCACTGGAGGATGGACAGCAACTCTCAGCGTGTCCCTCACTCAGTGTGTAATTCCAATATTCTTTACAGGGAAGTGTAAAATCATTGTGCTACTCAAAGGCATTAGTTGGAAAGTTGGGATACTTTTAATGAGGGAAGTTGAACATAGAAAGGGTATAAAGAAGGAAAGAACATGGGTATGAACACCTGAGCTCTTTCAGCTTAATTCTGCCCCACTCAACTGTGGGGGTGTCTAGGGGGCTAAGTCTCTCTTGAGGTTTCAGTTTGCTCTGGTCTCCTCTCACTTCTGACTGAGCTGCTTGTTTTCTTGTAACTAGGGTGGCATTCTGTGCTTCTGACACGTTACTGCTCCTCTGTTCTGCTCTCCAGCTGTTTTCTTGTCAAAGTGGGGACATTCTCCCCACCTCCCCTTCTGTTATGCCAACCACAGAGCAATATAGTTTTGTATTGTCAGTGTCCTGTGGAGACTCTAATGAGAAAGGTCTTCATGATAGCCTCCCTCTGATAGTTGTGGCTTTAGTACCAACTGGTGTGGGAGAGTGGGGATAGGGAAGAGAGGGAAGCAGTCCAAAGAATACTCTGAGCAGTGCCCATCAATTATGGAATAATGCAGATCATGCCTTTTCTTTTTTGATAACACATTATTTTTGCCCTAGACTTAGATTCTCTGACTTCTGAGAAACTGTACTAGTCAGAATAGTTAGTGTCAGGTGCTATAACAAGCAACCCTAGAATCTTAGGGACTCTACCCTGTAAAGGTTTCTCTTCTGGCTAATATCACAGTCCGTGTGGCAGGCAGCTTCCCAGTCTATGATCCTGGAATCCCAATTCTTCCATTTTGTGGTGAGATCACTTTCTAGGACCTCTTCGGTGTCCACTGCTGTATTATCTGTATTTAGCGTGCTGACCAGCAAAGAGTGAGGAAGATCACATGATGCATTTTATGTCCATGACTGGAAGTGGTGAACCTTGCTTCCATGACATAGCAGCAGTCTAAGTGCAAAGAATGTGGGGAGATGGGTTTTTCATGAGTGCCCAGGAGGAAGAATTGTGTTTGGTGAGCTTTTAGGCAGTTTCTGCCACATTGACCAAGGGGCTTTTCCATCTCTAATGCAAATTAATCCTTAGTGGGTCTGCCTTCCCAGCCTTTGCCACATGTTCAAATATGCCTGAGTTCATGAGCAGTGTTTAACGTGGAAACTGAGACAGATTTTTTAAATATATATAGCTAATAAATGACAGAACTGGAATGTGACCCAAATTTGCCTGAATCTCAAATTATGTTCTCCCCCTAAATTTTATATATTGGGGAGTGGCAATGAGTATGAGATCAGATGGGAAGGAATCTGACTTCTTTGCACACCTAGGGCCCTTTGAGATATCAGAATCTCACTGGTATCAAGGATTTGGTGCATTTGGTACTGTAAGCTAAGGTAGTTAAAGGAAATCTTTTATTGATAATTGTCTCATAGTAGCAAGGGAGTGAAAAACACTGGGAAATAGTGAACACTCCATCCTGTTCTCCAATTTGGACATGGTAAGATGGCCATATCAGGTGGTCTCAGAAAATTAGCTTTCTCTCTCTTAAAGCTGAAGCAGAAAGTCAAGGGAAGGCCACTGGGGGAAAAAAGTAATATAATATATAAGATTGAGCCTGGATTTTAGTGTTACTCTTAAATTGTAGCTTTGCTTTTTAGTAGCTGTGTGGGTACGGCTCTGTGCATTATTTAACCTCACAGAGCCTCAGTTTTCTTGTTAGAAAAATGAAGGCAGTGACACTTAACCTCGCAAGGAAGTAAGCATTAAAGAAGTTAACAAGGGTACCATGTATAACAAATAGGAAGCACTGCAACTAAGGGTTACTTAATCTTCTCTCTTTTTTTAATTAATTCTTTTTTTTTTTTTCCATAAATGTGGTGTCAAGGGGAGGCATCATGGTGGAAAGATAATTCCCCTAAATGTCATGGAAAACTGATGAGGCAAAAATGGCAAATGAACTAATTGATACAGTTTAGTTCGTAGCAGGAGCAGAGAGAAGCTCACCTTCTTGGGGCTCTCTCTGCCTCAGAAGCATGAATACAGTTCCATTTGAAAACAGATTGGAGAGGTAGTGGGAGCAGCAAGATCTGCTTTACCAACTAATGTCTCAGAGTTGTCACAATTAAAAAGCTCAAGTGTACAATTCCAGTATGATTTGCACACTTGTCAAAGACACTATTTGAAATCATAAAGAAATTTACTTTATTCTTCCATTTTAGGTAAACCTACGAAGATTCTCATAGGGATAAAAATATAAATTTTATCATTTTCCAATTGCTGGTTTTGTAGAAAGTCCACACGAGGTTTTACAGGTTGGTAAACATTTTTATAGCTGTGTTGCATTTTGTTTTTCTTGCAGATATTAGAGATTTTTCAGCCTACACAATTTAATCATGATTAATGGCATGTTCTCAAAAACCAACAGGCATGGCTTATAGCAATAAAAATAATTACTCTTAGTTGCCTAAGGAGGGTAGGAACAATATAAACTTTTAAAAGAAGTTGAGAATTAATTTCAAAAAGGTACCACCTTTCCAAATAAACCACCTATTTGGTAAAACTGTTGCCAGTAAAAGATGCAAAGTGGTTCCGATTCTTTTCTTGTTTAACTCATGTATCATGACTCCAATTCTCCTCTGTAATTCACATTCATTTCTCATTTGTATTGAATGCAGCTACACTGTGCTATAAAAAGAGAATTTGGACAGAATATCTGCTGGTGGTAGACTGTTTTTGTTCCTCTTCAGTCAGAGGGGGGCCATCCCTTTGGAAATCACACAGTGTACCCTTTCCCCTCTACTCTGGCATCTTCATGCAACTGAAAGTACATTCAGCTGAATGGTGATAACTCTGGAAAAGGCAAAGAAATCATATGGGCCAAGTGCAGCTTTGGAGGTGTGTGTGGAAGGAGGGGTAGGGTGGTGAAGGTACTTTATGGGGAAGAGGTGCTGCTTCCTCTGGTTGCACACAGCCTACCCTATGCCAGCGTGCATGGTTTGGCAGACAGAGCGAAGGCTGGATTTCAGTTCCCATTTGCCCCTTTAGGTGGGCAGCTGTCTCTCGTGGTCTTGGGTGGGGCCAACTTAAGGCCTAAATTAAAGGATCAGCTTTTAGAAGTACCTGCTGTTACACTTTGCACACAGTGGTTGGAAAATGATGGTTATGAATGAATAGTTGAATCATCATTATATTCAAACAGTACCCAACCCTTTGGAGAAAAGCATATTGCAGAATGTGTTTACAAATCCAGATTTAAACATTTTCTATTAATCTGGCAGAAAAGCATTTTACTAGCATGGTAAATTTGTAAAATTCACCTCTTGAATAGATGAATAATAATCTAGACAAAGTAAAAGGAATCAGTGTTATGTAGTCCATTTTCTGTTCTGTCCAAGTCCACTTGGGTTTGGAATTATCTTTATTTTTGTGTGTGAAATGAAATGATATTTTTCCTCTCTCAAGTCAGTTCAGTAAACATTTGTGAAAGAGGACTATTGTAGGGCTCCTCTGCTCTTTGAGGATTATTCACAACTAGAAGACAGTTGCAGTGTGTTCCTAACGGAAAACACAATGGTTTCCCCTCAGGTCCAGGACTGGCTGCATAGTTTTCAGAGTCCCAGTGCAAAATGATGACAAAGAAGCAACAAGGTGAGAAAGTTAATCTCTACTTCCTAGCAGCCAGTGGATGACCCCCGAGGAATCACAGCTTCTGTGCTGGGGCACGCTTGGTACCTGGATCTGAGGTGAGCAAGAAGCTCCCTCCCAGTCTCAGTCCAGCCCAGCTGAGGCCCTGCCAGTCAGGGGAAAGGAGAGCCACACACCTATCCCACTACTAGGTGTTGGGGGTACAGCCACCAGTCTGCACTCGTGTCAGGACCACAGCCTAGGGGAATCAGCAGATACAGTTTTTGATCTTATTTCAGTAGGTCTGGAAAGGAGGAAAAGACAATACAGGCAAAAGGTGCAATCTGAGGGAAAAGCCCAGTGTGAACAGCCAGGTTTGTTTTAGGGAATGCTGGTCAGTGGAGGGCTCTGCTGGTTGGGAAGCAAATGGTGGGGGTGGCTGAAGAGAAGTCTAGGATGACATTGCCTCATTCATTAATTATTCATTAAGTGCCTATTACATCTTAGGCCCTGTGCAGCTGATATAATGTTGAGCAAAATCATATTCATTCTCACTGAGGCTTACAACTAATGAAAAAAATTAGGGTTAGTTTGAGGAGATGCTTGACTGTCATTTGCATTCAGGGTTTCTCTGTAGACGTGATAATCTCTCGAGTCAGAAACATTTGTCTTTCATCTCCCCAACCTCCAGTCCTGTCACCCTTAAGTTTAAGTTATTTCTCTTTCTGCATTGTGTTTGCTACTGTTTGGACCTATCTCTCTAATGCTAAGAAATAATATATTTAAATTTTTTAAACCTCCTTTCCATTCTTTATGTATTATGAGTAATAGTGAAGACAGGAATGTGTTACTAAGGGAGTCTTTGCCAGAGGTCACTTGTAGTTTGGTTGATTGGAATTCAAAGCATATTACTCACTGTTAAACTTTGCTAGCCAGCCCTTAGGAACATATTTAGCCCATATGTACCTGCAGTAAATACTGTAGAATATGACTACCACATGGAGAATGTTTCTGTGGGAAAACTCTCAAGGAATTCTGAGAAAATAAAATTTGTGACTTACTGGGAACAGGTCTTTCCTGATGTAATGCTGGAAGGGACTCCCTTTTTGATCATCTTCCACAGTATGTCAGTCTTGCTCTCTAAAGTGCAGAGCAGGAGCTAAGATTAGGATGTGGGAAGAGTGAAGGATGTGGGAAGAGTGAAGGATAGAAGGGGGATGTGAAAGGCCTGGGAGGAAGGGACAGGACAGGTGTGGAGAGAGTAGGGGGTACGGAAATGGGAGACTGTGGATACCAGTGGTTACCTGAAGCATGACAGAACTAAGGATGAAGAAATTTGAAAGAAAGGCAGAAATTAGGAAGAAGAAGGTCAGCTTGGTCTTATTTCCCATCCTGGCTATACTAACATTCTGTGCAGCTACTGAAAGCCATCTTGAAACTATAGCAGTTGGGTTAACAAGCAGAAAAGAACATAGGATTAATAGTCTGAAGGCCAGGGGGCAAACCCCGGTTCTCCCATTTAGTTTTGTGGCCTTGGGTATGTTACTTCACTTCTTTGAGCTCTGGCTCCCTTATCTGAAAAATGGGTGACACTAATGGCCTCAGGCTTATACAGTTATTTTAAGGAATAAATGAGGCTATGTGTAGGGAAAATGGAATGTAAGCCCCACACTGGTAGAGGGTTTGTCTTATTCACTGCTGAACTCCCAGTTTTAAAAACAGTTCCTGGCACACTGCAGGGGCTAAACAAATATATATATATAAAAATATTTTTTTTCAATGAGTAAATAGGAAGAGATTTGCAAGTAGAGTGACATTTTAAAAGTCTAGGCTGTGGGTTGTTCACAGCTGATTGAGCTACCCTAATGGTTACAAAAAGTGAAGAGTCTAAATGAGTAAGGTTGTCTGAATCCAGGTCTTAATTCTGGCACTCACTATCTCTGTTAACAGTGGGAAATGTTTGGCCTCGGTTTCTCCTTCCATGAAATTTGGGTAATTACAGTATTCATTTCATGGGGTTATTGGGAAGACAAGATGAGATAATGCAAAGCATTTTGTGCCTGGAGCATAGTAAGTGTTCAGTAAATGTGAGCTGTGGTGATGATGATGACCACGTTGCTGTTGAGGGCGGTTCTCAGATCTGCAGGCAGGTTTCAAGTTGCCCAGAGAAAAATCTCCCTCTGCCCTGGCTCCAAAGCTGGAGCAAGGAGCATGTGCCCTCTCTGTGAATCTTCTCTAGCCCTCTTGGAAGGGTACATGTGGCCCCAAGTCTGGCAGGCACAGAACTGAGCAGAGCTGTTCACAGCAAATCTGTGATGATCATCTTCTCATCTGTCTTCTAAGCTGTGGGCGGCTCCTTCTTTGGAAAGCAAGTTATAATCAGAACTTGGAACAAGCTACCCTCCAAACAATGCTCTCATTGCCTTTTCTGCCATTTAATTAATGCCAGTCTAATTTTATAGGAAGTATATAAATATGGCTTATGCATATTTGTACCTATATTTTCCTGTGAGACCTGCCACGAGGTACATAGCCATGTCAATCATATCCTTCTGATGAATATCTCTAACCTGAATACTTAACAGTATTTTTTATTGCCACATGTGGGGCACTTAGCAAGTAGAGGGGTGGGTATTGCTTAACCTAACCTTCAAGTTATCATTGACTAAACCCAAAAGGTGAACCTCCTATTTCTTCCAGATTATATTTCCCTTTGGGGAATTAGGGAGATTTAGGCTGATAGTACTCAAGATGCCTTTTGCTAATGCTTTCCTTCCAGTCCTTGTCAATCCTACTCAAGAAACAGACAGCGGTCTATGGGCTGCCATTTGAAGGTTATGGGGACATGATCCATGCATTCTGTTTTTAACTTCATTTTTAGTGAATATAAAATTAATTCAAGCCATTATTTAAAATGCACCCAAATCCTGAAAGGGCTGCATCATCACCCTTGCCGGTTTAGCAAGGACCAGTTGAGCGTAGTGGAGTGACTTTGCTGAGCTTTTCTACAACTTCATTTGCACTGCGTCGGCAAGCATGTGCACTAATGAGCTGATTTTATTAAAAGTAACTTTGAAGAACTAGTAGAAAAGCTTTTTCTTTTTACCAAACATGGATTTTAAAAATTACAGAAATCAGCATTGTCAAGTCACATGAAGTGCAATTATAAGCAGAAGGCTTGAAACCTGTTTTTGCTTAAAGCCTTTATTTGATTTAGCAAAAACAACAGCAATAAATTGTATTCAAAAGCACTTTTGATTCTTTTGTGACAGTATTATTACTAAGAGCAGGATCTACAAAACATCCCCCCTTTTTCATTTGGTCCATTTTCTATAGGCTTCCCCAAGCACCCAAATCTGTGTTTACAGTTCTGGAGACAAAGGATTGTTCAGACTCTAGTGCCCGACACTTGCAACTTGGTATTATTAGACAATAATTGTAGCACTGATTTTACATTTTTATTTTGTTGAAATCTTCTGTGGAAATAACAGGATATCAGAGATTAAAAAGCCAAAATGTGACATTAAAATATTTAACACAAACATTCCTATTTTGTCTTCCTCCTGAAATTTTCAGTTTTATTCCATCTTTTCCCTATATACTCCTTCCCCCCAAATAATACTTTTAACACTTTTAAACCCTAGGAAACCAGTGCCTACAATCAAGATTTAATAGGAATATAAATGTTAAGAACAGAGCTGTAAGTTGAGAACTGCATCTCTGGCTCACAGTTCACCATAATTATTATTGAATGGCTGTAACAGTATTTGATTTTTTTCTCCAGTTTTGTCCTGTCATACAAGATCTAGTATCTCACTGATTCTTTCTCATTCTTTTTGCTAAATCACCACCCCAGAAATAGATGACTTTCAGCATTTCCCAAATCCTTTGTTTAATAGTATAAAATTGTATTTAGGATCTACATGACAGAGGGTATGTGCTAGTTACAAAAATATCATTTTGCTTTTATGTTTTCAACAATCCCATCAGGTAAGAAAGGCCTGGGAGGAAGGCACAGGACAGGTGTGGCAAGTGGCACTGTCTCTGTTTTAAATGTGATGACACTGAGATGTTGCACACATTAAATGTCTTGCTCATCTTACCTAGTCAGTGACATGGCAGCTAGAGGAATTCAGGTCTCCTGATCCCTCTGTGCAAGATTCTCTTTATTGCCCTGCACAGAATTTTAATTCTCAGATTAGACAAACCTCTAAGTAGAGGGTTGGCCAATTTTGTGATGAGACAACTATAGGTAGCAAAGGATACTAGTTCCCTTAAGTTTATCATGGCAGTCCTGGACAGCTAGCTCCCTGGACACTCTCTTGAATTAGTCTTAAGGTGTAACGGTGATTTTGGGCATGCTAGAATATAGCATTGGAGACCTGGGGAGGTCCAGGTAGTGGACTGGAATAGCTGCAGCTATTAAATATCTAGGTCATCCTTTATAGAGGGTTGTAATATGTACTCTAGCTTCTGATTTCATTGCTGACAGAAAAGGGGGGAAAAATCCATCTTGCTAAAATGTAGTCAGACAGCAGTTTGTCTTTCCAAAACATTATTAGGTATTATTACAGAATGTGAACACCTTTCATTCCTGACAAACAGGAAATGTATGCTGCACTACTGGTATGTCAATCAGAGTGATAGCATCAATTTTATGGTTTTTAATTCATCCCCACCTCCTGCCGAGCCTTTTGCTCATCCCAAATTATGAATCTTAAAAGGTACATGATTAAGAAGGAAAAAAAATGTCTGTCTGTGTGAACCCCTGGGTGAAGAGCTTGGAGGCAGATATTTAAGAGATTTGTAAAGCATGTCCAACTGCTCAGTGACTGGACAAGTGACTTACGTTTCCTGCAGCTGGGAGTGCCCCGTCATGCCTTTGCTTTAGTATTTTGCTAGCAACTCAAGTGAATATATTTTTATATGCATAACACCTTTATATTTGTAAGGAGCAGAAAGAAAATAAGTAATGTATTAAAAGCTACATTTATCAGTTCATGATGCTTCAGTTACATTTTCAATTTAAGTTTTCAGTGTCTGTTTCTTTAGCTGTGGTATTTTGTTTCTTTTTGATATATATTCAGTAATAAATAAGAAGTCATTTCTGGAGCCTAGCTTTGATGGAATCAGAGCAATCTCTCATAATTCTTTTCTTTTCAACACTTAATTCTTTTCTTCAATGTATAATGAAGAGCATCACCAGTGTCGGTAGGAAGTGAGGCTGTTTAAAAATAAATTTTAAAAGTTTGTATGTGCACGCGTGCACACACACACACACACACACACACACACACACACTCACTCACATGCTTTATTTCTCAACAGGGGGTTTGGGAGCCTGGGGTGTCTGAATCTGTCCTCCCATGCTCCTCTCTTGTTTCTGGTGAGGAGCCATTTTTCTTGTTTTTTCCTATGCAGCTCCACCTGGACTCCATTTGCTGCCACAAACTCTGAAAATATCACGCACTTATTTAAGCTTTGACAATGTGATATGATAGTTGCTGATTGGAAGGTGAAGCAATAATTAGCAATTGGTCAGGGTCAAGTTCCTCTCCTGGTGCTGACCGCATAGTGAATGTTTCATCTTTGACAGAAAATTCTGTCTGGTGATAGCCCATGATGTTGGATCTTTGAGGGTAACTTTCACTGTGTGTTAGCCTCCATGCTTAAATCACTCTTAGCCATTTCAGCCTTAACTTTAACATTTTTAGTCCTTGAGTATTTCGGCAAGAGAGCATGGGGCCTTGAAGTAACCCATGTGGCATTTGCTTGTGAAGGATTTCTCATTCTGCTTTTACCACAACTTCTTTATGATTCAGAATTGAAGTATGTTGGTTCTCTTCCAGGCAAGAAAGCAAATGTAGGAAATAAGCAAGAGCTCCTCTTTTCCTGGTGGGGCACCAGTATGAAACATAGAGTTTGGAGAGTGATGATAAGCAGCCATACACAGTGTGGCTAATGGAGCAGGGCCTGCCTTACAGGAAGGGAATGCCCTGCAGAGAAGCCTTCGTCCCACTTGGGGAGAAGGAAGGTATCAAGGATCCTATTAAAGGAGGCTTCTGTGAGGACCTGGCCATGCCTCTCTTTCTTTGTGTATGTAGTGTTGGCATTTCCAAAGCGTGTTTACTAACTCTCTTTCACTTGCTTCCTCAGCTAGGTATTTTGCCACCGTGTTACAGGCAAAGGTGCTGAAGCTTACGTTAGGCAGCTTGCTTAAAGTTCACGTAGATGGTGAATGGCAGAGCTCAAATTTGAATCCACATTTTCTGATTCCAGATCCAGTGCTCTTTGCTCTACCCTATGGTTGCTTATTATTGGAACCACTTATCTGGCATGTTTATGTTTAAATTCCCAATTAGATTGTTTGAATATGAATTCCTTAATAACACTGACATGTTTTATAGCAGGGATTTGCATATGGTGCACACTAAATGAACACTTCTAGTTAATGAGTTAACCAGTTTTCCTCATTCTCCCTTTGTTGTGTGGCATTTAATCATATCATAAATGCAGACATTACAAGGACTTAACGTTGGATATTGGCTATGCAAGATGGTTATTATGGACTAAATGTTTGTGCCCCGCCTCTTGTCCCCAGTTCATATGTTGAAGCCCTAACCTCCTCAGTGTAGCTCTATTTGGAGATGGGGCCTCTAAGGAAGTAATAAAGATTTAGTGAGGTCATAAAGATGGAACCCTGATCTGCTAGAATTAGTGTCCTCGTAAGAGGAGACACCAGAAAGCTAGCACTCGCATGTGCGCGTGCTCGCGCTCACTCTCATGCGTGCTCTCTCTCTGTCTCTCTTTCTCTCCCTGTGTTTTTCTCTCTACTATGTGTATGTACTGAGGGAAAGGCCAAGTGAGGACAAAGCAGGAAGGCAGCAGTCTATAAGCCCAGAAGGGAGCTCTCATCAGAAACTGAATTGACTAGCACCTTGTTCTTGGACGTCTCAGTCTCCAGAACTGTGAGAAAATAAATTTAGTCCTTTAAGCCATCCAGTCTGTGGTATTTTCTTATGACAGCCCTAGCAGACTAATACAGTTATTAAAACCAAGTCTTATTCAAGCATCTCATTATCTTGCAGGGTGGATAGAGAACAATCCATAGACAAATAGGTGAGTTGGATAGATGTGCATGTGCTTGGTCCCTTTAGAAATGAAACTTATGAGTTTCATCATACTGCTGAGATTAAAATGCTCTCAAAGTCAAAATGGTTTAAAATATTCTGTACTTTAAAAAACTGAGTTTGCCTGATTGGGGTGAAAGTAAGAGTGATGGCAAAAGACTTCAAAGAGAAGATGAGAGTCTGTGTCATGAGGAATAAATACTGGTTTTCCAGGGAACAAAGTGGAAGAAAGTGCATGTTCTCCAGAGAGAACAAAGGTACAAGTGAACATGGTGGGATCTTGGATTCTGGAGACAGTTTAATTATGGCTGGAGCATATGATGTACAACATTAAAAGATGAAGTTGAAAAGATGAGAAAGATCTAGTTCCTTAAAAATTTTCATATATTAAATTTTTTTTCGTATCTTAAGTGTAGAAATTGGATTTTAGTCTATAAGCAACATGGATGATATAAAAGAATTTTAACCCGTGTAGTTATAGAATCAGATTTGTAGTTAGAAAAATTTACTCTGTGTGTATTGTGAAGTTGAACTGGAACCTAATCTTGGGTTTAGGACTTGGGGTGGGATTTCTGGGAGTGATACTGGGCCATAAGTTCTCCATGTTAAGATTACACGGAAAGTCAGGAAAGTGTCTTTGATATTACCTCCTTAGCTAAAAAACACAGCTCAAATGTTCAACTCCTTCAGAATTCAAGTAATGCTTCTTTCTTTATAGTACTGGGATAGCTTTTATTTCTAGAAGAAAAAGTGACTTTTTGTTCTTGTGAACGCCACGCATCATGAATGACACCCTTGCTCTGGTCCACATCAAAACCAGAGTGGCCCTGAAATGAGCAAGCCAGTAGCCTGGTGAGAAATTCAGTATTCTCTACTTCTTCTTCTGAGCACCCCCGTGGTTTCATTTTTATGAGGTACTACATTTTGCTATGCTTTTAGCTGAACCCACTTGAATTTTCTTAATTCAGTATTTCAAAGAGCAGTTAAAGTAACAGGTAAATATGTTGACTGAGCAATTACTAGTGTAAGCCCTGAGCCCAGGATTCACAAAATATATAGTCTCACCCTCACCTGGTCACCTGGTCAGGATGATTTAGACTGGGACTAGTTGAAGTACGGGAGAAAGTTTGTTTTTGAGGTGTAAACTGGATTCGTGTGTGTGTGTGCCTAACATATGCGTTTTATAACAATTGTAAAATCACTACTCTGACTCTTCCAAGGGTAACGCACATGTGAAAAAGGTGGACAGTTTTGTGATTACTGCGCCTTCCCCTTAATGTTCTCTTCATTCTTCCCTCTTCAAACAAATTAAAGTATCAGTCCACTGGAGAGGGACTGTTCTCACTTTTATGTGTCACACAGAATCCTCAAAACTGACTTTACCTTTTAGTGCTAACGGCAGTGATTATTGATTATTGTGACACCTGCAGGTGCCTTTCTTCCTGGGCACTTAATATCAGGCTGGGAATTTTGTCACCCAAGTTACCCCAGAATGTTTCCTTATGACTACATTCTTACTAGCTATAAGTAACTCTTTTACTCAATGGGGAACAAGGGCCAGATGGCATGCAGACATGGGCTTGAGGCTGGGTGAGTCTTATTTGTTCTCTATTTCTTGTTACTTACTGTCACTTCTTAGCTAACCACACATAAGGAACCCACCCTGTGGGCTGTTTTTTGCTGCACGTTATCTGAGACATGATTATAGCAGTATGCTTTTTATTAACATTATTGTTATTATGGGTTTCTTTTTGTTGTTGTTTCAATCTGTCTCATTTTTTTTGAAAGGTGAGGTATAAATAAATTCAACAATGTCAACAAGTCACCCAGAACACAGATGTGTAAATACAACGAATTTCATCCTCTTCTAATTAAAAACCTTGAACTTATTCCAACAGTAGTGTTATTGCTGAAAAATAATTTTATTTGGAAAATTCTCCTTTGAAAATGTCTTTAGAGCCTTTGCCTATCAATCACAGCAATCATCGTTCTCTGAGGGTGGGTTTGATCTTTTTTTAAAAAAAAATTCATTGAACAAGTAATTATTAGGTGCTTACTAAGTGGCAGGCAGGATACCAGGAGCAAGGAGCAAGACAGACATGGTTTCTGCCTTGAAAGACATTTAAGATCAAATCTGAGATGAATGTCTGAGCCTTGGATAATACCTTTACTGATAAGAACAAGATATGACTGTACAGTGACAACCTTAACTGCCTCAAATGACGATTTTAAAGAAGAGATTTAAAACATTTTGAGTAATGGCAGCATCTCTGGAATAACTCAAACATACTACCTAGAAGACAAACACTGATTTTATTTTGCACGCAGTATAGTGCTTTATAGTTTATGAAACATTTTATATACGTTATGTCACTCTCCTTACAGGAACTCTGAATTGTCAAGCAGGTTTGAGAAGTGATTTCGTCTACTATAAAAGGAATGATCTCTAGATGCCTTCTAGGTCAAAAAAAATCTGTAATTCTCCTGTCCCTAATCCCATGTATTCATACTATACCATGGGTTCATAACTTTAGAGTAGCTCCTTGTAATCTATTTGGCTGAGGACCTTCCGAGCATATGGGAGTCCAGTATCTTCTCCCGGGGTGGCGGATGGCAGGAAGCCTGAGGCTCTGCCAGGCTGGGCATCTAGAAGCCTGGCAAGGAATGGACTGGGCTTCTTCTCAGCCACGGGGTAAGGAGTGGGGGAGACTGAGGTTGAAGTACGAGGTGAGGGAGCTCCCCTGGGAGTGAGGGAAGGTCTGAAATACCAAGTTCAAAGGATCAAGCAGCCAAGAGTCAAGACTCAGAAATGTTGGCTAAATAAAGAGGTTGAGGAGGCAGAACCTAGAAAGCTACCTGAAGAAGCAAGATTTCTTTTCATAGGTGCTGGAAACGGAGCCCAAGAACCATTAGAATGATGAACCAAAAAGGAAATTTTCTTTTTAAAATGGCTTTCCCCCCTTAATACCATCAGTGGTTGAACACTGAAAATAAAGAGAAAATATAGTTCTGTTCTAAAACTTAACCTCATCAAATTTCCCAGCCAAAAGCCCATTCCTATAAGAAAGTGCAGATTGTTCATCAAATATAACATCTTGATTTCCAGGTAGAAGAAGTATTTTAGAGATTGAAACGGAAATTTGTCTATATTTCAGTCTCAACATCTTTGGGCCTTCTCTGTTCATATCAAAAATAATATATATGTCCAGTTATTAAGTAGATCTAAAAATCCCTCTTCTATCAAAATGTATACACAGTTAGTAAAAATTCAGAAGAAGTTTATTTTAAGACTTTGCTGCTCATCCCAGAAAAGTAAGTGGAGTATTTGAATATGTCTTAACCATACTAAGAGATAAAAGGAGCCCTTTGTGGCTTTGACTACACACACACACACACACACACACAATGTGGATACAAGGGGAATTTGTGAGAGCATTTCCAGGAGCTGTAAGTGTGACAGGGCCCTTTTGCAAAAAAAAACTTCTCTTTGGGCCCAGTATTTCAACTCATTTTCACTGCCATGTTCAAAGTTCATACCTGTGTTCTCCCAGCTCTGCTTATCCCTGGGCACAACAGGTTGTTTCAGATGGGCAAAGACACAGTGGAGAAAATTATGTACCAATCATGGGCATAAGAAGGTGCTCATACTCTGTTTCTAGTTTTCTACCTCTGGCTTTGATTTGTTTTTACCCTTAGGCACATGTAATTGCAATATTTCAGACTCATCCAGAATTTGATCTTGCTTATTTTCCTGCTGATTTTTCAGTCTTCTCCTGCAACGTTTCTGAGTATCTGTGTATTTTGCTAGTCAGCCATCTCCCAGCATTTCAGCACCAGTAAGTCTGCTCACAGGCCTTTTTGCTGCTGTTGTTGTTTTCTTTCCCTGAACAAATTTATAACATTAGGTCACACTTTATCGAGAAGCTTTATTTTCCATCTGCTCTCCATTTTTGCTCTATTATTAGGCTATGCTTCTGGTGTTCTGATCCCACTTTGTTTCCAGGACTCTTGTTGACGTCAGTGGGGAACCTAGGCAGAAAGGAGGGCATAGTCTTTGGCTGGGCTCCACAGGCTGTTCTGGGAAGAGCATCTGGTCTTCTTGAGGTGGGACTTCCGTAGGATGGACCCTTGTTCATTTCCTGCAGATAGTGGAGCCTCTGCATCATATTTAATGCAGCCGCCAGTACAGCATGATATACTTGCTCGACCACCCAAATATATTGACTTTCCGTTAAAAGGCTTTTAACATAAATTTTAGGAGATTAACAAAATACATCGTAGACTGTTGCTGAGGATGCAGGGTTTTCAACTATGTTTCTCCTCCATTGATTTTTAGTTAATATATTATAACCACTCCCTTATTTTACTGTACCTTTTAATTTGTTATTCATTTGCTTGAAACCAGAACTCTGCTGAGGCTCTCTGGACCCACAGGAACTGAAATAGTTTGCCTTCATTATCTGGTAGACCTGCTCGAGTCTGTAGCCCCTGACAGAAACCACAAGACTGTACAAACTGGCAACTGTGGGTTTGTCTGTTCTCTATTGATTCTATTTCTGGAAAAAAACACGAACCAATGGTGAGCCATGTGACTCTACAACTGACCCAAGGCTCCCATCAGAAGGGGGATGGAGACCTTTTGCAGACAGGTCATAATGGGACCTCAACACTTTTCTCTTCGCCTCTTACCCATGGCCTTTGAAAGCTTTGACTTAGAAGTTTAACTCATTGTATTCTGGAATGTGAAACTGCTATAGAATCTTAATATTCTACAGCATGTTATTTACATTTGGTCATAATGTCCCAAACAGCTAATAAAATATATAATAAAAACACAATATAACTTTGCTCATAAAGTATCTATTTTTTCTTCCAACATGAGAATTACAAGACAACTCCACCAAAGGACTTCAAAAGAAAACAATACACACATACTTTTCAAACTGTGAAACTGCAACTGCTGTAGTGTTTCCTTTTCTTGAGCTGTGGCGGTGGCACTGAACACAATGTTCAGGTCAATAGAAGGCATGACTTCCATGCAGCGTGGCCTAATGAGAGAGTTCTGGTTTTGGCTCTAAAAAGCTATGTGTCCTTAACCTTCTCGCTCCTTCTCTATTACATGTGAAATGACCAGATGATCTATAAGACCTATCCTCGTTCTAAGATTCAGAGTGAATAAGAGCCCTTGATAACACCAGAGAGGTCCAGGTAGTACAGAACACATCCTGTTAAACACTTACACACAGACACACACTCCACAGGAAAACCAAAATAGCTCCCCTCTCGTCCTCCCCCAACAATGACAATGCAGCCATCTGTTGGACGTTCCATTTCACTTAGCAGCTGCTCTCAGATACAGAAATGTGCATTCCTCCAGCTCGTGCTGGTATGCATGCAGCATGTGTGGGTACTAGCATTTGACTCTCCCACCCAAAGGAATGGCTTTCATTGAATATAAATGATCACAGAAGGTTTCCTTACTCTCCCATCACATAAAATGCCTTTTTCCTGATAATAAGCATTTGGAGCTATCTCTGCTCCTCTGTGTATTAAAATAAACACTCTTAGAGATATTCACATCAAACAATCATCTAAAATTGAAGAGGACAACCAGAAAAAGCCTTCAGCAAAACTCCTGCCTTGCCAGAAACTTCCGGTTTGAAGGAGAGTGGGAGAGATTGGAATGCAAAGTTCCAGTTTACTTTTATTTTGTCAATACCCCAACATTGCACTTAAGCACTGAGACATGAATATTGTACAAAACTGAACCAGAAGTCTTTTAAAAGCAGCATTAATCTTACCATCAAACTAAATGAAAATATATAAGATGAATCTACAAAGGGGACAGAAAAGTCGAGTCCTTTAAATACTCCACCCCCGACCCCCTTGCCTCTTCTCCAGGATGAATTTTGTCTTCTGTGTGGTAGATTATATAAAATGGTGCATCATTTAAAAAGAGGCACTTGGGTTGGGGGCTGAGAGGAGCTGCAGTCATAAACAACAACAAAAAAGGGTCCTACAGGCACTGCAGACAGAGAACCTTGGGTAAAACTGGATCTGCTTTTGAGTACGTAATTTAGGACATTTGTTACAAGATTACTGTGGTTTTCTATAAATGTTAGTTTGCTGTATTATTTTCCATGAACTACTTTTCCAAAATGCAGAATATTTTGCCCCCAAAACATGGAAGCACTCAAGCTCCGATGAGGCACTGATTCATGGGGAGTCACCCAGAAACAGCTGGTCAGCCATCTGCAGCCCCAGAATCCTCTTATTTTTACTTTGTTCAGCTAATTCTTTATGTAGAGAGGAAGAATATGCATCAATCCTGGGAGAAGAGTGTGGCCGGTATAAGAAAATGATGACTAACTCTGCCTGAGACTGGTATCTGGTGGCCTGATGTGCTGATTCGGAAGGAGCATGTCTCCTATGTGCATTAGGCTCTCAACTCTACTACATGTGCATTATTTTCTGTGCATCCTGTTCTTTAGGAAAAGGAAAGAAATGATGATATGCCATTGATTGTTTTGTGGGAACTGGTCCAGATTAGAGCGCCCTTGAGAGCCGTAACCAGTCTTTTCAAGGTAGGCAGAAGAGCCTGGCAATCAGGGGTGGGTCTGGAAGTCAGCCCTGCGTGCTTATTCATGTAGCCTTCAAGTGCCCCCGAATTAGACCTTTTAACTACCCTAGATTCTGTGGTCAAAAGATGTTGGGAATAAAGGCATTATCTGACACAGATTAAAAGATAAACCATGATTCAGTGCCATAATCATCTAAAATCAAAAATGCTAAATAAATATTCGGACAATGATGTTTTATTTTACATTTTCACATTACTATCATAGAGCTGTAGATAATTCAGTCAGAATAGCCTTTTGCCTCCCAGAATGGGTAAGGGGGCCTTATTGACAGAAGGCTGATGGTTATGTTATCCCTTCCTTGTATTTGACCCAAGGCAGTACATTGGGATGACAGAGCCAGACGACTGTGTGGGAAGGAAAATGCTCTTCTCTTTCTAAGAAGAAGGCTCTTAGGTGCACAGGTGTATGCCACTTACAGGTAGGCCTAGTATAGTTTAATCAAATCTTTTGGTTCTCTGGAGACCACTTTTGGCACACTTTTTAATATTTTCCTTGAATCATGAAAATCTCATACCCATTCACCCCATAAACATGGGTATATATGTGTGTGCACACAAACACACAGTGCGCGTATATGTTACGTCTTCCTTTTTCGATTTATTTATTTTTTATCTTGGTTTGTTTTCACTAAGGTTTTTCCGTAATGATATATACCTACACAGCAAAATACATCTTAATTTTTACAGATTCAAGGTGGTAAAGATAAACTTTTACTGCTACATTTAACCTGTGTGGCATTATTAAAGTCAGGACATAATTTACCCATCACCTCTAATTTTTCTAGTGTACAACCATGAAAAGTCTCTAGTACTGTTGACTAGAACAAAAGACAAGTGTACCTTTAATTGATAAGGCATACAATTTTTTAAAAAGAATTGGAAAACCATCTGTACTGTAAATTTTAGTGTCTCTTATTCATTCCTGTTTACTTCTGCTATTCAATCCAAATAAAGATTGTTTCCACCTCAGCAACACAAAAATCACATGGAGTATCCTTCAGGCTGTCAGTCAGAGGAAAGATATACATATGCCCAAAGTACACACTTGTTCTTGTTCGCAGTGTTATTTGGGGAAAATATGTTGCATGTTCTCCTGGCTCTCCTAGTTTTACATTTTGAATTAATTCAATTTATTTTAATTTATGACAACTGTTTGAAAGGCTCCCTCTCCTTTTTCCCATTTATGAAGAAGTTATTTACATAGAGAGGGAAAAGCAGGAGGGGAAGTGGATTGCTTTGCACGGTCAGGTGGAAGAATGGAGCGGCCTCTGTCTCGGCATCAGTATTATGTTCTAGGGCTGATTGTAAGGATGTCTCTCAGAACACCCTTTTCTGCCACTTTGGAGATAGGAATGAAATAATGAATGGAGAACCATTCTGCTTCTTAAAGAAAGTCTTGTACAGTTGAGTTAATTACCTCCCCCTCCTCTCTTGTTCTCTCTTCCTGTATTTATATAGCAGCTATCACCATAGTACCTACATACTATGATAAGAGTGCTATTTTAGAAAAAAAAAAAAAAAAAAAAAAAAAGCACAAAGCAGGAAAAAAAAAACACGTCTCAGTTTTTTCCTTGTCGTAGAATAAGGATTCTGTAGGGCCAAAAATAGTGGGAAGTCTGCATGATTTTAGAGGTCTTTTAAAGAGCCCTGAATAAAAGAGATTGACCTCATTGTACCTAGAACAGTGCCTCAACTATAGTAGTTATTTAAAGAATATTTCTTGATTGGCATCACTAGTATCTATTCTCAAATTTCTTGTTTGAAAACGAAGTCTCATCCCTGCGTGCTTTGCTCTGCCTTCATTCTGATCTATAGAGCTTCTTCTGAAAGGACCTCATGGTAGAGGAGGAGCTCAGACAGAAAGATGATAGGGAACATGTGTTGATTTCATATAGGATCCGGACCTCCCTTGGGGCTTTCTTGAAATTCCATTGGCATATGGTGCTTATCCTGCTAACTGTGTATACGTACAAAATGGTATATGGATATAACTCCAGCTACTAACATCCTTAAAAGAAGCCACAAGTCACAGAAGCTAAGACTTATTATTATGGGCCAGATACTGTTCTAATCCCCTCACTTAATTCTCATAACATCTCTGGGAGGTATGTCCCATTATTATCACCATTGTTTTATAAAGGAAGAAGCTGAACAATGGAGAGGTTAATTAAGTAGTCCATGATCATACAGTTAGTAATGACCAGTAAAAGGGATTATGCCTTCTCTCTCACAGACTATTTATTAATTCCACACTGTATCAGAAACTAGGCCTGGGGAAAAACCTTTAGGGTAATATGATTTTTAGGGCCTAGATCTTGCCAGCTCTGTAATAATCTGTTGCACTGCAAATTTAATCTAGCCTCAGGGTAGGCAGCTGACCACAAGACTCCCAAGAAAGTACTGTCCCAAATTATTCTTCGTTCATATGGTTTTAAAATGTTTAATACGGTGCATACTTAACCTGTGGAACCCACGGCCTTGTACCAAAACTATACATTCATTAAATAAACATTTATTGAGTATCAACTGTATAAAATTACCGAGGATACAAATGAATTATTTTGCTTTTATGGATATATCAGTCTGTTTGGTGGGGGAAACAAATACATAGTTAAAATGTTTTGCTTAAGTATAACTGGCAGAATATACAAAGTATTATGGCAGTAAGGAAGTAGGATTTTAGTGTGTGGCTGATGGGGTTTAGTGCAGAGTAGGGGGTCAGGCTAAGAATATCTACATGGAGAACTGGGTTCTTGAACTTAAGTCTTGAAAAGTTGATAAAGAGCTATACAATCAGAGAACTAGGTGAGGACAGTCTAGGAAGAGGAAGCAGTTGGCTCAAAGACTTGAAGGTATGAGAGAACACGATGCTCTAAATATGGTAGAGCTGGAGTGGGATGCTAAGGTGATGGGCTATGGGAGCTAAAAGGGTAAGCAGGGATCTGACCACAGGGACCACCTGTGGCTCCTGTTCTGTAAGTAAAAGGCCAAGAAGAGGGATGATAAGAAGGGTGCTGGTCTAATCTAAACTCTTTTTGGAAAATGATCTCAGAGTTGATGGTCTGAAGGAGGCTAAAAGTGAAGGGCAAAGAGGCAGTGAGGGAATCTCCTGGCATAGTGCTAGAGACTAAACGTATTACAGCCTTTCATAGTCAGACCAATCCTCTGTACAAGGTACTATCTCCACTTCCACGCCCTGCCCACACCCTCTTCCTAACCCTCCAACCACCTTCTCAGTCTCTCCTGCTGCGCATCTTCTTCAGCCTTCTCAGCTCTTCTTTTCTCCTAGTCTCCCCTCAGCACGCTCCTCTTCTCCTTGCCCTCCTCATGCCCTTCTCTCCCCTTGACAAGATCACGCCTTCTGAAGCAATCCCACAATCTTGTACATGCCTTGCATTCCATTCAGGAACCCAGTAATCATCCCACCCCCTTTGCTCCTCTCACTCTTGGCACTGAAAGTGGCCCCATGTCCTGTTGTTTCCATTTTTAAGAATCTTTGAACAAGTCTCTGTTGCAGATTTGGTTTGCAGATTTTGTTAAAGTGATCATCGTTCTTACCTATAGTATTGCAACAGCATGTTAACTAGTCTGTAATTATATCTGGCTATCAGGTCAATGTGTTCGAATAGAAATCTGACTACACTACTCTTCTGTTCAAAATTCTTCACTGATTCCCTATTAAAAATAGGCCCAAATATACTTTCTTAAGCATGACCTACAAGTACCCCCTAGATCGGGCTATCAGTTTTATCTCAAACCTTATTTCCTATTGCTTAGCACATTGCCTGGCAATAGTAAGCACTCAGTAAACATTTGCTGGATGAATAAATGAATGAATCAAACTAACTTGCTTGAACTGATGTATTTAAAAGAATTAGAGGTACATGTAATCTAAAATATCTTTTTGTTGTTGTTGTTACTATTCCAGAGTAGCTAGTGATACTCAAAATATTTATAAACAAAGCATTAGCAATGGCCAGTTAGAACGGACATGGGCTCTCTGTCACTGTACATGTTCACTATCGATCCCAGCTAGACTTTTCTTTAGTGGGTAGATTTTTTATTAGCTGAACGTTCCCTGAGTTGAGTGCACTTTCATTTGCACCAAATGGAACTGCTTCTGCACAGAGTTCTCTGACTTTGGACATCATCCTAGAAGCCTCCTCTAGCTCTAGTCGGCTTCCTCCCTGAAGCAGCTCTAGGACCAAGAGGCTGGAAGTAAGATTCATAGGTGGGATAGATTCATCGAACAGCCTCGGTGTTCCTGGAGGGTTTGATTCAGAGAGGATCACCACTTCCCTCATTTGTTCACCCTTCCCACAAAAGTTCTGCAGGAAGACCTTTGAGGGTATGTGTAGAACTCCCCTTCTTTTGAGCCATTAGCTTCCTGTGAATTTTTGTCTCAAGTCCACTTTTCTCCCATTCTACTTACCTCTCTTTCTCATCTTTTTCTGTTACATATGAATGTTTCTACCCTCCCAGTGCTTTTTAGCCTTCTTCCTCTCTTCTCCTCTCCCACAAACCATCCCCATTTTCTTAATTGAATAAAATTGTAATCTGTCTTACATATTTAGCATATTTATTAAAAAAATGTTTACCACCTAAGAGTCAAATAGCTATTGCTTTTGTGATTCCTTTTCTCACAAAAGCAAAGTTAAACCAAGACCAAAAATTTGCTATTTCACTTGGATAAAAAACCTTGGACAAATCAATGTTTTGTTCTAATGGGGTAGTGATTTATTGCATTAAAACAAAACAAAAGAAAACAAAAGCCCTACTGTGGGCCTGAGTGCTTAAACAGATTTAAAAAAAAAAAAAGCAAGTGAAAACAGAGACTGGTATTAAGAAGAAGGATGAGGAGGTGGAGGATGAGGAGAAGGAGACTTCATAAAACATAAAAAGAGAAGGAATTAGGCAAATAAATAAGTAGCCTGTAATAACCTTTCTGGTTCACGGTCTTTCCCTTCCCAACATGTATGGAATCCCTATCCAGCCAAAGGAAGATGAGCCAGAAGGGAAGAAATTACATCTGGTTTTATTCCTTAAACAAAATTTTTGAGGCCCCAGTATGTACTAGGTATTGTTCTAGGTGGTTGAGACTCTTATAACAGTAATTTATGTTGTGAATCTTCTGTGTTTCTTTTTATGTTAAGAGCATGTTCTTTTCAGGGGAACATTTATTTTACAGCCTCCCTTTTTGTAAGTTGCTTTGTGTGCCAGCCAAAACCAAAGGCAAAAAGTAGGTAAAAAAGCCAAGGAATAAACTCATGCACATAAAAGCCTTATAAAGATTTCTATTCAATATACTGTGGCGAGAAAGTTCAGCCCTTTTCTTATTACTGTATTTGCATCTGTTTCACTATCCCCAAAAGGAATTAGCAGAATAAACCCCTACTGTACCTGGTGGAAGTAATGCGCAGCGGCAACTTCACTTGTGTGGCTGGATATTAATGCTGATGTACAGGAGTTAAATATAGCACAAAGCAAGTGTGTCAGAAGGAAAAAACAAAGCAACTAACTTCACACTGCAAGGGGCGGGGTGGGGGCAGGGAGGAGACGATTATACCCTTAAGCACCAGGATAAACTGCAAAAGTGCTAAACTGATAAGAGAATGTGGTGACTATATGGAACTGACTCATGCTAACCTAGTATCCTGAGTGGCAAAAAAACAAAACAAAACAAAACAAAACAAAAAACCCAAAGAAGCCAGCCAAGAATGTTGCCTAGATGTGTATGGATAAGAGAGTCTGGAAAAGAAACAGAAACATGTGGTAATGTTGATTAATTAGTGGGCTTGATAGGGAAGTTGGAGTTCTCCAGTTTTTCTGGGTTTCCCCCGCATTTCTAATAGGAGATATTGCTAAGACCTTACACTGTTGGATACGGTCAGTAGTAGTATGTGCTAGTCCTGTAAATCTGCATAGTTCCCATTGCCTGATGGTTAGATACCACTTCGAAAAACTCTAGAGGAAATGCCTTATGGGCAATGGCTTAAATGAAAGAGCTTTGTTCTGAGACATTGAGGCACAGTCATGGGATTTTTGCCTACAGCCATGGAACCTTGGTTTTGACCTGTACCCCATTCTTTACACAAGAGACTATGTGACGTGTAAGTGAAAGCACTGGATGGGGATTTGGGACAACTGTATTTAAGAAGTATGTGATTCTTTCACTGCATGTCTCTGTCATCTTGAAAAAGTTAACTTCTCAGATGTTATTTATTTAATTTCTAAAGTAAGACAGTTAAGCCAGATAACCTCAGTTGTTCTTTCTGCTTCCGACATTCCAGGTTCTCAGTAGATTAACTTTAAATGCCAAACGCCCATTCATGAACAAACGTAGAAATTGTGGTGAGTGCCACAGAGGATGGCAATATGGCCATCTGTGCTTGGAGCCAGCTGTGGAGGAGCCTCATGCTCCGCAGGGCGCTGAATATCTTCTTTTGGGGAACTTGTTTACCTTAAACCAGAATAGCAGCATCTGTACCTGAGCGTAGCTGGTTCTGAGGGGCTGCTACCTCTTTAGTTAACTGATACAGTCCCCAGAGCTTAGTACAATCATTGGCACTTACTAAGTGTTCAGAAAGTCTTTGGTGAATGCGTAAAATAATTATCTCCTGGGAAACTGATACCTAAATGGGACTTAAAAGGCTGTGCAGGATAAGGAGCACTTCTTTCAGGACATGCAATACTGAGCGTAATCAAGGATAAGAGAGGAACTCAGTGTTCAGATCTTGACTCTATCAGTTACTATCTCATTGACCTGAGGCAAGTTACTTAATCTCTCCAAGTCTAAAGTTCTTCCAGACAAAGTGGGGTTAAAATGGTGTCTCATACAGACACTGTGAAAGTTGAACAAGTACTGAGTTATAAGCCTTGTGACTAGCAAATAGTGAGTAGTCAGTAAATAGAAATAGTAACTCTACTTAAGTCAAGTTTGAGCTGTGAAGAAACAAGACAAAGGGGGAAAAACTTCAAAGATAGCGATGTAAGTGTATTTTGTTAAAGACTTAGCTAACTAGTTATTCAACATTAGTAACTAGTTAATGTTCTCTATTGAGCTGGTTTGTGTTGTGTGTTAAGGGGAGCAAGGAGGGTGCATTTAAAAGAGAGATTAAGAGGAAAGAGGAGAAAAACAGGTTGCCAGCTAGTATCTAGGGAAAAGTGAATTCAGCAGAGAGAATACACAGGATCTAGATTGGATGTGAGATACGACATGAACTCTGGCTGGCCTGTTAATACTCTGGCTGACCATCTGTGAGGAGAGTGAGCTTGAACCACACAGAAGGGCAAAGGGCACTGGCCAGGTTGGCTCAAGTGCCTGACTAAGGTGCAAAATACTCAGAATATTGTCCAAACTCTTATTGGGTCCCAGAAAATATGGGGGCTGGTCATGGTGTGCACATGGAATGCTAGAGAGTTCTCTGACACAGCTGCTTTTGGATTTGAAGACAGCCTCTCCTTAAGAGCAGAACCAGAGCAGACAGTGACTGATGGGATAGGAGCCAAGGGAGGAGCAAGTGCTGGGCAGGGTGTTAGACCACGAGGAGGTGAGGCTGGGCATTCAGGGTTGAGCCCAAGCCTTAGAAGAAAGCTAGGTAAGAGGCTTAGAAAAAGGCAGAGGACGTGCCTTGCCTCTAGCCGACTCTGAGGCTTTCCGTTTGAGCTCAAATAGCAGAATGGGGAATAGAGAGTTGGGATGAGAGCACTTTAATTTAGAGATGGTAGGGCCACCCAGGTTTTGCTCTGCTCATGACTGAGTATCTGGCGGGCATCAGCACTTAATCCCAAGCGGCACCATGTAGGATCGACAGTACCCATACGCGTTCTGCCTTGACACCACTGGCTCGGAAAGGTAAGCTGGCTGTAGAGACGAATGATAAAGAGACTTAGCAGGGAGCAAAGCTTCACAGAAGGAATGAAAGCAAAGAGAGGAATGAAGGGAAAAATGAAGCTAAACAACACTGACCACAGTAAAGAAAACTAAATGTTAAAAAATAAAGAAAAGACTTATTTCTCAGATTTGAGAAGGTTTATCTGAGGCAAAATGGACTGATCCAGTGACTGCAGAATTTTCATCTGTTTCCAAAGGGACCAGACCTGGGGCTTGCAATGGAAAACAAACAGAACACTTCCTTCCCCCACCTACTTCTCTTGGTGATTGAAGAGGATGGAAAGTGACCATACTGAAAAAGGGTGGAAGGAGGCTAATATTCTCCAAACTGTCCACAGGTCAGGCTCAAAGAGAGACTTGGAAAGGGAAAGTGACATCAAGAATTACCTGAAGGAAACTGCTAAAGGCCAGAAATCAGCAAAGCTTTCTGATGAGAAGAGAGAGCTTTGTGGATATACAGGGTAGAGATCTGCTGAGCAGCTGCCATGACAGAGATTATGAATATGCGGTGGTGTCGTGGCACAGCCAGGGTGAGCCCTCACCAGGAAATAGGAAGTAGGGAGAGGCCTTAAGTCTGGAGTGTAGGCTTTATAATAGAAACCTCCCAAAATATTGAGGGGTAGTAAAAGGACAGGGAATCCAGGTGGGGTATTCCCCAGGGTGCCCTGTTTTAAGAAATGGCTTAGTCCTTTTGGACTGCTATAACCAAAGTACCATAGATTGGGTGGCTTAAACAACAAACATTTGTTACAGTTCTGGAGGCCGCAAAGTCTAAGACTAAGACCCTGGCAGAGTCGGTGTCTGATCAGGGCCTTCTTCCTGATTCGTAGAGGGCCATCTTCTCACTGTGTCCTCACATGGCAGAGGGGTGAGAGAGCTCTCTGGGGTCTCTTTTATAAGGGCACTGATCTCATTCAGGGGGTTACACCCCATGACCTAATTATCCCCCAAAGCCCCACCTCCTAATACCATCTCATTGAGGGTTAGAATTTTAACATAAGAATTTTGAGGAGGCACAGACATTCAGAACGTAACACCAGTTTAGCCATTTCATCCAGTTTTAATTCCTGGGTCAGAACTTTACTCTTGCCCACTTTGAAACTTTACAGACATTTAAAATATCGTTAGAATTTATTATAGGCTCAGGTATTCTTTAGATCACATATCTTGCCTTTCTGCATGACTTCAGGTATCCTTAGATGCCACTCGATTGGTATGATTTATGAGCTGCCAATAACTTACATGTTATTCTATGTCACTATCAAAATGCAGCTCTTTTCCTTGTGGTGCCATATGCTGTGAATTATTAATGAGCCCAATTTTGCCAGAAATTTGCCTGGTAGGCCTTGTGGTGCTGAGGTCTAGGAACACAGGAGAAACAAGGCATGACCATGGACTTGTGTTTGACTAATTGGTGGCAAATCTTAGAAATGATCTAAAGCAGTAGTAGTACCTTTCTGAGTTCAAATAGAAGGTTAAAATTATAAGACAAACGCACTGATAATCATCCTGAAATTTGTCAAATCTGACTCTAATAAGGAACAAATCTGCGGTAGTTTGAGAACTTGCCTGCTCATCATGTTGGAGGAAATGCCCGACACCCAGTGTTCTTCTCCAGTTGCTCTCTCCTCTTACACAAAATTCAGTGTGACATAGACATTCTTTGGTTAAATTGTAGATATAATTTAATGTAGGTAAATGGTCTTACAGATGTAAAGCAACCTAGAGACTGATTTAAGTTCTGAGGACCATTTTTGTTTTCAATTATAGCCACTTATTTTATACAGGTTTATAAACTTTCACTGATTTACTCACTTAAAAAATTTAAGCAGTTAACAACTATAGAAACAATATAATTAAATAAAAATAATGAGTCATTTAAAGCATACTGAATGTAATACTTTATTAATGTCTACTATAATGAAAGTTTTTTCAGCATCGTGGGAAAGTTGTGGAAGGCAGTCAGAGGGGGTATGATTTGACCAAGTAAAAGATTTGTGCGATTTGAGGGGACAGAGGAAAACAGAACATTTGTTTGGCTTAAATTGGGCAACTTGATTTAAGAAGCGCAGAACAATACACAAAACTACGTGTCCAGCCCCTTTAAGAAATACCATTCCAGTGCTGCAGAGCTGTGCCAGTTCATCTCAGAGTGCCATCTTCAGCCAGCCTCATATGGCAGTGACGACTCAGTGAAGAGTCGAAGCATTTCCAGTTTTCTTTAATCCTGGGAGATAGATTCAAGAGGCCAGTGTGCCTTTCCGACATTGCTGGAAAAATAGAGCAGCAAGCACAAGCCTCTGTGAATTCTGCTAACTTTATAATGCTGGACAGAATGGCGAGGACACTTCTAGTATTTGTTGATTTTTATTGATGGTTGCAAATTTTCAAACTCCAATTCTTTGTAAAACAAAGATAATGAATACTGAATAGCAACTTGAAAACAGGTGAAGCGAATTCTGTTTTGAGGCTCCAGTAGGTGTTTGTTTTTCCTAGTGATGTTTCAGTCAGACAACCATCGTTGAAAGGTTAGAGTCATTTCTTGCCAGCTACTTTGCTTCTTAACCAGTAGGGATCCTGGATACTTTTATTTTGACAATATGATGCATTCTTACATTCCACCTGAAAGGGTCTTATCCACGTGGCCTCTAGAGGATGAGTAGTAGAAAGGCATTTATTTTCCTTCAATTTGTGCACTAGTGACCAGAATTTTAAAATCCTATTATATAGCACAAGTGTATTCAGTGTTAAAGTAGAAATGAATAACTTTTACTTTTGTAGGCATAAACACAGACTTCAGTTTGGTCAGAAGCTAGGGCATCGTCAACTTTTTCTCTCTAACCCCTTGAATTTAAATAATCACCAATCCTCCTCTGAACTGCTTCCTAAATCACTCTTTTACTTCTCCCTTCCTGTCCCTCTCCACCACTCTTATTTTGAACATCAAATTTTCCTTGTTTGCAATCCTACCTTTCTGTTCACAGCAATCCAAATCAGTTTACATCCTACTGGTAGTGCTAATTTTCTACATATCTATAAAATGACCTTAACCATCTTGATGAAAAAACAATAGTGACACCATCAGTAAACCGAGAAACAATCTCCAGTGGCTTCCCACCATCTGAACGACAAAGTTTGTTTCTTTCCAGGACCTTTAAATAGACTCACGTTCTGAGCCCTGCCTATCTTGTTCACCTTTTCTTCTGCCACACTCCATCATGCTCCAGTGCACTAGCTAGACAAAACTGCTGACACTTGTCTGAACCTGTTATGATTTCTCCTGCCTTGGTGCCTTTATACAAAACCTCCTCTCTTATCCACCTTGCAAATTCATCTCTGAATCACCACATGTAGGAGAAACTTGCAACCAAGAACATTCTCATTGGAATATTACGTGAGCAAGAGATAAAATTCATTCATATTTGAACCATTATATAGACTTCAACCTTTTTGCTACTGTGGCCTGTCCTATTCTTACTCATGCAGGCACTTTACAACCAGGAGATACAGTTGCTTATGTGATCATGTTACTTTCTTGTGAATCATCACTATCCCATGTGATCCACTTGGCGGAGGGTATCTGCTTTCTGCCATAGCCATAGCCTCATTAACATCTTCTGTACAAGTCTGTGACAATCTTGATTTGTTTAAGAACCTATTGTCCATGTCCAGAGTCACTGCTAGCCAAAACTGCACCTGTGTGTGAATTAGAAAAAAGCTTCTCCTTCCAAGGGTGCGTAGCTTGTCTACTGGAGGGAGTAAAGGAAGGAGGCAGTCTTTTTTGGCAGACTCTGGGTAGATAGATTAGAAAGAAGCTCCCCCTCTATGGTGACACAGGCCAGTGTCATATGGTGTGACCAGGCAAAGGATGTGCTAGACTTTAACTTTTGTAGGTCCACTCCTCAGAGCAGTGCAAAAATTTCACAACCATGTTCAGTGGCCCAGTAGTTCCCAATGTGTAAGAGGGGGGAATTTACTAGGAAGAGCAAAGAGATGTAGGAAACATGGATTAAGACCTCGAGGAGGTCTTAATAAGAAACTGTAACCTAGAGGCAACATAATGAACTCTCACAAATGTACTAGTCATAGAACCTCCAAGGAGGGAAGACCACTTAAACTCAAAAAATAATTTTATATAGAAATTTGCGTCTCTGCTGGGCCTTGAAAGTGGGTAAAGCTTTGATATCCAGAAAATGAAGAACACAGGCGCATTCAGCTTAGCTGAAAGAGTGTGAGAAAAAATATTAAGGTGCCAAAATGCAGTCAGTTATCTAGCTTATCTGAGGCATGAAGGTGGAGGACGATGAGAAGAGAAAGACAGGTTGGAACCTTATACAATTATTAAATGCCATGGTGGGTCAGTTAGAGACTGTTTGGGGCAGGAGGATCCACAGCAGGATTTGAACATAAGTGTTCTATAAACTGTAAAATGGCTTTGAAGGGAATGGTCTGGAGATACAAAGACAAGTTAGGAAAGCTTAGAATTATTTGGGCAATGGGTAAAGAGAGTCTGAGTTAGGCCAGTGACGGTGGGAAGAAAAAGAAGGGAATTGATTTTGGAAGAAGACTGGAATACTGTTAGATGTGAGGGAGAAGAGAAAGGGGGTACAGGATGAAGACTGAGATATGGAGGCTGGGTGCATAGAAGAGAAAGATATACCTAATGAAGATCAGGATGCTGTGAAAAGGCTCAAGTTTTTACAGAAGATATGTTTAGTTTTGTACTCCCTGTGTTTGATTGGCTCTATATACAGAGAAGTTTTATATCTTGTGTCCCTCTTCAGACTGTAAATAGCAGGCACTTAAAAAGCTCTTACTGTATGCCAGGTACTACTCTGAGCACTTTAAACACGTTAACTCAATAAATATCCAAGCAGCCACGAGGTAATTACTGATATTAAACTCATTTTACAGATAGTTGATATGCTCAGTGTTGCAGTTAGGAAGTGGCAGAGCAGGGATTTTGGCTTAGGCTGACTCAAACATCTATGTTTTGAACTAGCATGACACACTGCTTCTTGTAAACTCACTTAGGAAAAGAAGACTTCAGAAATCAACAAAGGAATTATAATTTAGATTGTGGGTGTTTAGAAATATTTCTAGTAGTTACTACTAACCCAAATTCTTCTAGTGCCTTTGTTCTCCTTAGTTGAGCATTAGGCATCTTTGGAAGTTTCCAGACAAATAAAGTACAATTTAGTAGAGTCTTCAGATGGAAATATGCTTCAGAAAAAAATTGTACCAAAACATATGGCAGTGAGGAAAAAGGTAAACTTTGGTGTAAGATTCTGTCATAGACAGAGGTGATTTTCAAAAATAACAACATGTTCATGGCCTTTGGAGAAAGTGGGAATCGTTTGTCAGCCTGGGCTCTCACACTCAGCCTTGTTCTTTATGTTTGGCCTTTAGCCAGAGCCAGTCCTCCCAACTGACAGCTGTCAACTGTCACAGGTTATGGATTAAAGTGACAGACTATCCAGAATGATGGATAAAAATACCACAAACTCAGAGATTCTTGAGAAGAATCTCTTATAACTAGACTCTGAGCACTAGGAGTAGATGTGTCTCTCTCATACCCATTTCCTGGAATGATTTTGGCTTCACAGTAGGATGAATAGCTGAAAATAGTTCATTAACATTTCTTCTCAGTTAATCTGGACCCTTTAACTAGAGTTTCTCCCCTCCACGTCCAATTAAGAGACATGATGTGTGTACTAGTCCAGTTCTGCGATGTTTTCTTCATGTCCCAACACACTTCCAGTGAGAAATGATGGGTTAATTCATATGAGTAAATTGACATCTTTACAAGGTGTGGCCCATAGGGATCCATTGTGGAGGATGAGCTGGGTGATCATACACTGTAGTTTGCTCTGGACAATACTGTTTACCCCTGATTTTCCAATGTAATTCTTAATGACCTTGCACTATCAGAAGTATTCTGGTTTAGTTCATGAAACATGTGGACATTCTATTGATGAGGAAATCATCAGTAATCTTGGCCATAGACTTACAGGCCTGATTCTCTATTCCTTGAGGAGATTATGTCATTTGAAGGCAGTCTCAGAATTTCTTTTACACAAAACCAAATTGTAACAATGAGCAGTGGTCTTACTGGTATACCCTGGAATTTTATTTTTATCTTCATTTTACCTATAATTTGATTATTGAATGATGAACATCTGGATTATTTAACCAATTAAGACAATTAGAAATCTAAACCTGAACAAATGATATGTAATAGTGAGTTGTGATATGATGTGGGGAAGTGAAGCAGAGGCTGTGAGTTGCCTGTCCCAGTGTGGATTCTCCCCCACCTCTTCAGTGCAAGACTTTGAATATATTTCAGTTGGCAATGTGTCAAGATAAAAAGACAACGTTTTCTAGAGTAATTTGCAGCAAGATCTGGCAATGTGACTAAGTTCTGGTCAAAAAAGTATATTCAAAGTGTGTGGCACTCCCAGGAAGTCTTATTAAGAAAGGAGGGAGCAGAACTTTCTACTTGCTATCTTGAATGCGATAGAATGACTGGAACTGAAGAAGCCATCTTCAACCATAAGTCAAAACAGTGAGGGTGATGGCGCAGCAAGAAAAAGGAGCCTGGTTTCCTGATGATCCTGGAACCACTGTGTTAGTTATAGACTGCTTGCCTCTGGATATCTTTCCTTTGAGAGAAAAATACACTCTTTTCTTGTTTATACCTGTGTTATTTTGCCTTTTGGTCACTTGTAGGTGGACTTAATTCCAGCTGACTCAGGGAAAAAACATGAAAATTCTACATACAGAGCTCAGAGTGGATAGCACTGAATATTGAGGAAGTGGGAAGGTATTTGATAGGAAGGGAAGGGTACAGAAAGGGGAAATTTTCTTTAAAATGTTCATGGAACTTACAAAGGTGCAAATTACTGTTAGGGAGAAATTAAACTGAGAAAATCATGTTATCTTATTATGTGTCAAAATAGTGATACTCCAAGTATGAGCGGTCAGATGCCCTAACAGATCATAAGTATCCCTAGTTCTCTTCGCTGAATTAAAGACAGTAAGGTAGCCCAGTGCCCACGCTTCAGCTTGGAGCCTGGAATGTCGGGACAACTTTCTTTAAAGGAAGGCGTACTGTGAAGTACTGTGGTATCAATTGACTACGAAATGCTTTCACAACTTCCAAGAAGAGTTTCAGCTCATTTCAGCACAACATGACCAGGTATGGCTACCCATTACAATGTGCTAGCACATGAATTCATTATGTGCAATATCTCAGTCCGTCAATGTTGATCTAAGCATTTTGATGGCCAGAGCTCATAGATGCATCTTATAACAAACTCTGAAGTTTTGGCTTTCAGGAATACCTCATGGACACATTGCCTTACCTCTCTGTGGAATCAGAGGGCTTACACTTGGGTATCTAAGGGCTTGCTAGGAGTGGGAGCAGATGGTAGTTTTTATATGTTCTTTTTATAAATGCATTTTGAGCAGTTTTTTTTTTTGCATGAATATTTCATTTATGACAGGGTGCTGCTTAGTTATATAAAAAGTAAATACATAACGAGCGAGGTGTAAGTATAGCAGCAGTGTAGTGTTGAGGCTAATGGGTAGAGAGGATTTTTAAAATACAAAGAATTCTCATTTTTAAAAATGTGCTTTTCAGGCTTTAAGAGATAAATGACTTGTTTCTTTCCTACTTCCTGTAGCCCTGTTACTCCCCATTCTCTGTGTACTTGTCCAGGGAAAGAGGAAGTTTTATATTCAAGAAGTCAAACATTGGCTTTTCAGCCTTTATTAGGAGCACTCTTTAACAGGTTTGAGAAAGGACAAATAGGCTACGTAAAGTGAAAATGGTAAGGGCAAGTACCACAAACAGTAGCATCCTAGGGTTTAGGAGACCCTGGATGGCTGTGTATATAGCCAGCAGCAGGAAGAAAGGAGGATGGAAAACAACAGCTGCCATAAGCTGACATGATGGGCCTTGATATCATAAGGGACAGGTGGCCAAGATACGCCATATACTTCCCATTGTGCAACAGCATGTGCATTGTCACCAAGTTCTGAACTTCAAGACTGTTTTCAGGTTTATTACAACAGGAGAAAATATGTAAAAGCTTAGTTTCCAGGTCTGTATTATAAGTTGCCACAATTAGTTGGAATAGATATTTATGGTTCCTAACTTTATTTTAACCTAAGCTGTATTAGCTAGTATCTAAAACTAAGGGGAAAAAACCCCAACTCCCCCACCAACCAAAAAACTTTCATTTTAGTCGGTACATCGAATCTTGTGTGGTGAAAGAGTAGACGCTGTGGTGATTTTATGCACAATATTTAGCGTGTGAATGTCCCCATCTTAAAATGTTATTAAAATGGCATCATGTCTGCAATGATCTAAAGACAGTGTGGGTTGTAAGAAGGTAACTGGACAAATAATTTTATGTCTTTCTAAATGTTTCTTGAAGATAAGGACTTTATATGACAGACCCTCAATATTCATGAGGGATACCACAGTCCCAAATTCATGAATATCAGTTTAGCATGTAATTGTCTCCATAAAACTTCTACTTTCTGGATTAGAATCATCGTTTTCTTGGAGAGCTTTGCTTCCACTTTACTTTCATCACCAGAACTAGCAGCTGACTTTATTTTCAGGAAAAGTATTCACAAAGAAAATAATTTTTTATCATGTCATGAGAATTACTGCATAGCAACTTGACCACAAGTAGAGAATATCTAAACCACTGTGAGAAGATATGTGAGCCAGTTCTCTAAGCACACTCTAACTAAAGGATTCCTGCTAGAGACCCGCCTCTTGCCACATGTAATTCAATTTCAAGCCTCAGTAAAATTACAAATTGCTTCATGTCATGAACCCTTGACTGTTGCTTAAGGGTAGTCAAAGTAGCAATGTTAAATTCTCTGTCAGTAACATATTTCTTTGTATTCTTGAAAAATTGCCTACTATAATGCCTTTTATGTAGTAGATTATCAGTGAACTTTTGGGTTAGTTGATCACCTGATTGATTACTTTAAGTATATGTATTTTAGTAAGTACTGAAAGGATAAGATGTTGGGCAGGCCAATGGAACACCCCACACTAAGTTACTCTTTGGCCCCCTCTAGTGCTTCTCTTAGAGGCAATTTAGTCATTTTAGTTAAGAATAGCATTAGACTAATGGGCGCTAAACAGTGCTACAGCTGTTGTTAGGAGGGGAAAAGGATTATACAGAAAACAAATGTGGTCTGCATAGAAGGAGTGGATGAAAACATTAGAATGCCTTCTAAACTTTGCTTAACTTAATGTTAAAAATATTTTAGAGATTCCCTGGGAGTTAGCCTTAGTAATAAATCAGTGAATCAACAAGTCAACTTCTACCTCAAACCAAAAGTTCGTTTATTATAAGCCTCAACAAAAAAGCGTTGTGGCAATTCTTTTGGTTCAGCCATAGATCTTGGGTTACCCATAGGAGTCAGTTACTAAGAGCAATGGAAGATGTACACACAGTACTTAACCAAAAAATGATAATCTGTACCTGGGCTTCCTATCTCCTCTATAAGGAGTTTTGCATATTTGTAAATATTAATTGAATGCATACTGTAAACAAATATCTTATTTTCTTGCTTTTCAAAAAATGTGTTTTGCTCCAAATTTCAATTTGCCCTGCAAAATTGGTCCTTCCTATGTCTAATTTTCTTCTTGGTAACCCCAAAATTTGATTAATTTCTGAATCAGAGAAGATATAGTTTTGCACAAAAATATTTAGAGTAATATTTAGAGTTTCATTAAAAACTCAGATTTCCATAAAAACCAAACAAATGCTTTTAATAAAGAGAAATATATTAAAAATTTTGTTTCAGTTCCACTTTTTGATTCTCACTAGGTCTTCTTTTATTTCTTTCAGGCTAAAGGCCTGAAGGTTAGTATCTATTTTTATGGCTGATTTACATGTTGTGTGTGAGCTTTTGTCTCTCTTTTCTTTTCTTTTTTTTTTTTGGTTTGTTTTGTTTTGGTATTATATAGAGCAAAGGGGGAAATAAGTTAAATATCCTGAAGAAAATAGAGTGGACTAGTGGAAATAATCATTGCATTTAAACATCAATTACATTAAATTGTTGTATCTTGAGAGTTCTGTGAATTAGGGGAAAAGATACTGGTAAACTATTTCAAGTGTAAGTGAGAATGAAAGAGTAAGAGAGATGATTGCAATGTAGGTAGGCTTAACTGATTAAAGGACGAATATGGAGCAGAGGAAAAAAGAGAAGTAAAATCAGGGCAAGTCAGTGAAGGAACTTGAAACTGAGGGCTAAAATCTAGTTTTAGAGATTAGGACAAACCAAAGATTTAACAAAAAACTGTTCTGTAACTTTTGAAAAAGCACACCATAATAAAATGGAGTTTTAAGGATGTTCATGAGATAATTTCCTGAAGTAAGTTTTCCTTCTGTTATTTGGGCAGTGATTTCCAGTGCTACACAAAACTCCTAAACTCTCCTCATAAATTGTCAGTATTTCAACATCAGCATGAATAATGTATGTAAGAGATAGCGTAGGAAGAAGGATTCAGATTTGTAAAAGAGGAACAGCAGATGCTGGAAACCCTAATTGTGGTTATTGGGCAATGTCGTCTAGTCCATAGCTCAAGAGTTTGACACTTACTGACTTTAACAGGATTGTGCAATTCATGGACATGGGAATTTAGCTTGGCTGAAAATGAATGTATTTTACCTGATAGTTTTCTCAAGAAGGTGATGGTTCCCAAATGTCTAAATTAATATTTTGACTGAATTCCACCACATATGCCTCATCTCTACTGAGCACAATGGAAGACTTGTGTTTTGGGGTTGATTAACGGAGGACACAGGATTAGCACATAGTGGACTAAATTGTAAATGACTGAAAAGAAGCTCATTTGTGTCTATTTATTCATCCTTATTAATAGTTTTGGGCACTTAGAAATGCCTCAAGGAAAGGCAGAACTGCAAGTAAATAAGTTTGTGAATACTACCATTAAACTCTGGGGTATTTGAAATACACAAAAATGGCGAAAATTAATGGATACCAAAATCTCAAAAAATCAGATTTTCTAAAATACATTTATAATTCCAACTTAAATTATTGCCTCTTGAATACCAAATATTTACCTGTTAGCATGTAGGTCATATAATAGCTCAATGAATTATTTGTTCAGATGTTGATTTTGAAAGCTATTAAAAGAGTTTTGTTTTAAGTAATTTTTAGTGAAATTCTCATGTTTTTCAAGCCACTGAATTTTAAAGATCATTACTGAGCAACTGTTTTTATTTTCTTTCAGTAAAATTTATTGGGATAGCTGGCTAAGGGCCCGAAAAAAAAAAGTAAATTGAGTATCTATTAGTGACAATTCAGAACTTTTTATCACAAAACCTGAAAAATCCTTTCATACCTTTTGGATGTTTAAAAAAAAAATCCGTTTATGTAGATGGCAGAAGAGACTGTTGAGTAAGGAAAATTGTACTGAATGGGGAATCTGAATACCCGTGTTCTTGA
The DNA here is from genome assembly GCF_048773025.1 of Camelus bactrianus. Lineage (NCBI taxonomy): Eukaryota > Metazoa > Chordata > Mammalia > Artiodactyla > Camelidae > Camelus > Camelus bactrianus. The sequence continues at coordinate 61,621,100 of NC_133541.1, forward strand.
ATCCTGATTCTGATATATCTAGTTATATAACCTGGAAATTCACTCAAATTACCAAAGCCTCATTTTTCACATCTGAAAAATTAAAGGATTTGAATAAATAATATATAAGTCATGTTCCATCTCTTATGTTTTATGGCTTTATTACTCTGTGATCTAACATAGAAGTTTGCAAACTCTTTTCCAGAAAGTTTTCCTCAAGCTGTCTTAATGTGTTCTACTGTTAAAGTTAATATTTTCCCAATCCACTGGGAAAGTAGATATTAATATTTTCCAATTCAGTGCTTTCTTTGATAATTTTCTTAAAATGTCAGTTGCTGCCATCACTTACTTATATAAGAGAAAAATACAAATATTATCTGATTTAGTGTAAACCCTTATTTGGTTTAATACTATATGATAACTAGGGATGTTCTCCACCTGATGTCATTCAGGAGGTGATGTTCCAGTCAGCTCTCTCACTCCCTGTCAGAGCTGACCAAATCTCAGACCCTCTCAGGGACTCATGTCTTCATGATCAGTTGGTTCCTCCTAATGTTATCATTTCATGTAATAGCACATACTCAGTGGGGTCACTCAGCAGCTAGAACTCAGAGGAGACCAGGAAACTAGGAGAGCCCCCAAGGAGCATACAAGGTAAAGAGCAGGGGAAGCAGGATCCATGTTCATAATTCTCAAAGCATATAGACAAGTTCATAGCTGGTAACAGCTGTAACTTGGTAGAAAAAGTAATTCAGGGCAATATTTTGTGTTACCTCTAAGTGTAAAAAAAAAAGAAAGAAAACTGCATGAACCAATAGCTAAGTCTCCCATGAAAACTACACTGTCAAATCTTGTAAGACAAACCTATGGGCTGAAAAAGAAAGTTTTTTATTCATGGTAATTTGCTTGCTGCACTAAATTAACTCTTCCAATAATCATAATCTTTCTCTATTTGTGCACTGTTACTTAACTATTTCTTAGGCAAGAAATGGAAAACTCTTAGAGAATGAATATTATTTCTGTCATTTAACACATTCCCATGTTAGTGCTTAATATATAAAATTTTGCAAGGACTTCATGCATCATAGACATATTCTGAATTGAAAAACTGATTAGTGTTCCTAAGAGTCTGCCCATGTTTTTGTGTGCACGCTCTCTCTCACACACACACCCACAAAAACACACTTCACAACAAAACTCTTAAGGAAGAATATGATAAAACAGTGTTTATTTTGCCTGATCTTAGAAAACTGAAGAAATATTTCAATGATGATTTGAGGAACTGGTTGCTGATGAAGTTCTGACAACATAAAGTAAACTGCTTTCTCTCATGTGACAAGACCCAAATCATGCAGTTGACTCCCTGATGAAAAAGTCTGTTCTGTAGGCATATGGACATTAGGAGAGTGAGAAGAGAAAAGTTGTCGGAGAAAGCATGGTTGAGGACATAGGAAGAAAACTAAGGCTATCCTGTGTCATCAGTCCCAAGGGAGAAAATACTATAAGATGGAAGTGGTGATAAATCATGTTGAATATTGCAAAGAAAATTTAGAGGCTTTTCTGAGGATTTTCTATTAATTGCTGATAGTGGAAACCAGGTTGAAAGTACATAGGGATCATGTCATAATTAGGAAGTAGCGTAAAGGGATCACCTTAATGAATTTAACATATATGTGGAGAAAAAAATATTACTGCAGGATTAGAAGAACAGCTGTATCAAATTGAAAAAATGGCACCATGGTTTTAATAGCTCCTGAGATTTGTTTCTGTATATAATTCTGTTTAAAGAAATATTTTCCTTTTTATGTAGGAGCTCTCCTCCTACTAATCTTCTCAGTGCCCAAGATTGCACATGTGACTTACAATGTAATCTGAGCACCCACTGCTGCTTTTCTGAATTTGGAGATGCCTGTGGGATAAGCACTCTCACACCTTGTGTAGAGTCACAGAGGCACAGTGGTCTCAGGCTTTCTATCATACAAACCCAGGGAGGCAAGCTTACCTCTGACCCCAGCTCTGTCTCTTTGGTTTGAGTGGACTGTGGGCAGGATACTGCTACTTCTCATAAATTTCTTATAATCACAGCCGTCTTTCACGTGTGTCACTGAAGAAACCACAGGGACATTTTGTTATTTCAGTACTGTGATTCTAGTTGACAGAGACAAAAATTACCCTAAACTGTCTGGCAGGTTCCTTTTGTTTTGTTTTGTATTCTTTGCTGTAGATTCTGTAAATTCAAGGCAGACAGAAGTCAATAATCTAGTTTTCTTCTACTCTTTGACCTGAGATGATGTCCTATATTTTGACTAATGGTAGCTCTAGATGAGACCTCCTTCTTATTTGCATAGATGGTTGTGCTGTAAGTATTTAACTCCCACTACACATTCAGGTATCACCTTTGTTTTTAATTTTCTTTTTGTGGATATTCCTTTAAGATGCCTTAAGTAATAGGGTGGGTTGTTGAACATTTCTCTCAGAACAAGATTTTCTTAAAAACTCATCACAAGAATTTTTTCTTTATTCCTTTGTAAAGAGGCATGCTAAATTTTTTTTTTTTTTTTTTTACAGCTATATAAAAACAACCAGTCAATGTTTTCAAAAAAGCTCTATGGAAGCTTTCTCTCTATGATCTCTTTTCAAGAGTATGTTCAAAACTTCAGTAATTTCTTCATTTATTTAGTCTTGTTAAAATGTCTTCATGTTTGTGTCATCTATTTTTCCTTAGGGTTTCTAGAAAAACCACTTTTTAGAGTTAAATACTAGTTATGGTTATCAAGGTGCTCACCAGCTATACTTCTCCCTGAAATACAGACAGTAACTGACACTTACACCTGGATGAAAATATTTTGCTACTAATCTTTGACTCATCTCTTAGGCCTCTGACAATATTCTCTGCTTTTATGTAGAAAATATGCATATGTGCTCATGCATAAATGTTACTCTTTGAATTTTTTCAGGAATATTTCCTGAGTCTTCCCTGGCTTTGTGAAGTGAGTTATGTGGCCTTGTCAATAATTGGGTTGCCTGCAGGCAGAAAATGAGGAGTTTTGAACCTTCATTTTCAATGAAGTAAGAACTTTTCTGGCATGACATTAAATTCACTTTTTTCCCCATAGTTCTTATTTGCTTATCATCTGTGAGAATAGGGTAGGCATTGTTTTTAGCAAAAATTATATATATTATATATATGTGTATGTGTGTATATATGTATATATATATGTGTGTATATATATATATATCACATGGCATGGTATATTAGAAACATGGTAAACAGAGAAATGTCAATATTAAAACATTTTAGTAGCTAGAATTTTTATTTTCTATATTTTAGATTGTGCTGTTTTAACAGGCTTAACTTTTGTATCAGTCAGGTCCTCATAGGAAACATAATTCACCAGATGGTTTAAATACAGAGACAAGGGATTAGTTTCAGAGGTATGAGGGGGTAAGAGAATAAACAAACTTTTAAGACTTTGCACAGTTATTAATTGGTTATATTGGATTTCTACAGGATGTAAATAACTTTAAATCAGTGTTTTTTACAGTATTATTTTAATTTTCAGAATCTTTCTTTCCAAGTAGCATCTTATACAAATTAATATTAATATTAATAGAGAAAACTGGAGATAGTTGGTTGAAGTAACAGTGTGGAGCCTCCCTCCTTGACTTCCTTTTCCAAACCTTATAGTATAAAAACCACTAAAGATCCCACTGGAATACCTGGGTTTCAAGGAACCCGGTTTAAGAGACTGTTTTCTATGAAAAAGGTACAAATTGAATTCTATATTCCTTTGTTAATCCATCTTCTGTGGGGAAAAGAGAAATACCTAAGGTAGCGTAGCTGTTTCTTCAGTTTGGAAATGTTTCTTCAGTTCAGTTTCAGAAGTGTGGAGTATTTTAAGAAAGTTTCAGTGCTATACTTCAAGATGGAGCGGTCTTGTGTCTTCTACCTTTTCTTTAAATATGGAGTCTGTCATTGATAATTTCAAGGCTGAATGTTTATCTTTATAAGACAATGCTGGATAGATGTTACTCTCCAGTGGGAAATGTGAAGGATGTTTGATAATTCTAGAATAGTGTAATCTCACCTCAAAATAAATTTGATCAGTGAAGTCAGCTGCTCAGTTTATCCCTTCATCAGACAAATCATTAATGAGTGTCCACTCTGTGCCAGATACTGCATTCAGCACTTGTGACATAGAGAGACCAAGAATGACAAGTTTTCTGCTCTCATGGAAATTATAGCTCAGCAGGAGACAGTGACTTATATTAAGTAAATACATATAAAAAGTTACTTAATTGCATTTTTAGTGTGTTGTTAAAAAGTACAGTAGCTATAGAATACTTAAGACTTTCTACTTGTAATATGCATATAAATATATATGCACATACATCCATGCAGATAGATAAGTAGATAATCTGATGTGTTTAATTCATAAAATCCTAATGCATAAATATCCATATTTTGTGGAGAATGCTCAAAAAATTTAGCCACCTAGGAGACCCAGAGTCCAGAATAAGGTTTGAAGTTCTCAGTATAACAACCAAGACCTTTCTAATGTGAGTCCAGTCCATTTTCTTCCATTAGTTCCCTGCCTGCTCACACTGAATTCATCTCTTGGATGCCACTTACATGCACACTGTTATCCTACCCCATGCCCATGTAGTCTTGCTTTTTGTTGTGTCTCTCTGAGATTTCTTCTCTTATTTCTGCCTACCAAATGGTTCCCTGTTTTGAACTATTCCCTAATTTAAATTCTTATCAACTTATATAACTCCATGAATTTTTTATTGATCATTCAGATAAAAATGATTCCTCCTTCCTCTGAAATCCCATAACATTTAATCATGTTTGGAATTCATATCCTACATTATATTGGAATTATTTGATTTTATGTTTTAGACACTCATTCAGTAAATATGTATTAAGTACCTAATGTGTTCCAGCAGTGAGCAAATATATCTGCTTTAGTAGAACTTGCTTTTTATTTCTTTGGTGAAACTTAGTTCCTGGAGAGTAAGATTATATTTGTACATCTTTACGGTTATATCCATTTCAGAACAAACAAAATGCCTTAAATTTGATGAATAGAATTGATTTGATAGAATAGAAATGACAATTGATGAATAGAAATTTGTGAATGTATGAAGTGATTTTCACTTAGTCATTACATTGAAAACTGCTATATTGTTAATCTTTCTAAGCAGCTATACTTCTTCCTACTTTTTTCTGTATGTAATACAAGTCTGGATTAAAACAACTGAAGAATTACCTTCTGAAATATATGCTAAATTAATCTTTATATATCTGTATATATCTGCACATGTCAGAAAGAGAATTATGAGAATAAATGAAAGTACACTGAAATGTATATATTTAAAAGGAAGGCTTTATCATTGGAATTATTATTGTATTTAAACTTACTTTATGTAAGTAAATAAGGCCAACATTTTTGGAAGCCTTCAACATTTCGGTAGTCTCAATTCTCTCCTTTATGATTTATCTATACACTGAGGTTCAGTGATTTCTTCCATCAAGGCTGATTCCCATGAATGCCCAACAGAAAGAAAAAAAGAATAGAAAGGAGAAGTAGATAACATTAAATTTTGCTTAGTCTGCTGGAAAATTTCCATGATGTCAGCCCAGTGTTCTTTTTGTTCCAAAGCAGAGGCTTATGGGCTTCTTTCTGTTTCTTTACATCACTTCTCAATTACGATTCTGAGGGTCCTCCATATACACAGAGTGACAGATTACCTTCTTCCAGCTGTAAAGCACATTTTTGAAGAAGAGATGTTATGTCTTTATTTTTCTTTGTAGTTGATAGGTGGTTCTGAGTTGCAGTCTGACTGGGCTCCTGAAAACAGTAGTGAGAAGCTTGTCTATAAATAAGTAGTTTTGTTTACAGGAACTTACTGGGGAACTGGACTTGTACCACCTGCCATTTGGGCCGTGTTGAGAAGCGAGAGGAAGGGGTTTCAGTCCTCTAAGATAATTCAAATCAACCGATCTACCTCCCTGTAGGCTAGCTTCTTTTTCTTGTTGTCTTAAACTAGATACAGATGCCCTTTCTGTCATTAATGCACCTTAGGGAATTTGGCAGTGTTGTTAAAAAAATTTTATTTTTATTTTTTCCGATTATACCTGGCCTTCTCATCTGTAAGCTTTCTAAGAACGTGTATCCTTTGCCTAATGTGTAAGCTAGAAGAGAAGTAGGTAGGATGAGAAGAACTATATGAAAATAAACTGCATAGAATTATGAAAATAAATACCTTCAAAGTTTTATACTTATCCCCAAATTCTTAATTTAAGCCAGTTGAGAGATTTCAATTCTGTGGGCTGGTGGCAAACTGGAGTCCATATGGAGTTTCTCAATTGGTCTTCTGAGTAGGTGGAATATAAATATCATGGCAGCGTTTCTGTTGTGTCCCTTCCATGGTCAGAGATGTGGTCTTTTCTGTCTGGTTGGTCCTGTGCATGGTGTGTCATGACAGAAATCATTCGTGAGTTTTGTTTCATGAGGTGACGACACATAGCTAGCAAGTGACTAAAGCCAGATACTTGTTTCCTAAGGTGTGTATTGTAAACCTAAATGCCATTAGACGAGGGAGGCCATTCTGTTACTAATTTAAGGCTCCTGAAAGCTTTCTATTATGGCAATAAGACATGAGTAGACAAAGTATTCTGTACATTCGGTAAAACATGAAGTAACATGAGGTAATAGGAAGAAAGTCTGAAAAAAAAAAGCCTGTCATTCTCTCCAAATTTTTACCCATTTAGCCCACACTCAGCAGTGTCATGGCCCACGCTGACTCTGATGCCTGGGAACATCTGTAAGATAAAGAACTAGTACTGTATTCTGAGTCACATGTTCTATTTTTATTTTAAAGTCCTATTTAGAGCTTGGCTTCTGTTAGGTTTGTCCTGATTTTCCTTAGTTACTGTGTTTTAGTCTGTTGATTATTTGTAAAATGCACGTTAATAGTCAGAGACTGATTTTAATGGATGCCTAGGGGTACAGGAATAAAGAGATCGATAGCTTATTGGACAAAAGGTTAAATAACCTTAACAAATACAGTGTATTTCTTTAATTAGGAAAAGATAGAATTTATACTCTTTCTTAAAAGTGGAAGATAATTGTTTTGAAACTTTCAGAGGAGGCCATCTATCAATGAAAACAACAGAAGAATTGAAGCAGAGACCTATACACGGCTCCGCTCGTAGCCCTGTTTTCATTAGCAATTATAAGGAAGTAGATCCGGAAATAGAGATGCATGATAGCGAGACATCAATACAGTAACCAGTACTTTCAGACATCACCACAAAAGCATACACTCAGGATTTCACAACCCTCTCACATTGCCAGTGCCACAGTGCTGCCTCAGGCAAGGTTTTCTTTCATCTCCTTCTTGGGTAAAATAGGGTTCCTTTTTTTCTTCACACCAACTCCCATAAATCACTTTTCTTGAAGGGCAAGCTGAAGTTTCTTGGTTTCAAAATTGTACTTGTCCTGAGGAGGGAAATCTTGCTCGTGCCATTAGAAAATCAGCTTAGTGGGTTTGGTTAACATCAGAAAGTGATTAGGGGGTGTTGTTCCTTGGCAAACAACTTGAGTCAGTTCAAATATGGAAAAACCTTAAAAATACAATCCAAAATGTTTTACTGGCAACACAATTTGCATCATTCTGTATTTACAAAAATATATTACTCTGTAGTTTTCACTTTTGAAAAAGGATCTTCAGTTTCTGCTGTTATCACTGTATTCACTGAGGTTAGCAAATTCCATCACGTGGAAGATATCTTCTTGTCAATATATTCTTCTTGCCCTTAACACTATAAAACTCTCTTGAAATACCCATCCCCTCCCTAGGTTAGCAAATACAAAGTGAAATGGAGAATTAGTACATTCAGCAGTGTGACGTGAAAAAAGAAATCCTAAAACACACCCCAGACTTTCACCTTGAATATTCAGTGTGTTTTATTTTTATATTTGAATTAAATGAGTAATAGCTTGAGTGCAGTCCCAGAGAAGTGAAAGGGCGAAAGAAGTGGTCATTTTTTATTTCTGGCTACTAGCAGAATTTTAAAGGAAATCACCACTAGCCACGTTACTTCTGAAATTAAAGACATCTTCATACACACGAATGACCAGGGTTTGAAGCAGTGGGATTCTGTTCTGCAGCTCTGTGGAGTGGTGAAGGCTAATAAGTCATCACAAGGGGAAAAAAAGAACGTAGAGCTTTGTATCATCCATTCAGGCAGTAAGGGCCTATACAGTGACTCTGCAAGGTCACTGCCAGAGAGGCACCATGGTGATAATGTGTTTCATTTGAGGCAAATTCATCAATTCATAAGGAGAAAAGAAAGTCTATAAAAGGTTAAAGAGTTTCACCTCTAATACTTACAAAAGGGCAAGGCAAGCTGCATGGTCCTCAAGAGAAATCTACGCATTGTCTTGTTTTTCCCCACTGTATTTACATATAGGTGATAATGTTGTTGTAAAAATTATTAAACTATGTAAAGCATCATGGCATAGGTATTATATATGTGGTAGTAGAGAGATGTTTTCAAAAAACTTCATTTAAAAGAACTTTGATTCTCATAATATGTTAAGAAAATAAAGAACAGGCTACAACAATATCTAGAATATGTTGCAGTGTTAAAGATTTCAACCTGATGAAAATTTCTCTTTGTCTTGCACCATGACATTCTCCAATAAAATAAGTAAAAATCTTTCTTAATTTTATTACATTTTTTAAACAAAGGGATCATTAATTCCTAAATGAAAGCTAGAAGCTAAGTTCAAGCCTAGAGCTAATTTCCAGAGCAAGTTACAGCTATTCTAATTTTTATATTTTTAATTAAGTTATTGTTGATTTATCTGTGATGGAACAAACCATATAATGGTAGAATAGAAAACACAGATAATTATAGGTAAGTTCCCTCATGTTTGAAAGGCACTCATTCCTTGAAAGTTAGTTGAAAGAAAGAGCTTTTTTATGTTTTTTTGTTTTGTTTTTTTTTTGAGTTTTTTTGTTTGTTTTTTGTTGGGTTTTTTTTTTTTTTTTTTTTTTTTTTTTGCTCTGGAACCTTTTCCAGGAATGTTACTAGTCCATTTTGAGAGAACATAAGCTTGGGTGACACAGAGTCACAAGCCTCAGAACAGGCTGAGAATTAGATGAAATATGTATGTAATCCTGTGAATAGTGGTAACCATGCCAAGAAATAGTAAGTGTACTTAACAAGTTATGATTAAGTCCCTCTCTGCCTGTTTTACCAATAAAACCTCAAGTTTGCTCTGGCTGATGTAGATACTGTTCATTCACTCCCTCATACATTCATTCCATCAGCAAATATTTAATGAGCACTCACTACGTGCTACAAAGAGTATAAACCTGAATAGAGAGTAATGAGCAACAGAGATAGCACTTGCTGCAGTTGTTTGAACTAAGTTACAGTACTTCAAAAGCTGGTGTCTAATTTACTGAGTGAGTTATCAACAAAATGCGTTGGAAAATTATTTGGCAATAGATGAACTTCAAATGAATTTCTCATCACAGTTATCACAGAGAATGAGTTGTCTGATACATTTGGATTCATTATGTTGTTCAAATTTCCTAATGCTGGTTTTGTGAAATCCCCAAGTGGAATGCATTATACATACAGACCTGTCCAGTTCTGCTCTTTATGCCCACAACTGATGATACATGAAGTGTGATGTTTGTTGTATGTTGAAAATTGTGTGTGTGTTAACCACAGATAATATTTTAGATTGCTGTTGAGAAACAGTATGAGAGTAATATCTAGCATAGAACCTGGTACAGAGGGAATGTTCAATGAATTCTTTTTTTCCAATGATTGAGTAAACTCTTCTATTTGTGTATCTTTCTACATGATAATGTGTTGGTCATTATCATTATCAATCCTACAAATAACACTTCACCTTCACCTGCAACTTACTCCTTTCTCTGTATTTTCTGATTTTAGTTACTGGCATCATTTACACCATTTCAGGTAGCAGAACACAATGTTTCACTTAACAGAGTTCCTCCTTGTAGACTTCCATAGTCTGGTGGCAGGAAGTAAGAGCAGAAAGAGACGGCAGGAGTTGGGATGACCCATGTGCACTTGTGTATGTGTTGCTCAGTGTCTGGTACAGTGAAGACACTAACTGGTGTCCATGGAAGGGTTAGTCAGTGAGTGGCTGGGTGAGTCCTCAGACTGGCTGCAACTGAGCCCCACTCTACCATAAGCTTTTTTTTTTTTTTAAGGTTTATAAACTTTTTAATAAAAGTTTTATTTAAGAAGAGCTTGTATAATGAGTATCTGAGTGAGACTCTTCCTATTGTCTCAGTATTTTAGTTAAAACCTCAAGGCTGATAATTGATAAATAACACTATAGTCTAAAGAATGAAACAAGTAGCTCCCAAATAACCATCTCTAAGACTGCTAAAGAAGTGGTCAGATCTGTCCTTCACAGTCACCTCCATTATTCCAACCAGGCTTTATAATGATAAGACTAAAAATTCAAGAAGAGCGGTTCATGTAGTAGAATTTGTGAGAGTAGAAGTCTTTAACCAGGGAGAAATTGCTTACTGTCTCCTCACTCAGCCAAGTGGAAGGGGCTCCAAAGAAATCACTCAGAGGTTGAAATGGGTGTTTTTCAGAGAGAGAGACTGGCATTTAATTTACTGATGGATATTTGCCTATGCAGCAGACTGAGTGATCTGTGCCTTGATGTTCCCGGAGCAGTTAGAGAGATGGTTGGAGAGATGCGAAGGACAGGAAGGGCAGCAGCACGCATCCTGTACAGCTACCATTAGGTGAGGCTGTGGAGGATTTTTGTGGGCTAGGTAGATGTCATAACCGGTGATGAGACCCGAGCTATCTAAAGGCCCCACACCCAGGAGGCTGGCCTGGCAGTTGTGCAGAAGAGCCTCTGGTGGGGTGGACTTGCAGGGCTGAGGAATTAGAAGAGAGGTGGTTTGTAGGAAGTTATCTGGGGTCATCTAGAGAGAGCATTGCCCGTGTCAGGTAAGTCGGCATCAGGAGACAGCCAGTGTTTACATACTCATCCCAGAGAGGTCATCTACAGCCGGGAGGGAACTGCCAACAGTTGCTAGTAAGTGCTTCTTTCTTATAAGCCCTCCTCGTCTGCTCTAACTCTGGGGGAGCGAGGGTAGAAACGAGTGAGGGAGAAAAGAACGATTAAAGAATAGATTAGCTCCCTCACTCCTTCCCACACATTCTTCAGGCATAAATTGCCAGGACAGGGAAATCTAGGTTTTTATAGGGTCTTACACAATTCAGGGAACCCTCTTTAAAGAGGAGAATACAGAATCATGGGTTTGTAAGGAGCCCCTGAGAGTTCAGGGCCCCGAAGCTTAGTCTTCATTATATTTGCAAGACCTTTAAAACTTACAGGAGTGAGAATAAGAGCTGTGAATTGCACATGAGATTGATGCTTTTATTATTAGAGGCTAGACTTTTAGAAGTCCAATATTTACCTGTCATCCATCCATCTATCTATTTGTCTTCCTTCCTTCCTTCCTTCCTTCCTTCCTTCCTTCCAACATTATCATCATTGTAATATGGGTGTTCCTGTAACTGAAAGTTACTGGAAATCTGATTTAGGCCCAAGTTATTATCAAGGAGCACAGAAAATAGATCTCTCATAGTATATTAAAAGGCAACAGCTTAAAACAATAAAGCCACTTCCTGATTGTACCTCGAAACTATTTAACATCCTCAGCTCTAATTCTTTGTAAAATGGGGGAGGAAGAAAAGAGTATTTTATAATTACTTAAATTAAAACCATTAACTAGGAGTTAATTATTGATAAACAGTGATAAAAATATAATCTATGAGTGCGGTAACTTCAGAATTCCTAAGTGTGGACCAAAGTGCCAGAGGAACAAGTTCCAGAAAGTAGACAGACGTCCAGCTCCATTTTATTTTTGGTTATATAGAGGGCATAATGACCATTCTTTTGCTTGAGCTATCTTGAGTCCTTGTCATAAAAATTTCAGTTGTGAATAGGAATTTTTTTCTCCTGAAGGGGTTCTTCGTGTTATGATCAAATAAGAGATAGTGGCCATCCTGTTATTTCACTCCATGCCCAAAGCAGAATATCTTCTTTAGACACATGTTATTGATCATCTTTACTCCTTACTTCTATGACCATTTATTCCCCATATTTAAATGGTAACATGAAAACTCCAGAAACAACTGTCCAGAGATTGATGTTTCAGTTTTGTGGGGATTTATGAGAGCAAATAAATGAAGCATTTGAAATCTGGCTAAAGACTATCAAAAATGCTCTCATAAATAATATTCAGAAAGTTCATCCATGAGTTTATGTTGCAAGATAACCTATATTGTCTTAAGGCTTCATTGAACACTTAATAGATAAGATAGCTTCTCAAAGTTGTGGGCCAAAAAAAAAAAACCCCAAAACTCCAAAAAGGTATGTTTTTCTCTTTCTCTGCCTGGACAATAAACCATTTGAGGATAAAATTGTTCTTTATGTTTCTGGTGAGTCCTCAGACCTGACTACATCAATTATTGGAATCATCAAATCTACTACCAGTGTGATAGGTTGGGAAATTTAACTGTTAATAATAATTAGGATGAATAGCAAGAGGGATGGGAGATAAGGACGTAGCTGTACTGTTGAATGCCCATTTTAGTAGTTGCCAAGAATTCAGTTTAAGTTTACACAACTAAATAACTACCTATGGTAGGATTTCTGCAGCCTGGATTTCTAAAGTAGAAATTATTCCACCCTAGGCGAGATGAATTTGTGACCAATATAACTAAAATGGAATTAGAATCCAGGTCTGTGGGATACAAGATCACCAGCACTTACACCATACTGGAGTCAGAGGGCAGACTGAGTGGTACAGCTGTCAATCACTCAGAAGTGACAGCAGTAAGTGATGGGGGCCTGCTCTGTTGAGACTGTCAGAAAGAGTGGCACAACACAATGCTGTACTCTTTTTGACCTTAACTTGGAAAGCCACAAGCCTTGTCAGTCTTGGCTATAAGACTCTTTGCCCCATCTCAGTGAAGGGCCACAGAACGTGCTAGTATTATCAGCAGAACACTCACGCCACAGGAAGTAACACTCAAATAAGAACACATCTAAGTAACAGTAGTAGCACCTTCAACTTGGAAGCCCATATTTACCCAAGTAGCACTTTCATCTGGAACAAACAACCTGGAGGATATTTTTAGTAGTAGTCCTGGTCATAGCAAATGCATCTGCTCTGGTGATTTCAAACTGCCTGTCTACTTCGGTGAGTATGCTGCGGGGATTTAAGAGGTTGCTTTAACAGCCTCACATATTAAACTGCCTGTAGCCTCTGATAAATAGATGCCTAATATTAGGTTCATCTTTTTTTGCATCAATACTTCTTGGGATGCTTCTCCTACTAATCAAGGCTTTAAAAGGGTTTAAGAATTCAGAATTCTTAACCCAGGTTGCAAATCTAATTAGATGACAAATTCTAGAAATTATTCTCAACGGTGAATCACAAATCCTCTCTTTTGCTCCATTCCTGCTGCTGCCCTTCTAGGCCTTGCGGGTTCATCATGTTACCCCAGCTTAACACCCCCACGTGCAGGTGCCGCTGATTGGGCTTTGCTATCCCTAGTCTTCTCATTTATACATCTTGCAAATCAATTCCTGGCATACTTGCATAAAGGGTAACTCCAGTTACTCGGTGACCCTCTTCAATTGGTCTTTTAAGATAGGAGATGAAATCCAGCGTAACTCTTCATTTTGATGTTCAGTCCATGTTTCTTGCCTTAACCTTTTAAGGCACACTATGCTTCTGTTAAATTTGTCTCACCACTGTTTTTCCTATTGATGCCATGCTTCATTTTTGGCTTTTGGATTGTTTCTAATGTTCAAGCCTTGGCCTTTCTTCCTTCCTGGAACCTCTTTCCAAGCCCACTTTGAGCTTCCCATTCATCCCCCCTCAAAGGGCTTCTCAGATGGGTTTGCTCCCTGAAGCATTTTGATGTCTTAAAGTAGATGAAATCGCTCCTTCTTTTGAATTTTTCAAATATATAGTTGACAGTATCAACCCTTAATTATCACATACTTCCTTCATAAGAGTTACTCTTACACATCTCTTATTTTTCCCATTAAAATACAAATTTCTTAAGGTTTGGGACTATGCCTTATTCAGCCTGCAGTGCTTGAAGTAGTACCCTGGTCAGTAATTGATCTGTACAGCTACAGATTATGTAACTACATATCTAGTTACACATGTATTTATACATATTTGAATTAAAAAGATAAAAGAATTAGGGTCACAACAAAAAGACAATAGGCTACATCTTACTTTATGGTGACTTAAATCTTCATGTGGCTTCTTGTTTCTAACTGTTAAAAACAGCCCCCAAACCACTATGTAAATGGCGGGAGTTTTTTAATCAAAAGGTTACAAAGCTTGAACACATGATTCTGAAGCCAAAATGGATAATTAAAACACTCCTTCAATGACATGTTTTAAATGGAGTGCTTTTCTATCTGTTACATCTACCTGAAGAATAATATTAAGGATTTTTTCCACCTACGACTTTTGTCTCATAATAAACTGTATTGGAACCTTTTTGTGCTCCTTCTGTAAAAAAGCATACCTACTTCAACATTTCCTTAGATGGCATGCTGGTCACTTAAGAATGTAACTTACAAATTATTTGCCAAGTTATTCTTACAAACTGGAATTTCTACTGAGGGAAATTATTTTAAATGTTTGGCTGACTTGGGCCTCCAACAAATAGTGCTTGTCAATTAATATTAAACAATCATATGAATATGGAGATGAAAACCTGAATTACACCTGTGCCATGGGATTTATTATCCTCCTCTCACAATGCCTGGGGTATGGAGGCTAAAAGCTCTAATGCAAACCCTGTATTATTCATTGAGAAACATCCAGTGAGGACCATGACTTGAAACTTTTGCAACTGTTGAGGACTTCTATAATAAAGCAGGTTTTTTTCAGTGTGTCATCTTATCACAAAGCAAAAATGCTGATGAAACTTTAGTGCTGACTTCAAAAATATCATCTTCCTTTTGAGTGGGTTCTGGATATAAAATATAGGATCCGAGATACCAATATAGAAAATTTGGAATATAAAGCTTTGTTTTGTTTTCATTGTATAGTACAAGAACAAAAGATTAAATAATTAACCTAAAAAAAGCCACATTCAAAGGGTTGGATATTGTCCAGGCTAGTTTGGGCTGTAGAAGAGCTGATGGACATTTCTCAGCTCCCATTTGGCTGTGTTTCAGAGGCCTAACCACAAGTGGTCAGGGATTCAGAAGTGGATGGATTGTCTCCTTGTTTTTATCATCAGTGTACTGTGACCTTAGTGGTCATTTAACCAACAGCATTTCTGTGTGTGTTTAATGATCATGGAATGTGAGAGTGCGGTGGTTAGGAGCAGGGACTTTGAGCCAGGCTGCCTGGTTTAAATCACTGCTCTGCAACCTAGTAGTTCTTTAACCTGCAGCAAGTTGTTGGACCTCTCAGAATCTATTTCTTCATCTCTCTGGCACTACAGTCTGGGTGAAAATCAGTGCAGCTTAGAATTGCTCTTAACCTGGGTCCCTTCTAGTGACTTTTCCAGAGAAAAGTTTGCTAATCCCCAAACTCCTGAACATAAAGATGACTTCTGAATCCCTGAGGCATTTAAAACATAGAGACAACCTGGGCTCCTATGATTTTCTCCAGAACGGAGGTAGGGGTTATCCAGACTTCATTCTGAGGCTCTGTTGCTACTGCTAATGGACCTGAAACCCCAGGGGGATCTCCAGCTCTGACTCATCCTAACCCGAACTCACTGGATACAGTCAGAACCCACTAGGGTGGAGAATGAAGCAAGTCAGATCCCTCCTTGACTCACTCCTCTTGGCTCCCTCTAAAAGCAGGGCATTATCTTCTGTAGTGTCTAACCTCACCGCTGGCCTTCTCTTTTCTCTTTTATTTCTTTCCCAAAGTGGAACTTGAGCCACATTAGAAAGCCAGGCAATCTAGCTGCTGCTTCTCTGTGAGGGCTGATGTTCTTTGCTGAGACTGGTTGTCTGAGTAACAGAGCATGATCTCCTGTGCGCATGACTGAGTAATAGTTTCTGGGAGACTGTGGAAAGTATGCAATATTGGCATAATAGATCAAGACTTTCATCAACATAAAAGGAAAGGAATTACAAGGTACTTGCTGACAGGGAATTGTAGCTTGAGAGGGCACTCAGGGGGCAGATACACTAAAAGCATTTTGGCACAGTGAAGTGTATTTCCTGGACAGATGTGTTTCATTCGTGATGGAAGGGCCTCGCACTTCTCACGAGTTCTAACACGCCAGTTACAAGTCAGCTGAAGCCATGTTGTGTCAGATACTGTTATCACAGGAAGTTCAGTGTTGTCACCCCCTTAAGGTGACATTACTTCAAGAAAGCCAGACCAGAGCTGTCTTCAGAGAAAAAGGCAGTGATCCCATTTTTATTTAGTGTTTTCTCCTCTCATCTTAGCAGTCAGATCAGGTTAAAAGTAGTGATGTTTGGTTTCGCGTGTATGCCCACACAATCCTGGATTTTTAGCATACAACTTCATTTTGCCTTTTCCAATTTCTCCTTATAGATTCCAAGCAGTGTTAGTATTACTGACACTCAGAGGGCTAGCTTACAAAAGTGTTGCCTAAAAAGAATGGAGATGTTTTCTCATTTTCTCAGAAAAAGAAAACCCTTAATAAAATAATTACTAACATTTTAGTGGCATCACAAATTAAAATGCTTTTCCTATTGTGGTGTATGAAAACACCTGGGAGGTGGAGTTGTTATTTTCCTCTAGTTTCCACACTGCCTGCAACTTTTCAGCTCCTCCTCATGCCCGTTATTTTCTTTAGAGAGGAATAAGTAGATTCCGAGCTTTCCTTACCCTGGAGAGCCCCTTTTCATCATAAAGTCTGATAAGAAGGCCCAGACGTAACTGCAGTGTCCCAGACTGCCCTTTGCACCAGACGGAAGGTAAAACGAGCCGATCAAGTAACAAACTACAAATTGATGCAGGCAGCGAGAACAGAAGACTGGTTTTCTGCCCTGTAACGTCTGCATAAAAGTGGAGAATATGGTTAAAAACATTGGCGGCAGCCAGTTACCGGAATAGCCAGCCCTTCCAGGAACAAATGCATTCCTAATGAACCTGCGGACACTGCACTTACCGCAACAACAGCAGGCCTTCTCACACACGCCCTCCACAGTGCCCCCCTGCACTGGGTTTATTGACCTTCTGCAGCACTGATGGAGGGGCAGGCTGCCAGAGAGTGAGAGGCACAGAGCCATCCAAAACATCTTGGAAAGGCCTCGGAGAGAATTTTTTTTAGTGTTTAGAAGACACACTATTCTTCTCTCTGCCAAAAGCCTTTTTTTTTTTTTTTTTTTTTTTTTTTTTTTTTGGTTAAAGAATTCAAGGAGTGAAAAATATATATATATGGTTTTCTAATGACATAGTCACGCTATCCCTTCCAAGACCCACAGTACCTCCCGAGATTTTGTTTCATACTAAGGCGGCTCAAGTGTCTTGATTGTAGTATAAACATACATTCTGACTGACTGAGAAAGGCTTTTTCCCCTGTCACTGCTCATTTACGCGGGTTTGTAATCTTCCTGGGTAATGAGCAGTAAGTCTAGCATGAAGAAATACCTTCCGCAGGACACAGCCTTACTTAGACACTAGATAGTTTGGACCTCGGAACTGACTGAAGAGAGAACACGGTTTTTCCTCATCTGACTATAACCAGAGGAATGAAAGTCCTTAAAGAATGTTTCAGTCACCACAAAGTCACCACCTGATTCACAGTTGGGTATTCATGACAACTTAAAACATCCTGATAAATATAAACTGCAGGTTTCAGGTTGGAGGAAAGATACCTACCCTATGAATCAAATAATTCTTTTCCTGAGAAGTGTTTTACATTTTCACACTTGACCAAACTGCCTAAGGTTAAAAGTTTCAGACCTAGTGAATCAAACATTACCATCTTGCTCTCCTTTATGCAAAAGATGGCGTCCCTAGAAAATATCTCACTAGCTGGAATAATTTAGTTCTTCTGGCAAAGTACTAAAACTAAAACTGACATCCATTTGCCTCTTCTTTTAGGCATTGAAATTAAAGTGACTGAGTTTTTCAGCCAGGATCTGTTCTGTTTGTGAACAATAAAAACCAACAATGATATGAGCTGCGGGGCTCCAGGTAAATTACTCATAGCTGTCATCACCATCGTATTCTCTGCCCCGCCCTAAAGCAAACACAGATAGAGACAGTGATGCCAGAAGAAATTGCAATCAGACATTCAATTCTCAAGCAGCTATTCTGTATATAGATCTGGAGTAAATAAATTATACAGTTGCCACAAATGCACATTTTACCAGTGATGTTACTGACTCAACTAAAGACCACATCTAGTAAAACAGTTTTAATGACCAGCTCCAGACATTATGCTGTGCTGGTTGCTTGTAGTTGGCACTCTAACTATTGAATACGTGGCTCTATCTTCAACAGATTGGGTTGACCTGCTGATTTGAAACCACTTCTCAACAGTAGTTAATAGAGGCTACCCAGCTGAGATCAGAGGAGTTGAAACAGGCCTTTATGACAGACACAAAAGAAGTTACTTGTTAGACAGTCAAGACTTAAATGCATCCTAGGATCCTAGATCTGTAAATAACTAAAGGTACTAACTACCACATGTTCACCCCAAACGTCACCAGTTGCTGTGTAATTGAAGAACGGTGGTATCTCTTCACCCTGACCACAAACTCGTTTGTTTTTCTGCTTGTTAGCATGTAAACCAATGGGCATCAGTGCAAGTGAAAGATAATGAAGGTCAAGTGTGAGATTTCTTAGTAACTGATCAAATGAAAAGAGAGACATACTTGA
Organism: Camelus bactrianus; assembly: GCF_048773025.1. Lineage (NCBI taxonomy): Eukaryota > Metazoa > Chordata > Mammalia > Artiodactyla > Camelidae > Camelus > Camelus bactrianus. Next base: position 61,640,027 of record NC_133541.1, read on the forward strand.
TTGACATATTGTGAAAATGATGCTTTAAGACTTTGAATTTCTAGGGTATGGGATACCTAAGAGGGTACCTTGAAAGATCTCCCCTTTTTAATATGTTTCATTAACTCTAAAGCCACCTCTTTCGAGAATTTGTGGTCACATTAATTCCTCCTGACTCTAGTTATTGCTCCATTTGGGAAACATTTTTTTTTAGCATGTAAGCAATAGGTCCAATTTATATTATATTTATTTTTTGTTTGTTGGGGGGGAGGTAATCAGGTTTATTTATTTATTTACTTAACAGGGGTACTGGGGATTGAACCCAGGACCTCGTACATGCTTTACATGTACTCTGCCACTGAGCTATAACCTCCCCCCATATTTGTTTATGATTTTTGCCCATGCTTCTTTAAAATTATCCTATTGGCAAAATTATTAACTAGCCAAGTTTTGTTGTGAGAGATTTTTTTTTTTCCTGTAATGTCTGCTTGGCTGAAAAGATTGATTGGTATCAGATTACACATAGCCTTGAATGGGATATAAAATACTTAGACTTCATAACCTACCAGGAGGAGCTTTTATAATGTACTTCTCCCTGGGACCCACACCCAGGGTTTCTGATTCTACTTGTCTGGATTGAGGTCTGAGCATTGGTACTAAAGAAAACCTCTTCACACATATTGATTAGGGTCCCAGAAAAAATGATTCAAATGAAGAGACTTTAATAAAGGGACAACTTGCAAAAGTGTGAGCAAGATTAATGCAACAAACCAGTGTTAAGGAGAAGGTGGCCAGATATAAGTCACATCTGGAATCTATGTAGCCTGGCCTAACTGTAGTCATAGAAAGATGAAACTACTGCTAAAGATGTAATTCCCAAACAGAAAAAGACTTAGAGAAAGATACTCTGATCTCTCTTGTTCTGTCTGCCTGTCACCTGTCAATGTCTCCCATTGGCCAAATTCAGTGGGGAAGGGAGGTGGTGCACTGTATGGGGGTTATCCTTCTGGAGCACAGAATGGGGTACAGAGGATGAAGAATGTATGGGAGGGAGCAAATAGAAAATAATGAGAAAGCAATTACCTCTTCTGTACAAAGTTTGAGAGCTTCTGCTATAGATAGTGGGAGGAGCAGGAGGCCCATTGGATTACGTAACCTGCGATTAACATACATGGTAGTGTGGACTTTGAGACTGTCTAGTCCAACACCTTCATTTTCACACTTGAAACTGAGACCAGAGAGTAATAGACACAACCAGTGTCACACAGTTAGAACACCTAAAACTTAGGACTACAAGGTCTCCAAGTTACCAGACACACAAGTGGTATGATGACAGTGATATTAAGGAAAATTAATTTGGCAGCAGTGTGCAGAATACCTTTAAAAAGAAAGATCTTACAGGCAAAGACAGAAGTTTGGAAAATATTGGCAAGAGTTTAGGGTCAAGATTTTAGGATTCTAAACTAAAGCAATAGAATTTGGAATGGAAAGGAGGAAACGGATTCTGCAGAACATGCAAAAAAAAATTTATAGACTTTTGTAAATTATTGTGTGGATGAAAAAGGTGAATGAATAAGAATTTGGAGTCAGATATGAGCTGAATAATTCTTGTCCAGAAAAATGAGAAAGACGTGGTTAATAGCAATAAAATAAGGACTGGAGTAGAAGCTGTTTCTATAGGGAAGAATTCAGTTTTGGGTGGGCCATGTTAGTGGAATATGAGTTTACAAGTCCATTGTCAGTTGGTGATAGCTAGAGTGTGTGGTTTCAATATATTGTATATAGTAAGTGTGTCTCCAGTCTTAAGATATTTGTAGTTACTGGAGTATCTGGAGCTCAGTTTTTATCCATATTATATATTGTGCTCATTTGTCAAGCAGGGAAGATCCTGGAGCCACGTTAAAACATTTATTTATTAGGGAGAAAATGGAAGCCTTTCCTAGTTATTTTCATCACTAACTTACTGAACTGAATGAATTATATGTCCTTCAATAAGTTTCAAGAATATTTTATTCTTGAATTTGATATTGATACATCTGCAGGTTTCTAAAAATAAAATCCAAGTAACAATAAATTTGCCTATTTCAGATTATGATAAATATACATTGTATTTTACTTCTTTCTTTTCTGTTTTTTGTTTTATGCCAACAAAGGATGATTCTGTATTAAAATATTAAGAACTTGAATAAAATTATGAGACATAAATGATGTATACTTAATTCAGGTTGAGTTCCTGCTATCTGGGTAAAGGGGTTTCCAAGTAAAGATGGTCATTATAAACAATCAGAGATTTTTTGGAAAAAGTGTACAAAGAAGAAACAGTTTTTATCATTCAGTCTCTGGATATATTAATTTATATTGCTATCTGTCCTTCTAGCCAAATAGCCAAACAAAAGTAAATAGTTTCTCAAAACTAAGCAGTCATTTTGAAACAATTAAACTATACCTCCCGCTAACTTCTGTGTTTTGTTCTATAACTTCCCCTGTAATTTCATGTAGTCACCCTTTAATAAGGATGTTTGTTCTGACAAAGAAGTAACATTTTCAAAAGATGTCTTCTCAATATGGTGATACTCTATATTTCTCTTTTTATTCCACCATCTCATTTATACTGCAAAAAAAGGTGGAAAATTAAATTTTAAAATTCTAACTTTATTAAAATTCTGAATTTTAGAGTAAATAACCCCACTTAAAAAAAAAGCCATTTCAGTATGGAATAATAAAAAAGAATGATGGAAAAACAAAAGGAATTCCTTTCAAATAAATCTTATTAGGTGGTGCAAGAGTATTTTCTTTTTGCTGATAAGTATATTTATTTGGAATTGATAGATCAGTCTCTAATAGGCAAGTCTCTTTAAAGTTACCAACAAGTAGTTCTTTCTTCCACTATGAAAATAGTCATATTCTTTCTCAGACTTTTTTTTATCTCAGTAAAACCAGTGATAAATTACTCAGATATATTAACTCATTCTGCTTTTTAAGTAGTATAATTTATTTTGCACACCTTGCTCAATTATATTCAACTACAGTTTCTTTGTTATAGTTAAAGTTAACATTAAGCTCCTAAGGCACACAGTTCCACCCAAGACTTGCAGAAATGCTGAACACATCAGGGTCCAAACTGTTAGGATTTCAGTTAACCTCTCCTGGGTCCATAGTTTCTTATGAAAAGACTGATGTTGGCATTTGCAACCCATATACCATCGTAGAATCATGCTAATCAACTCTGAAATGTAATGAATTGAAGATCAACTTTATTTTTAGAGGGTATTCTATTAGGAATTTTTTGGTAGCTCTGAAGGCTCTGTGAACTAAGGGAAAAATAATCTACATTACATTAATTCACATTCCACTGTCAACCACATTACTTTGAGACTTTGCTCTCAGTTTCACACCTTGTCCTATTCCCATATGAAGCTGACTTCTGAAGAAATGCACAAATTTTCTGGTCTGCCCACTTTTCAAGGGGTAGATCATAAATAAAATCAGGCAGTGTGATTTTTTTTTTCCTGCTGCCCACTTCTAAAGGTTTCCACAGACTCTTGGAATGAAACACTTTAAGGCACAGTGTTTATTCTTGCTTCATGATATTTATATTTGCATGATGCTATAAATATGAATTCAAATGCATTTTTAAATAAGCTGATGAATAATACCACCCAAACCTTTACATTTTAGTTTTTAGAAGTAAGATGTCATAGTCTAAGGTGTAAAATCCAAATGTAGCTTGTAGGAGGCAAGAAGTGAAAATGAGTGAGGATTTTTTTTTTCCATGATGAAAAGTCCAAATGACCAAGTCCTGTATCCCTGTTTGTAGGTTTTACTCACAGCGTGAGGAAGGCATGTCAATTTAGTGTTTTTTGATACATAAGACACTTAGTGGTTCATCAGCGATAGAATGATTTCCCTGTGGGTTATTTGTCAGTGTAGCTAAGAGTCCTAAACCAACCTCAAATTCCAGATAGGCTGTTGCTCTGATGGTCCATCTTCCTCAAACTCAATTCCTAAATGTTGAGCTTGGACTTAGTGAAAGTTTGGGAATGTGGGGTGGGAGAAAGTGGGAACAAGAACAATTTATATGGCTCATCATTATTTTCCAGCCCTGATGGTTATTTTGCTGTGATCTGTCTGTACGATCCCCATCCCTCTGCCCCCAGTTCTGCTCAGTTCCTTTGCGAAACTTGTTCCTTTTATGACACGTTTGAGAGAGTTTCTTGTGTACAAAAACCACCAGCTCTGTTACGCTGGGGCTGAAAATTTTGTTGTCATTATCGTGATAATGAGTCTGGGTACAGAATAAGCTTCTGTAACAGAGACACCAAACATACAGTACCTTAAAGAAGGTAGATGTGTATTTCTTCCTCTCATATAACTCCGGGTGAAAATGCTCAGTGTGGAAACCTCAGCATGGTAGTCCAGAATCCAAGCTGTTGGTTGATACAGATTTCTTTGTCATATTGCTTCTATCTCTGGATCCAAGAAAATTTCCTATTCTTGCCTTTTGCCATTCAGTGGGAAAAGTAAAGGAGAAAAAGAGGGACCAAGACAAATTATTGTTAAGGACAGGACCTGAAAGTTATACATATGTCTCATATCCCACTGGAATCAGCTTAGCTCTAAGATGCAAGTAGCTGGAAGGGATGCTAGGCAATGGAGAATATAACTGGGTAACCATGCAGGGAAGATCTCTAACAAAAGGAAAGAACAGGGATGAAGAATAAGAAAAATTAGCAGCCTCTACTGCAATAACCATATTCTCACCAACTGAGCTGTTAATATACTAAATATAATGTGATATAATTCCATAATATAGTTTATACTATAAGATACTGCTAGGTATAGTAATTTAATTAAAAATCAGGTAAAATTCTCTCGAGTAGATATTGTCCTTTCATATTTACATTAGGAATAATTTTTCTTGGTACACAACCTCAGAGAGCTAAAATATGTATGAAATAGTCTACATTTATCAAGTACATCAGAGGTACGTGTCTAATCCACACTCAACATGTGTCCTAAATTTATAGTCTTCCGGACGAAGAAAAGTTTCCTTTTTTATCTGGGTATCTGCTTCTGTGAGACTTCCAGAAAATTTTCAAAACGTAATTTAATATTTCAATGTTCTGTCAATTATTGTCTTAAATATTTCCACTGTTATAAGTCCTTAAAACACAGTTTGTCACTGGTTGGTTTTTCTATCAGTAGAAACTCTTTACTGTTTTTACTATATTTAAGAATGACAGGTAAATGAAAACTTCCTCAAATAATAACCAGTGAAGTGTTAGTGGAAAGTGCATAGTTAGCTGGAATCCAGTAGAGTAGTTGATGGCACTTCATCTTTCCAGCTGTTCTCCGATGAGGGCAAGCAGAGTGTGATATTAAAGGAATAAATGGATGGAGGGATAGCTTTAAAGAAAAGGGTAATGATTTTAAGCAATGCAGAGCAATAGCCCTAGAATCCAGTCTCCTAAGCAAGAAATCTTTGTGTAATCCTCTCTTCCTCCACTTTTCCCTTAGTCTCTAATTTATTACTTCATGCACAGTCTACTTAAATTTCTCAGATCTATTTCCTGCTCTTCTCCCAACGTCAGTAGTCTACTCCAGATCTGAATTTTTGCAGAGATTCGTAGCTAATTTTTCTGCAGCTCGTCACTCACTTCTGTACTATATTCCTGCCATAGTGTATGCATTCCCCAAAATGCACATCTATTCATGTCATCCCCCTAAAGCCCTTTGAGGCTGACCATAATTTTCAGGGTAATATAAAATGTCCTTAGCTCAGTATAGGTGACCTTTCATAATCTAGCTTTTGGTATCTATTTATTCATAACAACAGCAGCTTCTAAATATGTCCCCTCCAACAAAATAAAATGATTAGTCATTCCCTAAATGTATCCTACAGTTTCACACCTCTGAGCCTTGAATAATATCTTTACCTTGTCCACCTGGCTTTCTTCAAGACTCAGTTTAGATTTCATGAAAAAACAAAAACAAAAAAACAAAAAAACCTCTTCCAGGATAATTTTCTGTGTGTCACATCAGGGTTAAGTGCTCCTTCTATGGGCACAAATTATATCTGTTCGAGTCTCTATCATACCATTTATTGTACTGTATTGAATGGCATCACTCCATATAACATTACATGCTATGCATCAGTCTAGTCTGGGTGTTCCTTGAGAGCACAGGCTATGACATATCTCTTCTTACATATGTCTTCCTTGTACCTAGAACATTTAATGAAAAGTAATAGGTACTCTTTGAGAGCTTGTTCAAAATAATTAGTTGATATAGTAAGGATAGAAAAGTTTGGTGGTATTTTTTAAGCCTTGCAAGCATTTTTCCTAGATTTAGACAAATCTGTTACTTTCTTCACCAGCTAGTGGTATCAAAGAGATATACTAGAGAGTTTCAGGTCTTAGGAACCCCAGATAAGATGTATATTCACGTTACAAACGAGGCACCATATATACCTATTTGAGTAATTCCTTATTTAAATGAAACTTAAAAAAAGCACAGGAAGAAAAGGTTTTATATTAGTCTGTATTTAAATAAAAGATGTTGAAGATGTTGAATTAGACTGAAACAAAAATGATTCCATTGGTACAAGTTCCTAGAAGGCTTTGCAACTGAGTACTGGGTCACATAACAAGCTGTCAGTGAATCAATTAAATATCCATGTAAGTGACTGTAAGGACTTCCTTCACTCTCTGTGTTTACATTTGAGAAAAAGCCACATTAGCAACACATTAACTAATAACAAAAATTAGAGATCTTAAAGTTTTTTTACAAGGAAATTATTACATATTTTCTATTTAGAAAAACTATTTCTAAACACAGAAGTCCTATTTGGAATACTGTTTAACATACTGTTTTACTGCTACTCTGAAAAATAATTTATACACCCTTCAGAAATCCACTTTAATAAGATTTGGCCAGCTTGAACTATTTTTGCCTCTGATGATTTTTTTTAACTTTTTCACTCTCTAATTCTGCCTAGACTGAAATGTGTTCTTATTAGGGTGACAAGATTATTACCAGGTCATCTAAATAAAACTATAGAATCAATTGGTTTGAGTGGAATTTCTACTAATTTAATTATTTCTTCAATTCTGGTTGTTTGGTAGAACAACTTCTTTGCTTTGTTACTAGCATTTGCTTAAATTGTCAGCTGATTTGATGTTACCTAGATAGGGACAAAACTCATTTTGCTGGAAGCATTCTAATAAAATTGACAATCAGTTTTACTTTTGTTGTTATTACTGCTCTTTTCCTTAAGAAACAAATACTGAACGGATACTCGTTATAAAGAGTCCTTTCCCTTAAAGAGAATCTCTGTGGATTAGAAGAAACTTAAAAAGTCAGTAGTTTCTAAATCATATTGCTCTTAATTCCCGTTTTTAAAAAAGGGTATAGAATTCCTAAAATAACATTGTATGCAAAGAACGAAGAGAAAATTTGTATTTGGTAGACTAAGGAAACTCATGGGTTGAATGAACTCTTTCCCCTGAATTCTTTATAAACTTCCTCTCTATACCACTTTCAATTTGAAATAAACATTAACAATAGATACTGAAATGGTTCTTTGATAATCTTGAAAACAACCTCCCACCTATTTTCCTCTTCCTCTTTCCTTCTACTTCCCCCTTTATTAGGTCTTCTGTTTTCAAATATCTGATTCAAACGAAAATTAATTCAAACACCTTGCCGGTTCTCTGTTTACCATTTTTCTCAAAATGAAGGCCACATTCTCTATAAGTAGAGTTAAAACTATTAATCCAGAAAAATCTTGGTTTTACTTTTGAAATGATATTTGCTTTTATTTTTTAAAAAAAAAACAGTGTAGGTTCAGGATTTATGCTTGAAAGAAAAAAAAATCTGTATTAATTTTTATTAGAGGAGTTTTGTTTCACCATGCTTTCTGCTTTCAGAATCACATTCATGTCAGAAAACTCAAATTCATGGATTTAGTTTTCCTGTTTTAAATCTTAATGTATGACCAAAGTATTTCTTCCTGATCTTAACCCATAATACAGTTGAGTATTTTGGCTAATTCATTTCAATTTACTGCAAAGCCAGATTATTAAATACATATTTCTCCTTTCCTTCCCATATATTTTCCATTTATAATTGATGTATCTAACATGGTGTAACAATAATAAAGTAGATGCATTATTTAATTTTAAGACATTTGCCTATGAGCAAGACACTGTTATGTGAACAAATTTTGTCAATCATAAAGGTCTGTACAAATGCCTGTTAGCACTAGTCTCAACATTTGAGTGTCCTGTGGGTAAATGGGCCTCCTCAAACTTCACTCTTGTACAGACCTTTTCATATAATTCTTTCTTTTGTGATTTGCTATCAAACAATTAAATGAAAAAAATATGCAGAATTGTGACTCATATTTCCTAAGAATTATACAATACAGATAGGCACATTTAAGCAGCTCCCAAATCATGGGTATTTGCCCTTTCCTTTTCTGATACAGGATCTCTAGCATCTGTAGAGCCTTACCCAGTTCTGAGTAGGAGTTCACACAAGTATCTCCCTAGAGCTGCAGACTATTCTGTCACGTTCTTCCACTCTGCTGTCACTCTCCCACAGACTGCACTTCCCAAGTCATGATAGTAGCCCCTCACTGATGCTCATTGTTAGGTAGATAATATTCTAGATGATTTAATATTTATAAAATATAAGCAGTACATAGAAATAGACAAAGACATAGATATATGTGTGTATACACATATTTTGTTTCCTTGTTTATTTTAAAACACATTTGTAACTTACAGAATATATCATGGAATTTTTAAATGCACTTGCATGTATTTACCTTACTGTTTTTAGTTTTATTTGCTAGTTTTTACAGTTGCATAGTATTTGAGAAGTGGCTATACCATAGCTTGTTTATCCAGTCTGTCACTGATGGATATCCCGTTGTTTCCAGGCTTTTTGTTGTTGTTATTGTTACAAACAGTGCTCTAATGAACACCTTATACATGTATTGCTCTAGATTTTAAATTTTAATTTAAAATTTAAAAAACAAGGTAACTTTATTAAAAGTGAGATAACTGGCTTAGTATCTGCAATTTAAATTTTGATAGAAATTGCTAAATTACTTAAACAGAGTGAAATAAGAGTTTATTTTTCTACATTCCCATTAACTAAAACTCCACACATATGCACACACACACACCCCAATATATCTCACTACTATTAAAGTGATTATCTTGACCATCATTTGTGAAGAACCAAGACAGGTGTATTTGTTGCCCCACCAAGATCTTTTATTATGTTTACTTTTTCTACATATAGAGAGATGTTAATTCATCTTTTTAAGTCATTACAATATTTAACTTATCATTATGCAACAGCTTAACTCTTACTGAATTCTGGTTTACTTAAAAGTGAAATATTCACCTCCCTGCTCTTCCGAACTGCAGAGACTGGAGGTATGTGTTCTGTTTTGACACTATTTCTTAAAGCAATTAGGCCTCTGAGGCGGAGGTGAAGAGAAGGTCAGTGGAATTTTCCTTCATGTGTGTCTGTTTATCATTGGAGAAAGCTGAGTTCCTGTTATGTAGAGAGCTTGAATAATTCTGAGTTTTGCTACGGTTCTGAACTGGGGCTGTTATGAATTGTTCAGTCCAAAGGTTACAGTAACAACCATGTTAATGGGCTTGTGGTTCCCTCATCATTCATAATGCTTTTCAAGACTTACACAAATCCTTTTCCATTCCTAAAGATGAGCACCCTAATTACAGCATGCCGTTTGACCTTACGCTGAGTTTTGGATTCTAAAAACATATGGACCATTTAAATGGAACCAGCAAGCAATGAAAGAACAAACTCTGTACCAGAGTCCTTTTTCACACAGGAAGAGAGGGGATTCTTATTACCATTGCAAATTTTCCCTTTATGCACTTTATGTATCTGAAGCTGCCTGTGGGTTTTGCACATGTGCGCTGAAGGTGTTTACACTCATCTTCCTGGTAAAATGTAATAGCACAGATGTGTTACTTCTCAGTGACTGTAAGGCAAAGGAACCAGACAACCGAGGAAACTGCCCAACGTTAGTGGCCAACAGACACACCTACACACACTCACACACCCTTGCACAAAATTACAAAGGATAATGAGGATCAAATGTTCAGGGTTATCATTTGGAGGATAATTCTCACTTGCCTTTCCTGATATAGAAGCAGTTTGTCATTCAGGGCTATGTCACTACTTAACACAATGTTGTATTAGATTTCAGACATCCTTCCATCATACTTGTGCCTTTGCCTTATCAAAAATAGAACTTGTACAATTATCCAATTTTTTTGTTTAAATTGACTTGCCTTTTTACTTAAGTGCACTTATTTATAAGAAAATATATGTAACTACTCTAAATGAACAGCTAGAATCACTGAAATAAATAGGAAAATAAAAGTAAATGCTATCAAAACAAAATAACATTTAATTTTAGCAAGATACTATTGTCTGCCAAAGGTTCTGAGCCTTAAGTCTTATTTTTCTTCAAAAAGCAAAAAGATTGAAAGATAATTTTAAAAGGTCAAAATTTTAATAATATATTCCAAAATTTTTTCCATGTTCCTGTACTACTACAGATCACTTCTCAGATCACCAATGGTAAATAAGCACATTTTGGAGAACAGTAAATAGTGTTTGTCTGCCTGAAACTACCCCGTGGACCTCAAATAAGATACATGTTTCATTTACTGATGCATGAAAGAATTATAGCTACAATTCAGGTGTTATTCTTATTGAAGCAGAGTGGCAGCACTGATTCCATCAGACTCCCATTAAAACCAAATTCTTACTCTGTTTATTAACTGATATATCTTTTTGTATATGAAAATAATGAATTTAAATATTTGTCAAATAATTAAATCTATATAGGGGAAAATATGGAAATTTGCTTGTTTGTTGGCATTTTCAGTTACTATACTGGCATATACTTAGACCATATTTTCATTTATCAACTCCTCTCCCAAGGAAATCTATACATGGTCAGTGGGATATAAATAGAAAATATCCAAATTTGAATTTTTATTATTACTCAGGAATATTTTGTCTCCCACATAGGTAATAGAGGTAAGAAAAATCTCAGCATTTACTTCTAATTTCCTCCTAGAGGTTTCCTTCCTCACTCTTTTGTCCATATAGTGTGCCATCCACATTTAAAACCCAGATTAAGGAATGAGGAATCCTTGCTATGCTGAAGATTTGAAAGTGGGGTGTTAGGATGAGACCCATTTTCTTCTCCATTCCCAAGTGACCCCACTGTTAGACTATTTTCAAAGAGAAAACCCTGTATTGTTCTTTAAAAGTCAAATACCAGTATCAAATATTTCACTGAGTAAAAAAAAGCCACTGTGTATTTTGGGTTTGTTACCGAGTATTCAATCTTAAAAATACTTTTTAAAAAGTCTATTTTCTCACCTAACTCAGCAAATAGTCAGTACTCACATATAGGAAGCACCACAATAGTCAAATGAATTATATATAATGTTCTAGGCAAATTCATTGTCTCATATTTCAGTGGAATTGTTATTTCCATAATGGCAAACCAGTAGAAATTTATTTTGGGGTCTTCATAATATTACATAAGTGATCAACCTACTCCATTCACTTCTTACTCATCTTTTTAAAAACAATTTTTATAAGACTGAAATCTCTTAGGAAACCTTAATATTCCTGGCAGGTAAAACTACAGAATATTTGTCCAGATGTCTTCATATCAGAATTATAGAAGCTACATTCATCAAACTAATTGGTTAGAAATGGCAAATATCTTAGCTGGTTCTTCGTATTTTCTTTCAAAGAATGCAAGAATGATACATTCTTTAACTCTTAACACACCTATAGATTAACATTTATCGTAATTTTGTTCCATTTACTTGATTAGGGAGATGCACTCCCAGCCTCTTACAATTGGAATAATGGTTGTAAAGACAGTTTGTACTAGTGTCCTGAAACTGCATGTAACTCAACTTTCTTTCCTTTCACCTCCCTGCCGCCAGCATTCTTCCCTCTCCCCCTCAGCCTTTCTCCCTCTTCTTCTCTCCCTAGTTCCTTTATTTAAAATATGTACATTGAGTGCCTGCCATGTATGAGGTGCTGTTGTACAAGGATTTGGGGACTAATGGTCAGAGATTGTGGTTAATGATGAATGTTTTTGAGTGAAAACATCTGGAGTTGAAGCTGAGCTGTATTATTTAGTAGCTATGGTACTCAAAGAGTGGGATAACATTCTCCCTGGACACCTAACCTCTGAGCATTTTTATACTGACAGGGAAAGTGAATTTTTTTTTGGAGAGTTGTTGGGTAGGTTATATAAGAACATTCAGACAAGTCACCTAGCACAGGACAGGGCCTGAATAATATTCAGCAATCAGTAAATGGTAACTGCTTTGCTAGTAATTATGGAGTCCATTCCCTCAAGAAATTCAAAGTCAGAGAAGTTAGAAAATAATGCAGTTTCATTATGATGGGCTAAACCTCGTAGTTGGAGGAAGTGGGAGACATAAAAAATACAATGAAGACAGCCTTGAGGGGGACAAAGATGCTCTTCTGGGAGGTGACATCTGAGTGGAATCAAATCTTTCAGGACTGGTTGGGGTGTGCTGGTCCAGAGGACAGATGGCGAGAGGACAGGAAGAGGGCTGGAGAGCGTGCTTCAGGCGGATGGGAAGCAGCCGCATCTTCGTAAGAGCCAACTGGGTTAGCTGGAGTCTGGAGTACAAAGGGAAAAGACATGATCTTAAATAGGTGTTCAGAGACAGATTAGGTACAGCCTTACATGTTTTGCTGTGGTGTTTGAAGAGTGGTGAAGAAGTTTAGGTAGGGGGGTTACATTCCAGATATCGTTCCCTCTAAAAAAGGTCACTTCTGCTGCAATTTGGAAAATAGCTTGTGCGTGGGGAGAGAAGCACGACTGAAGGCAGAGAAAAATAAAATGAGATCAAGAGATGCTGAAGGGCTAGAATGGGAGGAATTGGAGATTGCTTGGCTGGAGAAAGAACAGCTTTCCATTTTCTTGGCGTGGGTAAATACACAGGAAGAGGATCAGACCTGGGGAGGAAGATAATGGTTTTTTAAAATTGGTGTTATACTAGTGTTTAAAAGCTCAAAATATAGACGATTATAGGAAAAATATAGCAAACCTCTATGGTCTCAGCACCTAAAACTTAGCACCACTATTCGATGAAGTTCTCATCAATTTCTCTAACATAAAAAAATAGGACATTATAGATAGAGTTCAGTCCCCTCTGTTTCCATCCCTGGTGTTTTTCCTCTCCCCTCCTCTTCAAAAGTCATTAACAGTCATAGATTTGGTGAATATCTTCCCATTCAGTATTTTCATATGCATCACACATACATACCACATGCATACATAAATGCACATATAGTATTCTAAAATATTAGTTTAAAATATTTTAGATTTAAGCTATCAGTGTTATACTAGAGCTTGTATTTTTATTTATCATTTTTTGAGATTTATGTCTATTTATAGATATGTCTAAGTCATTCATTCTAAATGCTATATTCAGTTATATGAATAAAGATTTCTATATTTTTACTTTAATTTGAACATTAAACATTTTTTTATTTTCGTAGAGGTACCCATCAAAATGTTTAACATATTTAACAATGCCCAAGAGTATTGCTAACCTTTCCCCAAATTATATAAAGATTGTAGACAATCATTAACATGGTCTCTTCCTTCTCTTCCGTGTTAGTGTTGACTGGTATTTGAGCTCAGTCTTGTTCTAAAGTCACACAGTTAGTTATTATTATTATTAGCTATTGTTAGGTTTTACTTGTATTTACAAATATGTTTACCAGTTTCTTTGCTCAATATTGTTTCTTCTTATTCTGTCTCCAGGGTTCATTCCATCTTGATGAAGTATTCCCTCTGTTCACTTTTAATTCATTATCTGTTACAGGTTTTTTATATTTTTAACATCTCTGTAATTAGGATGCACTTTACAGTTGAGGGCTATCATAGTTTAATTAATAGCATTTTTCTTTTATTGGTGCATTATACAATTGATGACATCTTAAAACCAGTGAAATGTGGTAGTTCATTTAGTGAGAGTCTATGAGCAGAGTAACTCTTAGACTGTGTGTCTGAAAGTATCGGTATTTCACCTTCACTCATTAATTCTGATCATAGAAGTTTAATTTGACAGGCATTTTCCCCTAGCACTTTGAAAACACTATTCCATTTGTTTCTAGTGTCTATTGATGCTGTCAGTTTAATTGTCATTTCTTTGTAAGTAATTTATCTATTCTTTCTCATAGCTTTTAAGATTGTTAAGACGTATATGAATTTGATTTCTCCATAAGCCTTCTTTATTTCTGAATCCTGGAGACCATCCTGAGAAAGTGACAGATAAAAATTGAGTATTTCTATAAAGTACAGCAGTTCTGAAGATGATTGTGTCAGAGGTGTGGCTCTGGTAATGGATGGCTGCGCTGCTAGGTGATGAAGGGATTTCGCCTTGAGGTTAACAAAAAAGAAAAACTGGTGTACTGGTTCCCATGTCTAGATGCACCTAGAAATTATCCAGATTATGACAGGGGCTGTGATAAAGACACACACACAAATAGAGAGGTTGAAATGCTCAATGCATGAAAAGTTGGTAAAGCCAGAGAGAAAAGGAAGAAGGAGAAAAGGTGATAAAACTCTTTTATACAAGCCTCTACAATTCTGGTTTTCTCCTGTGGGTGAGGGAGTAATGGCCTCAGGCAGCATGGAAAGGACTGAAACAGTCTGAACCATTCACTCATCTAAAAATTGTATAGAAAAGATTCCTCAGATAAGACACTACCAAGATTTTCTAATCCCAAATCTAACATTTTGTGTTTCTACAAAATGAAAGCTTCAGCTGGGTCAAACTGTAGCACCTACTAACTGTTCCTGATACTTTCCATGTTCTTAATTTAGCCTTAAAACTGATATGATTATTGGAGTTATTTTTAGTTAGAAAGGTTGAATTGGAATAAAGAATTCAAAATATTTCACATTTCATAAAATTTACATTTTTTTATTTTTATGAAACGCCTGTTTTTATGTTACTGTTTAGGTTGGCCTGCTTTAAGGAAACAGCACTTTAATGATCTACTTTGAGGTGGTTATCCATACAGAATACTTCAATTTAATTGCTGTTTGAGATATTTGCATTAATAACAAGGATCTGTGTTGTAGCAAAAGGCAAATGGAATGTATAAATGCTCTTGCATTTCTAAACTTTCTTGTACTTTTGGCTCTCAAGGAGTTTATGTCTACTCAGATTTGGGGAAAATATTACCTCTTATATAGAGGACTTTCTCTGCTAAAGAGAAGACTCTACCCATGACTCCATCTGTTCCCAAATCAGTGCTGCCTGGCAGGAGTACAAGCTGGTGGTCTGTGGGTGCATTTTCTAGTAGATATATTCCTTTTCTTATTGGTGGTATAAATTCTGTTAAGCATCGTTTTTCCAGAATAAACCACTTTCCCCTACTTTGAGTATCTGCTGAAGCATGTACTCCAGCTTCTTGATGATCTCAACACAAACGTCACATGGGTCCCTTACTCCACAGCTGGCCAATTTGATTCTTAGGTTCCAAAGCATCAATTTTTGTCCTTTTTTATGATATTTTCTCTTGAACAATATATTCTGTACAAATTTGTAATCTTCTACCCATTATCAGTTAAAAAGATTTCTTCATCCAATTTTCTATTGTAGTCATGTATCTTATGTCGCCTTTTACTAGCACTTTCAGTCTTACTTCTTTATACATATTTGGTAAACAGTTTAAGTTTCAAGTCAAAAATAACCACAAACACAGTGTAAAGTTAAGAAAAATTGGAAGAGACTATGACCTCACATGAAAGCCAATGTTGTTTGCTGGAATTGGATGGAATTGGGTATTTTTGTTCTGGACCATAGTTTAGAAGTTTGAGGACTTTACAGTTTTAGAAGGAAGCTTCATCAAAATAAAACTAAACACACAAACATGTTTCAACATGTTAGTTTTGACTGTATAATGCATTTACATGGTGCAAGGAAGGTGTATGTCAAATATCCTCCTGTTGACTTGCTGCTGTTGTGATGTGAGCATTAGTGATTGTGTATGTGTATGTATGAACTTGTCTGCTATTACCCTTAACTCTAACTCAGAATTACAAGAACAATACATTTTTATTGTAGAACATTTGCAAATATGAATACCAAGCAAACAAAAATATAATCCTAATACCCAGGGGTAAATATTGTCAAAATTTACTGGTGTATAAATTTGGCAATAGGACTGACCTTTTTGGACTGTTCTTCATTATTTGACTCCTCTTAATATTAGTGTTGGGTATTTTCTCCCATCATTAACTTTTCTTCTAAAACATGTTTTATGACATACTTTGTATACCATGTATATGTTGGATCATGTATTTTTCTTTTTTCCCCTTCTATCAAGATATTCTGTTACCACTAGTTCCAGTTGAAGACTCCATGTAGGATAGGGTATACAAAACTCCATGTCTAGTCTCCCTAGTCTCCCTTTATATAATTCCCATACTGCCTGACAGATTATTCAGAATTCTTCAAACATTCTTCCTGATTGATACTGTTACTTATTCTTTCTTTTTTATTGAGATATAATTGACATATGACATTACATTAGTTTCAGGTGTACAAATGATATTTTTATATATTGTGAAATGATCATCACAGTAAGTCTAACATCCATCACCATACAGTTACAAATATTTTCCTTATGATAAGAACTTTAATGATCTACTTTCCTTAAAACTTTCAAATATACATTATTATTAACTATGGTCACCACGCTATTCGTTACATCCTCAGGGCTTATTTATTTTCTAATTGTGGAAGTTTGTGCCTTTTGACCACCATCACCCATTTTGCCCATCTCCCATCTCCCCATCCCCTTCCCCCCACCTCTTGGCAACCACCAATCTGTTTTCCGTATCTATGAGCTTTTTGTTTGTTTTTAGATTCCACATTATAAGTGAGATCATACAGTATTGGTTTTTCTCTGTCTCATTGCTTCACTTAGCATAATGCCTTCAGGGTCCATCCATGTTGTCTCATAGGGCAAGAGTATTCTCCTTTTTAATGCAATAATGAAATAAAATCATAAACTTTTTTTCAAACAAAATGTATCTTTAATTATATTTGCAAACTTCACATTAGTGTTGGAAAAATTAAATGACTCTAAGATATTTTAAGGTCAAACTATCAGTCTTAAATAATTAACACTTTTAGCAAGACTTTCTTTTAGTGGAACTTTTAAATTTATTTCTTTCAATAAACTTTAAATAATTATTTTGTGAAAATTACTACAAAATAGTGCTGTAGTTATAGTGTAATGGTTTTTGAAATCTACCCCCGCCTTTTTTTTTTTCCCTTGTAAGTGAGACTTCCATGATAGGAAGGAAAATACTGTGAAAGACCAGTATGGCAGCCATGGATGTGCCCTGCTCAGGATCTTCCTTCAGAGAGAACCCGCTGTGAGGAGTTACCTGACAGTGTTCAGCTGCCACGTGTTCATTCATGCTGAGGTTGTGTTCTGTCAGTCAGTGACAGAGCACTGTAGGGAAACTTGACTCCAGCCTTGTTGCAGCTCCCCAGCTAATGGTCAGTTTTTGCCCTGGGGCTACCCATTGGCCCAGCTAAGACTTTCCAAGAGCTGCACAGCCATCTGGGTCTCTTTTAACTCAAGACTCTTCTTTCTTGCCCCTCTTCTTTCAGACTGTGATGCAGTATGACACCTGTGAAAGTCTTCCCTCCCTTTTTGCTTACTCTCTCCTCTATTTTCCACAGGCATTTCTTCCAATAAATCACTTGCGCTTCCTGTTCTGTCTTCACATCTGCCTCTAGGGGACCCAGACTGATAAAGTTTTATGCTTCTACTTGGTTGTTTGTGACTGCAGTGGTCTATGTGTTAGAGTATACAGTCAGTACTATTTAATACATTGCATTTATTGTTTTGCATTCAAAAACAGCTCTCTCTGCATATATCAGCATGATCCAAAGAATGACAGAAATTAATATTATCTCATCGGTAAAGCCCACCCCAACAGTCAGTGAGAATTCTCTTCAGTGCTAAAAAGAAAAAAAAAAAGTTTCAAACAGATGTTCCTTGTATTGGAACTTTAAAACTACCAGCATCAGGCTACAGGATAATGAACAGGAAACACGGTCCAGACCTGAGGGCGCAGTCTCAAGAATTCTCTGGTCACCACCCCAGTTGCCACACTCTGAGAGGAGGCATTAGGAAATCCCATTCACTGTATTTTCAAAATACACTAGCAATTCCAAAGGTTTTGTGGTCAAGGAACTCCCACTTCCTGTTGACAATTTGAGGAGGCTGCAAGGGTTTGGCAGCATAAAATGAGTTCTGCATGTAGCCAGTTTCCTACCATTGTAGTTCTTTGGGAGGGTAGCCGCATACTGCAAATGCCTCCTCATTAAGATAGATTCAAAAGAAAAAAAGTCCATTAGGCATAGTTTTATTTATTAAAAAAATGTATTTTATTCATTACATTTAAAAAGAAAGAGAGTTTCTCTATATAAAGTAACTGAGACAGGAGAAGCAGCAGAAACATATGAACTCTTCGCAGTAACTCTTAGTTCAAAGCGAAGGATAAACCAGGAGATACTAAGCAGACAATGCTTCAAAAATCTGTTTTCAAACCAGTGGTAGGGCAGCAGCAAACAGACTATCTGGAAAACAAAAAGTAAAGTAGTTTCCGCCTGAGAGTTTCTTTTCCATTTTATCCAAGCCTAAATAGGCTCTGTCAATTACCTGCCACATTTAAGTCAGTGTTGCTCAGATATTGATCTCTGTTTCTCACAGGAACTAAAGAGAAGCTTATAACTGAAGCAACGTTGATTCTTCTCTTATCAAGCTATGGCTTTGTCCCTTTGTTGTCTGCATGTCCCTCCTGACTATACCACCTCCTCTAAGAATTTTCCCACAAACTGGTTTAGTAGAATCTGGGCTGTGTACTCTCCAACTGTGTCTCCATGGACCATACACATTCTCTGCAGTAACAATTAACATGCTCCAAATATTTGTTATGCATCTGTCTCCAGAAATAGTGATATCCTTTAGGACAGGAATATGTATTCTACTCATTGGTGGGTCTCCAGCACCTTGCCTGGTTCCTGGCTAGCACTTGATAAGTGTTTGTTGTAAATAGAGTCACCAAATACTCACTTTTGAACCAGACGGTCCAGATCATGAGCTTTCTTTTCAGAAAATTTACTTCCAGCAAATAAATATAGTCTATTTAAGTAAATTATATTTATATTTTGAGATTCTCTTTCCAATGGTAGGTCTGCCGTTTGACCTTCTATATTAACTCACTGACTGACTGTAAGAGTTGGGGGCCCTTGATGTTACATCAGTGAAGGTGCCCCTGTGAGTATCTCACTGGAAGTTCACTGGCAGAGTTCTGAATGTATATGAGCTCATGACCATGTGGGTAGCACATACTTAAACACTAAATAAATGCAGAGTAATGTGTTTAAAAATAAGCTTTGAGAAAGTTATTCAACATCTTAATCTCAAAGTAGACTCAATCTCGTTCTCATTCTGAAATTTCTTGACAAAAAATATAATCGTATTTCAAATTAAAGGTTACATTACCCTTTAGAAGAAATCAGCTTTTTTTTTTTTTAAATGTGGGTCTCCAAGGTAGATCCAGGAGCCCTCAGGTATCCATAAAAGTAACTTCCTTTCAAAGTTTTGTCCTATGATGCTTTAAACATTTCAAGTTGAGAAACCATGAGAAAGCCCCTTCTTTTAATGATTATATTAAAATTTTATAGTTGTCACCATGTAATAAAAAACCTTCCTTTAAATATAGTTTTCAAGAAGTCAGTGCCTAAGTATGATGTTCATTTTCTTGGTAGAATAACATTTTTTGCTAACTTACAAATCCATTTAAGTAGAAGTGCTATTTTAAATATTCAAATTTATTGAATTAAAATTTGTGTCAAATTATTGCATGGAAATAACAGTATTAATAATAACCATAATTATCCTGTTCCATGTGTTTTCTGAATATTTCTATTTTATAGTATATATGTTTATAAGTTTATATTTTATAAAACTGATGACACACCTATGAGGTAAATATTAGTATCTGTATTTTAGGGTTGGAAAAGTGAGACTCAGACATTTAAGTGACTTGAACATCTAACAGGTAGTAAATAGATAAATTGAGATTTTAATCTGGAATTTTGTCAGTCCAAAGCAAATGCCCTCAACCCCTTATCTGAAAACATCTGGTGTCATGTGGAATATGTGGACTGTAGGCAGAGGAGTTTGAATTGGGATCAATAAAAACTGAACATTGAATATGTATTTCAAAGTACTTTTCACTGCTCAAAGATCAAAGACAGATTTCTGAAAAATAAAACCAACTTAATGCAATCTACATTTACTGTTACATATAGAATGAAATCCATATTATCACTGATAAACTAAAGCTATGCTTATTTCTTCTTTATTCAAAATTTTTATCAACTGTGTTAGATAGTATCGCTGAACTCATATGGCAGCCCTAGTTGATCTGAACTGAAATATGAAAATCTTTTATGACAAAATAAAAAGCAAGAAAGTGCAAAACACAGACTGCAGTGGGAGTAAGGTCAAAAATACAGAATTGACCCCAAAATAAAGTTTTACTTAAAAAAAAAAAAAACTGATCAATAATGCAAGTGATAGTTGAAAACAATTAAAATGTATTACTTCCATGGTCATAAGTGTGAATTAAATATTAAAATTATGGATCCTCTATAGCAAAGGAGTTTTTAAAATTATTACACACAACAGTTTATATATTTAAAATTTTTAATTATTAATCAATTAAGCAATGTAGGATTTGATTTCAGCTTCAACCCAATCTGGAAGTGTTTTGTTTTGTTTTGTTTTTTTCTGCCTAAAAAGGAGTGGTTATTAAATACTCTTCATCACTACAATTTGCGTGGAACCCAGAGATGGCTGAGCAAGTCTCAGAGGGTTTATGTACAGGACATATAGAGGGAAACATTATTTCCCACCTGAGGAAGCAGCAGCAGGTACAGTACAGGGGGTTTTAGATGGAAGAAAAATCTCCTCAGCAAAGTATTTGGTAAAAATTACGTATTGAAAGTAGAGTTGGAACAGTTGCAAAAACAGATACAGAACATGTTCCGTAACTAGAATGTGGGCTCTGAGACCAGGCAGATGTGTCAGCGCTGGTCTGGGACAGAAGCTGTGTGAAGCACACAGAAGAGAATGAGCAGAACCCACACTCGTTCTGTATCTTTATTAACTTCCGATTTCATGATCAGAAACAAAACAGCTTGCCAGTTATGGGTATCAAAGCTCAGTGGGCTTCTTCCACTCTGAAAATTTACATTGTCACATATATGCAATAAAAGCTTAAGGAAATACATAAGGCATTCTTAAGTCACACATTTCTTATATGTAAAAACTTCTGCTCTTTCTTACTGTTAGTTTGTTTTAGAGACTTCATCCTAATGGGAAGAAATTGAGCTGAGTGCGTTTACATAGCATGAGACACTATTTAAAGAGAGAGGAGAGGCAAACATGAAACTGAAATTTTCATAACAAAGAAAAAGATAAAAGAAAATAGTTACCCTTTGTTTAGTCTCTGTTAGAGAACAAATACTCATAATTAAACTGTAACTGGAATCAAAATGTAGTTTGGGATAAACAACCTAAATGGCCTCCAAGATAAATTACAGTACTCATTTCTCTATTGTTGGTTTGTTCTTTCCAGTTTCATCAGGAAGCAGGACTGTGGGGATTCTGCACTTGTATGTCACCACGGAGCAGGTTCTCTCGTGCCAGCAAGCTTTGCAGCTTGTTTGAGTCTGTCCACTTGCTCACCATCTGGAACTGTTTCATATTCTCTAGAAAGAGAGAGAGAGACACAAGGAGAGAGAGTAGGGGAAAGAGAGAAAGGGAGGTAGGGAAGGGAGGAAAGAAGGAAAGAGATGAAAAAAAGAGAGAAAGGATGAGTAACATCACTGGGTTGACTTTTTATTTGTAGAGATTTCCGTGTGCTTATCAAACCCAGGCATCCACACCACGCAGAGGCACCCTACCAGCCACAATATTTCTGACATTGGGTTTGACTACAGAACTACTCCCTACAAATGTGTAGGTTCTGGATCCTATAACATTACTCTAGATTGTCAAGAGAAAAATCCAGTTTTATTTTTTAAATTTAGTTTTCAGTCTTTTGCAAGTTTTAACCCATAATCCTCAATTTGCTGTGATCTTTATGAAGCTATGTTTGATTTGTGGGGAAAACTGACAACGTGAATTTTTTCCTAAGGAAGATACAGCTTGTGTGTTCTTCGGCTCATGCTTTGCCATGGGTAGAGGTGGGCTGGGGAGAGGGCACAATGGGACTAAAGCTCTGTTCTAATCAGGACACTCCTTGCACCAAAATGCTTGCCCATGCCAGTCTTTTCTTAGGACACAGCAAGATGAAGAAACTGATTTAAAAGGCTCTTAGGTTAAAGCCTCATCTGTTTAAAATTTGTGAGAAGGCATATCTGTTCACAACTTCATGAAATTCAAAAGATACAGTACTCACTCAACATTTTGATTTATAACTAGCACTGGATAATTTAAAAGAAAAACCCTACAGCTCATACTGTGCTTACAGCCTAAAGAAACCTCCAGGTATTATGTCTGAAAATTATTGCCTTAAATCTTCTGGCCAATTTTATAATTGTTTCACAGAAAAGGAGAGAAGTTCCTTGTTGCATTCCCCAGAGAAGGGGTCAGTAATTAAGACACACGTGCCAAACAAGACACGAGAACTTGTTTTCATTGGTAAGCATGCTAGTAGCCGTCTCCTGAGAGAATAATCACCAGCTGCATTTTGTAACATGTGAGAATGTGTGGGTGGAATAACCACTTCCCCACTTATCTTCTGCCTGGTCTCAGTATCACTCTGCCCCACCTGGCTCCCCAGAAGCACAGGTGCTACCAGCAAGACACCCTACTTGTTTAAGGGATGGTCAGCCCCAGCTGGCCTCCTAGTCCAGTATTTGGTCCATCATCAGAATATGGAAGGGGATTATAAAGTAAGAAAAATAAAACCAGTATTTGTTGTGCACCCTGTACCTATGAGACATCTTTATAATCTTCAGAGTGATTAAAGAACTTTCCCAGAATGAGAGTCATAACTGGTTTGAACCTGTGACTTCTGAATCTGAGGCCTACCATAATTTCATTACATTTGGTTCCATGTCTTTGTAAAGAACACAGTTACTATTCTTTAGAAGAAATCTCTTAAACTGTTACCCTTAGAAACCATTGCCCCAAAGGTTATTAACTTGTCGTAAAGAAAGTATTTTGTGATGAACTGTGTGGAGGTCTATGTATTAAAAATCACCCTCTCCCCCATAGAATTCCTTGTAGACTAATAAATTGGTGTGCATTGTGACTCTTCTAGAGAGAGATCAGAATGGCTGTGCTTCTAAAATTTCTCTCCTTACATGGTACATCTGTTAATATTTCCTTGAGTCAGTGTTCCACAGAACAGCATGGACAAAATACTTCATACACTTAAATAGTAATTATAACTGATACTAGAATAATCAGTCATGAGATGAAAAATACAGAGTAAAGAAGCCAGGCCCTGCTTTGTGTGGTGGCTGCTAGCCACTGGTTGGCAGGACCAGGTCGGGAGTTGGCTAAGTGTGGAACCCTGGGGGTCCCCAAGGCTAGTGCTAGCTCACTGGTGGTGGAGTCAGGGTCCAGAAGACTCCAGGGCTGTTGCTCACCCACTGGTGGGTGAGACCAGGTCCTGGGCAGAGCCGGGTTTTGGAGTCTGGTTGCAAGGCCCAGGGTCCCAGAGCTGGTGTCAGATCTCTGGTAGGAGAGGAGGGCTCTCGACACAGTTGAGCACAGGGTCTAGAGTGCCACAAAGCTGGGGTTGGCCTGCTGATGGGCGGGGCCAGGGCCCAGCTGGTCCTAGGGCAGGCTGGGCCACAGGCTGAGGGACTGTGGTTTTCTTGTGTCTGTTGTCAGTCCCCTGGTGGGTGAGGCTGATCCAGAGACTAGAGCAGGCTTCCTGGAGGGCAGGCCTGGGGCCCAGGGCATTCTGGAACTGGTGCCTGCCCACTGGTGGGTGGAGTTGGGTCCTGGGCCCTCTGGTGGGCAGGGCCAGGCCCAGAGGCAGTTGTGGGCTCAAAGGGTCTTTAGGAAGCCTGTCTGCTCATGAGTGGGGCTGTGTCCCCACCCAGTTAGTTGCTTGGCCTGAGGCGTCCCAGCACTGCTGCCTACAGGCAGAAGGGCCAGGGCAGGGCTGTGTCCTGGGGCTAATAAGCTAGGAGGAGGATTCCACAATGGCACTTTCTAGCACCAGGGGCCATGTGATAGCATGAGCTCCCAAGAATGGCTGCTGCCAGTGTCCGTGTCCTTAGGGTGAGCTGCAGTTGTCTCTGGGAGACTCTCCAGGATTAGCAGGTGGATCTGACCCAGGCTCCTATCAAATTACTGCTTCTTCCCTGGGTCCCAAAGTATGTGAAATTTTGTGTGTGCCCTTTAGGAGTGGACTATTTTCCATAGCCCTCTAGGACTCCTGAAAGTAGTAAGTTCCACTGGCCTTCAAAGCCATATGCTCTGGGGGCTCATCTTCCTGTTGCAAGACGCCTGGGCTAGGGTGCCCGTCATGGAGCTAAGACCTCTAGCTCCTTGGGGAGAACCCCTGCAATGTAATTATTTTCTAGTTTGTGGGTCTCCCACCTGGGGGTATGACACTCGATTATATTGCCAGTCCGTTCCTCCTACCTGTCTCGTTATGGTTCCTTCTTTATGTCTTTAGCTATAGAAGATTTTTTCTGGTAGATTCCAATGTTTTTAATTGACAGTTGTTCTGCCAATAGTTGTGATTTTGGTGTGCTCGTGAGAGGAAGTGAGCTCAGGGTCTTTATACTCCTCCGTCTTGCACTCTTCTATGACTCCACTCCCATGCACTGCTCTCAAGAAGGTATCAGAAGGTGTTCCACCAAATTGAGAGAATAAACTGAGAAAGAGGAAATCAGAAATGCTAAGTGAAATAAGACAGATAAATACTGTATGATATCACTTATATGTAAAATATGAAAAATAATACCAACTAGTGAATATAACAAGTAAGAAACAGACTCACAGATACAGAGAATAAATCAGTGGTTACCAATAGAGAGGGAAGTGAGGAGGGCAAAATAGGGGTAGGGGACTATGATGTACAAACTATTATGTATAAAATAAATAAGCTACAGGGATGTATCATAGAATACAGGGAATATAGCCAGTATTTTGTGGCAATTACTAATGGAATATAACCTTTAAAAATAGTGAATCACTATGTTGTAAATCTCTAACTTAGGTAATACTGTACATCAACTATAAATTTAAAAATAAATAAAAGTAAAATTTTTTAAATCAAGTTTTTAAAAAGCATTATTTATCTATGCAATATAAAGCTTATTAATTTTGAGCTAATCTGTTTGACATTTGGATTTGACATCTTTAGATTACTTTCTTCACAGAATTTTAATTGGCAAAATGTTCTCATGACAACAAAACCCATCACAATACCAAACGAAGAGTACATGTTTAAGGACTAAAGGATGCTTTGTGTAAATTTACTGCTCTGCTCACTGAAAATGGTTAATTATTAAAAGAGAATTTTCAGTGCCTATGATGGGGCACACATAATAGGAAACACAGAGAAGAACTTAGTGTGGTTTTCAAGGACCTCACTGCCTAAAAGGAGAAACAGGCTTATTAACAAGTATAACAAGTTTTTGTATTGTTTTGTTTTTTTGGAGAAGGTATCAGTCTATGTTCCCAAAGTAGCTCCTATCAGCTGCCTGTATCACACAGCCAATTAAATGACAACAGTATTATTCTAGTCTACTGAGGATTAAATAGAATTCAAAATTTGTCAGAAGTTTTTTGAATTTGAAGGCACTCAAACTCAAAAATCTTATGTTCCCCACTTCCAGTGTTCTTGGTCATTAACTATCTTTGTATAAATTTTGGTCAGCCATCTGTTGGTTTATAGCCCTTTTTATTCCTAGCGCCTCAAGGATATATGCCTCTGGCATCTGGATGTGGATAGAATCCAGTCTGTTGTACTTGGTAAGTGGCTGTGGATTTGGTAGATGGCTAATGTCCCTTGGCATCTGTTCCTAAATACTGGGTTCAAATTTTGCTTTTGGACATCCTACTCTTCCCTCTGCTCCCCGCTAGACAGGCTCTTCTGGAGCACCTTGTTTGGTGCTGCACCTCTAATTCTTCTACTGCGTCCTTTCTTACATGTCCACAGGGTAATCTGTATCAACACTCAGTTTACAGACACAAACCTGTACACAAGTAACTAGGGGAGTACTGAAAAGAAACCTTGAGGAGAAAACTTTAACTCTGTCTGTGAGGTCAAGAAAATGTCAAGAGATCTCTGAAGAATGAATAAGGAGGATTCTGGAGGGAGACATTGAGAGTGGAGATTGAGAGGAGGGAGGATGTTCTAGACTGATGGAATCCCTTACGCAAAGACACAGTGAGAGATGAAGCGAAAACAAAATTTATATGACTACAACATAGGATGTTAAGGTAGAGATGTGGTTGAACATGCCAAAAAGTATACATAAACTTATGAACATTAAATATCAAAAAGATTTTATATAGGAGTAACAAATCAGATACAGATCTTAATATTACTCCGGCAGTGACTTAGAAGGCAAAATTGGAGGTAGGTATGCTTGAACTTGGTAGTTGAACCCAAACTTTACTATAAATAGAATGTGAACACTAGAAACAAACTTTTTTTTTTTGGTTTTGTTCACAAGTGCATCTTTAGCACCTGGAGGAGTTGCTGACATATAAATCAAATGAATAAAAACAGAAGAGTACTCATTATTTAGCTAGCTACCCAGCCAGCCAGCCAGCCAGCCAGAACGGAATGCTTGCACTATACTAATCATATCCTAGATACTGAAAGGATGTATACAATTGGAATAAAAGAGGGCCAAAGACAGAAACTTAGAAACATGAATATTTAACAAGGGAGTGAAGAAAAGGATCATTAAGAGACTTTAAAAAATTATAGAGAGAGGAGATGAAACTAACAATTTGTCACACTGAGAGCTAGAGGTAAACACGATTTCGTGGATAATAAAGGGATTGCCAGTATTTTGGTGCTTAGATCAGATTACAATACTAATTGGTCATTGTCCATTTTTTCCCCTTTTTTATTAAAAGTATAATTTACAAACAGTGAAAAACACAGACCATAAGAATATAGTTCAGTGAGATTTGAGAAATACAACTCCGTGGCCCACATACTTATCAAAATACGGGACATTTCTTTCTCAAAATGTTCCCTCCTGTCCTTTTGCAGCTAATTCCTCCCACAAAGAGGTAACTGCTGCTTGGATTTTTTTTCCTCCATGAACTTCTTTTGCCATTTCCTATGTCTGATCTTATCATATGAATGTAAGACCACTTGATACTGTGTCACAAGTCAATAAATTTCTCTCTGTGCTCCAATTTAGTTTTTATTAACTGATAAAATGTGCAATCTGCTGTTAAGCTTTGTGAATTTGGGATGTTTATTTAAATTATATTATTTTCAGTTTTAAGATTTCTATTGTTTTTTCTTTTCATAGTTTATATTGCTCTGTTGAGGAATATATTTCCATCTTTTCACACACTACCTTTGTATTTAAATTCGTGAAATGTATATATTAACTGCTTTAAAGTCACTGGGCTAATTCCAACATGTGTGTCACATCTGGGTTTGTTTCTGTTCAGTCTAATTTTCTTGGTTGTGAGTCATTTTTTAAAAGTTGTCTTTGAATATCCAGTAAATTCTGGTTGAATTTGGGCGTTGTGACTACTACGGTACTTAAAGCCTACATTATTCTGTCTTTAAAAAATGTTGAGATTTGTTCTAGCAGGCTGTTAATTTGCTGGTGGCTCAACTTAATTCTGTGGAGGCTTAGTTTTAGGCTTTGT
The DNA here is from genome assembly GCF_048773025.1 of Camelus bactrianus. Lineage (NCBI taxonomy): Eukaryota > Metazoa > Chordata > Mammalia > Artiodactyla > Camelidae > Camelus > Camelus bactrianus. Next base: position 61,668,062 of record NC_133541.1, read on the forward strand.
TTAAATAGTTCTAGAGTAGCTCTCACTTTAGGGCTAGACTTGTCCTATTCTTAAGGTATGACCTCTCTAAGATTTCAACTGAATGACTGGGTTTTTCAGAGAGACGTCTCTACTCTGGCTGTCTCCTCTCTCCTCTCTCTGGTCTCCGGTGTATTCCAGTACCAAGTACACTCTACAGTCTCCATGCTTCTCATTGTCCCTTAGTAACTACGGTTTTCCAGGCCTTGTGGAGTTTTACTCTGCGTGTGTGCAGCTTATTATTTGGCCAAAGATGGAAGGGGATCCCTGTGCAGATTCCTGGGGCTCCTTGTCTGTGCTGCTCCCTGCTTTCTGATACCCTGCTCTCCAAATTCTGGCCATGTCAAAACCTTGAACCTGTTCTCTCTTGCCTCTCATTGGACAGACCAGTTCTCTCTGTTTGGACTCTAGTTCCCTGTGCTACAATTTGAAACGTCCCTAAGCAGAATAATGGAGTGAATCTGTGTGTTTACCTTTCCTCAAGGATCCAAATCCCTGTACTGTCTGTTATACAAAGTCTGAAATCAGTTGATTTTTACTTTTTGCCTAGATTCACAATTGTTTATTGCAGGAGAACTATTCCACAATACCCGATAAGCTGTCATAGCCAGGACAAGGAGGTCTGTCCATTGGGTCTTGCAGTTGGAATGCTTTTGGAGACCAGATGACTTTCAGGATCATAGCGTGGCAGATGTCTGTCATTCACTTTGTAACAGACAGCTCCTCCCCTTCTTCCAAGCGTCTATGGTCTCTGAGGACCTTACAGAGGTTTGTTGTACTTAAATCTTACGGACATAGTACCTATTCATTAGCACTGTTTTTAGAAAGATATGTAGTTCTTTACATTTTCACGCATATTACCACATCTATCTCTAAGTCACACACTTTTTCATAATCAGATGTCATTTTTCAAGTCACCTAAGTGAAGCTGGAAAGGAAGCAAACTAATATGTTGATGGATGGATTCAGTCAATACTAAAACTGACATTTAGGTCATTCTCATGACCAAAAAACCATTGATTCAGTTGCTTTTCATTTGCAATAAGTTAGAGGGTTTTCATGTGGACAATCTGTATTCACCAATTGTACTGGAGTCACACACACACATAGCTTAAGTTATGCATGACAGTGCACTCTGCCAAATGACTGCACAGCTGGAGAGTTCACTGCGGGTAGCAGCTGGGTGAGGATCCTCAAAAGATGGGTGGGTGTTGAAGGAGTTCTGTCTTGCTTTTGTACCCAGAAGGCTTACTGTTAGCATCCCACAAACACAAAGAAGAGATTAGAGTTTATTGTTCATTTTCCCCTCATGGGGAAGCCATGTATGTTTATGCCCTAAAGATTGCACATTTTAAAGAAAAAGCCACTTACACTGTGGAATTAACCAAATTGACTATCTTCCCAGTTTGAATTCACTGGATAACGGCTAATCCCCACTTTACATTATGCTCTAAAGACTGAGCCAAAGGATTCTGAAGGCCTGCATTTCCAGGTTTTCTCATCTGTAATACAAACACCAGTTAAAGACATAATATCATTTTATGCTACTCTCAAAGGGCATCTAGCAAAGCTGGCTAGCATTACTGCAACATTTTAATTACTGGTGCTTACCACAATTTGCAATAATTACAGTTCATTTAGTGAGCTGGTTCTTAATTGCAGACACTGCTAAAGTAACAGTTGAATAAAAAATAAAGTACACTTTCATAAAAAATAAAATACACTTTCATATATATACTATATATGTATATAAAATATGATTGAGAAAGATGTAAGCTTATAAAGAAATAAACTAACATATTCTACTAGACCAAATTCTAAAGCAGAGATATTAAAAATAGTTTTCTAAACCTAAAGTCTAAGTAAATTTAATCATCAGGACAAGTTGCTCTATCATTTATGGAATTTTCTTTCTTTAGTACAATTTCTAATTTTATGCCTCTTTGTATTAAAGCTCAATGAGTGAATTCTAGTAGGTAAACTCTCAATTTCTATTCATTATCAGGTGGCAAATCTCAAAGATAGAAATAACTCCTATATAAAATGAATTTTCATCTAAAATAAAAAGCAGTTCTGGAAAACTCATAAAAATTCTGTTCTTACTCATTTTTCACTTCATTGAATACCAAATAATCATGAGATTTTACCTGATATAAATGTAGGTCATATGGGGATCAGAATCTTTGGTGGATGAGGAAGCAAGGGAAATGCTAAGAAAAGCTAAACCAAAGAGAAAAGAATAGCTAGTGAAAGGGCTTATTCTCTTGATAAGAAAGTACATTAGGTTCTAACTTCTCTGGTTGCCATACTTTTCTGGGTGTCCTGGAACAATTCCCCCAAGTTCACTGTGCTTCAGTGTTCCTGAAGGCAAGTAAAAGATCATAGTGGATTCAGTTCTTCTTTAGAGGAATACCTACATTTTGATGGCCACATGGGTTAATACACTTGAGAGCTCTTTGAATAGATGGGATGCACCAGGATGCCTTCTAGTAGGTCACTAGACTGCTGCTCAGTATGGCCAGTTCCATTGAATATCCTTGGCAGTTTGGTCCCAAAGATGGGAAGCCAAGGAAGGACTGTAGGAACAGAGTAATACAGAGAATAATTCCATCAGGTAACTCCATAAGCTTGCAGATTAGCTTCTGAGTTGTGGAATTCTGTTATAAAACCATGTCTTCAACATGCAAAGTGAATTGGAGAAAGGAAACAGTAAAGAAACCTAAGGAATTCCCTCTGCTCTTAAGAAGCTTCTTCTGAAAGTGAAAAACTTCATGAGTATTCTTCAATGTCAAAATATTCTCAGCTTGTATCTAGTTAACTTCACAAGTTACATAAAGCAGTCCTCACAGTTTTTAAAAAATTCTGGACATTAAAGGAGAGAAATTTTAGTTGACTTAACCAAGAAAATGGGAAACACTTCTATCTATTGAACACACACGTATTTCTTTGATAACATGGGGTTTGAAGGTGATAGTTCTCTTTCAAAAAATTAATCCCTTCCCAGACAGGTATTATAATAGTTATATTACAAGTCTTCAGCAAGTTACTTGTCTTTAATTTCCAGTAGTCTTGAAGAGAACATTTTGAGTCAAAGCAACAAAACAATACAAATGAAATACCCTTCACGACAAGAGTTGTCTTCTGAGTAGTTGGCTTTGATTAGAGCAGGTAGTAATTTGAAAAGTGATGCATCTCTCAAAATCATTTAATTCATATTAAAACCACATTGTGATCTTTATAAGAAAAAATGACATGTTGATTCTCAGAATGAAAAGAATGTTCTTTCTGGTTACAGTTTGAACATCTTGCACCTCATGGAGCAGTATGAGTGAGGCAGACTGGCCCAGTGATGAAGTGTGAGGCTGTGAAATCTTAATGATCATTTAAACCTATGTGATCATGGGTAAAATTATTTAACTTGAGTATTATTTGTTAAAAATAAATGTTAATTATATTTACCTCATAGGTTATTTTGATTGGTGAGGATCACATGAATTAACTGAATTGAATAGAATAAAAATTTAGTTTTGTTCAGAGTAAATATGGACTAGGTGTTAGCTATTATCATTATTGGTACTATTACACAGAAGACAGAAAACACTGTAAATTAGGAGACCTGAGCTGTATTCCAGCTTCTTAGTTCACTTCTTTTGCAAACCTTTCAACATACTTGAGCCTTAGTCTCACAATCAGTGAATCTAAGGGGCTGGGTAGTAAGATCATGTAGGTTCCTGCAAGTTCTAACTCTTTAATGATACATGCAAGTTTCGGTTTTATTCAGTGCTGGCTTTGAGCAAAAATTGTAATATATGTAATGTGATTCTAGATTCTCCATCTTCATTTATTTTCTGCAGTTTCCTGCTCTGCAAGGTGACTACACCAAGTCACCCAGGTTCTTTGTGCCATCACAAGATTTGTGGAAGTAGTATCTTAGCATGTTTTGAAAGCATTTGGGGTATATCACAGATTCATTTTGCTTACAAGAAAGGTTCTCTGGCAATGGCAAGTAAGCAAGAAGGTGCCAATGTTAAATCCAACCTTAAATGTAACAGATTTCAATGTATTATGCTAAGGCAATAAATGTCTCTGTAATATCAACAGCTTATAATAACAATGATTTATTTCTTACTCACATTAACATTCCAGCTGCTGCTATTACAGTCGCTGAAGTTAGTGGCTGCATCTCTACTTTACATGCCTTCTCATTCTTGCACCCAGGATGAAAGACCTGCCCTTAGATCAATCATTATATTTTTCAGGCAAAGGTAAGAGCAAGAGAGTTAGTTGGCAAGCACATGCAAGGGCTCTTAAAAACTTCTGATGAAGGTGGCTTACTTTGTGTTCACTGACGTGCCATAGGCAAAATCAGTTCACAAGGCCAAATTTAAAGGCAATAGACTGTGATGTAAAACAGGAAGGAGGAGGGAATATCTGGGAGCAATGATAATAGTCTGTCACAGTTTTCAGAAGATCCTCTTTATTCCTCAGGGTTGTTAAAGACCCAGATCCTTCTAAATTTAATCAATTTAAATATTCCTTCTCTACTAAGGCTTCCTTAATTTCTCTGGTCAGTGGTTCATTGATCGATTCATTTGTATTCCTATGGCATCTTACACATCTCTCTCTGATAGTACATATCACAGTGCATTATAATTAGATGAGTCGTTGTGCTGGCAAGTGTTTAACAAACGTAAGTCTAGGGGAAAGGAGTCCTAATTTGTAAGATTTGCCAATTTCCATGGTGTTAGTACTTTACCATAGCTGATTTCAAGTGACCAACATGTTAATAATGAAACATGGAATTGGGAAAAGATGTAGAGTAACACAAAATTATGAGATTTCCAGCATATAGAAATAATAGGTATAAATAAACTCAAATGCATAGATCAGTAAAATGTGGTAAAACAATAAAGTGATGAGTTTTGAATATTTATTACCTGTGTTTTAATATAATTTATTTAATTGTAAATTTATATAGTTAAATTTTTTAGTAATGAGACTGTTCAACAACCATCTTACAAAATTCCTGGAGTTACAGCAATGAGTTCTCATGAGCAGATACAATGGCTCCAGCATAACACTGAAATTTTGATGTCGTTTTTCTTTTTGCTAAAGATTGGGTGTCCTTAAAGACAGGAGCTGTATCTTCATTAATCTTTTTATTCACAGTGCCTAGCATGGTGCCTGGCATTCAGTAGCCTCAATGTCAACTGAATAAATGAGTGGAAAAAAATAGGGAATTAACAGGCATTATAGAGAATAGTATGAATGGATATGAACAAACTTCACTGGATTGGTATCCTTCTAATTGAGAGAATTATGGAAACTATATATACCTTAATCCATAAGGAAATAAATAAAAAAAAAAAGTAGAAACCACTGCCCCACCTTGCCTGAGGTGACTCAGACATATCCCCAGAGATGTCGTTGCCACTAAAAGCTTTATTTTCCCTTTCTGATAAAATACTGAGCTGTATTGGATAACTTGTTTAGTGATAATAATAGCTTTTATTGAGGACTAGGGAAGAAGCATTAAGTCTTATATTGTTTTATCCTCATAGCAACTCTGAAGTAAATTACATTATTATTTCCTGTTTTATAGATGAATATCCAAGATTTAGAGAAGCTAAGTAACTTGCTCAGGATTCTAAAAACAGAATGAGTTAGAGCAAGAATTTTATTCTGCACAACACTGTAAAATTATTATAAATCAATAAAAAAAAAAGTTTAAAAAAAAAGAATTTTATTCTGAACCATCTGGCTCTAGAGATTTTTTTGCTCCTCAGAAGCAGAGCTGGGGAATGTTTTACCTTCTCATTTTACAGTGAATGACATTTGCCACTTTAATGAACTCCTTTGTTTCAGACATAAATGCTTTATTTCTAAAGCATGCAAAGACTTTTAACATACTCTGATAATTTCCTCTAAGCAGAACTTCACTTTATGTTGCCAAGCTTAACAATAACATCAGGTTATTGAATATTATAATGATTCTTCTAATTCATCAGTTGCTTTCTATTTATTGATTTCCTGATAATATAAACAAATTTCATTCAGTAAACCAAAAAAGTAATCCTAATCTTTTTTTTAATCTTTTTTTAAATTGAAGTATAGTTGATTTATAATATTTTGTTAGTTTCAGATATACAGCAAAGTGATTCAGTTACATATATATTTTTTCAGGTTATTTTCCATTATAGGTTATTTAAGATATCGAATATATTTCCCTGTGTTATACAGTAAATCCTTGTTGCTTATCTATTTTATGTATCGTAGTTTGTGTCTGTTAATCTCATACTCTTAATTTGTCCCTCCCCTCTATCTTTCCCCTTTGGTAACCACAAATTTTTTTCCCTATGTCTGTGAGTCTCTTTTTAATATATAGATTCATTTGTATTATTTTTTAGATTCCACATATAAATGGCAACATACAATTGTCTTTCTCTGACTTACTTCACTTAGTATGATAATCTCTAGGTCCATCTGCATTGCTGCAAATGGCAATTTTTCATTCTTTTTTATGGCTGAGTAATAGCCCATTGTGTGTGTGTGTGCACGCGCGTGCCAGGCACATATTCTTAAATCACTCATCTGTTGATGGGCACTTACGTTGTTTCCATGTCTTAGCTATTGTAAGTAGTGAAGCTATGAACACTGGGGTGCATGTATCTTTTCAAATTAGAATTTTGATCTTTTCTGGATATACACCCAAGAGTGGAATTGCAGGAACATATAGTTGCTCTATTTTCAGTTTTTCAAGGAGCCTCTATACTGTTTTCCATACTGGCTGCATCAATTTACATTCCCACCAACAATGTACTAGGCTTCACTTTTCTCCCCACCCTCTTTAGCATTTATTATTTGTAGATTTTTTTGATGATAGCCATTTTGATCAGTGTGAGGTGATAACCTCATTGTGGGTTTGATCTGCATTTCTCTAGTAATTAACAGTTGGGGCATCCTTTCATGTGCCCATTGGCCATCTGTATGTCGTCTTTGAAGAGATATCTATTTAGGTCTTCTGCCCATTTTCTGATAGAGTTGTTTGTTTTTTTGATATTGAGTTGTATGAGTTTACATATTTTAGATCTTAATCACATCATTTACAAATATTTTCTCCCAGTCCATAGGCTGTCTTTGCATTGTGTTGATTGTTCCTTTGCTGTGCAAAAACTTTGTTACTCATTTGTTTATTTTTGCTTTCATTTCTTTTCTCTTGAGAGAATGAACTAAGAAAATATTGCTACAATTTATGTCCAAGAGTGTTTTGCCTATGTTCTCTTCTAGGAGTTTTATGGTGTCATGTCTTATATTTAGGTCTTTAAATCATTTTGAGTTTATTTTTGTGTATGGTGTGAGAGTATTCTAATTTCATTGATTTACATGAGGCTGTAGAGCTTTCACAACACAACTTGCTGAAGTGATGATCTTTTTTCTGTTGTATATTCTTTTTTAAAAATTATCAATGCTCATTTTATTGGGGCTGTTGTTTCAATCAAATATTTAACTCACATGGATTGATTCATGCTATACTTTAGTGACAAAGCTAAGCATTTTGACTACTTTTATAAGGCACATCAAAAACATCACAAAATAATGTAATTGTCATGAGACTTAGTTTGTCTTTCCTCAATAGCAAATATATCACTACTTTTCCTTTGAAAATCTTCAAAGATTCATGTATGCAAATATTGAATGACAGTATTATAAAAACACATATATATTTTGATGATCTCATCTGACTGAAAAGTGAGCTCAAAAAGATGACCCAGAATTCACAAAACTTGGTTTTCACTTTCAAACCTATTTAACATATTCCTGCCTCCTTCATTAAAATTAATAACCATAGGTGTATGGGTTTATTTCTGGGCTCTCTGACCTGTTTCATTGATCCATATGTTTTTGGGCCAGTACCTTGCTGTTTAAATTACTTTTGCTTTGTAGTATTATCTGAAGTCTGGAAGGTTATGCTTTGTTCTTTTTCCTCAGGATTGCTCTGGCAATTCTGGGTCTTTTGTTGTTCTATATAAATTTTAGTAGTATTCTCATTCTGTGAAAATTATCATAGGTAATTTGATAGGGATTGCATTAAATCTCTAGGTTGCTTTTGGTAGTATGGCCATTTTAACAATATCAATTCTATAATCCAAGAGGATGGGAATCTTCCCATTTGTTTGAATTATACTGTCTTCTTTATCAATTTTTTATAGTTTTCAGCATAAAGGTCTTTCACATCCTTGGTTAAACTTATTTGTAGGTATTTTACTTTTTTATATGATTTTAAATGGGATTTCTAAACTTTATCTTTCTGATACTTCATTGTTAGTGTAAAGAAATGCAACAGATTTCTGTATATTAATCTTGGCTCCTGCTACCTCGCTGATTTTATTTAGTAGTTCTAATAGATTTGTGTGGAGTCTTTAGGGCTCTATACATGGAGTATCATGTCATCTGCAAATAGTGATGGGTTTGCCCCTTCCCTTCCAATTTGGATACCTTTTATTTCTTCTTCTTGTCTGATTACTAGGGCTAGGACTTCCAATACTGTGTTGAATAGAAGTGGTAAGAGTGGGCATCCTTGTTTTGGTCCAGAATTTAGCAGGAAGGCTTTCAGCTTTTCACCATTAAATATTATGTTGGCTGTAGGTTTGTTGTGAATGGCTTTTATTATGTTGAGGTATATTCCCTCTTACCTACTTTGACAAGAGTTTTTATCATGAATGGATGTTGAATTTTATCAGTTGTCTTCCTTGAGTCTATTGACATAATCATGTAGTTTTTGTCTTTCATTTTGTAACTGTGGTATATATCACCTTGACTGATTTGAGTATGTTGAACTATCCTTGCAACCCTGGAATGACTCCAACTTGATCACTGTGTATGGTCCTTTTTATGTATTGTTGGATTCAGTTTGCTAATATTTTGTTGAGTTTTGCATCTGTGTCCATCAAAGTTATTGGCCTATAACTTTGTTTTTTGTGGTTTCTTTGTCTGGTTTTGCCATCAGGGTGATGGTGGCTTCGCAGAATGAATTTGGGAGTATTCCCTCCTCTTCAAACTTTTGAAATAGTTTGAGAAGTATAGGTATAAGTTCTTCTTTGTATGTTTGGTAGATTTCCTCAGTAAGGTCATCTGGTCCTGGACGTTTGTTTGCAGGGAATATTATATTACAAATTTTATTTTACTTCTAATGATTGGTCTGTTCAACCTATCTGTTTCTTCTTGATTCCGTTTTGGCAGGTTGTACGTTTCTAGAAACTTGTCCATTTCTTCCTGATTGCCCAACTTGTTGGCATAAAACTGTTCATAGTATTCTCATGATTTTTTTTTTTTATTTCTGTGGTATTGGTTGTTATTGCTCTTTTTTCATTTATCTTTGCAAGAAAGAAACCAGCTCTTGGTTTTATTGAACTTTTCTATTGTTTTAATTTTTCTTTTTATTGAAGTATAATTGACTTACAATGTTTCAGGTGTACAGCAAAGTGATTCAGTTATACTTATGTGTGTGTATAATATGTATATAGTGTATATAGTATAACATATACTATATATATATATATTCTTGTTCAATTATTGCCCATTATAGGTTATTATAAGATATTGAATATAATTCCCTCTGCTATACAGTAGGTCCTTGTTGTTTATCTGTTTTATATATAGTAGTGTGTCTATGTTAATCCCAAATTCCTAATTTATCCCCCCACCCACCCACCCCCTTTCCTCTTTGCTAACCATAAGTTTGTTTCCTGTGTAAGCTTATTTCTGTCTTGTAAATAAGTTCATTTGCATCTTTTTTCTAGATTCCACATATGAGTGATATCATATGATACTTGTTTTTCTCTGTCTGATTTACTTCATTTAGTATGATAATCTTTAGGTCGATCATGTTGCTGCAAATGGCATTAGTTCATTCTATTTTATGGTTGAGTAATAAGCCACTGTATATGTGTGTGTGTGTCTATGTGTGTATATGTATATATTCATACACACAACATTTTCTTTATCCATTCATCTGTCAGTGGACATTTAGGTTGCTTCCATGTCTTGGCTTTTATAAATAGTGCTGCTATGAACATTGGGGTGCATCTGCCTTTTCTCCAGATACATGCTGAGGAGTGGAATTGCTAGATTATATGGCAATTTTTTCAGTTTTTAAAGGAACCTCTGTACTCTTCTCCATCATGGCTGTACCAATTACAGTCCCATCAACAGTGTACTAGGGTTTACTTTTCTTCACACCCTCTCCAGCATTTATTATTTGTAGACTTTTTGATGTTGGCTATTCTGACCATGTGAGGTGATATCTCATTGTGATTTTGATTTGCATTTCTCTAATAATTAACTATGTTGAGCATCTTTTCATGTGCCTATTGGCCATTTGTATGTTGTCTTTAGAGAAATATCTATTTAGATCTTCTGCCAATTTTTTGATTGGTTGTGATTTTTTTGTTTGCTTGTTTTGATACTGAGCTATATGATATGTTTGTATACATTGGAAATTAATCCCTTTTTGGTTGTATCATATGCAAGTATTTTCTTCTATTGCATAGGTTCTTTTCATTTTGTTTATGGTTTCCTTTTCTGTGCAAAAGGGTTTAAGTTTAATTAGGTCCCATTTGTTTATTTTTGCTTTTGTTTCCATTACTTTAAGAGATAGATCCAAAAAAATACTGCTGTGATTTAAGTCAAAAGAGTGTCCTGCCTGTTTTTCTTTAGGGACTTTATAGTATCTAGTTTAGATACTATAGTTTAGATTAGATTTAAATCTTTTAGTTTTGAGTTTAGTTTTGTATGAAGTGTTAGACAATGCTGTAATTGCATTCTTTTACATGTAGCTGTCCAGTTTTCCAGCACCACTTATTGAAGAGACTGTCTTTACTCCATTTTCTATTCTTGCCTCCTTTGTTATAGATTAATTGACCATAAGTGCATGGTTTTATTTCTGGACTTTCTGTCCTGTACCATTGATCTAGCTGTCTGTTTTTGTGCCAGTACTACACTGTTTTGATTACTGTAGCTTTGTAGTATAGTCTAAAGTCAGGAAACGTGATTCTTCCAGCTCTGTTAGTCTTTCTCAAGATTGCTTTGGTGTTTTTTTGTGTTTCCATAGAAATTTTAAAATTTTATGTTTCAGTTCTGTGAAAAATGACATTTGTAGTTTGATAGGGATTGCTTTGAATCTGTAGATTGCCTTAGGTAGTATGGTCATTTTAACAGGACCTGTCCACCCCAGCTCTAACTACAGGCTGTGTTTTGGGGTGAGAGGAGCCACAGCACTTCAGCTGGAAATGAACCACTCTGTACTCCTCCTTGGGGGCTGTCTGCCTGAGATGTGCATATATATGCCTACAAATTTCACTGCTGCTGGACTGGCCACTGCTGTACGTGTGCAGACAATGGACTCTGAGATTTGGCCAGGACCAAACCCCCAGGCCCTCGGGTCTGTTACCATGCAGCTAGACTGAGTCTTCTCCCAGCATCCATTCACCAGGGATTCAGTTCCTAGCTATTGCACCTATTAGCAGCCCCATCTGGAGAACATTTTGGACAGGCAGTGCAGGGAGATGACAGCCATCAGTGCTAGCTAGTCTCACTGTGCTCTGATTGCTAGCAAGCCAGTACATGTGCATTCCTCGTGAGCAAAGTGTAGGTCACTCCAGCCCTTCCATCTTTCCCACCAGATCTCCCAGCAGGCAAAGACACTCCACAGCACATGGGCCTACTTATGTGGTCCTTCCCTCCTTTGCAGATCTCTTCTAGGAACTGATGCCTTTTTTTTCCCCTGTAACATTTCTGGTCATGTGGAGCTCTTTCTTACAGCTTTGGTTGTATAAGAGGTCTTTTGCCAGTTTCCAGCTGGTTTTCTGTGGTAATTGTTCCATATGTAGATGTGTTTTATTGTGTCTGTCAGAGGAGGTGAGTTCCATATCCTTCTACTCTGCCACCTTGATCCTCCTCCTAATCCTAACCTTTATACATGCTGATAAAAGGGAAAATCTTTATTGCTTTCAGTAAGAAGTTTTCTTAAGGCTTTTGTTTATCTACAGTCTGATTTTTGCAGGCTTGGTTAATAAAGCATGCTCACACATTGAATTTGCTAATGTTTCTCACAAAAATAGTACATAAAACAATTAACAATATTCACAATAGTTCAGGAAACTGTGTTTAGTGATATGGCAAAATATGACTCAGCTATCCAGTTCTCATGAAGAAGACAGATGAATAATTGTGTATCAAAACAACCAAAAATTAGAGAGGTAAAACATGGATACTTTTCAACAATTTGATGAAAAAAGTGAGCCTAACACAGTTCTGAAGAAGTAATTTATCAATCTGTCAAAATAATAATTTTTCCTAAATATTATAAACATGAATGTGCTGAGTTAAGAAAACTAGGGTAAAATTAGGTAAAATGATGAGTATGGTTGGATTGTCCCAAGTAAAACAACTGTCCTACTGACAATGGGGAATCTGTTGTACCTTGGCTTGTACACTGCCTCAGAATTGGTTTGCCTCTGACACCACATGAAATTGTTTTATTCCTTGTAGTGCCTAGTAAATTGCCTTGCTTAAAGTAGCTGTTCTATAAGTATTTCTTGTATCAAATGGCTGAGTTAGAACTGGGTATAACTTATATTTTTATATATGACTTAACATTTATATTAAATGCTCTTACCTTAAAAGGAAGTGCAAACTACCCCAGCTTAAACAGAATTCTAATATGGCACAATTTTTTTTTATTACAGTTATTATTTTATTATTTCTAACATGGTCATAAAGTTTATTTTTGAACTTAACCATGGTTTTGGTTCTGGGTAAGATGTGGTAAGCACAGGTTATACTTTCTCTGTCACTGAATGCACCTATAGATTTTGGGCAGAATGCACTGAGCAGCTATCTGAGGACTACCAAGAATAGGTAGAACACCAACTGGAGGAAAACAATGTGAAGTACCACCAAACTGGCAATGAGTTTACCTATTTTTTTATTCCTCCCGTAACCCCAGACCTGGGCTTAATTCATCCTGAAATTTTAAAGTGGGCATAAGCATGAACAGAGGAGGCTCTAAAAAACTCTTGAGTTCAGGTTTGAGAGGTAGGAAAGGGGAGTATCCTCTCAGCAGTAGGATCACAGTGGGGAGCCTACGACCCTGTAACTCTGAGGAAGGATAACCTTCTTCACCTGTCACAGAACCTGTGGTCCCAAGAAGGTCAGAGAAACCTCTTTTTCTTTTCCCATTCTCTGGTTCTCTGGCCCCTTGGCCCTCAATGAAAGTGCACTAATGTAAAGTGCACAGCAGAGAAAAGTAACTAAATCCCTATACTTCTGGCCGGAGGTACTGGGAGTATCAGTGGAGAGAGGAAAATTTGGTGAGATGACTCATAAAGTTGTCAGGAACTCTTGGGCTCATTCCTGAGTTTTGTATACATGGGCCTGACCCTAAACATTATACTAAAACCTGAGAACTGAAGTAAGACAGACTACCACCAATCTCAGACTAGCCACTGGGTGTAGCAAACACAGGACAGATATAAACAGCATCTCAAAGGCTTTGAAAATGGAACTGACATAAAAACCACAACCCTCAAGAGGCTAGTCAGAATGTGTGGCCTGAATCCAGCTGAGTTGATTATCTGCTGAACAAAATATCAACATTCTCTTAAGGATTTAACAAAGACTCAGACTATCATAACATAATATTTAAAATGTTCAGAACATAATCCAAAATTTCTCAGTATAGGAAGAACCAGGAAAATCTCCAATGTCCTGGAGAAGAAAATCAGCAGACACCACTCTCAGGGGGAATAGAAGTCACAATTATCTGACAAGGATTTTAAAGGAGCTATCATGAAAATGATGCAAGAAGTAAGTGTAAATACTCTTGAAATGACTATAAAGGTAGAAATTATCAGCAAAGCAATAGAAAAATCAAAACAAGGACCAAATAGACATTTTAGAACTAAAAATTAAAATATTGAGAATAATAAAACTCACTGGATGGATTCAGTAGCAGAACAGGAATGACAAAGGAAAGGATCAATAAACTTGTAGATTATTATAAGAATCAATAAACTTGAAGATAGATAATTAGACATTATCCATTCCAAATATAAAGAGAAAATGGATTGAAAAATAAATGGACATAACCCCAGAGACTTGTGGAATAATATCAAAAATTTTTACAATTCATGTCATTGGAGTCCTAGAAGGAGAAGGAAAAGTGTGGTGAGGAAAAACATTTGAAAAAATAATGGCTGAAACTTCTCAAGTTTAGTGAAAGATAGAAACTTGTGACTTTAATAAACTCAGTAAACCCCAAACAGGATTAACATAGAAATTTGGATCCAGAGACATCAAAATCAAACCACTGAAAACTAAAGACAAAGAAAAATTTCTTGAAAATCAACTAGAGAAAAATGATGTTTTATTAATAGATAAACTGTAATAACAATGATTTGAATGATTGTAGATAACTCATCTAACACAATGGTGGCCAGAACAAAGTGCAACAAAAATTTTAAAGTGCCAAAAAGAAAAGAACTATCAACCTAGGGTTCTTAACCAGTAGAAATACCCTTTAAGATTGAAGGTGAAATAAATACATTCTAAGGTGGAGAAAACTAAGAATTCATTGTCTGATGAACTGCTCTATAATTGTGAAATAATTTTTCACAAAGAAGGAAATTTTTTAATCAAAAGTAGACATAGAACATTTGGAATAAAAAAAGAACAGAACTGTTAAATATCTGGGTAAATATAATAGACTGTATTTTCCCTGAGTTATTCAGGTATTTTTCACAGTAGAAAGAAAAAAAATTTTTTCTGAAGGGGTTTTCAATGATACAGATCTAAGCCAACATAAAGAGGGGAGGGTAAAGGAACATCTAAACTGGTAAGTTTTCTACATTCCACTCGCAGTGGTTAAAAAAATAATTCTAGATAGACTTTTATAAGTTAAGTATATATAGTATAATCTCTTGATCAATCACTAAAACTGCATAAAAGATTTATGGTCCAAAAATCATTAATACATTAAAATGAAATATGAGAGAGAAAGAGAGAAATCTAATAGTTCAAAGAAACAAGGAAGGGAAAGAGAGAGATGAAAAACAGATCAAACAGGAAAAAAAAATGGTAGACTGAAATCCATATACTTGATTGGACCCTGAGATGCTCAGATACTTGATCAAATGCTATTCCAGATGTATTATAGGAGGGTCTCTTTGCATGAGATTAACACTTGAATTAGTAGACTGAATAATGTAGGTTATTATCCCTAATATAGGTGTTCCTCTCTCATTCACTTGAAGGACTGAATATCAGAACAAAAAGATCGACCCTTCATGAGAAAAAGGAACTCCTTCAGCCTGACTGCCTTTGAGCTGGGACATTGGTTTTTTACCTTGCCTTCAGATACAAAATGAAACATCAACTCTTTCTGAGTTCTGAGCCTGCTGGCCTTTGGGCTTTCATGGTTCTCAGGCCTTCAGACTCAGACTGGAACCATACCATCAGTGCATTAGCTTGGACTGCCACAGCAAAATATCATATACCCTGTATCATAATACCATCGACTAGGTGGCTTAAACAACAAGGGTTTATTTCTCACAGTGCTGGAGGCTAGGAAGTCCAAGATCAAGGTGTTGACCAATTTGATTCCCTGGTAAGGTCTTTCTTCCTGGCTTGCAGATGACTGCCTTCTTATTGTGTCCTCACATGGTGAAGGGAGAGAAAGTGCTCCTATAAAAAAGAGACACCGGAGCTTGCTCTAATTGTACCGTGAGGGCCCCACTCTCATAACGTCATCTAAACCTGATTACCACCCAAAGGCCCATCGTCAGATATCTTCACAATGGGGATTAAGGCTTTAACTTATGAAATGGGGGAGGGGGGCAGTTCAGTCCAGTATGTAGCAAGTGTCTCACTGGGTTCTCAGATCTTTGTACTTGGTATAGTTCCAGTCTATCAGCTCTCTAGGGTCTTCAACTTACAAATCTTGCAAATTTTCAGCCTCCATAATCACAGGAGCCAATTCCTTATACTAATCTCTTTCTGTAGTTTTATACATCCTGTTTCCCCAAAGCACCCTGACCAATACGTAAACCATGTTTTCTATAAGAAACTTACTGCAAATATAAATGATAGATTAAAAAGAATGGAAAAGACATACCATGCAAGTGTCAATCAAAAGAAAGCTAGAATAGATTTATTAATATCAGACATATTAAAATTCAGACCAAATAAAATTACCAGGGAGAACTACTTAAAGAAAAGAGGGTCAGTTCACCAAAATAATTTAATAACCCTAAATGTATAAGCACAAACAACAGAACTTTAAAATGGATGACATAAAAATGATAAAACTGAAAGGAGAAATTGATAAATTCACTATTATAGTTGGATACTTCAACTTCCCTCTCTCTGTAATTGACAGAACTATTAGACTATCAGGAAGGATTTAGAAGAACTAAGTAGCACTATCAATCAGTTGGGTCTAATAGACATTATACAACACTCATTCATCAACAGAAGAATACACCTTCTTACCAAGTGTGTGTGGACCATTCACCGAAATAAACCATGTATTATGTCATAAAATAAACCTTAACACATTTAAAAGGAATTAAATAAAAGTATGCACTTTGATCATAATGGAATTAAATTAGGAATAAATGGAAAAAAGAGAAACAAGATATCCTCAAGCACCTGGACATTAAATAACACTTCTTAGTAATCCATGGGTCAAAGATCAGGTTTTAAGGAAAACAAAATATTTGACCCAAATAAAAATGAAAAAACTACATATCAAAATCTGTACTATGTAGCTAAAGCAGTGCTTAGGAGAATATTTATAACATTAAATGCTTATATTAGAATAAAAGTCTCAAATCAAAAATATGACTTTACACCTATAGAAGTTAGAAGAAAAGAACGTTAACCTAAAGCAAGGAGGAAGGACTAAAAATAAAAAATATAAAAGCATAAATTAATAAAATTGAAAACATAAAAACAATTGAGAAAATTACACTATAATTTGTTCTTTAAAAGAATCAATAAAATTGACAAACCAAACAAGACTGATCAAGGAAAATCAATATGACATATATCATGATTATTAGAAATGAAAGATGGTCTATCACTACAAACCCTGTATTACTCTTTTATTATTATTATTATTATTATTATTATTATTATTATTATTATTAATTCTATTATTATTAATCATGTTATTCTAGTTAAAAAATAAGGAAATACTACAAACCACTCTATGAACGTAAACTGACTAATCTAGATTACATGGAATAATTACTTGAAGAGAATTTCTCCTATGATTGAAAAGAATCTGTAGGCTCAAAACTCACCCAAGGTGAAACAGATAACCAAAGAATCATTGAACTACTTAAAAACTTGAATTCATGGTTAAACTACTCTGATGAAAGAGTCTCCAGGCCCAGAAGTTTTACTAGCAAATTCTAGCAAACATTTAGGAAGAAATAACACCAATTTTACAAAGATCTTTTTAAAAAATAAAAGGGAGGAAACACTTCCCAGCTTACTTTATGAGGGCAGCATACCCTGATAACAAAACCAGATACAGAAAGTACGAAGGAAAAAAATTACAAACATATTTTCCATGAACAAGGAGGCAAGCATACTCAACAAATATTAGCAAATCGAATATACCATGATCAAGTAGGGGTTTACTGTGAGAATGCAAGGTTGATCCAAACCTCAAAAATCAATCAATGTAGCTCACCACTCAACAGTTTAAAGAAGAAAAACAACATGATTCTATCAATTGATGAAGAAAACACATTTGAGAAAATTCAATATCTATTCATAATAAAAAATTCTTAGCAACCCAGGAATAGAAGAGATCTTTGTCAATCTGATAAGGAACATTGACAAAAATCTTGAAGGTAACGTACTTACTGGTGAGAGGCTTAATGCTTTCTCCCTAAACTGAGGGGCAAGGTAAGGATGTACATATTTACTACTCCTATTCCACATTATAGTTCAAACTCTACCCAAGGCAATCAGACCAGAAATAGAAATAAAAGATGTGGAACAGAGAGGAAAAAATGAAACTTTCTGTCTTCACTGGTGACATGATTGATGACAGATAATTTCAATAAATCTATAGAAGACCCTTTAGAAATAATAAGTGAGTTTCAAGATTATAAGGTCAACAGACAAAAATAAATTGTATGAACTACTGAACAATTGGAAACCTAAAT
Organism: Camelus bactrianus; assembly: GCF_048773025.1. Classification (NCBI taxonomy): domain Eukaryota; kingdom Metazoa; phylum Chordata; class Mammalia; order Artiodactyla; family Camelidae; genus Camelus; species Camelus bactrianus. The sequence goes on from NC_133541.1 coordinate 61,686,319, forward strand.
TGTTTTTAAAAAGTAACATTTACAATAATGCCTTCCCAAAATGTATACTTAGGCATATAAATATATATAAATATAAATAAAGCATGTATAAGATTTGTATACTGAAAACAACAAAATGTTGATTAAAAAAAGAATAACATTAAAAAAGAAGAACATTGGAGGAATCACTGTACTCTATTTTAAGACTTTAAAAAGCTACAGCAGTGAAGACAAGTGCGATAATTGTGAAGGGATGGATACATTATGCAAAAGAATAAAATAGCCCAGAAATAGAAACTAATGATTAAATTGATTTTTTGTTGCTTATAACAACTTTATAGAGATATAATTCAAGTAGCACAATATTTACCCGTTTCAAGTGTACAGTTTAAACACTAAAACCCCCTAAACAATTACTAAAATCTAATTTCAGGACATTTTTACAACCTTAGAAAGAATCCCTCTATCCATTAGCAGATTCCTTCTTTCCTGCCCTGGGATCCTCTGCTCTACTTTCTCACTGTATAGATGTGAATATTCTGGACAGTTTATATAAGTGGAATCATACAATACGTGGCCTTGGGTTTGGAGGGAAGGAAGTATGGCTGTAAAGGACACATGAAGGATTCTGGTTGTGATAGGAATGTTTTGTCTTTGACTGTGTCAATGTTATGACTTTATACTACAGTTTTGCAAGGTATTATCCTTAGAGGCAACTGGGTAAAGTGTACATAGTATATTATTATTAATATTATTTCTATGTTATTTCTTACAACTGCATTTGAATCTACAGTTAGTTATCCTATAATAAAATGTTTGTTAAAAAAGAACCATAACTACATGGCCTACACGACTGAACAGGATTTCCCAGCCCAGGTATTGACCTTTTAGACTGGGTGATGCTTTGTTGTGGGGGTGCTCCTGTGCCTTGAAGAGTGTCTAGCAGTATCTTTGGCCTCTACCCACTAGATGCCAGTAGTACTCCCGTTGGTAGTGACAACCAAAAAACGTGTCCAGACATTGCTAACTGTCCCCCGAGGGGTAAAATCACCTCAGCTGAAAATCGTTGTGTTGATATTTTTATTGATCTTTTACCTTAAGTGCTAATATTGTGAGATACTTTCCTTAATTCATTTTCCACAATTTTGAGAAACATTAAGCTCATATATGGCAAAGAATGACAGACACATTTGTCCTTGTGAGCATATCTTTGCACTAACTCTCCGTACCTTGCATATTAGCTAACTTGTTTCCATGTTCTCTCAGACATTTTATTCTATAAGGGAGGCTGAATACCTATTCACAGTACCTGTTTTTATATTCTCATATAGGAAAATGTTCTAATTTTCCAAGATTAATAATGATATGGTATCAAATCTACTTACAGAGAAGTCTATGGCAACAACAACAACAAAAATCTGTGCCCAATATATTGCTGACTATATGTCATCAAGATAGTTCAGTTTCACAATCTAGCAGATGGACTCTTCATTAATTACATTTAGTAAGTAATACAAAATATCAAGAAAGAAGGAGAAATGTATTAGAAAAGTATCATGTCTAAAGTAAGTAGAGCAATGGTTATTGATTAAGCAATAAAGGTTATTGATAAGCATGAATTGTTGGAAAGGAAGGGAGTCTTCTTGGTTCCCATATCCCTTTCTTTATAATTCTCTTACTATACTTCTTATATTATTTAAATGTACACTTAAATTAGAGGTTGGCAAACTATGTCTTACTGGTCCAATCTGGTCTACCACTTGTTTTTTTAAATAATGTTTTTTGGGACACAGTCATGCCCATTCATTTACATACTGTCTATTTATGCTTTTGTGCTACAATGGCAGAGCTTAGTAGTTGTTAAGAGGTTGACCCAGAAAGCCTAAAACACTTGCTGTCTAGCTTTTTACAGAAAAAAAGTTGGCAATGCTGATTTGAACTATAAATACATTCTCACTAGGATATTAGACTACAGATTATGGGGGGAAGAAGGCATCATATCATCCATCTATTTGACTGATATAAAGAAGTGCAAATGATATTTGTTAAATGAAAGAAGAAAAAACAATAGGAAGAAAGTGGAAGAGGAGGAGAAAGAAAAATTAAAGTGTAGAGGACTCAGGAAAAAAAAAAGGCTCATGTAGGAAAAAGCTAACTGGCTAGAGCAAGAAGCACCACCTAGAATATAGTAGGAGATGAAGAAAACTAAACAAAGCAGGGAAAGCTATCATAATTAGTCTTAAACCTTCTAATAGAAAATTTAGTTGTCCTAAGTAGCAGTATAGTTTCCCTGCCTGGGCTTGACTTAAAAGCCAGCTGGCCGAGGGGAAGGTGACTATGACTCAGAAGGAAAATCACGATGTAGGTGTACACTGAGCTGAGAGCAAAAGAGACCTATTTTCCTGTCTACTCAAGCACCTGCCAGGAATAAAAGCGTACTGCTTGGCCTCTAATGCTTTGTTTATAGCACAGATTAGGAAAGCTTTATCAGTCTAGAAGCAGGGCACTAAATCAGAAATATTAAAGATCACTTGCATTTTTAATATTTACGGTTCTCTTGTCTCTAAGGCTCTGGATTCACTTTAGTGTGCTGGTGGTTTTTCTAGTCAACTTTTGAAGCCTTGTGTTATACTTCATTTAACTTCCCTTCTCTTTGTTATCCCAGCTGAGCCTGTTAAGTTGATTCCATTCCGTGATTCCTAGTTCCATTTGGAGTTCTGTGTCCCTCAGCCTGATGAATAACCTGGGCTTGAAGCCCACTGTCCTCTGTCCCAATTAATCCTACTTCAGCCTTCTCCCTGGGAGCAACATTCAACAGCATGTATTTTAATGTATTAATCAAGCTGAGCATTGTACCTTATATTCCTTCTGACCATAGCTCTTCAATGCCAGAGACATTGGTTTTCACAAGGAATAGCTACTACTTGAAAGAAATCACCTTTGTTTGGCTTTCTGGTTTCAGAAAACTAAGATCTTGGACTTGCTGGATTTCAAAAGCCCAGCTCTTATCAATAAGGAACACAAAGGCAAATAACTAACTATTGAAGTAACTAACTAATGAATAAATAACCTAAGAAGTGTGGAAATAAAATCATACCACTGAGGTTTGAGATATGACAAAGATGACTTGTTTAGTTCATTTGAGCCCATATGCTCCACTGCAAGGTAATTCCTAAAAGATAAAAGTTCAAACTTATATTGAATTAATACCTTACAGATACCTCATATACTAATATAATTTTAATATGAATAAATTGAAAGAAAATTACTAAAAATAACTTGGCTAAGGCTGAGGGGCAAGTGAGTAACCAGGAAGGTGTAGATCATGCTGTTGATTCCTAGTCAAGAGATCATTCCATTAACTGACACTATCAGGTGAATTAACGGAACTGAGCTGCTCATAAAGAATGGCCTTAGAAGCTTTAGACCAGCTTCCCTGTGCTCAAGAATTGCCATATGATGATGGGTCCCTGGCAGCCAGGCTCTGGGTATTTGGAACTTTTAAAAAGGGATCATATGATTAGATTATTTCCACTCCGTAATCTCCCAGTTTAAGGTCAACTGATTAATAACTTTAATTAAAACCCAACTGTAAACTTCAAACTCTGAGATTTTCTTTACCTGAAGGCGGCTACTGTCCAAATGATGACATAGTACATAAAATGTGAATCTTACAATGATAAACATTTGGAAGGTTTAGGCCAGTTATTCAGCACTATTTAGTAATTAATAAACTATCGTTCTGGCAATTCTGTTATGATTTACTTCATTGGTTTCCAAAAATAAGCCTTTTCTCTTTACCATTTTTTACAGATCCACGTGTTTTACTGGACAGTGTGGCATCAAAAATTGGTAAGTAATGAACGGTAAAGTGACACATCTCATGACCTCTCCAAGGTTTCTGGAAAATGAAATAATGCCAGTACTCTCATGTCATGTCCCCCAGCCAAGGAGAAGTTCCCATTAGGAGTTTGCCATAGCAGCCTAGCAGAGAACTCTACACTGGAACATTCATAAATTGACACTGTGGCATGGTATTTTCAGATATTTACTAGAGTTAGCTTTTCTTTTTGCCTATTGAATTTGAATTCTCAGTCCCCTTTCTTTACTCTTTTGTGCTTAATTAGCTTCCTTCAGCACTTTTCAAGGGGATGGAGTTTTGTGAAAATAATTCTTAGAAATGTGTTAGGGTGTATAGCCTTTTCATTCATTAACTCTGCAGGTATACAATGATAAACTACTCTAGTCAAGACAGCCAATTAATTAGATAAAATATTGCTACTCAGGTAATGAAATTATTCCATGGAACTAAGCTGATCACAAAGAGTGGTCTTAGAAGCTTTAGACTTATTTCCTTGTGCTCAAGAATTGCCCTATGATGATGGGTCCCAATCAACCAGGCTCTAGGTATCTGGGACTATTAAAAAGGGATCTTATGATTAGGTTAGTTCCACTAGGGTAATCTCCCTAATTTCAGGATATCTGATTAGTAACTTAAATTACATCTGCAATTTATATCCATGTAAAAGGGTTTTTCTTTGTTTTTGTTTTTAATTTAAGAGATACTAGGGTACCATGGTAGAAATCTCAGAATCTTACTGAATACAGCTGGTAAGCCCTGCCTATTCTTGGGCAACTGCAAGTTCTTGATAGGTTCTAGCTGAGAAACGCTGGCACAGTTTTTCATATCCTGCTCTGTTCTTTTGTACTAGCGCTCATCTTGAATCCTGATTCTGCTTGTAGCATCATTTATATGCACCTGAATATGCAGTTAACCGTGTTCAGTGGATCCATCTGTGGATCATCATTTTGTATTCTGTACTCATATTCACCAGTCAACTGCAGATTTGAAATAACTGGAATAATGTTTAAAACACTCTTTGCAAATTCATTCAGTTTCAAATTTATGTACTCTCCATTGTACTTTCTACAGACACCTAAAATTAATCATTCACTACATGTACACACACTGGGAAATAGAAAGTCTTGAGCCGAAAGAAAGCCAAAACCACAGTTTTAGGCATTGACTTTCAAATAGTGGCCAATCATGGACAAAGATTTTTTTCCAGAGGTGCTGGAATAGACTTTGAGTTCTCTCAGGAGAGGCATTGGTTTGAAAGCAGACAACCTGGCTGCCAGGTAATGACCAGGCTGTATTCCCTATCAGCACAGAACCACCTGGACAGTTTCCATTCCTGCCAGGTAGAGATTTTTAGAGTGGCCAGCCTCTAATGCTCCTGGCTCCAGAAAAGTGCCCAAAGTGTATCCATGTCTTAGGTCAGGTCATCTTAGAAAGAAAACCTGAGCTGAGGATTCAAGTGCAAGTGATGTATAAAGACAGTGCCTCCAGGAGAAACTGATAATGGACTTCAGAATGGGGAGGGAAACAACCAAGGAAAGGGGCACTAGAGGTGAAATTCCAGGCTCAGCCTGTGGAGCATACATTGTAAGTCAATTTGTCACGCCTCCAGGCAAAGGAACTGGGCTGTGTATCTTTTCACCAGACAGTCTATGAGTCACCCCAGGGAGATATAAACTCCCAGGCAATTCCAGCTAGTGCCCCACAAAAGCAAAGTTGCTCCAGTAACCACAGGGCAATTCTCTGAGAGATGTTAGAAGGAAAACACGCAGAAGGTGGAGTACACATCATGGGTAAAGGGGAATTGTAGGATGTGGCCAAGGTACCAACTGGGGGCCTTTAGTATCTTACTTCTGTAGGTTTTCTGGCAAATGCTCATCTATCTCCTGCGATCCTGTCTCCCACCTCTGTGACTTTCCCTGGCTATTCCTCTGAGAGTCACTCTACTGCTTGTGTAGACTTTTAGGCAGGGAAGTGGGAAAGACTTCGTTAAGACAGGAGCCAGTGCTGCAAGTTACCACAACTAGTATAAATAGAAAGAGTGCAGAGGACTTTTGGCTCCGTGGACAAGCTCCCCACACAAACATTATGTCCATTAATAAGCTGTTGCAGGTGTTTTCTAAAGATCCGTGGAGACAGACTGCTTTGGAAGACAGTGTGGCATGGCAGATTAAAGAGCATGGGCTTCAGTCATGAGACCTGACAGGTAAGCACCCATGACCTCTGCGCCTGGCATCACTCCCTGATGATTGTTACATGGTAAATTGGATTTTGAAGATGTAAGATTACTAAGAAGGTGACCTTAATGTGGAGAGATTATCCAGTTGGGCCAAACTTATTTAGATGATTCCTTTCAGAGTCTCCTGGTAAGATCACAGCCTGGCTAACACATTGATTTCAGCCTAAGCAAAAAATTGCACTTGAGGCCACCCTAAACATCTGACTGTAGAACTGTAAGATAATAAGTGGGTGTTGCTTTAAGATGCTAAAGTTGTAACTTGTAAGGCAGTAATAGAACACTGCGTGCAAATTCTGACATTGTTCCTGCTAAAGTGCTGTAACTATACATTATTTTCCTAAGGCTGCTGTACTTCCTAAGGAAGTACCTCCATACCTGGTGACTTAAACAACATAAATTTCTTGTATGTTTAGAGGCCTGTAGTCTGAAATCAGTGTCACTGGGCCAAAATCAAAATGTCAGTAGGACTGTGTTCCCTTTGGGGGCTCTAGGGGAATCCGGGCCTTCCCTCTTCTCTTTAGGTAGCTATTGGACCTTCTTGGCTTGTGTCTCTATTCCTTCCTTCATCTCTGCGTCCTCCTCCTCCTTTTCCTCCTTCTACCCCTTATGTGAGTAAAATCTCCTTCTGCCTCCCTTTTATAAGGATACATGTCGTTGTATTTAGGGCCTATCTGGATAATCCAGAATAATTTCTCCATCTCCAGATCCCTAACTTAATCACATCATGTCTACAAGTGTCTTCCTCTCCTCCCCTCCTCACTCCTCTCCACTTCTTTTCGTTCTTTTGCCATATAAGATAACATTCACAGATGCGGGAGATGAGGTCATTGTATCTTTGGGGGTAGCCATTTTTCAGTCTTATTACACACTGTGAGCAATCATTTAACATCTCTCTGGGTTTCAGTTTCCTCACTGGAAAGAAATGGGGCTGAATACGACTATTTCAAGGGGTTAATGTAGCAAGAACTAATATATAATGTCTAAAACATCTACCATAGTGCCTAGAACAGGGTTGACATCCAGTGAAGGATAATTATTATTTTTACCAGAAAAGCTTTGATCAGTGGGGACATAGGTGAAAAAAAAATAGGATCTTCTAATATAAAGATATTAGCTCATCCTTCTTTAATCTATTTGATGCTTGAAATTGTCCATTTAACAGCTGTGTCTGTTTTAGAGAATTGTCAAATGACTGCTGTCTTACTACCATTATAATTCAATTGGATTCCACTTTAACTCTGCAAATGTTCACTCATTCTGCTATGTGCAAGGAACTCTGCTGTTCACCAGGACATGCATAGCTAAGCAGGACACAATCTGTGATTTAGTCAGCCTCACAATCCAGCCAGGCGGGAACAAGAGTTTTCCATAAATACTTGCTTCATAGAGCACATACTATGTCCTAAATAAATTGAATATTAATTTAGTTTTTCCCCACTTTATGAGGTTTGCATCCAAATTTGAAAACAAATAACCATCATCAACAAAAAACAAGTCTAAGCATTAGATAGAATTGTTAGATTTATGGTCAGTGAAATGCCAACATGACATAGTACTCATGAATTTTTTTGCATGTGAATTTTTTTTCACTTTACAAATACACATTGTTCTAAGGAAAATCCACATAAGAAGGATTTGAAAATGATCACAATTACTGGTTTTATTTACCAGCTGTCTCTGCCTGACACCCCTGTGTCTCACTGTAGGGTGCCTTGGGCTGAGGAACTCACAGAGAAACAACTGGCTCTGGGACCCTCCCTGAGTCCTGGAAAGTGTTTTGTGAAAATTTAGGCATCTGCAATAATGTGAAGCGCCCTGAAATAATTTTTTTCACTTTAAATGTTTTTGTCATGAAACTATACTTGTGTATTGCTGTCTATGTTGGCAGTAGTGTTTTAAGTCAACAGAATTTCCTATAAAACAAAAGGAAAAGACAGTGACTCACTAATCTGCTTAAAACAGACGAAACATTAGATAAAATAGCAGAAATTGTTCCAAGGTTTTGTTTTCTCTTTTCTCTCTCTCTGCTTATTTGTTTCTTTCTTCTCTTTCTTCTAACTCTTCTTTTATTTTTGATTTTTGTCCAATTAGATTTACTTTTGCAATTAAATTTGCCTCAATAGTTTGGTGATACACTAAGGTTAACTGTCTCTTGTTAACCTTCAGAATATTCCAACAGGGTCTTCCCTCTCTCATCAGCATCTGATGTTCCATAGACAAAAATAGAATATAGCATATAGGGACTGGGAAGAAAATGTAATAAAATTAAAATTTCTGCAGAGATTTTGTTGTTGTAGAAATCTTTATCTTTTACAAGAGAAGCCAACTGCCAGCAAAAGCAACTGGCAAAATAGCATACAAGCTGGTAAGGTGTTGGATATTAATATTTGAACTATGATTCTTTGAATCTGGTGAGATAGAAATACTTTGATTTATCTTCTGCATGCTAGATTAACACCTCATGAAACAGACATGAATAACAGTATATTTCAATGTTCAAAAAGATTCTTTTGTGTATTTGTGGGACGATGCAACTTCAAGAACAATATTTTTGAAAGGACATTGTTAAGCAAATTATTAGATCGATAGAGTAGACTCTCGGTGCCATAGATGTTGTTCTGCTTGATTTGTGACTTCCTCAATACAAGCAATTCAGAGGACATAGAGAAGTTTCAGAAAGAACAGCTTCCAGCTTCTTTGTAAGTTCACTGTGGATAGGGTAAATTAGGCTTTCCCTTTTGAAAAATGAAAGAAAAAGTCAGAAATGCTTTTTCTTATTGTTTGGTTTTTGTTACTATTCCCTGTCTAGGCATAAATTCAGGATACCAGATAAGCATCTACGATCTGAGAAGGAAGTAGCGATTTGGTGTGGTGGTAAGCATATCTGTTTGTACTGTCATTTTAAAAGGGCCCTGCACATTTTGCCCACTACGACAACCAATTTGCGGGTTAATGATGGCCAAAGAAAGGCTTGTTCTAGGCTAGAAACAAATGTAGAACCAGAGAAGAGCTGATTCTTATTAGAGAGCCACCTCACAGATGTCAGGTTCCCCTCCTTGGCCCTGCCTTTTGTACCCCGTCCCACCTGTAAGGAAGCCAGAAGTACAGGGCTGAAAGAGTGTGATTAGAGATACCAAAATTCATTTCACAAAACATTTTTCTTCTGTTAACAGGTGTTTTTCTTTTCCCAGAGAGGTAAGAAATCTTGTGATTTATTTCCTTTGTTTCTCATTTATTTATTTGAATAGAGTTGCTTGATGTAATAGTTAAAATAATGCAGGTTTTCTAGTCCATATCATAATAAAAATGATTCTATTTTAAATAAACCACAATTTTAGCACCTTTCCAGAAGTGACCAACAATAAAAGTGCATATTATACATCTGAAAAATGTGTAGGATTAGCTCTCGTTGACTCCAACCAGACATTAAAATCGGCCTTTTTATAGGCTAGAGCCCATGAGCTTCACTGGCCTGCATCCACGCAGGGGCAAACTTCTCAAACTTTCAGGATAGGAGAAAATCACCCACATACATTTTACTAAATCTTATTACTTCCATTCTAATTTAAGGAGTAAGCAGAGCCCTGGGTTTTGACAAATTCAAGTAATGCAGCGTATTATAAAAGAAGAAGAGAAAAAGGCATGGAACTGATTCCCATCTCACGGTGCCAAAAGGAAAACAGATTCGGTGCCACAGGTACGTGGCACATTACTTCTCTTTGTCCTCTTGAAAACAGTGGTGTCTAAAAGCATGTTCAGGAGTCATCAAATTTCCCATGTTAGTTTACAAGAAAAATATTCCGACCTTAGCTTTGGACGTGGGGACTTGCTGCAGCAGTGAACTTTTGAAGGTGACAGGTTACATAATGAGTTTGCAGATATGACTGCACCTGGTCCTGGAAGGTTGCCACACCATGAAGAGAGCACGTCAGCTCACCTGCACTGGTGGACAACAGACCAGTGCTGCCTTTGCACACTTGATAAGCTGTTCTTGTTATCAGGGACACTGATTCAGCTGTTCCAGCTGTGTATTGCTAATGTTTGTTCTCTCTTATTTGCTCACCATATATAATGATTTCCTCAGATATGCAAGAGTACTTGGGCTTTGCTTTTATTTAGAAACTGTTTTTCTTTTGTACATGAGTGATTGTCAAGCATTCAATTATAGCTGAATTTGAAATGGTTAGGATCCAGTGATAATTGATTTCAATGTAAATCAATAGAGTTTCTAATCAAGCAAACAAGAGCTGTCTGCAGTTCAATGCTGAATAACTAGTTAAGCTCCGACCATTTTTACTCATGCCTAAATCGTTAAGTAGTATTTTATTTCCTTTTTGACTGGATCTTTTTGTGTCTGGAAATGAGCAAACTGTTGACATTAGAATTTGTATTATTTTGTAAGCCTGTACATTCCAGGCCAGATAGAAGCACTTGAAATGCAAAAACGATTAACAGAAGTGCTCAGGAATATTTTAAATTCTATGGAACATTTTTATAGGGGAGGTGAACAAAACCAGGAGCCATTTGGCATTAGGTGTTCAGACTGCTGGTTTATGGTGGGTGAAGGAAGTTAAGTAGTGTTGTTGTTTTTAATACATAATGTCATGATTACAGAGCATCACTGCAGAGAGGGTTAGGCTTCAGAAGATAACCAGACAAACCAGTTCTTACGAGTGTGGCTGATTGGCTGCTCTGCTAAAGATAAATCTTTCCTCTTCCAAATATTCTGAAAAAAAAAAAAAAGTAGACTAATAGCGAGAAGTGTAGTGATTTGCACATTATCCAAGCCATTGAGTTATTCCTGCCTGTCCTCATTCTGGTTCTTGATTTGCAGGCCAGCTATGCTCTGCAGCTGGAGCAAATTATATCAGCAGAAATGCTGATGTGACCACAAGTTGACAAAAGGACATGATTTCTAGTAGCAAAAAAGCAACTAGATTTTATGAAATTGTATCTAATAATGTTGTTTAACTCATGGATCCTGCATCTGACGCCTGCTTTTTATCCAGTCCTTTCAGCGGCCCTTTGTTAACAGTCACTCAGAAGAGGAAATAAAATGTAGCCATTGAAATAAAAATTGCTCTACTCTTTTTAATAGCTCAGCTGCAGGCTCTATTGTTTTATTTAATGGATTGTATAACTGAAGTCTCTCCTCCTGATGATTCCCATTTGGCTTCTGAGTCCCCAAACTGTCAGAATCTTAGGGGTTCCAGAAAGGAGGGCAGTCTGGTGCTTTGCTTGTTCAGAATACAAGTGGGTAGTAAAATTGTTAAGATTCTTTAAAATGTAATTCCTGCTCTGGACTCTACAGTACTATGTGCAAGAAGCAGAGTTTTCTCATCAAAAGAAAGCAAGATTAGACTGTCCCATGATTCACCAACTCTAGTTCAGGACACAGGAGAAGTTTGCTTGGCTTAAATATACAGAGGCAAGTTGTGTTGCAGGCAGTAGAAAGGGGATAAAAGGAAATAGAAAGACTAGAATAAAGAATTGTCTTCTCTCTTGTCAGAATTACTGTGTTGTCCTCTAATTGACAGATGTGTTCTCTGCCCTGGGAACCCTCCATTGCATCTCTGTCCTCCTGCCTGCCTATCCATGGACAGTATGGGAGATGTACCTGCGAATCATTTGACTTGTCATCCTCAAGAATGTCACGTGAATATTATGTTTTGAATTATTTAATATTTTGGGGGCTTTTCAGAGCAGTTAAAATGTGTCTGGATTCTGCTGGAACAATTACAGGTAAAATATATTTTGCTTCTGCTCTTCGAAGATAAAACTGCATTGTGTGTATATTCAGAAGATCAAAGTTAAAAAAAAAAGTGCTTCCTACATAAGAAAAGTAGTATAAATACCAAAAAAAGGATTGACCCCCTCTGTGCTCCATACTTAAACATGAATGAATTGCAGGCTATTTACCTGACTAAAATAAACAGTTACGCTATGATTCTTAGAGAATCCTACAAAAAGCTTTTATAATTTATTTTTGTCCTGCTTTGATTTGTTTACTCAAAGCAGGTCCATTGTTTCAGGGACAAGAGGAGAAAGATTTGTTACATCATGAAGTGCTAAGAAGCCTTTCAGCGGAGGGAAGATACACAATGTACAAAGCAGCTAAAACAAATCATATAGTATAACCTGTTAAGGATGTAATTGAGATACATGTAATCATTAACCTTGGAACAGACTAGGAATCCGTTAATGAATCAAATCAATACCCTCTCCACTGATCCATAATAATTTGAAAGAAATGAAAAATTTAACAGTTACTGTATGTGAGGTTAGCGTGGGCTGCAATTAGCTAGCCTCTAGGAGATTATGTTACCTAGTTACCAGAAGGTAAGTATAATTTCCGTAGATCTTCTGAAAAGATTGTCATTAAGACAGGTGCCAGACGTGGAAATGGGTCAGGAAAAGATACCTGGTACGGCCAAAACCCAGGTTATCTTTCTGTCATTTCATTCCATATATCCTTCTTACGACTTTTCATACTCCCAGTTAATGTGGATGTAGTGCTTTGAAAAGACATTACAATTGAATTTTGTAAGTTTGGAAAAAGTGATTATCCCTTTTTATATCTTACTACATGTCTAGCTCTCACAAGAGATGGCAACGAGGTCAAGGCAAAAATTCTGCAGTTGGGAACAGCAAAACACATGAGCTTTCTGCTGTAGGCAAGATACTTGTGTATGAAAATACTTCATGTTTGTACAACTCCCTCGCCTTAACATTTCCAGCAGGTCATTATTGCCAGTGGAATTTTATAGAGGGAAAGTGGGAAGGAAGGAATGTCTTGCCTCTACTGAACCGCCCCCCACCAAGTTTTTTTACATCCTCATTTGACAAGTAGTATGTAGCACCCTACAAAAGTGTGGAAAGAGCAAAATGATCCCAGGGCCCATGGCTTTTATATATATTGCTTTTATGTAAATCGGAGCTAGAAAAAACAATCTTGGTATGTGAAGTTCCTTAGGAAAATCTCATTTTGGGGGAGATATAAAAAGAGATACTGCCATTCTCTAGGGAATCAGTAAATAAAACGGAGAACAGAATTTTTTTAAAATGCATGTAAAATATATGCGTATGGAAATGTTAAGAGCCTTATTTTATAATGCCAAGGAGGGCACAAGATAAAAACTGTTGTCATTTGTTTCCAGGGAAAGCAGTCGGTGAGACCCAGGCACAGTAGGATAGTTAGTTAGCTACCACATGTAAAGCTGAGAGCAGATGGCGCCGCCGATATAGAGCGCAGGAATGTGCGTGTTTATGCGGGTGCGTTTCTGTGCGTGTGCGTGTGGAAACCAGCAAGGAGTTTGACACTGATGTACTCCATCAAGTCCAGTTATAAAGAACAAGTAGATAGAACAACATTCTGTGCATCTGGCAGCCTAACTAGCTCTGTCAATCTGTGGATACTGCTGACATTGTACTATAAGCTTCGATTCCATCTGTGTTGTTTATTTTGAGCTGGATTTACTGCACACTATGTGAATTGATGATGGCTAGAAGGTCCAAAAGATTCCGAGTCTGTTTAAAGTTCCAAGGTGTCAAATTACACAGGATTGTGTCACGAACATTATGAAAGGGTGAGTGGAGAGGCAAACTGATTTGAGTATTTGTTAGACGTCCAAGAAAAATTGCCGAAAATATAGATGAAGAAGGTTTATGAAAACATCTACAGAGTACATACGAACTCCTGCAATCAAATGTTTCTTTTTCAAGTTGTATTGTGTCATTTTAAAAAATTCAAAATATGTACAAACAAATAGACAAGTCAAATCAGCTCTCCATTCTGAGGTTGTGACATGCATATTATTCAAAACTTCCTGATCGGTACCATACTAAATTGCCAGAATAAAGGCATGGACTTGATGGGTGAGGGTTACACCTGCCTTCTTTCTGAATAGCTAGAACTGAGAAACAAGCATGTGTCTATGCACTCACTATTAAGTTACTCTAAGTTACTTCAGCTTCTTTCTGTATAATGAGACATTTTTAAATCTTTCTACTGTACTGTTATGAAACAGGCTTTGTTATCATCACCAAGAAATCACTAGATATATAAATGTATACAATATTCATTAAAAATTGTATTCTTAGCTGAGAAAAACTATTTGATGTAGGTCATCTATATCAAGGCTTTTGTCTGTCTTGATTTTTAACATAACATGCAGCTAAATGCTATGCCTGTATAGTGCCAGAACACAGAGAAAGGGGATTTAATGATTCAGGTGTTATATAGGCATCTATATATCTGATGGCATTTATTTCATGTGGTTGTCCTTGTGTGGTGAGTAGCCCAGATTAGAATTTTTCTGCACTACAAATGATACAGACTAGATTATGTGAAGTTTGGCTCGTCCTCATTGAAGGAAAAAAGCATTCTTCTTATGGTATAAAAATTTCAATTCATGCTTTTAACCCCCATTTAGTTAGAGTTGAATTCAGTTGAATTGTGTCATTGAACACAGGCATATTTATATGAGTTTGAAAATGTTCTTAGAAAGGACAATCATCCTGCCTCCTTTGTCTCAGAGCTAGGAGAGCAAACAGAATCTATGAAAGTAGCTCATTTGCTTGATAATCCTTAATATTCATTGTTCATAAGTATTCATATTTATAGTATCTGTTAAGTAATGTGGAACACACGGCAATATATTATACGATTCCTATCCTCAAGAAACTTTACTATAGAGTTGATGAGTTAAGCTATCCTTATAAAAATGTGAATAGCAATACATATTAAATATCAATTTAAAAATACAAGGATGGCACAAAGTAGACTAAAATTAAGTTAGAAGCATTTACTTTAGTCTTCTGTCAGATACTAGACTGGAGGCTTCCCCTCCATTAGGTATTTCACCTAACTCATCAACTCTATGAGATGTGCCCTTCTTCCCTGATAAGACAGAAGCTAGGAACGTGAATGTCATTTGTCTGAATGACATAGCCACTAAGTAACTGAATAAGGCTTTACTCTGATCCACCTCCACAAACATACATCTCACACCTGTTTTAAGAAATGTAAAGGCTTGTAAGGAGTAACATACAAAATGTTAGAACATAATGCAGCAGTGCTGAAACAGATGTGTACATGGGGAGCGATAAGAACAGAGCAGAGGGCATCTAGCTCAGAAAGCTGATGGAGCTTAACAGAGAAGGAAAAAGCGACTCGCTTCCCAGACAGGCACAGGCATGAGGCAAATACGGGGATGAACAAAAGGCAGGACAAGGAATGTAACTTTTGCAGCACATCCTGGTAATCCGTGTGGGCCACTGATTTTCCACAGTGATATTATGCATTCATAATAGGACAGAATAGGAAGTAATCCCAGTATACTGAGGTAATATGGAAAGACATGAGTCAGCGGAAGACCAAGCTCACTCAAAAGATTTTGAATAGAAAGTTAAATAAATAATTGGATAGTGTAGGTGAAGTTAAAAGGGACCAACAAATATTTGGAGATAAAGATGTAAGCCAATATGGCAGATTGAAGGATGTACAGGCCAATATGGTAGATATGTTCATTTTCCATTCAGGCCATCAATTGCCTTATACAAGCTTGGAACTTGTTATTATCTAGAACTGGACTGCCACCTCTAAAATCTTAAATTGCTTTCTCTGACAACAACTTCATTCAGTCATCCCTGTCTCCAAACTGATCAAGACCTTTAATCCTCAAAATTATGTGTTTCTTATCAGACTCAATCTAATGCCTAACTAACTTAGATTCCCTGGTCTGCCCCTTCAACCTCTCTTTTTACTTCAAATTTCTTGCCAAACTTTCCTTCTATATTACATCTTCCTTGGAAAAACCTCAAGATCAGATCAGTTCTTCCTTAGTTCCTGACCTCTCTTTCCCATTATTCAAAAAAATTATCTCCATTCTCCTCTATGCTAGCTGTCTTTTTACCCTCAGCTTATTATCCCTTCACAAAGAAAGCAGAACCCATCATCCAAACACTACAAGCAAAGGGACTTCAGTACCATGGCTTCTAACTCTTCCATCACACATGTAGATGTGTTATTCCTTCTGCATGAGGCCAATCCTTCCATCTGTGCTGTGGATTCTCCTTCCCCCTCCCCTGTCTCAGGTTTTCAAGGACCACAGTTCCTTAAAAATCTTGTGTTTTCCATTTTTTAACCCCAGATTTCCATGTGTTTACTGGCTCCTTCTCAAAAATTAGTGCTTCAATATACCTAAGTCTCCAATTTTAAAAACAACCCAATGCCTTTGTCCTCTAGTCATTCTTGAGCTACTGTCCTATTTTTCCCTTTCATAGGGAAACTTCTTGAAAAAGTGTCCTACAGTCAATGTTTTCCCCTGGCCTCCTTTTCTGTGCATCCCCCAGACCACTGCAATCTGGAAACCACCCCAAGAATTTCCTGAAACTGTTTTTAAATGCCTTGTTTCTAAATCTCTAATGAGTACTCTTGCCTTATTTACTTGTAGAACTTGATATTGCTGACTAATTTCTCATCTTAAAACACAATTTCCTTGGTTTAATGATACCACACACTGTCATTTTCGTTGTCTTTCTCTTCCACTGCCATTTCTCTAAATATCAGTGTCTTCAGGGCTGTCTCTTAGGCCCTTGGCTCTTATCATTCTGTACATTCTTCTGAGGAGCATCATTTATAGTTTTAATTACCCCTTTATGCTTATAGCTTCATTTACATCTTCACATGAAAGCATCCAATCCAAGGAATAAATCCTCAAGCACTATTTTCTTATGAGCCTCAGTAAGTCCTGTATATTTAACTACTCAACTTCTCTGCTTGGCTGTAGCCATCTGAAAGGCTACACCTCCAAAACTGAATGCACCATCTCCTTCCTTCATTCTTTTAGCCAAACTTCCTAAATATTTCTCAACGACGTGAACTTTTGTTTTTCTTTTCTAAAAACATTATTCTCATCCAGATTAAAGTAAACTAAGGGACTCAATCATTTAAGACATCTATAATTGAGTAAGGAAGTAGAGACGATATAGCTCAAGTGGTAGAGCACATGCTTATCACGCATGAGGTCCTGGGTTCAATCCCCAATCCCTCCTCTAAAAATAAATAAATAAACCAAATTACCTCCCCCACCTAAATAAAATAAAATAAAATAAAATAAAATAAAATAAAATAAAATAAAATAAATAAATAAATAAATAAATAAATAAATAAATAAATTTGTGTAAGGAACTTATAATTCAGATGGCTGGAGGAAACAAAATTAAATGGAGCTGACAATATACCTCTCTTAATTAAATTGAAACAGTTGAATGAACCACAGCTAAAATACTAAATTTCAAAAGCCTAACTCATAAGAAATAAATATTTGAAGCACGTTAAGGACAAAAAGCATATCATCTTTATATTCCTAGCTCAAGCACTATGAACTTCAACAGAGTTGCTGGTCAATTAATACTTATTTAATGAATTAACAGGTTTGTTCTTGAATACTACAGAAAAGCAAGAAGCATTACAAAATTCTCACCAATTCATTCACACCTGGTTATGACCCTTCTATAACTTATTCCATACACTGAATGGCTGATGAAGTAAAGATGTCAGAACTCTTCCCACTTGTGTCTGGTGGAATTACAAATTTCCTTAGAACATAATAATAAAAGGAATATCAGGCATTAAAATGATTAGCCTTTGTATTAAAATGTCCTGTCCTACAGCCTTCGTTTGCAAACCCAGTCACTATCCGTAGAAAAAAAAATTTGACTGGCTCAACCTACCTTATTGCTCTAATGGAAAACTAGAGTTTTACACATCCTAGTAATGAAGAAAGTTGAATCTTTAGCCAAAACAAACTATCTTCTTTTTCCTCAATTCCTTCAATTTCCTCCCTGAGCAGTGGGTATAGACTAACATGCTGCTAGAATTTGGTAAGTTCACTGCATCTTTCAGTTATGCTCTGGACTTCAAGCAAACAAAAGTGAAATTCTACTGTGATCCTATCCTCCTTTTATTATGAATTATGCAAATATAATAAAAAGTATAGAAAATGTAAGTGTCCAATTTAATAAGTTAAGTTATAATAAAGCAAACATCTATGTAACTGCCAACAGATTACAAAATAGAACTTTGCCAACAGCCTACCCAATTATAACACTCCCCCCAACTCAAAGAAATCACTGTCCAGACATTTACAGTAATAATTTTCTTGCTTTTCTTGATAGTTTTACCACCTGAAAATGGGGTGCTAAATAATAAAATTCTGTTTTTCTGTTGTGAACTTTTTATAAATGGAATCATATAGAATTTATTTCTTTGGTGTGACTTTTTTCACTTGATGGAGAAACTTAATTTCTCCACGATGCGAGATATCTGTAGTTTGTTTGTTTTAATTGCCATCAATAATCCGTTGTATAAATACACCTTAATTTACTTTCCATTCTATTGCTGATGAACATTTTGATTACTCACAACTTTTGGCTGTTATGAATAAGGATGCTGTGACATTTGTGCACATCTAGCATAGTGTATTTAAGCATGCCTTTCTGTAGGGTATATAATTAGAAGTGAATGATGGGTCTGAAAAATATCCTCAAATTTACTACAATGAAAAACAATGAAAATGAATTTTTCATTGGTTGTACTAGTTTAACTAGTTTTAAAAATAATTTCTTAAATTCTGAAGGTAAATACCATCTAGTATTACATATTTCACATGGAAACAAGAAAAGTCTGACAAAATTTTTCAAAATAAAATGTAAAATAAAGTATTAGTGCCTAAAAAACATGAGCAAATATTGGTATTTTTTTTCCTGATGAAAATACACATTCTTTCATAAAAGTAGTAAGAAAGCATTAGCCACATTTATCTGAATTCTTAATCAAGCAATAGAGCTGACAGAAATAGATCCTGTAAAGATTATAATGCTTAGATTTTCATTTTATGGAATTCACATTTCTCTCATAATATTACAAAGTTTGAAAATCTTGCTCAATATGCAATTAAACCACCATTGTATGGGCTTATTAAAGAATTTGCTCTTAAAATATAACTCCCACTTTGATATTTATTTATAAAATTTTGATGATGAGAAGCAGCTTTACACTGAAAACAGTAAATCAAATCAGTACTTTCTTTGACCTAAGAACTACTGACTGATTCTCCTGGAAAAAAAAAAAAAATTCCCATACTTTGATTTATTGCAAAACAAAATCCCTTTTCTTAAGTTATGTTGCAACTTTTGGAACCAGTATATGAGAGATTTTTTAGAAACTATGTCATGATTCTCAAGATGCCATTGAGAACAAGGTAGAGTTCATCTCTGCTGTCACACAGCTTAGCATCTAAAGTGAAAGTGTAAAGAAGCTGAGAAATTATGCCAGAGGAAAAAGGCACATTAAAAAGGGCATTTGAGCAAGTAAGACCTCAAGGACGAATGAGGCATGATGGAGAGGGAAAGACGAGATGAGTTCTAGGAAAAGGAACAAAAGCCCAGAAATAAGAAAGGAACTATATAGGAGGATCAGAAATTAATGCAAGGGTCTTTGAAGTCAATCAGACATAGGATGAAATCCAGGTTCTCCAATTAATAGCTGTATGACCTTGGTTAGGTCACTTACCCTTTCTACTTCTCACTATAAAACGGGAGATAATAAGATTTTTTGCAAGGATCAGCTAAGATAATGTTTATAAAGCACACATAAAAAATTCTGCAAAAGTAGGTAGCAACTTTAAGAGCAGAATCAAACATTGTGGAGTTGGGTAAGTTCATATGAGGCAAGCATATGGAGAGATAAGCAATTTCACTCATCAGGAGTGTTTGGGCCACAGTAAATAATTCAGACCTTATGCTGAGAACAATGGGGAGGGACCCCAACAGATCTATGTTTCAGAAAGGAGGCTCAGGTAGTAGAAATGGGTGGAAGGGGAAAAGAGGCAGGAGAAAAAGTGAGGACCTGACCAAGGTTAGTGGCAGTGGAGATGATGGGAACTGGGTGTATTTAAAAGATATTTAAGTACAGGATATCCATTTCTGGCAATATTGAAGACAGGAGAGCTAAAACTCTGTCTACATACCTAATAATTAATTTTGTGCATATATCTGTCTACCTATATATTTTCTTTAATAAATAAGTTTGTTTTCAAGTAAGAAAAGGGAATGCAAACGCTCTGGGGCCAGAAATGAAACATGAGCATGAGTCCAGGGAAGTTAATAAGTACTGGGGTAACTGCTGCCCTGGGTGTATCTACTGATCTTGAGTAGCCTAGAGCTTAGGTTTTTATGACTGGAACATATGAGGGAGGAGAGACAAAGTCTTGCTCTACACACACCAACCTCTGCATGGATCCTGGATTCATAAAGAGCTAGTTTAAGAAAGAGATAATCTAGAAAACAATACTCTGCAATATTAGTATCAAGTAGTTTTTAAGGCAAAAATCCTATTGCTAGAAATGAAGATAAAAAATAATAAATGTTTCAGTTCATCAAAAATACACGCTAATTTTAAACTTACATTATTAGGTGTTTATAACTTCACAAAATATGAAGTGAAAATTTGACCTCAAAATGAGGCTTTTCATCTCAGTCCTCTTAAAAATTACTAGATCAAGATAAAATAATTGGTAAGGGTATAAAAGATTTTAACAGCATGATTAAACTAGAGTTCATTTAATAAATAAAATATGTGTGAAACACAGGTAAAGAACAGTGTACCCAAATTCTGTGGTATACTTAGCTTTTCAAACACACGTTGAATATGTTGTTTCATAAAGAAAGTCTTGAAAAATTCCAAAGAATCAATGTACACAGAACAAAACTGCTTAATATTAAATTACTTTAAAATTTAAATTGCTAAAATTTAGATACATTTAAAGTCAACAAAACCAAGAATATGTTTAAAAAGATCTAAAGTCATATATAACAGGACAACTCATAGGTCAAAGCAGATTTCATAATGGAAATTAGAAAATACTTAGATGAGACCAATAATAAGGACTATTTCAAATTTTGTTGGATGCAACAACAACAACAAATTCTCAAAAGGAAATTATAGCCTTAATATTCATCACAGAATAGGAAATAAGGGTTGAAAATTACTTATCAAACTTAAGAAGTTAGCAAAAACCCAAAAATTTTAAAGTACAAAAAGAAGTAGAAGTAAGGATATAATAAAGATCAGAAATCAATGAAATAGAAAATAAAGCTACTGTATTAACAAAGCCAGAAGTTTAATTGTGGGGGAAACAATGACAAAATACTGGTGAATTATCACTGCTTCCATTCATCTATACTAGACGTTCTGGAATTCTTTGTGAAACAAAAATACATAAAAGTCCTAAATATTGAAAAGGAAGAAATAGCAGATGACATTATAAGAAAAACTCAAAAGATGAATTATTAGAATTAATAGGAATTTAGCAGTTTATTATTTATAAAGTATACCATTTTCAAGAATATGGAGATTCAATATAGTAAAGTCAATTCTCTGCAAATATATTTATACTTTCAATACAAATTTAATCAAAACCTCAGCAGTATTTTTCATACATTGTGGTAATTTTTAAAATATATGCATATATATAGAGAAAAGTGCATATATATTCATATATAAAATATATATGAAAGAGAAAAATATGATCAGAACATTCTTGAAGCAAAAGCCAGGTAAACTTGCTCTACTGGATATCCAGACTTATAATAAAACTATAGCATTTAAGAGTGTCGTTTTGCCACAAAGATAGAAAATATACCAACAAATGAGAGCCAAGAAATAGACCCACCATTGTATAGAAACACGACCTAAAACAGGGAAACTGATACATTGCACAGTCAGTGGTAACTAAACAGTCAGTTTCCAACTGTTAAAAAAAAAAAAGAATTTGTCCCTTACATCACATCATATACAAAAACAAGTCCTAGATGGATTAAAACTTAAAAGCTAAAGAAATATTTTAAATTTTTATGAGAAATTATAAAATATCTTTATGACTTTGGGGAAGCAAATGGATTTCTTAAAGAAGATACAAAATCACTTAAAATCAAGAAATAATCCCTTTTAAAATCACATCCAAAACAGTAAAATACTTAGTAGTAAATCTGACCAGAGAGGTGAAAGACTTATACACAGAAAGCTATAAAACACTGATTAAGGAAATTAAAGATGACTTAAAGAAATGGAAAGATATCCCATGCTCTTGGATTGGAAGAATCAATATCATTAAAATGGCCATACTGCCCAAGGCAATCTACAGATTTAGTGTGTTCCCTATCAAATCACCCAGGACATTTTTCACAGAGCTAGAACAAACAATCCTAAAATTTATATGGAATCACAAAAGACCCAGAATTGCCAAAGCAATATTGAAGAAAAAGAACAAAGCTGGAGGAATAACCCTCCCAGACTTCAGTCAATACTACAGAGCTACAGTAGTCAAAACAGCATGGTATTGGCATAAAACAGACATGTAGATCAATGGAACAGAATAGAGAGCCCAGAAATAAACCCACAGACCTATGGTCAATTAATCATCAACATAGGAGGCAAGAATATACAATGGAGAAAAGACAGTCTCTTTAGCAAGTGGTGTTGGGAAAACTGGATAGTAGCATGTAAATCAATGAAGTTAGAATATTCCATCACACCATACACAAAAATAAACTTAAAATGGCTTACAGACTTAAATATAAGACAAGACACAGTACATCTGGAGGAAAACATAGGCAAAACATTCTCTGTAATAAATCTTAGCAGTGTTCTCCTAGGGCACTCTACCCAGGCAATAGAAATAAGGACAAATATAAACAAATGGGACCTAATTAAACTTACAAGCTTTCGCACAGCAAAGGAAACCATAAGCAAAACAAAACGACAGCCTACAGAATGAGAGAAAATATTTGCAAATGATGCTACTGACAAAGGCTTACTTTCCAGAATACATAAACAGCTCATACAACTTAATAACAACAACAACAACAAAACCCAAACAACCCAATCCAAAAATGGACAGAAGACCTAAAGAAGCAATTCTCCAGTGAAGACATACAAATGGCCAATTGGGACATGAATAAATGCTCAATATCACCAATTATCAGAGAAATGCAAATCAAAACTATAAAGAGGTATCACCTCACACCAGTCAAAATGGCCATCATTTGCCCTTCCTCCACCTTTTGGTTCCATTCATGCCCTCAGTAGATTGGATTATGTCCACCAGCATTGGTGAAGACAATCTTCTTTACTCTATCTATGGATTCAAATACTAATCTTTTCCAGAGTGACCCTCATAGACAAACTCAGAAATAACACTTTTCCAACTATCTGGATATCTTAGTCCAGTCAAGATGATACATAAAATTAACCATCACATACTCCTTAGTACTAGTTAATTAACTAAAAACCTCTGAGCTAAGAGTGAATTATTTGGGTCTTTAAATATAAACAAAACAACCTAATCCAAAAATGGGCCAAAGACCTAAACGAGCAATTCTCCAGAGAAGACATACAAATGGCCAATAAGGAACATGAAAAAATGCTCAATATCACTAATGATCAGAGAAATGCAAATCAAAACTACAATGAGGTATCACCTCACACCAATCAGAATGGCCATCATTCAAAAGTCCACAAATGATAAATGCTGGAGAGAGTGTGGAGAAAAGGGAACTCTCCTACACTGTTGGTGGCAATGTAGTTTGGTGCAGCCATTATGGAAAACAGTACGGAGATTCCTCAAAAAACTAAAAATAGAATTACCATATGATACAGGAATCCCACTCCTGGGCATATATCTGGAGGAAACTCTTAATTCGAAAAGATACATTCACCTCAGTGTTCACAGCAGCACTATTTACAATAGCCAAGACATGGAAGCAACCTAAATGTCCATCGACAGGTGACTGGATAAAGCTGTGTTACATTTATACAATGGAATACTACTCAGCCATAAAAAAGAATAAAATAATGCCATTTGCAGCAACATGGATGGACCTAGAGATCATCTTTCTAAATGAAGTAAGTCAGAAAGGGAAAGAAAAATACCATATGATATCACTCATATGTGGAATCTAAAAAAAAAAAGAAAAAGGACTCTATGAACTCAACTACAAAACAGAAACAGACCACATGCAGACATAGTAAACAATCTTATGGTTACCAGGGTAAGGGCGTGGGAAGGGATAAATTTGGGGGTTTGAAATTTGCAAATGTTAGCCACTATATATAAAAATAGATTTTTAAAAAATTTCTTCTGTATAGCACAGGGAACTATGTCCAATATCTTGTAATAATCTTTAATGAAAAAGAATATGAAAACGAATATATGTATGTATATGCATGACTGGGACATTGTGCTGTACACCAGAAATTGACACACTGACTGACTACTTAAAAAAAAAAGTTAATTACCAGATGTTAAAAAAAATCATAATTTACATTAAAATTAAGAACTTCTGTTGATTGAAGAAAGGAAAAACTTTTCTGTTGATTACAAATAAATATAAAAAAACTACTAGAGAATAACATTTGCACACCTATAATTGAAAAATAATGTCATCCACATACACTATAAAGAATTTCACTATAAAAATCACTAAGGAATGGTGAACAACCTAATAGATAAAAGGGCAAAAATACATACAAATAAATTTCACAGAAGAGAAAATAAATGGCCAAAAATAAATAAAAATATATCCACCTACATTAAATTTTAGAAAAATAAAAATTAAACCACAGAAATACTATTTTGCACCCACCACATTGACAAAAATAAATGTCTTTAAAAATTAAGTGCTGGTTAGGATACAGAGCAACCGGAACTCTTAAAGCACTGCAAGAGAGAGTTTAAATTCCTGTCTAGCCACTGGAAAATAATTTGGTATTAACTATTGAACTTGGAAATTTGCATATATTACAATCCAGTAATTCTACTTCTAGATATAGACTTTAATAAAGATTCTTGTTCATGTCATGTGAACTGAGGATATATATAATAATTTCACAGAAGCATTGTAAGAGTAGAAGAAAAATTAAAACACAAATGACCATTGTTAGGCAAAATATATAAATAGTTATATATTTATTAAATATACACTATACAAATTCTAAGTTAACTATTCCTACATGCAACGAATATGGATAAATCTCAAGGAATAATGCTGAATGAAACAGGAGGTTGTTGAAAAAAGCATATGTTAGAATATCATTTTTATAGTTTAAAACCAGACAAATCTAATCATTATCTTGTTGGGTGATACATATAACAAAGGACATGAATGATTATTACAAAATTTAGAATAGTATTTAACTCTGGGGGAATGAGGAGGAAATGGGATGTTCTACAGACAAATTCAAAGTGAAATTCAACAGAAAGTAATAGTAACTCATTTCTTAATTTGAGATTTCTTAATGGGTTCATGGATGTTAATTCTAGATTCTGGGAAGTTAAATTGTTAGTATTTGTTAATTTGTAAATGGTGAGGAGCAGAAAGAGCAACGGAGTCCTGCATTCGTGAACTGAGCCACCGAGTGAGTGACGCTGCTATTTAATGAGAGGAAGAAGAGGATGAGGTGAGGACGGGTGAGAGCAAGGGAGTGGGGACAATGGTGAGGAGTAAGTTTCAAACTGTTCAGGTTCAGACAGCTGCAGTACACCTTAGTAAAAACTGGGGGAGTCAATTGTGATATAGGATTAACTATGGGAAGAGGACTCTGGGCTTTAGACAGTTCTAGAAATCAGTGGCATGTAGATTGTCTCTGAGATCCTGAAGGGATGAAATTCCAGGGGACGGGTGTGGAGGTTGAGCAGCAGAGGAGAACGGAGGAGAGCTGGTGTACCATTTATAGATGTTACAAGTTGGGAGGGGAGCTCTTGTCTCAGGAAGTAAAGGATTAATAAATGTAAGTTCCTGAACTGAAACTTATGTGCAAAAAATTATGCAAGTCCTTCTTTGAATCCCAGAATACATAGGCAAATGATGCAGAGAGATGTACCGCAGTGCAAGAGTTTCTACAATTCCTGGTTTCAGGGTGGCTGCAAGAAAACCCCAAATAAAATTTTCTCTCCTTGATATGGCCTTCTGGCAAGTAGTAATCTCTCAATAAGTTTATGAAGATCAGAGCCTAGAGAATTTCAGAATGCTCCATACTCACTCTTCTGCTTGTCTTAAAGAGGCAGCCATGCTATGAACCACCTATGGAGAGGCCCAGTGGCCAGGAAGTACAGACAGCCTGTAGGACTGGCAGGCCTCAGTCATACAGTCACAAGGAAGTGAATTCTGCCCAAACCTCAGTGAGTTTGGAAGTGGATTCCTCCCGAGACAACCTTCCAGATGAGAACCCAGCCCTGTTGACATCTTGACTGAAGTCATATGAGACCCAGAGCAGAAGAGCAAGCTAAGCCTGTCCCACAGAAACTGTGAGATGATAAATATGTGTTTAAGGTGCCAAGTCTGTGGTAATTTGTTACGCATCAATAGAAAACAAATATAATACTGTGTGTGCACATGTGTCCATGTTATATGTTCATCAAGATCTATGTAGAATTTGGGGAAAAGAGAAAATATGTTAGGTATATTTTTATAGGGACATTTTTCCTGAAAGTTTAGTGGTTAGGAGGAACCCTCTCTCTCCCCTCAAAAATGTGTATATAAAAGTAAGAAGCCTTCATTTAAGTAAGGTGATTGAGTCAGAAGCCTCAGTTTCTGGATGGATAAAGGAAGCATGCTAGAACTTTGCTTGCAGTTCGTATCATTTATTCTCTGAGATGTTAATTTGATCATTTTGAGTTTCTGCCCCTAACTAAGGCATCTCTCTTCTAAGATATGCATTAATAGTTTATAAGAGCCAACAGCCAAAGGCGGTGCACTCCTGGTTAAAACCCAACTTACAGTGTAACATTTCTCCCAATTTAAAATGCTATAAAGTCCAAATATTGTGAAGGAAAAGCTGGGCTGGTCTAACAAGATAACTCACAGGTCTAGGAATGTGAAGGAGAGGCTGGGCTGGGCTAACAAGATAACTCACAAGTCTAAGTATTGGAATACTGATCTGAGTTCTGCTGGACTAACTTGTAAATCTAAGTTAATTAGTGTTGATTTGCTGTTTATGTTTTTTTGCTAGCCAGCTGGATTTTCAAAGATACATATCTGGCTTTGGAATGTTGGTTTGCTGCCTCCCCACCTCCACTTTTGTGATGATAATGCTGCTAAAACTGTTCCATGCCTATTGGCCGAATACCCCAAGCTTGTACTTTACCCTGTAAAACCTCATGCGCATGTCTTGGAGGTGCTCAGAGCTTCGGAGCGGAAGCCCCTCTGAGCCCACCGGCGTAATACATCTGAGTACTCCAACCCTCAAGTGGTGCTTGTTTCTTGACTGGCCTGTCGTTTCCGTAACAATATGGCGGGTTAGATAAGCAGGAGTAACTCACTTTTTCTGTAGCTGTGACACTGACTGATCACTTTTATAAATTAATTCAGATTTACAACTAAATAAGAAAACCTTGGAAGGCATGGAAAAGTACATAGACAAACAAAAGTATCTGATAATATTAGGAATTATTTAATATTAAATTGTACTTAATAAGGAACTAAAAATCTATAAACTTGGGCTTCATAAAACCTTAGTTAAAAAATTGTCTGAATGAAATATTGGGCCTCTTAAATGCCTTTCGTTTTCATGTGTCTTTCATTGATGCTATAAAGAACTCACTGAAGGTCAGCCTTTCTTTCTGAGGTCTCCATAGTAACTGTGATCTTAGCCACTTCTTTGATTGAGAACATCAAAATGTCATAATTGATATAAAACTCATGAACACCAGATCAGGGCACTGGTGCCATATTTGATGCACCATCAAAGTTACTTACTTGTTTGTTCTTGTGTGTTCTTATTGCTCCTGGCTTTTTCTATTTTATTTCTTCCCTCATAAGGGACAAAATGGAGAAACCTTAAGATAACAACAATGGAGAACTTATCTAGAGTCTGAAATACACCTGAGTAGCTGGAGAAGGAGCTGATGTTACTCAAGAGGAAGCCTCCAGGGCTGATCCTTACAAGACAGGAGCAGCTCATTGTTTGAACCATTAGATGAGATTCACATACAAATTAAGAGATGTGATCCTGGAAAGAAATTTAAATCAGAGAAGTTAAGTTAGATGAATAATAGAAAGAAAGGAGAATGGCAGTATTCATTGGAAAAACAGAAGCAGGAACAATCTTAGAAATGAATGTAAAAGGTTTATATTAGCAAATGAAGTTGAAAATGGCCCTAACAGTGAAACAGGTGGGGGAAATAGATTTTGAAGGGAGCAGAATCCCTTTGAACTACTTATACTTGGTGACCTCAAAGGCTGGTAAAGTCAGGAGACAGCCTCAGCTTCTACACAGCTGCTCTCTGGCATTATTAATGGCATGAGAATGGATCTGGAAATTGGTAAAATAGTAACAGCTAAACCAACAGTTTAAAAAAACAGAACGAAGTCTTAAGTCATGAAGCCTGTCCATCAATTATAAGAGAAAGGTACCTTCTTGCTGGAAATGAAGACAAGGCAAGAATCCTCAGCCCTCATCAATCTCAACAACTGTCTTTAGCTCTAGTTCATTTTGATTTAAACCTAGCCTAGTCCATGTCTCTGGCTTATGGTTTGAATCCACTTTGGGATTCACCTCAGTTCTCTCTAAACCTTCCCTGACAACTGCGCAAGGGGACTGCCCTGGGAAGAAAAGAAAAAAGGTAGGATGAGCCTCTTCACGGTTCAAGCACTGAAAATGATCTTTCCCCGCAGTTGTTTGTTATTTATAATTATACCATATGAATATTGTCCCGTAAGGAAAGAAGTGAGAAGAGTATGCTGCCTTTCCAGTGGGGACGCTCATTGAGTAGTTTCTCTGTCCTTAAAAAAAGTAATGGGCTACTTCAAGGCTCAGGAAAATTATTCTAGAGACCAGTGCATCTCAAGCCTTAGTGTACGTAGTGATCATCTGGAGAGCTTGCTGGAACAAAGACTTGGCCCTATGCCTAGAGAATCTCTTGACAGAGATCTTCAGTGATGGTTTTTCCTATACTACTCACACCAGTCAAACCCTTATTGTGAGGACTGGCTAACTGAGAAAATTAGGTAGGTCTGTGGGAAATTCTGTGTCTCTCAGTTTTTCCAGACACTACTGAGTAGATGCTAAAAGGGCATTATTGTTATGGATCAATGCATAGCCTTATGAACATTTCTGTTTAAACTAAAAACTTAATCTTAAGATTGCTTAGCTTCATGTTCCTTTAAGTGCTTTCCCAGCAGGAGAGTAAGCTGGTTTTCTTCAAAATTTCCCCATGTTTCTGAGGGAACAAAACGAAGTGCTGATACTTCTTGGGCACCTACCATACGCCAGGCATTGTGCTAGTCCCTTATTTGGTCCTAATCCTTACAATAACCCTTACGAAATAGTACTGTTCTCACTCTCACTTTATAACTGATGTAACTAAGTACAGAGAGACTGAGTCAGTTCATAAATTGCATGGTTCAAATGTAGAAAAACTAAGATATGAATCTCATTTCTCGCTATTTTGCTACATAATTTGTCCCATTTTCTGAATTGTTTTAAATTACAAATTACCCCCAAGGTCATTACAGCTATACTTCCAACACCTTTTCTGTCTTAAAAGGTAGGAAATCTCCCAATTTATATTAAATAATCATTCTATCTGTTCCTAAACTCAGAGCCTAGAGAAGTCAGTATTGCCTTTTCTTGTGTTTTGGTTTTGTTTTTTTTTTTTTTTTCTCCTGTTGTTCATTGCTAGTTAGACAGATTACAGTACAAATGAAAATTTCTCTGTTTGCCACAAGAGCAGGTCAACAGTTCATTATTCCATGCTTAATACAGGTTATCACTACACTCCTTAATCTATTTAGAATATCCTCTAGGAATAAAGAGTAAGAGAACTTTCTAAGACACCATTTCCTATGTTAAAGCCAAATTTATTCTATTTAGGGAAAAACATAACTTTCAAAATGCTCTGTAAAAATCTGGCATCTTTAGACATAATGTAGTTATGAAGGAGACCTGTATATTTCCTTTCTTCTTAAAAAGGACAGTAATTTTCAGCCCCATTATAAACTAACAAAGCCTTCCAAGAAGACTGAGACTGACATTTTTTATATTTTCAGCTGTCACCAGTTTGTTACTTTATTCACATATTCAACAAAACTACTGCCCTCTTACTGTGTTTATCATAAAGAATACATTGGTGAACAAACTGATTAAATGTTATCTCCACTTTCATGAAGTCCAAAGGCATGAGTGATCATTACTCATTTCTTCTAAGTTTCTATATTAATTGTAGTGATAAAAAGCTAAAGCAATCTTATGAAAAATTTTAATTTAAATAGAAATGTTAATATGGCCAATGCACTGATCCATAACAATATTACCTTTTTAGCATCATAAATTTATATGTTAATTATGTGATTAAATCACAAACCTGTTTTTCATGGCATTTTTCTTTCCTCTGGGGTAGAGTTTCAAGTTCCATGTAATAGTAATAACATTAAATCCAGTGACCTTAACAGGAGGAATGACCTGTTTAACTTTTTGTATAATACAACTTCTACCTCTCACTAATTAGAGTAAATCAAAATCCTTAGAACCTGAGATAGACATGATTACATTGCTTATTTTCAGGTATCTCTAAGTATATAGATTATTTATAAGAGTTTTAAGTCATCTACTTCACAGCTAGTTCTCTTTCTACCCAAACTCTTTTGATATGGCTCTGTCTCAAATAGTCCTCCCTTAACACACCTCTATCTTTAACTTCTGCAAGCAAAGAAAGAAATCGTCCTTCTAGTGACCATTAATCAGAGTGTCAATTCTCTTAAATAAAGACCGTATAAAGAATGTGTTTGAAAAAAGAGCCAAAAATATACATTGGGGAAAGGATAGTCTCTTCAATAAATGATGTTGGGAAAACTGGACAGTCACATGCCAAAGAATGACACTGGACTGCCTACACCATACACAAAAATCAATTCAAAATGCTTTAAATACTTAAATGTAAGACCTGAAACCATAAAACTCCTAGAAGAAAACATAACTCCTTAACATCAGTCTTGGCAGTTAATTTTTTTGGATTTGACACCAAAGCAATGGCAACAAATGCAAACATAAGCAAGTGGGACTATGTCATACTCAAAGGCTTCTGCATGGAAAAGAAAACCATCAACAAAATGAAAAGGCAACTTACAAAAAGGGAGAAAATATTTGCAACTCATATATCTGATAAGGGATTACTATCCAAAATATATAAAAACTCATACAACTCAACAGGAAAAAAAAAACAAAAAACCATGAACTGAGGATCTGAGTAGGCATTTTCCCAAAGAAAACATACAAATGGCTAACAAGTACCTGAAAAAGTACTCAGTGTCACTAATCATCAGAGAAATGTAAATCAAAACCATAATGAGGTGTTGCTTCACAGCCAGTAAAATGGTATTATCAAAAAGACAATAAATAAGTGTTGGAAAGAATCTGGAGAAAAAGGAACCCTGTACATTGTTGGTGGAAGTGTAAATTGGTGGAACCACTATGGAAAGTAGCATGGGGTTTCCTCAAAAAACAAAATAGAGTTACCATAGGACCCAGCAATTCCACTTCTGAATATTTAACTGAAGAAAATAAAGTCACTGACTTGAAAAGATACCTGCACTCCCATGTTTATCGCAGCATTATTGCAGTAGTCAAGACATGGTAACAACCTAAGTGTTGTTGAATGGATAAAAAGAAAACATGGTGTATATATAATACTAGCCTACCTCCAAGATATTGTAGGTTCCGTTCCAGACCACTGCAATAAAGCAAATAACACAATAAAGAGAGTCACACACATTTTTCTGTTTCCTAGTACATATAAAAGTTATGTTTACACTATACTGTAGTCTGTTAAGTATGTGATAGCATTATGTCTAAAAATGTACATACTTTGGTTAAGAAATACTTTATTGCTAAAAAATGCAAACCATCATCTGAGCCTTCAGCAAGTCATAATACTTTTCCTGGGGGAGGGTTTGAAATATTTCAAGAATTACCAAAATGTGACACAGAGAAATGAAATGAGCAAATGCTGTTGGAGAAACAGACTCACTCAGCAGTCCAAAAGCTGACAGGTATGCCTTACAATGGAAGATTATCTGCTCATAAAAAGAAGGAAATCCTGCCATTTGTGACATGGATGGATCTCAGGGGCAATATGCTAAGTGAAATAAATTACACAAAAACAAATCCTGTATCATCTCCCTTATATGTAGAATCTGAAAAAAAAAAAAAATCAAACTCAGAAATAGAGATCAGATTGGTGATTGCCAGAGGCAAGAGGTGAGGTGGTAGGCAAGTGGGTGAAGGTGGCCAAAAGTTACAAACTTATGTTTGTAAGATATAGAAATCATGATAATGTAATATACAGCTAAGAGAGTAAATCTTAGAAGTCTCCATCACAAGAAGACGAAGTTGTAACTGTGGTGATGGATGTTAACTTAACTTATTGTGGTAATCACTTCTTTTTATATATATACGTATATCAAGTTATTATGTTGTATACCTAAAACTAATAGAATATTATATGTCAACTATAACTCAACAAAAATGCATTTAAGGTTAATTGTAGGGACTCTCTAAAACAGAAGAACAGAATTAAAACAGAATTAAAGCAAGGGCAGATAGATTAAAAGTAGAACATTATGTAAGTCTATTAAATGTTATATATATGTGAAAAATGCAATTTGATAAACTGAATATGTCCATTAAAATACTTACTAGGATTATAAAGTTTAAATAAGAACTACAAATAGATACATAAAGATACTTCTGTTCTCTCAGACAAGGTGAGAATCACTGATTTCCTTAAACTAGCTCAAGCAATGAAAATTAAAAAAAAAACTGAAATTGAACATTTTTGTAACTATAGAATTGACCCCATTCTTCATAACATTATACTGATTTCTGTCATCTGGCTTAGTACAAGGGGCTTTGCATACACTGAAAGTGATGGAAGTGTCCTTGTTAGTTATTACCTGTAAAGTAGGGATGGGTTTTACACTGCCCATATATTCAAAGAGGAAAGCAAATTTCTGCTCCACTTCCCCAGAAAAGTATGAAAAGGATACTTTTAATTTCTCTCTTTTCTCTTTTTTTTCCTCTTCTTTGAAAGTGGAGTCATTTACTGAGAGATAAGTCTGGGAGAAAAAGCTAAATGTACTTGACTCAGGCCATGGTGGCCTTTTTCAGAGCCAGACTGTCTGCCTGATGCCTGCATTCTTCTCTGCTCTCTACACTGGTTAAGCTCCTGGGAGCAGCTGTATCCCTGTCGGGGAATCTGTTCTTATCCAACCAAATCTGACTAATTTAGCTAACTCATTTGATTACAGATCAAAAATCATTCTCTGATAAACTTTGTCAGTAGTAAAATTAATATTTTGAACTCCACTCATCAGTTCTTGATTCGTTACAAACCCAAGGAAGGGACAAAAATGAGTGTCATTTATTGGACCCCTAATACTCTTCAACTATTTAAATAGTCAACTTGCTGGCATTAGAAAAGTCTATTTCTTTATAGAGGAATTCTGAATAGTTTTTAGGCAACTTCAAGCACAAAATTCAATAAGTGGTCTGGGCTAATAAAAAGGATGATGGAACTGTGCTTCTGTAAAAACATGAGTTTAGTGTAAATGTCAAGAATATATAAAAACCATAGATAAAATACAGAGAAGAAGAAATAAGTAAGTTTTTCATATGTTTCCAATAATGTGATCCAGTTTATCAAAAATTGACACATTAAGCTTATGCAAAATTAATCAAAATTTTCAAACATTAGTATAGCAGAAACGTACAATTTTCACTTGATTATTTAACTATAATTCATTTATTTCAGTTTTCGCTTTATAGTTCTTTAAGTTTTTAACTAGAATCATCATACTCTTAAAAATTGTTTTTCCTCCTACAAGCTAAAAAATTGTTTGTGTGTGTGTAGTATGTATAGGTTTGTGCACACACACACACTACATACATATGAACTAGAATTTACAACTGAATTATTTAAGTTATTTGTTGTTGAGAAGGTCTTCCCCTGCTGAAGCATGCTTTCTAGCCTTTATATTATTAAATAGGGATTCTTTGGGTGACTTCAACTTTACCCCCACAAGAAGCAGAACTATAAGCAAAGTAGTCATACCCACATAACAAACATTTCCTTCCTCATCCTCCAAAAACTAGTGTTCCTCTTAGCCCTCAAGAAAAGAACTTTTTAATTTCTTCATATGTGTTTCACAGGAATTTTATGTATACACACATGTATATACACACAATACTTCTGATTGCACACTTTCACATGTGCACAAGCACACACACACATACAAACAGGGATACATTGCTCCTCTTTCTCTGGTAAGTAAACATGTAAATGCACAAAGGACTGTGAGGAAATGAACCCCAATCCATTAAATGCCAGTTGTTTGCATACAATAAGTTATTTTTCAAATGAGGTTTTACACAAAGATAGTTCTTAGTCTACTGGTCCTTGTTCAACTATAGCTTAAAGTTTCAAACATATTAAAATTGAAATATGTTGTCTGGGCCTCAGAAGTCTGTTTTCTGGGTAACGCTCTCACCAACTATGTACAGTCTGAATGAATATATATATATATATATATATATATATACACACACACACACACACACATATTTTATCTTCAGAACTGTTTATCTTTATGCCTACTGGATGTCTCCAACATGTCTGAAAGTAAATATCCAAAATCAGCATGCCCAAAAGTTAATTCGGCTTCTTTCCCCTCACACGTGCTTACCTTCTTACGTTCCCGCTCTAAGAAAGGGCACCTCCACCCAAACCAGAGATCCTGCTTTCCTCCTAGTTATCTTCCACTTTCTACTTTATCCCTTCCCTAATCCAATCAGTCATCAGATTTTAATCCTGCTAAACATATTCTGTCTTCTTTTAAATTATGAGTTCTCACTAGATTTTTGACAACAGTTTCCTGATTTCCGGTGTATTCTTGCCACAAGCCCTTACCAATCCACCCTCCATTCTCGTGTCAAAAGCATCTCTCTAACATGCAGATCTGATCATGTTGACCCCCAAAGAGTTATGTGTCGGCATAACATAACTGATGATGTCATGGTGACATGGAAAGATCAGATAATTTAGTAACTTAAGGGCATGAAGAATCCTACCGTCTTATCTAGCACTCTTTATACCATAATGTGATGTTCTACAACTAAGGAAGAGGAGAATGATCAGTATGAGGGGCATTCCTGAAACACATGTTTTGGTTTACAGATGAAAAGTAGATGCTGCTTTTTCTATTTAGTGGAAGGAAATAGTTGAGGCCCTCCTGAGTCAGCAGTTATGCAATACTGTTGGACTATTTCAGGCCCTGATTTCTACTTGATATAATGCTTTAGTTTGCAAATCTTCACTTCACTAATCAACTGCTAGTTTAACTTCACATAGCTTAGTCATTTCAATGTAATTCCTGGAGCAAGGAGGCCTAGGCTTTCTTGCACCTAAGGTCCTCTGTGTTCACTGCCAAGCCCAGCACGTAGAAGGCACATGTGCTGAGGGGCAGTCCTCCAATAACTGCTCTCCCAACGTGAAGCTGTTATCAGCAACAGAACCAAGCAGAGGAAGCAACTTTACAAGATCACACCAACATCCCAGGCCCCAGTCAGGCCTCTGTGGTTTCAAAAACTTCAAATTCTGCCAACAGCAAAGCCTACATAGCCTGTTTCCTGTTTACTACAGCCTTCTAGTTTATTCCCTGACTCCAGTATCTGTCAGCTCCTTACTCCGGCATCACCGGAGGTCAAAGTCAAATACTCTCTGCTTTACCCTCTGATATGCTGATTCCTATCTAACTCGTGCCTTATTCCTTAGACACACTTCAGCTTTGCCCCTTTATTCTCATCTTTTCCTCTGATCTTAACGAATTCATTTTTCTGCACCATCAAAGACTTTTCCATTATTTTTGCATTTACAGGAACTTGGCTCTACCTTTGATTTTATTATATTCTTCATGACACTTCACTAAACAACTTTTAGGGAAAGAAGAGAAGGCAGTGCACACCTTTCTTCCCACTGACAATTTTATACCATCATTCCAAACCATTTCTGAGAGTCTCCTCTGTTCCTCATTTGCGTTATGGTTTAACTGGCCACCTGTGCATCCAAGACCCAAAAAATAGCCAATCATTGCATAATGATGTGAATAACTTGCTAGGTTACCAGAGATTCATGATATATTTACTTGACTACTTTAATATGTAAATATTTCAATGTCCATGTGTGTTCCTCTTTTCTAAACTAAACTGAATTTACAGTATGAATAGGATTGTTATTATAAAAACCAGTGTATGCTGTAGATAACCCACAACCTTTTTGTTACCGATCCTAATGGATTACTTCATCTCTGTTATCTCATTCCCAACATTCATTGCCACCTTCTAACCCTGGAGTTCACTCTGTCCCTAACATTTACTTTCTCCTTGAGGTGAGACCCAGGTTTAGGTAGTGGTCACTTAAGAGTGGGATCTGTCATATGTCAGGAATGGGACAGAGGCCTAAGAATTGACCTCAGAGACAAGGTGGAGATCAAAGATGGGATGACTGACTGTCAGGGTTAGCCTGAGTCTTAGGGATTTGTTGGAGTTAACATCAGGGAGAACCTGAGACCCAGTGATGGGATAAACACCTGAAAAAAAAAGTTGAACTCAATACTTACTAAGGCAAAACTATGAAAGCTTATTGGTTTTTTTCTGATTATGAAATACCCATAATCTTAAAATGGTCTCCTCAATCCTCTGTACTTCCAAAATACTATCTTCTATCATGTCAGCTTTTCTATTTCCCTGGACTTGAATGAAATTCCACTGACCATTTTCTCCAACTTGACCTTCAAGCTCCTAAGCATTGCCCACAAGAAATTGTGAATCTAAAATTAACTGTGCATCCTCTATGCCTATATTTCCTAACCTCCTTCAGAGCCACCTGTAGCTCACAAAACCTCTGATTTAACTTTGTATGAATCTGTGTCACACTGCCATTCAGTGTTTTCTCCAGTTTCCTAACATGCTCGTGCCTCAAAGCCATACTCTGTCTTCCCTTTGCTCTACAGTCAGAATCACTTCTTGTTTGAGATCAGAGTTAGCTGCAGTGAGCTCCTTCAACTTTCATTCTCTCCTCGTTAGAATTTATTTTTAACTCATCCAGATTGCCATCCTTCTTGCCTCAAAGGACACTCTTACCCTTTCCAGTATTACAGCTTGTACACTAACCACCATCTCTTCAGTTTCAGCACCGATTGCACAATTGGTCTTCACCTTCTATCACACCATTTCTGTTGACTTGTTTTTGATTCACCAACATAAAAGTAAATAAGTAAGTGTATTGAAAAGCATGAACGTGCGTGCATACACGAGTGAATGAATTTTTCTGTCCCTTGACTACCATTTGTTTGTGGGCTAGAGATGTATGAAATCCACAACAGAACATTCTATTCCCAGCTAGCTGATGTCCTTGCATTGGAAATTCCAGCTCCAGTATTGCAACTGTAGAGTGTGGGAATCAGTCAGTGTTTGGTGGTTTATTGATTCCACCATTTATTCCTTGGTAACGTATGTGAACTAGACACTAGGGTCAAACACTGAACTGTAGGCAATGAGGGCTGACTTGGCTGAGACATTTTGTCCACTGCAGAAGCAGAAGTTTGAGAGTGGGGTTATGAATTTCTCTGAGGCCTAAGCAGTAGCCAGATTAAGCCATGTTCAGTTTCTGGGTGGAAGTTTTCTCACAAGCCTTTTGCAATTTTCAAGAGGGTTCAAGCTGGGGTTGGTGAATTTTTTTTAAAACCAGTTTATGGTTTAAACAACTATGGTTGTATTAACCACATTAATTGAGATTTTCCTCTGAAATGTATTGAACAAGTCATAATTCCTAATGGTTTTGTTTAACTGGGAAAAAGATAGTATGAAAAAAGAATTTTAAGAAAATCAAGGAAACGAATTTGAGGAATGTTT
Organism: Camelus bactrianus; assembly: GCF_048773025.1. Taxonomy (NCBI): domain Eukaryota; kingdom Metazoa; phylum Chordata; class Mammalia; order Artiodactyla; family Camelidae; genus Camelus; species Camelus bactrianus. The sequence continues at coordinate 61,724,422 of NC_133541.1, forward strand.
TATATCTATGCAGAATCCATTTTACAGTTTAAATCTTATCAAGAATAGGTATTGTGTTTTGTATCTATTTAAGTTAAACACTCATAAAATGCTGAAATTATCTGTGATACTGATTTATATTCTAACACTGGAAATAAAACGAGATTATTTTTCTTTCTTTTGCAAAGAGCAAAGGGTTTCAGAATCAAGTTTGTCTTCAAGCAGCAGCAAAGGCTTGCTGACAAGATATTTTGGAACAACTTGCTATTAGGAAGGAAGTATGAGTGGGAGGATGAGAAATAGCTCATGCCCATATGACACATACAAGTTGTGAATGTGTTAGAAGTCCATGATGTAGAACATAAAAGGGTGTAACAACCTATCTCAGTGACATAAAGGACCTTATTCTAATCTTTTGTTTTTACAGCTCTATTCTGAATTAGATTTTCTTTCTCTCCCTCTCTCCTGTTCTCATTTACCTCAGTCAGGTCATATGCTGATGGTTACGAACATTACAGTTTATAACATCATGGGACAATGTACAGCCTGTCAAAATATCTTGAACAAACCTCATGGACTTTCTTATTGAAGCTGTTGGCCCTTGTTATTCTAGGTACATGGCAAAATCATTGCTGCTGAGAAGTATTAGTGAATTTTGTCCTCTTTTTCACTTAATAATTTATACTTTTAGAGATTCTTTATCTAAAACTGTCACAAGGACTTTATGTGCAAGCTTCTCTGCATCCCACAGAAATTGATAGGAAAAAATACAAACTGTCACATTATTATCCTAGAACACAAGATAATCAAGTGATCCTTTCCCGGCATTGTAGTATACAGAAATTGGAAATCCACCCAATAATTAGTTCAACAAATTTTTGAGCTTCTGTAATTTTCAAAACTATTTGACAGGTGCTTGATGAACTCACGAAAATCATGGTGTACCTGGCTCTTGAGAACTTTAGAGTCTACTTTGGGCCTGACACCCCTATAATCACAGTTTTATCTTAGCTCTATCTCCTACATATATACTTTTATATGTCCTCTAGCAAACAGGCTCTTTCCTATTTCCCTGTAATGCTCTGAATGTCCTTATGGAATAAAGTTTTGTCAGTCTTGTATAACAGTTATATATTTACTTATATAAGTCGTCTGAGTTGCTTATAAGACTTGGGGTTCTCTGAGAGCCGGAGCAATACCTATGTCTGTCTATCTTCTGAAATACATTGCCTAGTACCTTAACCTTTGTAATGTAATATGAAACATTTTATAACCATAATCACAAGGCAGTTTACAGGGAATGCCAGATGGATGGTCTAGATAATTAAAGAGTTACGGGAAAAAAGACAAGGGGGAAGGTAATTTCCAGCCACCTAGAAATGCTTACAGGGAGGTAATATTTGAATTACAGATGGACTGACACCCTTTGATTCGTAACATTAATATGAACTCCTCTAAGTTTCAAATTTCAAATTGCCAAATTAGCCAATGGGAAAAAAGACATTCACAATCTATGTTTTATTTATTTGTACGGGTTATAAAATTAATACATATTTGTTTCAATTACATATTGTTTATTTCCATTATATGTTTAATCCATCCCAAAACTCAGTGGGAAAAAAATATTTTCTTTTGTTTATAGTTTGGTGGGTCATGAATTTAGGCAAGGTAATAGCAAAGATGGCTTATCTTTTCTACATGAGCTCTGGCTCAGCTGTGGTGGCTCAAACAGCTGGAGATGGCTGGGATGGTTTGCCTGGGGCCTCGGTTTTGCTGTCACTAGGATTCCTTGGTTGTTCTCCACTTTGTTCTTGCAAGCACTAGCACTTGGGCTGGGATGCCTGACACAGCTGGGGGCTTGCTGGCAACTCTCTTCTCACTTCAGCCTCCCTGTATAGCTAGCTTGGCTCTCCTCACAGCATGAAGATCATGGACTTGGGGTATGTGTGGTAACAGGAAAATGCCCATGGACATTCCCAATCAAAAACGGAGCGAGAGGTAAGAGTAGTCACCAGTCCATAAGAGTTCTGAAATCCAGCTAGGACAGCAGTGCCAGTTCCTGTTGCATAATTAAGTTGTATTCAATTTCTTGTTGTTAGAAAAGTACTTCAAGGGAAAAACTCTGTGGAGACCTGTCCGTGTTGGTGCCTGATACAGACCACGTGGCAAATACATTGTTGGACACATAGTAGGGGGTCTATAAATGTTCATTAAATGGATAAATAAATAATCATCATATTTGTACCTATGTCTTTTTTCACATTTGTCTTAGGCTAGATTCCCAGAAATGGAATTACTGGATCAAAATGAGCCGAACATTTTCATGCTCTTTATACCTACTGCCAAATGGATTTTCAGAAAGGTCACACCAATTTACACTCCCACAGCATTGTCTTTGTCATCCTGCCCATGCTAACATTGAGTACACTACATTTTAAAATCTCTGATAAGCTTTTGCCTATTTCTGTCATTCCTTTGAGTCTTTTGATGATTTGTAAGGTTGAAAGACTCATAAATGCTTACTTTATGTATTACTGGTCATTTTTATTATTTCTTTTGTAAATTCTCTGATGATTTTCAAATTTCAAGTTATATTAAATGTAAGAAAGGTACAGAAAATAAGAAGTCTTCCTGAATCCACTGACAAAATTTGACAAATGTTAGCAGTTTTACAATATTAGCTTCATCTAGTTATTTATTTTTGAAAAAGAATGGCATAAATATGTTTGAAACATCTTCTATTCTTTCTCCCACTGTCCTCTTCCTAAGGAGTACTTCTGTTCTGCATATTCTTGCTTATGTTTTTGTACTTTTATGTGTTCCCACACGTGCACTCACCATTAGTACGTGTGATTCTTTTCTTCAAATTATCTATTTGCTTTTCCAGATAGTATCTCCAGTCAGTATTTTTCATATTAATCAATGACATCTTTGTATCACTGGATTTTAACTCTTTGCTTATCATATTTATTGTACACATTTTTCCAGTTAGTCTAATAGATATTCAGTTGATTACATTTCTTTGAAAATCAGTTACTTCAATTTATTTTTTTACTGTGAAGAACTAGTACTAAAATTATATGATTTTTATTCATATATTTGGTTTAATGACAGAGCATCATGGTAGTAATTAACATTTTCTGGTTTATAATTTCTAATCTTTTCTTAGAAAGAACTGCCATAAATATAGGCTGATGGCAGCTATTAAAACCTATGTTATCATCTGATTATTTTAAGGTAGAATTTGTAAAACTTAGGATCTCTAAAAGTATATTAATATTCTATATTAATATTCTACATATTATTATATATGCTCTTCTTTTACAATGTTATCTTATAGTGGAGGCTGAAATGATAGTGATTTCTTTAATTAAAATTTATTAAAAGAAAAATTCCAGAGATGATTTAATATTCATTCAATTTCAAGTAATACTGGGGAGCACAATTTTCTGAGTTATTAAAAGTAAAGGAGTAAAACATGAGCTTTTCAGTGGTAAGCTCCCCTATCTCAATGGAAAGGTGGGAGAATTCATTCAACATTGTTTGAGTATGACATTTTCCTGAAAAATAAAAATGAATTTAATCAAATAAATGTAAGGTATAATGAAATGGATTACAAGTATACACAGGCAAGAGATTATAAAAACGAATGTATTCAGGACTTGTTTCTTAAAAATCAACAAACTTTATGTTAAGAGATTACTCGAAATTATTACATAATTTGTCAGTACTTTTATTAGGCCTGTAACATCTCATCAATGGTTAAAAATCTAGGAATCACCTTCTATTACGTTCTTTTCAGATGCAAACTATCACAAAAGAGAAGCAAAAATGAACCAAAACTTTGTTGTGGATATTGTGGATTAAAAAGGCGATTTCCCCTCACCCCAGGAAACATAAAAATATGACCATTTGTCAGACTAAAAGAATAAGCTTTAATTTAAAACTCTCTCATTGGAAAGTGTGTTCACTGCAAAGTAACTATGTTTATGTATATTCAGAAATCAGCAGAGTTACAAGGATATACTTCTACATTTGAAAATAGCAATTACCTAATATAAAAGTATTCAAAATTTTGAACTTACACACCCAAAACAAAACAGTAAAAAGTGGCTACATCTAATGTTATATCTTTGACCAAAGATATAATAAAAACAAAGTAAAAATTGAAGAATTAACAGCTAGAAATTAGGTTTAGCTGACATTACCATGTGAAGCATTTCATTTAAATATGTGTGAACTTTTAATACATTCCAATAAAGCAAACAACCAGGCCGATTAAGTCTACATTTATTAAGTAAATAATAAATACAAGAAATTGAAATGTGTTTTTGGTGAACTCTGTGTTAAGAAAGTACTACCACTTAACCTATCTACTGTGATTTTAAATCAGCGCCCTTCAGCTTTCTCTGAGCCAGCTCTGCTGGAAACTGGCGAAGAGCACAAATGGAGACTAAACTTAGATTCTATATTGCTTTCCTCCAAAACGGCTCATCAATTTCAAATACTTGGGCAAATGAAACTGACAAGTGACTTTCTACATTGAAAGAAGATTAGATTACATTAGATTTCTACCTAAGAGCCATGAAAATGATAATAATTTGCTTTTTACTCCTTTATTCATGTAAATAAGAAAGGTCAATAATTTCAAAAGAGATAGGGCACTCTTTGGGGAAATAGTTTCAGGAGTGAAAACATTTAAAATAAGGCAGGCTATTTAGAAGCTGTTAACTTTCTATAATCTGATGTAAATATGTATTGGCAATGGGACAGCCAGACTTGAATTTGAAAACTTCCTACTGTTATTCAGAAAGCTTTCCACTGTTTCATTATGCTTTATTTATTTATTTATTTATTTTCCTGTCAGGACTAAAGTATAGGGCAGGCTATCTTTAGAAATCTGACCTAATGGTCTCTTTCATCCAATCCTTCCCAAACCCTAATGGAAGAAATCTTTCCCAAGTGCCCTGGGAAGAAATCTCCTTGGGAAATTCTTTAGAAGGCTATTTAGAGAACACACGGTGACTGAAATAGGTTCTGAGGAGATGCATTGGCTTTTCTTGAGGGAGGGACTGTCTGGGCATCCCTTGCCAGATTCTTCTGTGGATACTTCTTTGCTCTCTCTGGTCTTTAGCCTGGTGGAACTTCTATTTATTCCATTAGTTTATATAATTTTTTTACAGAAAGATTTTATATTAAATACTCATTTATAGTAAAAAGTATGGAAAAAGAAATAAGAAGAGAAAACTGAAGAGAAGGAATGGGGAATGTGATTGGAATTCTAAAAGTTTAGAAAGTGTAAGAAATGTAGAGTTCTGGGTGCCACCAACTGGACACTGAGATGGACACTAGAGAAGGTCTCTATGACACTTTTTGCTAGTTGCTCTTGAATGGTAGAAAGATGAAGACATATTTTAATAAATGCATATTTTGGGTGAGATCTAGCCTGTCTGGCAGAGATTGTAAAATAAGGGAGTCTGAATTTTTAATTACATGTGTAACCTACATCTTATTAATTTCTAAATAAGTTTTCAACTCTGACTCATTAGAAATAAATTCCCCTAAGAACAATACAGCTCTAAAGATACTGACTTAATTTCCAAGGATGAGGTAGTTTCATTTGGTTCTGTCTGTGTTTTTCAGGTCCACAGCTAGCATCCTTACTGTGGCCAGTCATTCATGCTGTTACAACCATGATCTTTTAAAAATAAGCTTACATTTTTAAAAGAAACTTTTAAATTGAATCTCTCCTAAAGCTTTCCACAGACATCCAGTTCTCCAGGTCTTGCAATTAATCACGAAAATAACATGTAGAAAATGAAGTGTGTAGACTAATGTGGAAATTCTTATTTGTCCCATCCTAACCTCAATTTCAGAACTGATGATAGGAAGTATCTTGTTGATTGAGACTGATAATATCCAATTCAGGTATTTTCATCAGAAAGACAAAGATCCTCCAAGTCAGATATTATCTACATAAAGAAAAGAAGGAGAGGCTCAAACAACAGGCTCAGCTCCTGACTAATTGCCACAATAATACAGTGTGTGGCTTTGCTGCTAGAGAGCTAAACTGGCACACTGTACCTTCTTGTTGGAATTAAAAGATGGCTGGGGGGAAATACAAGAATACTTTTATAAAAAAAGTTAGGAGGTAATCTCGTTATAAGTTTTCCAAACTTCCCTACTGAATGTTTGTTCCAAACTTTATTTAAATAGCATGTTACAGCGATACCTCATTTACATGGTATGTCAAAGTGTTATAATTTCCACATTTCTAGACTCCCAGGTCCAAGACAGCATTGCATAATGAAGGGAAAGGATGCAAGATTTCTAGGAATGAATTTTAGTGTAAATAATAATCAGTGATTCTATCACCTTCCAAGGACAATGAGGAATCTATGATGTATTGTTTATTACATGCTCACTGTTTTTACCCTCTATGGATGGATTTAGGCACTTTCCGTAAACAAGGAACAGGGCTTCATTATACGGTGGAGTGTTTTTTTTAATTCTGTTACTTTTTTTTTTTTTTTTTTTTACATTTGTGTTCTATCACAAAATTCATCTAAGCCTAGAAATGGTTGTTTCTCATTGGGGAGTTTATCTGCCAAAATGTTATTGCTATAGGAAATGTATGTCACATTGGATTATCACTTGGCACTACCAAGCCAGAACAGTGTGAGCTTTAAACTTGGTTTAAAGAAATCTAATTAGTATCAACTGAAAAAGAAGCTCTCTAAAGATACTTCTTTCTTACTTTCCCTAATAAAAAAGATGATTTATAATAAAATTGTTAATCAATCATTATTTTTGCTACTCAAAATCAAATTTGACATTTTCAGAAAATATTATTCTTAGTAATAATCAAATTTCCTTAAAACAAATGTAAAAATATGGGGGGAGGGGAAATGAAATGAATAGAAAATATTATTCCTAGTGAAAAGCAGCTGTGAGGGAATTAGCGAGTGAAGATGCTGTTAAGACTGTAAGGCATTCGTAACTGTACTCAGTACAGTTCTCTAGACAAATTTAGGGAATGTTTTATTTACTCAATAATAATTTACTAAGTAACTACTATGTGCCAGGTACTGTGTTGATGAAGGAAATGCAGAGACACTACAGAGGCTCTGCAAAGATTATACATGCAACTTTATCATTGCCCTTACTCACTTTATGATCCAATCTTCAGGCAAATGTAAAAAAAAAAAACAAAACCCAAAAAACCCTAGCTTCAATCTTCAACAAAATTCCATAGGAGAGTATGTTTGTGTTTTATGTATAGACATACCTACATATTTGCACACACATACACACATATTCACATGTCTGTATATTTATTTGCACACACATATTTGCACATATGCATGGGTAAAGGACAAGATAAACAAAGAACACGCTGCTCTTTGGAATCTGGCACACCTGAATGCAGAGTCTCAATTTCCTCATCTACAAATGGGATGACAATACCTCCCTAAGAGGATTTCTGAAAGTTTTAAAAGAGATAAGAGATGCAGAGTATTAGCTCAGTGTCTATTATAGAAATGCAAAAAAAAAGCTATAGCTGTTAATAATTATTATTATTTTGTTTTATTTTGGGAGAATTCTTGGAGAAGGCAGCATATAAGCGGATATAGATGGGAATATACAGGAATACTATCAGAAAAAGGAAGTAGCCTAAAGACAGTATATCCTAAGTAAAGGAGAAAGTCATTCAAGAACAGCTATCAACTTTTATCACCAACAAATAGTATATGCCAAATTACTATTCCATCTGAAATAGAAAATTATAAGAACAAAAAGAGGGTGTTTTTCTTAAATTAGTGTTTACATTGAAATAGAGATGTCAGCTTAGATGTACTTAAAATACACTAGAGAAATTGGAATATAATTGGTGAGAAATATATATTTATTCAGTAAAGTATACTGAAGGTGAGGAACTTTAGTCATTATCCATAATTTCAAATTAAAAAAATATTTCTGTGATTAAAAATACAGGATTTTTTTTTTTTTTTTTTTTTTTTGGTTATAAGCAGATCATAAAAGCAGTCTGGCCAGTTGCACACACACAGACACACACACACACACACACACTTTCTCTCTCTCAATCTCTCTCTCTGTCTCTCTCTTTTTTACTCAAATCTCACATTTTTGCTCATTTATCTTTCTTCTTTTGAACTGATTTGTCCATAATACAAATCTTATCTTTTGGGGTGGTTTCTTTCAAATAGTGAGATAAATGAGAATTTATATTTACATTGAACTCTTCGTGGTATAAGATTTCACTTATAAATTAATCTTAAAATCATGAGTTTTATGCTGGGTCCCTCTGGAAAATTTCTATGAAAATATTTCACAGAGTGAGCTTTGAAGGATTATACATGCTTTGGGTATGACTCCTGGGGGTAGTATTTTAAGAACAGCAGACTTCTGTAAAATATATACATGTACATATTTGTATCTATCTACAATGTCATAGACAAAATTAAGGAGACATTTTATACATATGTAAACTTGAAAAATAAGAACTGATATATAGAAAAAGAGATGAGAGATTAGAGAAGAGACAGAAGTGAAAATCCATTTTACACAAGCTGCTCATTCATAAGACCTGGCTCTTAGGGCCTCCAAAGTGTTTGGATAACTGAGTCTCACTTCCTGTCTCTTACAAATCATTTATCGCTACTTACTGAGTCAAAGTGAGTTAATGACTTTGCTGAGTTGTATTATTGTTAGTTTTATTAGTAGACTTCTACTGGTTTTCATCCTTGAATTATGCCTGCCCTGTAGGTCTCCATGATGAATTCTTGCCCTTCTTAACAGTACCATCTCAAATGCCAGCCCTGCCATGAAGTCTTCCTGATACTTCAGACTTTTTAGGTCCCTATAATTTCCCACAGCCTTTTGTTTGTACTTTTGGTATAATGTGACTTGTCATGATTTTTGCGTGTGTTGGGCGTGAGGGGGTGGTATATTTCCTCCCTTCCTAGAAACTGTTTGAGGGAAAATTTGGTACATAATAGGCTCTTGATAAACATTCATCTAGTTGCAATTGAACTGAATTTGAAGACAAACTGTAAACTGACTGGTTTAACAGAACCTTTCTAAAAGCCCATCTATCTGCTCTATTAATAGTATTTATGCTTTTATCTCTCCAATTCTGGTTATATACGTACAGATATAAACTCATTTCTTCATGTATTCAAATTCCTAATTTTGTATCAGGTTTTCTGACTATAGTTATGTCATTCATCAAAAAACATCATGGTAAAAATTTCATACTAACATCTAGCATTACTCACTTATACTTCATGCAACTGTTATATTTTAAACAGTTTAATGACAAGAAGGCACAAATCTTTCAAGTATTTTTTATCAGCCCATTTCTTAGTATTCTTATTTGTTTTGAAGTAGATACAATAAATAATATATAAACCATTGTATAGGCTGTGTAAATGTTACCATCACTGTAATTGAACAAAGTGTGTAATACTTTAAAAACATAACAGCAACATAGTGAAGAGTTAAAACAATTCCATTGATTTTTATTTCTAGCTCTTAATGCATCACTGGTCTTCCCTTCATGAGTCAATTTCCTTTACTACTCATGCTCATTCAGGAAAAATGTTTTCTATCATAGCTCTGTTACCATCACTAATAATTAAAATATATGTGAGTATCTTGATGCTCAGCTCTAACGGTTATCTCTAGAGTCAGTGTCAATGGAACTACCATCTGTGGGAAACTGCCTTATACTTTTGCTTTCCAAGTCATTTTTGGTACCCTCCTTTGATTAAGAGTCCATGCTTCACTCAAACAGAAGTCTATCCTGAAATTCTGGTCCATTACATAATTTTCAGAAGCTGGAAGAAAAGCATTTGCATCATTTCTGTTCCCAGATCTGTTCAATATATACTCCCAGTCTGTCATGCCTGAAATTAATTTTTTACAATCTGGATCTTTACTATATGCTAAAAATTCAGTACAAAAAAGGACCTCCTTCTGCAGAGAATATGTAAGCCAGAACATCATGTTCCTTCTTTATAATGAAACACATAGTTTCTATCAAAAGGCAAATTTCTTGTTTCAAAATGTTTGAAGAGAATAATGCTTTAAAAGATTTCAAATGTTTATGCTTACTTTTGTAAAAATGAAGATTTTCTCTCAAATATATTTTAGCCTGAATCATATAATTTGTGTGTAAACTGAACAACTTTTTATTTATTTCAAGCTATTCCTCTCTCTGTATTTCAAGCTTCTAAAGTTGGAAGATAAAGGCAAATAATTATAGAAATAGTGTCTCCCAAAACATTCAGATTCAAGTGTATGATTGTTAAAAATGCATACTGATTATTATCAATCTAGTTTTAAACAAATTGACTCATTAATCCTGAAGCTTATCACACTCACACCTTAAAATCTTATTTCCCCGAAGTATAGAATCACTTCTCTTGATTTTTTTAAACAAGTAGAGTAGTTCAAAAAAGTAAATTTCAAATATCAGAAAAAGAAAATATGATACAATTAAAAACAAAAACCCTTTGTATGATCTTGGGAAAATTATTTACCTCTGAGAGTGTGCATATTCTTTTGTTAAATGGGGATGGGCAAATATGAAGAGTTAACAAAAAATAATGCATATAATGGTCACAACACAGGACCCAGATTAGATTCTTTCTACTGCTCCTCCTCTCCTCCTTCTGCTTCCTCTTCCTCTCATTTTCCTTTCTCCTATTCCTCATTCTTTATTTCAAAAATAGAAAATTTTGAGGCTTTAGAAGGATACAGCATTTGACTTGGAACCAGAATTCAAACTGAGACATATATCACACCTAAGCCACTCTGCTTCCTAACAGTAATTTCCTCTAGAGCTTCCATTGATTTTTGCATAGTAAATTTTTCAGACTGATTATGAGAACAGTAAAACTTTCTGTCTTTTGAAAACTACTATATTTCTAAAAATGTTGGCTTTATACTTTTGGGTGTTATATTGTTTGATGAATGGATGTTTGTTAATGTTTGGCATTTATAATTATTCAAACCTAAATCATAAATAGTAGACTTCTTTAGGTCATATAGTGTTTTTTGCATTAACTTCTAATTTCTTTTATACTAATACTAACACTCATATAATGACTGTATACAAAGTTTATTAATAAATATTTGTCATTATTTTTAACTTCCTGGATTCTTTTTGTTCTAGATCCATATCTTACATGTAGCTAGCATTTTTCCCCCCAATTCAATCTGATATTTTTTATTTTATTATTGGTACTTTATTTCAATTCATTTTTATGTAAATTTTGCTCTTCATCATCTACTTCATATTTTTATTCATTAGGCTTAACTGCTCATTCCTTTTCTACCTTAGTATTGATGTTTATATCACGTTGACTAATTCAAGGCATTGCACAAATATCCCATTCCACAATTATGTACAGTGGTCTAAACATTTATGGAGTATAAAGATTACTGTGTTAGCTGGACAGCCTCATGTAAATCAATGAAATTAGAACACTCCCTCACACCATATATAAAAATAAACTCAAAAAGGTTTAAAGGCCTAAATATAAGACATGACACCATAAAACTCCCAGAAGAGAACATAGGCAAAACATTCTCAGACATAAATTGTAACAGTATTTTCTTAGATCAGCCTCCCAAAGCAAAAGAAATAAAAGCAAAAATAAACAAATGTGACCTAATCAAACTTAAAAGCTTTTGCACAGCAAAGGAAACCGTAAACAAAACAAAAAGACAGACTGTGGAATGGGAGAAAATATTTGCAAATGATGCAACTGACAAGGGGTTAGTGTCCAAAATATACAAATAGCTTATACAACTCAGTTATCAAAAAAAAAAAACAAACAAACCTCAATAAAAAAATGGGTAGAAGACCAAAATAGACATTTCTCTGAAGAAGACATACAGATGACCAACAGGCACATGAAAAGAGGCTCCATATAGCTAATTATTAGAGAGAGGCAAATCAAAACCACAATAAAGTATCACCTCACACTGGTCAGAATGGCTGTCATCAGAAAGTCTACAAATGATAAATGCTGGAGAGGGTGTGGAGAAAAAGGAATCCTCATACATTGTTAATGGGAATGTAAATTGGTACAGCCACTATGGAAAACAGTTATGGAGATTCCTTAAAATACTAAAAATAGAGGGACCATATGACCCAGCAATTACACTCCTAGGCATTTATCTAGAAAAAGTAAAAACTCTTAATTCAAAAAGACACATTCACCCGTGTTCATAGCAGCACTATTTACAGTAGCCAAGACATGGAAACAACCCAAGTGTCTATCAACAGATGATTGGTTTAAGAAGATGTGGCTATTCTATTACTCAGCCATAGAAAAGAAAGAAAGCCATTTGCAGCGACATGGATGGACCTAGAGATTATCATACTAAGTTAAGTAAGTCAGAGACAGAAAGGCAACTATCATATGATACCACTTATATGTGGAATCTAAAAAATGATACAAATGAACTTACTTGTAAAACAGAAACAAACTCATAGACCTAGAAAACAAAGTTATGGTTACCAAAAGGGAAAGGAAGGGGGGAGGGACAAACCAGGAATTTGGAATTAATAGATATAAAGTACTATAAATAAAATAGGTGAGCAATAAGAAATTACTGTATAGTACTGGGAACTATATTCAATATCTTGCAATAGCCCATAATGGAAAAAAAATCTGAAAAAAATATATAATTGAATCATTTTTCTGTACACCTGAAACTAACAAAATATTGTAAATTAACTATGCTTCAATTAAAAAAAGAATACTGTGCTTTTTTGCACAATGCCACTGCCTGCTCTTTTTTTCCTACTGATTTTGTCTATATAATTAACATATTTTTAACTTTCTGTATTTTGATTACTGTTGCTCTCCCCACTGGTTGTTCAAAATTAGTCTTGGATTGTTTAACCAGTCAAAATCTACTTTCTGATATAGCTAGGCATCACAAACTGATCATGAAAGAGTTCTACTTACATCTTTTGGCTGCATGTAGCTGAAAACTCAATTCACAGTGGTGTAAGTAAACAAAATTATTTGTGTCACATCATCATATTCTGAAGATGAAAACTCCAGGACTCTTATGGTAGCTTTTCCATGACATTAAGGACCTGGTCTCCTTTAGGTTTTCCACTTTGTTAGTTTAACATAATCTCTTGTCATTGGCCTTGTAAAATGCTTGCAAGTTGGCTAGACCCACACCAGCATTATATCTCAGTTCTGAGGAAGACAAATATTAAAATGTCTTCTAAGTCTTTCTCTTTTTTTTTTAAAGCTTTTTTTTCCAAAGCTTCATCTGGAAAATTTCACTTATATTTCACTGTGCCAGAACTTTGTCAGATGGCATTTTTATCTACTAGAGAGGTTAAGGAATGTTGTATTTTATCTGGGAATATTGTTGCCCCATACAAAATCAGGATTTATTAAATCATACAGATGCAGAGAGAAGATATTGCATAGGTAAGCAGCAAAGTCTCCCAGCAGGGATGACTCCCATGTTAATACCACATGATTCTTCCTTCCCTCACCACCCCCAACAGCCACTGCCGGTTGGTTGTGTGGTAGACCCTTAATTTTGGGTCAGATTTTCTTGTGTGTCAATTGGGAATTATGATTCAAAGAGAATAGTTAATCTCTGTTGGGTGCTGGAGCTAAGAACAATAGCTGGGACACTCATTGTCTACAATACACATACTGAAATAGGCACAATCTAAGAGAAAGAAAGAGAAAGACAAAAACAAAACTGAAATTGCTCTACAGAAAGTTTCAGAGCTGAAATACCATGTAGCCTCATGTAAGACAAAGCACTTCATCCCTCAGTTCCTTCAACACATTACTTTTTGTTTCGGCTAGTTTGATATTGTTTCTGTTTCTCAATTCAGATATATAGACAAATAAAGCATCCTTATTTCTTAGTGTTTTTGTTTTGTTTTAAAACTTCTGCTCAGCAAGATTTTAAACTCTGTGGGAGCAAATACCTGTATGTCTGTTCAACACTGAATTTTCTCTGCTTGGCATGGCATGTTATCAATAAATATTTGTTTAATGAATGAGACTTTATTATAAACTGAACATCCCTAATCCTCTTTATTTCTTACATTAGATTTCTTTTATCAGTTTTACTAAGTGTTTTCTATAGCAGCATTCCCTTTTAAGAGTACCTCTGTTGGATGATTTCTAGACAATGCTTTTTTTTTTAAACTTTTTTTATTGATTTATAATCATTTTACAATATTGTGTCAAATTCCAATGTAGGGCACAATTTTTTAGTTATACATGAACATATATGTATTCACTGTCACATTTTTTTCTCTGTGAGCTACTGTAAGATCTTGTTCTAGACAATGCTCTTAATGGTCCTGTTAGGAACAGGTGTGTTTTGTTTTGTTTTGTTTGTGTGTGGTCAATTATCTGAAAGTGTACTTAAAATGAGAGAAAATCTTTATTTGTCTTTAGGTTAGTATTTGAGGAGACAGCTGCCCATTTCCTGCCACGTTTGTAAACCAACTGAGAAATACTACAAGGGAAAAGATAGAGATAGCAATCAAAATATCATCTGGATGGAGGGTATTCATGAGAGCATTGGATTATATCTGTATTCTAATCTGCTTCTCAGTCGTGAACCTCAGAATTAGGCCTATTCATCCACCCAGCAGTTTTGGAACAAGAAGATCATAAATTAAATCACATTGCTCTTATGAGTTAAAATTCAAAGAAATTAAAGGCACTCAGTTGGGAGGACTGTCCCAATGGAAGGTTAATTTTGGCATTATGCATTTAGCACATGGCAGGGCCTATAATCCACCTATGCATAATTCCTCCTCTCTCAAAGAGTTCTACTTGAGCCATCATTAGATTCTTCCATATCTCTATAAATCTGACTTGGTGGCATCCCCACTGTGAGGACTTGTACAAAGTTCTTTCTTTTCAGCAGAGTATCTGAATTTCCATTTTCCCTTCAGTCCTATGTTTCTACATTCCAGGACTGAACTGAGTGACTTTCCACTTACAAAGACCACCCTCTCTTTATGAGTAGGCATTTCCAAGTCTTTGGCATTGTGACTATTTCCACTGCCTCTTATGGAACTGCCCAGGCATGAGAAACACACTTATGAAGAAAGTTTTCCTCTTCATATGCAATTAACCAATCCATAAAAATGTATAATCATGTAGTAGAAGGTAATTCTTGAACTTTATGCAAAAGGTACATGAATTTTAGATTACTCTTCCCACATTTTCTTTGCTAGTACTGAATGTAAAGTAGATTTGAGTTAGCTGATCTGGCACTGTCTCTCCAAGGATGGAACTCACAATTTAAATTAGAATCTCACTAGTCCACGAAACTCATTTGTCAATTTAAAAGCAGTGATATTGTTCTTACCTCACAGTCATAATGACTTATCCAGCTCACGCTCCTTGACCATGCCCCTCCCGCAATTAAATTGCTGCCTCAGTTACCCTTACTTTTGTGTGATCTAGGGTATGGAAAGAGGCCAGGTGTTTCAGGCAAATAGAACTCAGACCTTCAGAAGAGAAAAAAGCTTCCCCTTTGCCCTAATCCCCTATGCCTTCACTTCAGCCACACGTGAAGGACAGTTTAGTTATGCATGACATTTATGTATACTGTTTTGCTTTAAGCATTCTGAGGCTAACCTCTCATGTATTTTAACATTGATTTTAATACCAACTTCAAATTCAGTTTAGATTTAGATTCGGTTGCTATCTCTCAAGTCTTTTCTTATCTACTCTCTTCTTTTTTCTGCCCAATTTATTTGTTGCAAACACTAGACTACTATTTGTCATTTTATCTCTTTTTTATCTCAGAAAATTAAATCATTTCTTCTGCATTTCACATGTTTTCAACTCTTTCCTATTTTATGAACTGATTGAACCACTAATTTTTACTATATAATTATTTTCAATGATGATTTTAAGTTGTTCTTTAACAAGATTTAATTAGTTCCATTTTTGTTTCCCAGCTACCCCACTTTCTTTTATTTTTGCAAAAGAACAGAAGCTGTTTTCAAATCTACTTTTGTGTTGATGTTCTATATGGGGGATGGCGCAGATATTTTTCCCCTCACCTTTTTTCTTTTACCTGGTTCTTTAAAACTTTACTAAGTCAACTTATTATTATTGCTTCTTATCTTTCCTTGTGATTATTTGGCTAATTCTTAGCAACCAGGTATAAGTGGAGGCCAATTTGTAGTATTGTGGCCAGTGCTCAGTTTATGGCTCTGTGTGGTAGCAGAAGACCTACTGATGCCACTACTGGAAGAAAAAGTGCCAATACTCAGATATATACTCTAAGAGTGGCTTAGTGTGGGAACAAAGGAAAGATTTGATTTTATTTCTTTGATTCTGAAACTTCTGTTCTTATGTGTGGGTATTATGCCCATAGCAGAATTATCAGCATGACGTATTGTATGGTTTGGGGAACACACTGTCACGGAGAGATGTTTTCATTCCCCTTCTCACACTCTGCACAGTAAAAGGTGACTCTACCTAGTAGCAGCATATATCTTTTGTATTTGAAAACAAGGAGTGTGTCTACTGGAGATGAGCATTCACTCCTGCTCTTTTTCTTAGGTATGCAGAGTTGGATTAAAGCCAATTCTTATAGCTCTATGGAGGTATAATTGATATACAAAAAACTGCAAATGTTTAATGGATGCAATTTGATGAGTTTGGACATGTGCATACACCCATGATACTATCAGCACAATCAAGGTAGTAAGCAAATCCATCATCTCCAAAAGATCCCTTGCCCTCTCAGGACCCAGACCAATTTTTGCACCTACTCTTTTCATCTTCTAGCCCTCACGTTCTCGGCCATATTAGAAGCTGGGTTGCTGAGGTCATCTGCAACGTTGTGGTTCCCATGCTGCACACAGATTCATCCTACTGAGCCAGTTTTGTGAATCCAAGTGATAGCCGCAGGAGTTAAAGTTCATTCTCCCGTGTTCGCACACCCTAACTTCTGGCAGTGTGCCTCTCCACAAGGCTGCCTACGGACCTGACTGAAAGAAAACACCATTCCTGGGTCCTAGCCCAGCAGGTGAGAGAATACAGAAAGTCTTACAAGACTTGGGAATTTGTTTTTCTCTTTCCTTTGGACAATAGTTGAGAAATATTTTTCTCTTTAGGAAGATTTCTTTGATATATTAGAAATAAAAAGGGAGATTTGGTTATATTTGTATCTTCTATGAAGACTACTCTATTTATAAAAATTTATTCATTACTTAATACACATTTATTATAATCATTTTCCCTTCACATAACAATATAGTATCTAATAGTACAATACTGCTTTTTGTAATTCTCACCCTAGTTTGGTAAAAGTGACCCTTTCTAGTCAGTCATATCTGAAAATGACTTTGTCCTGCACGGAGGCAGTCTGCTTGTGAGAAGCCCCAGGAACGGCAGGGGTTTCATCCAGTCAACGCAGTTCTTTCTGTGGTAAATTTTACTGCTTTTCTTCAGGGCATGCACCAAAATTATCAACAAAGAATTAATTGGCAACAGTGTCTAGAATACAATTCTGAATATCATCCTTATTTTGTGTAAAATACTCCCTACCAAGTTAACTTGAGATTTTCATTTTGATTTTGAAAAAGAAGGGAAGGAAATTTCAACTAATAAGTGATCCAAAGGCCACCTTCAGAATAAGATCATTTAACACTGGGACTAGTATCTTCACAATTTAATGGTATCAGTTCTGTTCTTTTCTTTCTCTCCCTTCGTCCCTCCCCCCCTTTTCATTCTTTCTCTTTTAATTTCTTTTCATAAGAAAGGAGTTTTAACTCTACATTTTGGGTTTTTTCCTCACTTAGGGAAAAATGGGTTAAAATAAAGAAAGGTGCAAAAACTGTGTTCGGAGTTGCTCTGTATAGTGAGTGAGTCATCATTTCCCTTAAGGAGAGAATCAGAATGTTAAACTTTGCTGACTGTGATTATTACTCTAAAAACTTCTTCATTTCGACTCTCTATTGTCTCATCCTTAAGATCTTGATCTTTACTGGTGTCCATGTTACACATGTTGAATACAAAGGATTTGACTCTAATGTAAAAGACTTTAACACCAGTTGTTTCCAGACCTGTGGGACTCAAAAGAGAAATAAAAACTCACTTTCCAAATGCTGCTAACCTCTGCTGGCTGAGTTGTTGGACTGACTTATTAATGTTTAACCAGTCAGTCATAAAATGTTGGTAATAATAATTTTATTTTGTCAAAATGCCACACAAATTTATTTCACATGGTCAATCATGAATAAGTCAAATTGGGTAAATTTCCTTTATGAGTAAAGGAAACATCTGTCATTTCCAATTTTTAAAACAATAGTCTCATTGAGGACTGCATCCAGTCACATGATGTGTGTTGTTCAGCAGTTTTAGTCACTTTTCAGTCACCTTTTCTCTCCTTCTCGTTTTGTCTTTCTAAATGATTGGAGTTATTTTCTCTTTCTTTTCTCACTCTGTTTCACACACACTACCAAGTGGTTGATGAATAACACCATCTCCTCTACAGATCTCTTGAATCACTTTCTCATTTGTTACATTGTCAAACGTGCAATATATTTAATTAAAGCAAAAATACTACCCTGACGCATTGAGTTTATTTTATTTGTTAAGATTACACTGTACATCTCCCAAAGTTGTGGTTGCCTTTCTACCTTCACTACTATGTTCTTACACCACGCTTTTAGAACCTCCTGCTTGCCTGAACTTTACAATTTGTAAGAACTATTTTTCTGCCGTTATTTTCTTTCTACACCATTTTTTTTTTCACTATTTTGTCTCTAGAGTTACCCATTTAAAAAACAAATGTCATTATGTCATCCCCTTCCTTAGAAGCCCTTACTAACTGCCTTCTGCATGCCAGAGCTCTTCAGTTTTATATGTACTGCCTTTGGAATCTGCCTCAAACTTCAATGAGGTAGATGGTCTCTTCTATAAATAGCTGAGTGACCATCGCTACTTTTAATAAGAGAAAAGCACAAGTCCAGATAGAATTCTGGTTTTATGCCTGGCAGGAGCTGAGGTTTAACACACTTAAATGTCAGTTGTGGTATTACTCTTCCAGAATAGTCTATAAATAAAGACAAATTCAAATAGAAAGTCCCAAACCAAGCTGTTCAGCATAAAAGCCCCACTTTTGAGGGAGGATAATCTAATGGCAGTATAAAGTCTTAAATGGTTCACCAGGCAAGGCAACCCAGGGCAAAGGCATCTAAAAGATAAATCCATGGGTGCAAATCAGAAGGTATTAAACCTGCGAGCATCTATATTCATTAATTTATATTTTCTTAGAGGGATAGTACATTGACGGAGGGTCCTAAATGATTAAAAGATCAACATAAGTGTAAAATTATCTCTTGCATTTGTATTAGTCAACATGTATTGCCTTCACAAGCAATTCTGAAACCTTAGTAACTTACGACAGAAATTAAAACTTGCTTTCGGGTTTATAGGTTAGCTCTGCTTTACTCCACATGTCTTTTCATTCTAGAATCCAGACTGAAGGAGCAGCCTCCACCTGGGATATGCTGTTCTTCTGGCATAGGATAGAAGCAAGAAGCCCAGCCAAACCATGCAAGCACAGTTAAAGCTTTTCTGCCAGAGGGTATATGTCACATCTGTGGGCAAGAGCAAGTTACATGGCTAAGACTGACAAGGGTTGGGATAGTATCTGTCTACAGCAAGGCGGGGTAAGAGTGGGGGTGAATTATACTCCTAGAGAGGAGAGAGTAGATAATTGGGAACAATAATAAACTATACTACAGACCTCAAATATGCTATGCTATACCTTATGATTCTTCCCTACCCCTCATCATTTTAGGAAGATGCTGTGTATGCTCCGCTTTGTCTTGGGGTAATTTAAATATCTGGTATCTTACGGGTTAAGGTTTTATATGACATCAGGTAATCAGCAATAAAAGAATGAATCACAATTTTAAGTAACATTTTTTTTTAATAATTATTTGTGTATATCTTTACTTATATTACTGGAGCACCACCTAAACTTTTCAGACATTTATATACCATATATAAGGCAATTTCTTTTCCTGCATTCTGGCAACTTCTCTGGTGCCTGTTTCTTCATTTGCTGATATTAAGCTGTCTTCAAACACAACTTCATCCTTCTTTCTCTATATGCAAGGTTTTTCTATATGCAAGGTTGCCAGTGGGTAGACTAGGGGATAAAATACATGCTACCAACATTTTGAATTCATATAATATTTTAGGAAAATTCCCTGTGCTTCCAGGTTAAATGAATGTCATACTTTATATATTTTTATGCAATGATCTATGGAAACATTCTTTACAGGTATTACTTTATCATTAATAATTTTATACAGATTTGAGACTAATATTACACCATATAGTAATTACATTACTTTGAAATTCAGGGCGGGTCACCAATTTAGACTTGCAAGAAACTAAAGATTCTGAAGAATTTAATAAGGCTTCATGGGCATCTATTGAATATTTAACTTTCACTTTCAAGTTTAACCATTCATATATAAGAAATTAAAGAGTAACAGAACTCTCTGAGCCTGTGGACAGTATAGTTATGGCATAAGACATACCACCTTAGAGTGGGTTAGAATAAAGCTCGATAGTGAGCCCATTTGAGGGAAAAAAAAAAACTAAATTAGGAATAATTGCTGAAAACAGGGCATACATTAAATCATCAAAAATGAAAACTTTGCTCTAATTTGCAGTTTGGTTCCCATCAGATATCTTTTCCTCTTATCATTTCTTTTTCCCTTTATCAGTGCTACGCTCATCTTCTTAGAAGTCATAAAACAGTGTTGACATGTAGATGCAATATGAAAAACTATCATAATATTTAGTTTGAGCAATGGGAAGATGAAATTTGGAGAATTATTTACTTCTATAAAGAAGAATCTCAGGATAGAGGGGTGTTTTTAGTCAAGTTATGTAATTATCTAATTTGTGGCTTATTCCCCTGGTACTTAATTTGCTAATTTTCTACAGACTGAGAGAAATCTATCTATTGTGTTGTTAATTGGACAGCAGTACAAAAAATAAATAAATATTTCATCTGTCTGTTTTGCTACAAGATAATTGTGCTAATAAAATTTCATAATAAATCATTGATTGGAATTCTTTATTACAGTCCTGTAGGAAGAGAAAATTTTACTTTTTGTTTGATTTCTCTTTGCTGATTCTATGTGTGTCCCATAGCAATTTTATTAAATTTTTTTTGTTTTTTGTTTTCAGGATATATAATAATTTTTAAATCTGTTAATCTCCAAATTTTGCCCTAGTTACTATATATTTATGCTATTTTAGGAAGGAATGATAAGGCTGTCAGTAAACATTACTTAAATATTTAGTAATCAGAAAGATAACCAGTTAAATACAGGACTTATTTATTACATGTCAGATGTGGAATAAAGACACTGAATGATACACTACTAATAGGATCTTTTTGCCAGTCCCCTCTCATTCCTCTATGAGTGGGAAGTTTGTTTATTTAGTCAGTTATGAGGTCTCTGGGTGATAGGTAGAGAGGACAACAGAAAGACTAAGAGGAACGTTCACTCTTTAGCTACCTAAAAATTAAAAGAAGGCAATATCTGGAGGAAAAAAAATACCTATACATACACACATATACATACATACATATATGTACACACACACACACGTGTACAAGAGGTGAAGAAGCTGGAGAAGCTTAGCAGAAAAGAGAAAAGAAAAGTGAATATCCAGCATCTGATGGAGGATGCCAAAGGAGTACAAGAGCCAACCTGAAAGATCTCCCAGTGGCCAAACTTGAAACAGTCTGAGCAACAAAATAAATAGCATGGTTGCATTGGCCTCCAAGGGCTGCCATAATGAATTACCAGGAATGGGGTGGCTTAAAACAATAGAAATTTATTCTCTACCAGTTCTGGAGGGGGGAAATCTGACATAAAGGGATTGGCAGAACAGTGGTCTCTTTGAATGCTCTTAGAGGAGGAGCCTTCCTTGTCACTTCCTGGCTCTGGTGGTTGTCAGCAATCGTTGGCATTTCTGTTTGTAAGACACATCAATCCAATCTCTGCCTCTGTCAAGATGTTCACCCCTGTGACTGCTAATCTGTTTCCAAATTTTCCTCTTCTTGTAAAGAGACCAGTGATACTGAATTTAGGATCCACCTTAATCCAGGAAGACTTTATTTTAACTTGGTTACATCTGCAAAGATGCTATTTCCAAATAAAGTCACATTCACAAAAGCTAGTGGACATGAGCCTTTGGGGGCTCTATTCAAGTCACTATAATGATATTAGATTATAATCCAAAATATAAAACAGATGTATATGAATACATAGAGATATAAACAAACAATAAAATAAATATATGAAGGAGAAGAGACAAATACTACATGCAAAAGAATTCCAGATACATAGAGATGCCTGCCCCCACCAGGATGTGGAGCTTATTTCCCCAACCTCCTCCTCTACCGCCACACACACCTCTTCAGTGTATACTGGGTTTAGTGACTCGTAGCCAGACAACAGAGTATGGAAACAGAGAACCTAACAACTTTACAATGGAGAAACCAGGCAAATGGTCTTAACCAAATGGTCAGGGTTAACACCACCAAGATATGTCACATGTTGACATGAACACCCTGATATTTTGTGATGAGGAAGGAAATTCACCTATGTGTTATGCTTCTCTAAAATCCATAACCCCAGAATAAACATGAGAAAAATACTAGATAATCTTACATGTTAGGATATACTACAAAACACCTAGCCAGTATTCCTCAAAAACATAGATGGAAAAAAAATGCCACATATCTTCAGAAAAAACTAAGGAAGGGGACATAATGACCACATAAAAGTGATATCCTGGAATCAATCATGGAAGAGAAAAAAGAACATTAGTATAAAAACTGGTGAAATTCAAAAGAAGTCTTGAGGTTAGTTAATAGTAATGTATCAGTGTTAGCTTCTTAGTTTTCACACATATGCCATGTGGCGGTATAAGATGTTAACATTAGGGAAAACTACAAAGCTAAGATCCATGAATGAAACATTTAATCAAGTCTGTATTTGTCCACAATACTGAATGGTGATGGAAAAAAAGAGAATCATGGGAGAGAGGGATAAAAGAATAAGGTGGTTTCCCATAGACACAGATCTCTGAAGGGCAAGACAACCAATGGCAGATCCTGGACAAAGGGGACATAATTTTGGAGAGAGTGGGAGAAGCAGAAGTAGACAGAGAGGAACATATGTCCATCAGGGAAATAAAGGAGTACTGAAGATTAAATTAAAAAAGCAGAAAGGAGTAGACAGCAAATTGAACTAAAGGCCATTCCAAAGGAATCACTGTCTTGAGTGATCAGTTTAAAATGACATCAGTACAATTTTATTTAACCTTTAGTTAAAAGTCATTTCCTACCAGAGAACCATTTGTTGCTGGCCCCTTGGGTTAGCTCCTCAGACAGATTTAACGGAATTTCTGTATGAAACGTATATACAACTGTAGACTAATTTCTAAGGCTAGATTTCAGTAAGGATTAAATGTTTGCTAACCATCAATATCTGCAGCCATTTTGAGAAGAAAGACCCAATCTATTTGATATTTTTGGTTCTTATTTTTTAAATCATCATGGATCCCTTAAAATAAGCAGTCCCTATGGGTATATTATGATGTTTTAAAATCTTCATTGTATCATTTATTAATAAACTTCTAGTTGTTAGGAGAGTTCAAAGAGCCATATAATTTAGTTAATCCCTACTAATTACTATAACTTCAATATACTTTTTAAAATACGATAACTGAAAAGTATGCTGTGATAGACTCACCAAGATGACTGGCTGAGGATTGGCATAATAAATAAGGTTTAGTTTAAATAACCGAAAATGACCTAAATATCCTCCATTATATTACATTTTAGCATTGGAATCATATATTCACTATTCATCAGTTTGACTGATTTCCACATTACTGATATTTTGTAATTAATTGAAATTCCTTAAAACAATGTATGAATTGGAAAATAGAATCTTTATAAAGATAATTTTTATTAATTTTAATATGGTTAGATAAATTTTTTTTATAAATTGATTCTCACAGGAGCTTCTTAAATAAGAATGAATAAAAATGTTTGTAAATCAATAAAAATATTTCTGAAATTGTTTTTTTCAAGTTTTATTGAGTTATAATTGACATACAGCACTGTATAAATTTAAGGTGTACAGCATAATGATATGACATATATACCGCGTAATGGTTATACCGTAAGTTTTGTTAACACCCGTCATCTCATATAGCTACGAAACAAGAAAGAAAAGGAAAAAAATGCTTTTTTTCTTGTGATGAGAACTCTTCATATTTGCTTTCTTAACACTTTGCAGGTATGCCATACAGCAGTGTTAATTATAGCCATTATGATATACATTACACCCCTAGTACTTATTTATCTTAAAATTGAAAGTTTATACCTTTTGACCACCTTCATCCAATTCTACCTCTTCCTACCCACCACCTCTGGTAACCACAAACCTGATCTCTTTCTCTATGAATTTGTTTTTGGGGGAGGGGTATTTTAATTTTTTTTTAGATTCCATGTACTATATGAGATCATACAATATTTGTCTTTCTCTGTCTTACTTCACTTAACATAATACTCTCAAGACCCATTCATGTTATTGCAAATGGCAAGATTTCCTTATTTTTAATGGCTGAATAATATTCACACACACACACACACACACACACACACACACACATTTCACAACCTAACTGCCCACTGATAGCTGAATGGATAAAGAAGTTGGAGTATACTGGTGGGTACTTATGTTGTGAAATTTTTAAAGGTGTTTAAAATAGTGACTTCTAGATATTAAACCTGTCACAAAAGGTCCCAAACAGCCAAAACAGTTTTGAGAAAGAACAGAGCTGGAGGAATCGTGTTCACTGCATTCAGACTATACTACCAAGCTACAGTAATATAAAGAGTATGGTACCTACACAAAAATAGACATATAGATCAATGGAATAGGACAGAGAGCCCAGAAATAAACCTACCCACTTATAGTCAATTAATCTACAACAAAGGAGGAAAGAATATGCAATGGAGAAAAGACAGTCTTTTCAGTAAGTGGTGCTGGGAAAATTGGACCAATACAAGTAAAAGAATGGAATTAGAACAGTCTCTAACACACATATACAAAAAAAAAAAAAAAATTAGAGTGGATTAAAGACCTAAATGTAAGACCAGATACTATAAAACTCCAAAAGAGAAACATAGGCAGAAGATTCTTTGACATAAATCACAGCAATATTTTTTTTGATCTGTCTCCTAGAGTAGTGGAAATAAAAGCAAAAATAAACAAATAGGGCCTAATTAAATGTAAAAGCCTTTTTTTCACAGCACAGGAAACCATCAACAAAACAAAAAGACAATCCACAGAATGGGAGAAAATATTTGCAAATGATGCAACTGACAAGGGGTTAGTGTCCAAAATATACAAATAGCTTTTACAACTCAGTATCAAAATAAATAAATAAATTAATTAAATAATGGGCAGAAGACCTAAATAGATGTTTCTCCAAAGAAGACATTCAGATGGCCAACAAGCACGTGAAAAGATGCTCAGCATCGCTAATCATTGCTAATCAGGGAAATGCAAGTCAAAATCACAAAAAGATATTACCTCATACCTGTCAGAATGACTGTCATCAAAAAGAATACAAATAATGAATGTTGGCAAGGATGTTGAGAAAAGGCAACCCTTGTACACTGTTGGCGGGAATGTAAATTGGTGCAGCCACTGTGGAAAACAGTATTGAAGTTTCTCAAAAACATAGAAGTTAAATTACCACATGACCCAGAAATTCCACTCCTAGGTATATATCTGAGAAAAACAAAATACTGATTTGAAAAGATACATGCACGCCAATGTTCATAGAGGAATTATTTACAATTGTCAAGATATGGAAGCAACATAAATGTCCATCAACAGAAGAATAGATTAAGAAGACACAGTGTGCATATATGTATACACACACACATACACATATATGATGGAATACTACTCAGCCATGAAAAAGAACAAACCTTGCCATTTACTGCAACATAGCATTGGAGGGCATTATGCTAAGTGAAATAAGTCAGACAGAGAAAGACAAATACTATATGATACCACTTACATGTGGAATCTAAAAAATACAACAGACTAGTGAATATAACCAAAAAAAAGAAGCAGACTCTCAGATGCAGAGAGCAAACTTGTGGTTACCAGTGGGGAAGGGGGATAGGGGCAGTGTAGCTGTGGAGGTATGAGACAGGCTCAAGGAGGTATTGTACAACACAGGGAATGTAGCCAATATTTTTAATAACTGCAAATGGAAAGGAACCTTTAAAATTGTATAAAAATAAAAAAATTTAAAACTGTCCTTTATAATTTAATTATTAAATTATTACTTCGTTCTATTTTCCCAAAAGATTAAAGATAAACATTACTTCTAGCTCAAAATGAGCTACTGAACTCAAATCTGTCTAAATTTTCTTTCTCTCGAAGTCTCCTTGAATTAACAGAAATGATAAATTAAAATGACTGACACCATGACACCCTAGAAAACAAGAAAGTGTACCATCAGTCAATCAAAATTTTATAAAAATTCTGGGTGGACAGAAAACAAAGGAAATATGATTGGTAGGGAAATGAAAGATGAAATTTAACAAAAGTCACCAGATATCTTCAAAGGAATCGATAAATAGGGACAAGCCGGGGGCAATCTTGGGTCATTTTTAGGAATCTACTTTCCAAACAGCTAGGAAAGTTGAGTTCTCCCCACAACACAGATATAAAGAGAGCTATTGGTTTGGCAGCGATGGCTTTGCTCTGCAGTCAAAGTCCAAGAGCTATTGTCAAAATCAGGAGAATGCATGGATGATGTCTCTAAGGAAATTATCTTGTGAAGATGCTGGGATCTAAGAGAGAAGTCGAACAGACCTCATTGTAACTCCAGGTCACACACAGATACAGAAAATACAGGTTGAAGATGACAGACAGAAGAGCACTTCTTTTCAGTAGTGTGACGTACCAGGCCTGAAGGAGGCTCCTGTTCTGTAACCCACTTTTTTTCCAGGGGTACTTCAAAGATACTGGCTGTCACAACATTCCACTGACTTCCCTTCTTATATAGAACATTTAGTCAGCCTGCTCACTCAGGAGGGAGGCCTCATGGGGAAACAGTCCTGAGCAAGAGCAAACAGAATGCGTGCCAGCTCCCTTTACTATTTATTCAATATAGCCCATCGTTCATCAGTGTGACTACACATCCAAGAATCTTAAGAAAGTTGAAGAAAACCAACCACATGAAAGACAAGGTCGAATATGAACAAACAAAACAAAATGATCCATTTGTCCTTAGGACTCAGGGAAGTAGCATAAAAGACTTTTCAGTAGGAGAGGGATTTGATGTTATATGAATTTTTAGATGATTATGTTTACTACAATATGGAAAATTAATCTCAGGGGAGCTAGACTATGAGAAACCACTTAGGAAAGTTTAAGTGATTCAGGGGAGAAATAATGGTGACTGGAAGGAGTGTGTGAAGGGAAACTCGTGAATATAAAAGAAGTTTAAGAGATAGACTTGTGTTATAGATTAGAAATAGGGGTGAGGGAGAGTCAGAAGTCAAGGTGACATCCGGATTTCTGACTCACTCTTTCACCTTCATTACTGTCATTTTGGAGGTCACTGGATTCTTCTGAATCTCTGGGCCAAATTATTTAGCAAAGGGACTTAATGGAGCCCACCTTGTCCAGTTTGCTTTCTGCTGAAGCTGTGAATAATGCACTGATTCAAAGGTGGACTTAGCTCTGCTAAATTCCCAAGTATCTGGTTTTGGCACTCAAATCACTTTAATGTCCAATAAGTCAGTGCATATTACATGTCTGGATATTTCATAGAGTTACCAGAGCTTTTCATAGATAAAGAGGATAAGAATAATTTAAAAATACAATATTAACATAAATTAGGATCATGAAAAAAACTGATCTTGTGAAAGAATAATACTGAGAAGGTTTGAGATTGCTAATTCAATATGGATATGCTTATGTGTATTTCCATATGTATATATCAGTATATATAATATATGAAACATATTTTATTAAGATATACTTAAAATCTGTTTCTAATTGGTGGAAACATGATGTTTTATATTTTAGAAAGAATATTTTCTACTGTGAAATATTTTGGATCTTTAGTATTGATAGTTGTAATTAATTCAGATTTTTATCAAATGGAACTATCAATTAAGCATGCAATACGACACATCCTATAAACTCAAGTCTGTGTATTCGCAGTCTATACATACAGTGTTTTGTCTTGCACTACACCATGTTTTTGGGTGAAGTAGAAATATCTATCTGGCTGGGTAGACTGCATTGTGGCTTATAGTTCCTAATGCCTCATGGACTGTGGGTATAAATAGACCTCAGTGACAATAATATGGAAAGCTTCACTCTTTCTTGTCTCTATTTCAATCTGTTTAACACAGGACCCAATCCTCTGAAATATTTCCTCAATTACATCTTGAAGTTACCGAAGGCTGTTTCTTGGGTTCCAAAATAAAACCATACACTCTAATAAGTGCTTTGTATGATATAAAATTAAAACCCTATTTTAATTTTAGTTCAGTTTTAGTTTAATTTTAGTTTAGTTTAATTTTAGTTTATCACATATGTTCAAATATCTTTGCATCTTTACCTAGAATAAGACTGGTACCCCAAGTATAAAAGAAAAAGACACAGACCATAAAAGGGAGAAAAAAGGTTTTGTCTTGGGTATTGAAGGATCCTGAGAAGTATATTTGAATTCTCTGGCATTCTAAAAGGCAGAAAGCAAGCAGTTGTATAAAGGTATCTCAACAATTACTTTATAAAACCTGAAACTGCTTGTTAACTTCAGTTTAACAAACAGTGCCATCTAGACTTCTTTAAATCTTGAACTTGATTTCTACAAGAAATTATTCTAATATAGAGCTAAAGAAAATATTTTAAGGCTGCATTTTGTTCCTTCTTATAGTATTTGGTCATTAAAATATATTAAATTTGCATAATATCCCTAACTTTGTCTAAGAATGTTAGAGACATAGTGTGTTGTGTCTCCACTAGCACACTTTTAGGGCACAGCTAAAATTACAATGCCATCTGACTTATGAGAGAACTGAGGACCAAAGAGTTGAGGTTCTTAACCCTAAGAACACAGCGTTAGTGAGTGCTAGGACTGTGGCTATGAAAACCTGGCTTATGATTTATAAACTTCACCTGTTTCACTTAGAAATTAGCAAAATGAATATTTGAGTTACAAATAAAGGGTAGAAAAGGCCACCCAAATGGTGTGATTTGAGGGATTTCAACCACTTTCCACTGAGCCTGAACGTTTCACAGAACCAGTTAAGGCGCTATCCCCAGAAAGTCCCTAGTTGAATGCAAATACCCAGGGTTTCTGATTTACCCTAGATCAATGTACACAATACCTTCTTTCCTGCCACACTTTTCCCACACACCAGTGCCTTGCAGCTGCTGAAATGGGAACTACAATGAAGACAAATGGGACTTTTTAGAGATTCTCTGGTGCAAAAAGTTAAAAATAAAAATGGTACCCAATTCATGAGCATTATAGACAAAAAGATTCAGAGGCAAAAGCCCTGACTGGTATGATCTGCTGGTGTGTTGGCTGAAAAATAAATCCTTAACATATTACCCGAATGTTTTTTACTTTGGTTTATTATGTTGTGTTAAGATGCTACAAATTGATAATTTATTTGAGTAACAATTATTCTAACCACTCTCAACCTATGGGAATTTAAGGGATTAACGGTCGTTCACACTTCCATGAATTACTATGAATTAGTACTCTCGGGTTGTGTTTTTTATTAATAAGGCTGAGATCAACTGTTCTAGGAGACACATTTCTGACCAGGAGATGGGGCAATCAGGAGGGTACTGAATGTAACATACAAGTTCAAGATTTGTTTTTGTCTGTTTTCTGTGAGCTTAGAAACATAGCAACCATTTGTAATATTATTTCTATAGAAAATCCTCTGAACAAAATCCCTTGATAGGATGGTCATTTGCTTGTATGTTATATAGGATATGTAATATATTGATATCCCCATTACAGTCCATAGCACTCAGAACTCTAGTCTAGAAAACTTGTAACAATAGATGAAAATGAGTAAAATCTATAGATAGGCACTTTCTGAACTGTGGGCTCCTGGGGGCTTTGGAATGGAGTAAAATCTAGAAAAAAATATATCAGAATAGTACAAAGAGATGCCGAGGGCAATAGAGCAGAAATATATTCTTTCCCCTATTCATATTGGGCAAGCCTTGACAAAAGAAAAATTTTCATGACAAAACAGACATAAGAGATCTCAGGCACTATTCCTAGCCACCATTTTCAATTTTGATTTCACAAAGAATTTCAGGACACATGCCCAAATGAAAGTGCCATCTTTATTTCAAGGCAACATGTGAACAAAGTGAGAAACCTCACAAACAGCATCACAGTATAAAACAGCAGAACACAACTTTGCCAGTTTCAGTTTGAGATTCTCCTTTGTGTGTGTGTGTTGAGACTAGAACAAACCTCAGCTTGTCTAAATATCACATGAAAAGAAAACATTCAAGGGACTTGCCTGCACCTTTAAAATGAAGTTGTATGTCCCACATTCAGTCAATTCTCAATTATCCAAAGAGAACTTAAATCTCAGTCTGACTTGTCATCCAGCTGCACCTAAGCTACCTTATCCTGGTTGTTATGTATTTAATACTAACTAAATTATGACCCACATTTTTTAAAAGTAAGAATATTAATTTTTCTTTAAGAAAAAATTCTTATTTTAGAAATAAATATATGAAATATCTCTCTTGTTATAACCTCTTTTATATATAAATATATGTACTTGTGTAATATAAGCATATATATATAGACAGCTTCTTGTATTTAAGCAAGTTTGACAGAAAACATCTTTAACTTTTGGGGGTCATGGCTATAATATATCTCATTATTCTGTAAAGAGTAGACATAAAGGATAACTATTATTTTAAGAATCTTATTTTTAACACTAAGTACAATTTCATCTGGATATAGCAGCTGGAGACTTCCAAAGGTAACTGTCTGATGCAGTTTGTTGGCAGATGTGCAGTGTCTTCAACCTAGAAATCCTAAGGTCAAAATTTCTCATAATATTCTTACATGAGTTATAAGTGAATTTTTGTACGGGAATTTTTCTTTGCTTCTCAACTGCTTGGCTTCAGAACCTGGATGTTCAAAATTACTACTGATACTAGAAACACAATGTCAGAGATGCTTTCTCCATTCTGCCTTACTGCTCCATTTAAAAATTGTTGTATTACATTTCTGCTAATAAAAGCCTTTCTAAGGATTCTGTATCACTCGTTTGCAAAGCACATTCACATCCTTCAATGAAAGTTGCTATTATCAGAGCAATGTGCTCTTACTATTTATTTATTACAACAGCCCTCATGACTGCTTACCCAGGCAAGCACTAGAAATATCTAACTCATTACCACTACATAAAATAGCATGGGGTATTTTCAGAATGAAAGAGATCAGAGCATGACAAATGCTAAAGCTGCCCGCATCCCTGTTTCTAAAGAAAAGGATCGCTATTCAACAAGCACGGGTAACTTTAACTATTGAGGATAATATATGAGACTCTTAGTGAAAATACTGCCCAGACAAAATCTTGCTGGAAATTCCTAGTTGCTACCCTTTTTTTCATTTAAGGTCTGAACACCCTTGGACTTTCTCTGGCCAGCCGATGAAAGAAAACTGACCCAGATGGAGTCAGAAACTGAAAATGCCTATTGACTTATTCAGCTAGAAGTTGATCCTGGTTGCTATTTAAATCTACTGCTTTAAGTGTCAGCAGACACACTGCATTCCGTAGCATGGTTCAGAGGGCAGACATTTGGGTCAAAATATTCTTACCCATTCTTGACCTAATGTGGGCTTTACAATGTTTACAAACAGCTGTTACAATAACCCAAAGATCCAAAAGAAAAATGTGACACATCCAATAATCTGACAGTTAAAACCGAGCATTTGTTCAGATAGCACCTTGTGGTTGGAGGTAACAAGACCTGTGATGATAATGGTATTTGTCACATTCAGAGCAGCTGTATTCATGAGAGTGGAAGTGACTACCCTCTTACACACCCAGTTACTACTTTGAACCCAGTTCTATATTTTGGCTGCCTTGGCAACAGCACAGCAGTAACAACTGAAGTCATAATGGCGATATCAATCCAAGGACATTTTTGGATAAAGCAGGAGCCCTGACTTTCAACACAGAAAGACAGAAGGAGAGCACATAAAATAAACTGAAAAAAGGGTGTCCAGAGCATTGCCATACTGCGTGTGCTGACTCTAGGTTACTTATTGTAATGGCTATGTTTTTATAAGGCCAATAATTTTCTAGTGGCTGTTCTTTTGTGGAAAAACATTTCAGGGAAATAGATCCCTATAAGTAGGGAACTATTTTTTTTGTCTGAAACAAAACTACAAATGAAAAATTACTCATTAATTGTGACCACACTGATCAATGTAGGCTTCCACATAATCATTACAATGAAAGGAATTATAAACAACAGTGAAAACAGACAAAATCGATTGCTCAGCCTTCTCACTGGTTGGTTTGTCACTAGTATCTCTTCTTTTGGTCACATGGTAAAATTGCATTTCCTCCCCCTCCTGACCTGAAACACATTCATGTCCTTATGAGTTGTTTTGGTTCATGAAATGGGAGGAGAAGTGACAGGTTAACATTTCAAGATAGAACCTTTAAAAGAAAAGTTCAATTTGCTGCTGTTCCCTTCTCCTGCCAGGGCAACCAGCAACTTTCCAGATGGTAGAAGCACGTGCCTGGAGTGAGAAGATGTAGAACAGCATTCCCAGTTGTCCCGTGATGAACATGTAACACTAGCAAGAAGCACACTTTTGTTATGCTAGTCGACTGCAACTTTGGAGCTGTTATCTCAGCATAAGCTAGCCTGTCGTGGTTACCCTCACAGTGCGATTTGTAGAAATTCAAAGAACACCATTCTTTATTGAAATGTATTTGACATGGAACACTGTGTAAACTTAAGGTTCCACTGGAAAAAAAAAAAAAAAACAGATGTGAGAAAAAGAATAGCATTCTTTATCTTTCTGCAGTATCTGAGGTTATAATAAAGATAATGCTTCAAACCTCTTCACCAGAATGAGACAGACTGTTTCTGTGCTTGGTAGAGATAAAGTGCAGAATCATTAGTTTATCGTCAAACTATGTTTTCCAGACAGAAACTTGAATGCACACTTAGGCCAATCCAGGTGAACTGTTTTACTGCCTGAACTAGTCAAAAACAATTTCTTTAACTGGTTATAAATCAAAGTTTTATGAAGAAAATTCACTGTCAGCCAAACTCCTTTTATTTACCATTGTATTAGCCTTTTTCTTTTATATACGTCACACCCTATCCTTTTTCCTTCCAGCCACTTTCTCTCTCCTTTACCTATATGGTATTCTCCTGTCTGTCTGACAAGAGAAAGTAATTCTTACTACTTTATAACAGGTTCTGGCAAAGTATGTGTGCTTATGTTTCCACAGTAATTTAACCTGTTTCTGCTATAAGTGAAAAACAAAGTTAGACATTGGCTTTATGGAGTCTTTGCTAAGTGATGTCAATTCCACTCGACTTTTCTAGGCTCCAAAAAGTATTTGAACCCTTTATCTTATAGGTAAAATAGAACACATGTAACATTAAAGCAACCACACTGTGTTTCTTTCTCTCTCTCTTTTTTTTTTTTAGCATTTCCTTTTGTTCTTTTAACTGAATTACAGTTGATTTACAGTTTGGGATTAGTCGATAGATACAAACTACCATATATAAAATAGATAAACAATAAAGTCCTATAGTATAACACAGGGGACTACATTTAATACTTGGCAATAACTTATAATGAAAAAAATATAAATGTTTACTTTTTAGATAAGCTCAGACAATACCTTCAGGGATGTTTCTGAAAACACAGTTAAAGCATTAAAAAAAGAATGTGTGTGCCTATGTGGCCTGCAAACATGTTCACGTGTTGAAAGTAAAAAAGATGCTGTAATCAGCTAAAAATGGACATTTATCAATTTTTAAATTTTGACAAATAACACTATTATATTTATTCATACTCCTTCTCCAGAATTACTACAATAAAACTACATGCTTATGGATTTACTTGGCAGAAGGCCGTAAAGGTTTCCAGAAAAATCTAAATAGAGACAAAGGGTATTCTTTATATTACTAACCAGAAGTAAATTTTTTTTCCCAAGCCACAGAAAGGAAATTTTAAAATTTTATGGTATGGTATAATTTTTCCAAAAGGTTATTTCTCTAATTTGCAGAATATCAATTTTTCTGTAACATAGTGGTCTTTCATAAGATTCATTAGTTGCCAGTTCCATTTACATTATACGTACCAATATAGAGAGTGTTGGTAACAGATTTTAAAGGTAACAAACATGCATTGTTTCACAGGATTAAAAAATTGTTTAGAAATAAACTCATAACTCCCCAGATTAAATATATGTATTAATTTCAACATTGCTTTATTTTTGATGATTATTTATTCATTTAATACAATGGTTAACATAAATATCTCAATTTAAAATAGTCTGAATTCATTATTTGTTGCCAAATATTGAAAGAAAAGTTCAGTGATCATTTTGTAAAATAATAATAATGCTCCTTTTACCCAAATCTGTGTATTTATAAAATTCATTCGACTATGACAATATCACAACTCTAAGCATTATTTGAAAGCTTACTTTCCACATACATATTGTCCTCTCTGTGTATCCACAGATTGGGATTGCATCTTCTTGAATTAAGGGGAATTTGTTAGTGAAATAGTAATTTTGAACTCATGATAGTAATGGCTCTCAACAGGGGATTTTTTAAAGAAAACTTCCCTACCAGAGTTACCCACATACATCTTTAAAATATGAAAATCCACTCTGCATTGATCATAGTCTTTATTAAGAAGACTGTTGACTTCCATTCTAAAAATTTCTGATTGTTCCAGAAAATTCTTAAGCAATCATTTTTCTGGTAATTAAACTGACCGTGTGCCATTACATAGTCCAGGGTGAAATAGGCAGAGGAGGGGACTTTCATTTTCTGAGCACCCACTATGGGCCCCAACCTGTTTTGGGCACTTTACTATGTTTAGATTTATTATCAGTCCACAATGAAGCAACTATTATTCCCCAACTACAGAGGGGTAGGCTGAGGCTCAGAGAAGGTAGGTGATTTGATAAGGGCCATACACCTAGTAAGAAGTGGATTAAGAATTTATAATTTAGGTCTCTTGATTTAATGTCTCTATTATTCTATCATTTTGCGTTGTTTCCCAGAAAATGTTATTGCTGCTTCACTAATTTGGTGCTTATTTTCAACTGGATAGTCTGTAAATACTCAGCCAATTATTTTTCTTGCATGAAACTAACTTAAAATATACAGAATATGTATGGTCAAATTTTTTATCCATTGATATTCACCAAGAATTTGACACAATACACTGAAAAGAATTACTGAAGAAATTTTCATTAATGGGGCCCAAGAATGTGGAAGAAACGCTTTACACTCGGAGCTTGCAGCTTGTCTGTCGTACTTAGGGAGGGCGGGACTGACCCTCAGAGCCAGATGTTTCTACTCCCTGGTCTTTCTTCCCAATCTCTTTTCTTCCATTAAAAAAAAAAAAAAAAAGGTTTGGTATAGCAGAGATGAAGCAGTTCCTTGATCTCTACGCATTTATCCAGGATTTGGAAAATTCTGAGTTAGAACTGTAATTTGCTCTCTCCCTGTCAGCCACAATGAAACCGTAAATGTATGGGCATTTTATCTACCATCTGAACAGAGTTCTGCTGCTTGGTCCTGCTTTCTTCCCAAATAGTTCCCCAACATGTCTCTAACTCCAGCTCTCTATTTCTCAGAGGGTGCTGTGCTTTTTCTTTTCAAACATATAAAATCTTTTGGTGTTTTTCCACTCATGTTTATAATTCTGACTTTGGTTTTGGCACTTATATTTTCTAAATTTAAAAGGAAGACCTTTCTACCATACTTTGTTCCTCATTTAAGATTTGTTGCAAAATTCTAATTAACAGATTGAACAACAAAAGAACCCACTGAACACCCACTAGATTTTTTTTTTGAAGGGGGAAAACATTCTATAAAAAACACTGAACACTGTAAGACACACACTGATGAACACCTACTGCTTAATGAAAGTTATCACCAAATTCAGTTCCTTCTTTCCCACCTCATCGCTTCTACCCACTCCACACACATACACACACACACACACACAAACCCTTATAAGACCAGTTTTAATAGCAGGTACAAGATTTTTCAAAGAGGATTTATAAAACTGAAATCTCGGCCTGTGTTTCACATAGATGAGATGATAATTTCTCTGTCTGACTTCCATTTTGTTGCATCAAATGGACAACTTACTCTGTTTGTTTCATCATTATTTACAGAGCATCTAAAAATGTTCTTTTCTTTCTAGACATTATAAAAATATAATTTGCTAGAATTTTTTACTGTAGACTTTTTAAAGAAACAGGTTTTTTTCAGCAAACTAGTAATAACTGGAATTAAGCGATAAGCACTCCAAGAAAAGATTTATGATTGTCTAGAGATAACAGCAACACAGAGCAAAGTGTTTTCTTTAACTTAAAGTATATAATGGGGAGTGTTCAGGCATTTTGTAACTTAAGTTCTTGAAGACATCACTTTGGGCTATACTTAGAGAGGTGTAGGTATATATAGTATAGGTGTAAGAATGAAGAAACACTGGCTTATACATAATTTCTTAAATTTCAGGAAGAAAATGCCTAATGAGTTTTACATAAGCAAGGTTTAGTCCATAAAGAGGATAGGAATGTCTTATCTTCTATTCAGTTAACAGGTTTTAGCAGTTTTCTGAATACTTATGAGTAGCTCAGAAATTCATATAAGTTCATGTAATTCACACAGCATCTGTTGTGAAAAAATAAAGTGATAATTTACATCCAATTAAAATATTTTTCATTAGATAAAATGATTTAATAAACTAACAAACTTATATAAGATGATAGTATTCACTGGGAATAAAACAAGTCAGTTTTCTATAGAGCATGTGAAAAAAAAATCAAAGATTGGTCAACTGGAAAAGGAGTAAGAGTCAAAGGCTTTTATGTAAAATTTTAATCCTGTGAATACTTTTTTTTTTAAACTGTGTGTCCTTTTATACCTTACAATTTATGCAAGTTATTTGAAGCATATCTGCTCATTGGGTGCATTCTTATTAAACTGCTAAAAAGAAATATCTACCAACACCCTCATGTCTACTATAAAAGTGGAAATTTCAGGGATGCTTCTTATACGTAATCACCTGTTTGTCTTTTAAATGTTTGCCAATTATACTACACGGGAATATACGCAAACTTGGTTTTAAAGGAAGTTAAAAGTTGTTTTGGTTGTCTTTTATTAATTTCTTTTTTCTGATCTAAGGACTCTTTAACTTTAAAAATAAGGCTATATCCATTTTGGCAGGCAATTATGCAAATGCATTCTGTTAGGGCAGATTCCAATGGTAAAACATAAGATAAACTTAAGAAAAAAGGGGGAGTCAAGTGAAGAGAAAGTTGGTGGGTCTTGCTGGTTTTTTTGTACTTTAAATATTTTTAGGCCTCTTTACTACTGCTGTTGGGTCATTTCTCTTAGCTATACTGAAGAGCCTTTGTCAGTCTGGAGGAGGCAGCCATGTGTCCATGAATGCTTATTTAGTACGGTGAGGACAGATGGCCTGGAATTGCTGAAGAAGACCTTAAGATATATTTAAAAGAGGAAAGGGAAAGAAACAATAAGGGAGGAAATAAATTAGAGAAGAGGCAAATGTTTGGCCAGGAAAAGTATGCACATGTACACACACACACACACACACACACTCAAATGAAGACAAACTATAAAGTGGTAAGTGGGGCCTGAATTTTTACAAGTTTCTTTTTTCTGTAGAAACTTTAATTTTCATTATTGTTGATTTTTTGTATTTTGAGCAGAAATCTGACAATCACAGTCACTGCTGATCTGAACTTAGTCTGTTCTGGTTGATATGTGGTACACTTTTTGCTTCTTATAGCATCCCAACTTGAAAGATAAATTTTGATTCATAAATGCTCAAGACATTTACTTCAAATCAAACTGAATTAAATTGACATCCCTGACACAGTGCCTTAACACCATTTGTTTTAGAGTCTACTATTATTAGTTTATCTTGCTTTGCATGCTATTTCATTTTTTTCTATTATTTCAAGAAAATACACACACTATTGTCCGGTCAAAAACCTCATGAGGAGATGAAGAAGGAAGTGAGGGTGGAGGATGGAGGGCCATGGTATCAGTGGATAATTTTGTGTTTTCAAATAGAAAAACCTTATGAGATGTTGTGAGATGATTAAAAAGTGACATTAGTGGATTTTATTATGCTTTTTTCTTTCCAAGTTATCAGATTAAAATTTTCCCATTTTCCTCAGATTTATTCTATTTCAACCATGCTCTGACTATGCCAGGTAACAGAGGACTGTTGCTTCAACTGCCAGGTTTTCTATTGCTTCTAAAACAAATATTAGATTCCAAATTTCTTCTTATTGCCTTCTGAGTTGTCATGGTTATCAAATGACACCTTCTCTAAATTCTCTCTCATTTTAACTCTCTTCCATGCTTTGTGTAAACAGGCTGCTTAAAAATCAAGAGTAAAAAAAATCAAGTTTGGGTGCTATAAGAAGCACAAGAAGAAAAGAAATATTCTGTTAACCACAAATTGAAATTGAAAAGATTTTCTCCAGAAGCATTAAATGTCATTAAATATAAGAGGTCTAAAAAATACCTGCTTTATACAATGGTTCTCTGAACAGGCTCTTGGTAAGTGGCAGGCTGCTAAGTGTGTGCCTGTTGCATTGTGGTTAGAGCTCTTCTGCAACTAACACCCCACACCCCCCACCAACCGCTACTACCAATGAAACAGGCAGCAAGGACTCTGGGTCATTCTCAAGTAAATATAAGGGATATTTTTTTGGATACAAACACCTTTAAAAATAGAAAGGCAAGAAGATTCATAAACAGAGCCTTTGAAAATGCACAATACTTTCGTCTTAAAAAAACATCTGTTGCTCAGCTGAATATCTGGAACACCAAGTGCTTCAGATTACCCCTCAGAAGGTGTATTGGGTGGTGGCTCTCTGTGGACTTGGCCCCAGGGGAGGTCAGCCCAACTCCCTGGTCTGTTGGCTCAGCAATTTCCCAGTGGTCAGCCTGTCTTGCCATAATCATATGCTGGCGCCCCGAGCCTGTTTCTTAACTGTACTCTGTACCTTCTAATGAAAGCATCCCAAAATATCCCCAACCGCTCAAATTCTGGGGCAGCCATGACCTCAGACTGGACTGCTGGACATACTGCGTTTACTCAGACAGAATGGCTGATCAAAATCTCCCTGCCACGATGAATGAAGTGCTCACTCCTTCTCTGCTAGGTTTTGTCACTTCATAGCTTATGACGGCTTGCATGAATTCCAGAATCTATGCCATGCAGCTGATTAGGAAGTGACTAGGAACACAACAATTTCGTGTGACTCAGAGCCTTCACAGTAACAAAAAAAAAATTATAAAATAACTTTTAGTGCTTAACCCAACAAATCAACAAATACAATAATAACAATAATAGAAAGTAACATGAAAATCAAGAGATAATTCATTTGAAAGTTACTTAAAAATGTAGTTTACGTCCTATACAAATGAGAAATGATGTTATTATGGTTCCTTCTGGGGGCATGTTCCCAGCATCAGTTTATGGAGGAGCTACACTAAAGTGGCTGTGGATGAACCTGTACTACCGGACTTCACTAGAATCTTTCAGAGAAGCTCTGAGAAGCTTTGAGGATAATAAAATAAAATGGGGAGATACCATTTTTCATGAAAAGTTCAACTAAAATAGCAGGCAAATAAACAAAAAGCTGCGTTTAAATTCAACAGGTGTTCCTCTGGGCACTTCATCTTGTCAAGCCTTTGTGTGATCAGATAAAGTAACTCAGTGTTTTGTCCAATGTGGTTTGACCAGAAAAAAACAAAAATTAACAACCTGTTAAGGAAATAAGCAAAAAAAAAAAAAAAAAAAAAAGTAGATAAAACCCAGAGAGTTCCCTATTGTTATTTTGCCATGTTTTATATGCATTTTGAAAGCTTTGAAGCCTCTACAAAATAATGCTCATAGATATACAGCACAATTCACACAACTTGATTCTTAACAGTGCCTTTTGTGCTTTGATAATATCAGCTAGAGCACAGGTTTGAACTAGCCTCCTAGTATTAATGCTTTTATTTTCTTCAGGAGCAAAAATTTTACTTGTTGAAAAAAAAGGGGTAACACAAAATACACTGACACGGTTTTGTTAAAAATACAAAGCATTATCGTTTATACAAAGTGACTTTCTCCCTACGAGTATGCTTTGTAAACGTGATTGAATGAGAGGGAAAAAAAGTCTTTTATTATCTCAGTTCTCTCGAAAGCTTTATTGTTTAAGCTGCACTTGCTCCTAAGTACAGCAGAGTTAAAACACGTCAGGATGTTGCATAGCAAGTAACTAACAAGGCTCTAAAAGAGATTCCTCGCATGCATTTATATACAGGCTGGCAAAAATAATTCCTCTGTTATTTTAAAATAGATTATTAAAGGCCCAAATTCTGATTTATTTTTTTCTATAGCTAACCCATTTCCTTGTAAAATTCACAGATTTCAAATCTATGTACTTCACTTTGCTGAGCATCAATAACATTTTCTAAATGAATGCAAATCTATTTACATATAGTATGTAAATATATATGTATTTTTAACAGGCTATATAATACATATAAATATATATAATCTCATTGTATATGTCTTTATACATGTGTGTAATAATTATAGTCCACTTCTTACAACTAGAACAAAAAGCACAAGTTCACTTTAACCTAGAAGCTCCCTGAGTATTTGTCTCCTGTCTTCTTATTTTAATTTTCTCTGCTGGGGGTGGGGCAAATCTGCTGGATTCACAGGCAGGATTGAAAACAAGTGAAAGTCAATTTACCTTGCTAATTTTTCGTATGCTCCTTCCTTTAACTTGCCGAACTTTTATTTTTTTCCTTTTTCTTTTCAGAATCACATATATATATATATACACACACATACATTTTTTTTTGTGATCTATTTTTTTCCCCTAGAAAGTAACCCCTCATGTCCCACCTTAGGCTTCTCACTGAATGATCTCTTTTTGTTCTAATTATATTTCTTCACCTTGGGAGGGACTCACACTGCTTCAGGATAAGCAACCCATAAGAGCCTAAGGTCAGGTGTGCCCTAGAATCTAACTCCAGAAATTACAATCATGGAATAAGAGCAGGAGAGGGAAAGAAGCAGAGTGGGGAATTTGTAATGTTACTGAGGTTCATTCTGAGGAATAATTAACTGAACAGCACCCTATGTTACATCAGTTGCTTGAAATCTCGGAGGACAGACAGAAGAATTTAGGAAGCTGATTTGAATCTGCTTCCTAAAGCCATGAGGTTAACAACATAGCTGTACTACGGTCAAGCCTGAGAGGTTTTTTTTTCCTAAGTATTTCTTGCTCTGGGGTCCAAAAAAATAGAGTTCTATTCACGAAGCAGCAGAACACAAAGAGTGCCAATGGCATATTACTCATTAAAGATACTCAAATTTAAAACACTGAAAGAAGGGGAAACTTAATTTGATAGGAGGCTATTATTCCTGTTAAAAATGAGGTTCAGTGAGGGGGCTAATGGGGGTCAGCAAGAGAGATTTCTAAGATAATTCTTGAAGTAAAAGAGGCTTCTATTTTGGGAGAAGTATGGGGACATTTGTAAAATATAAACTCTTCAGGTAGAGGAATTGTAGGTAGAAAAGGGAGAAACATTAGCTGAGCTTTTAAACCAAATCTTCAGCTGGGCTTTTGTTTAACACATATGCAAATGTGTGCACTGCTTCATTTGAATATTTATTTACTGCATTTGTGAAGGAAATTGGGGGATTATAGCCTCTTCCCAGCTGTGTTTTAGTTAATGACTGGTCAGCCTATTAGCCTGCTCCACTAAACGAATTCTCTGCACAAGCCACACCTTTTTTTTAACCCTGACTAGAAATTCTTCACACAAACAACAGTGGGGGGAGGGGGGGAACGGACAGCAAACCAGATCCAGAGTGTTTGGTACCCAAAATGAAAATATTCCTCCAGAATCATTTGAAATAAGAAAGTTATTTAACGATCGTGACTTTCGCATTTTTATAATAAACAAAGCCAATATTTGCTATCAAGTGGTGGGGGGAAAAGGGAATTAGTTAAATTTCTCTTTACCGAGAACTAATTAAGGTCACTGTTCTAAGTGGTCTTTCTCTTCCTTCCCCAGTACTTGCTCACTTATTGCCCCCTATGAGCGTAAATACATACATCAATGAAAATGTCATGAATTAATTCAGCAGTTATTAATACTAGATAAACTCACTGGAATGTGAATTGTACAATTTCCCCCTATCTTCTCAATGCCAACCCCCCCCCCCCCAAAAAACAAAAAAGCCAGACAGGGAGAAGAGTAAATAACATTTATTTAGCAACCAAATCCAGTGAACTGTCATTGCTGAAACCAACTTATTTTGTGCCATCCGTGTTGGCTATCAGATTAAAGATTTGTCTCATGACAAGCTCATCTCAAAGGACTAATGTTGAACAAATCTTTAGGTCAAAAAGCCCTAATTTAATAACCCATGTAGAGCAGTCTATCATTTATTGATTGTTATTAAGAAAAGTAGCATCTATTTTCTGTTAAGTTTCTATGTCTCAATCAATAGGAGAAAATTTATCTTATTCCCAAAATGTCTCTCTTCTTTATATACCTTCCTATTTATTTAATATAGATGCACACTTCTGAGTGAGAACATGAGCTAATTCCAATAAAGTCAGAATTAATCCATGGACATAAATGAACCAATCTCTTACCATCAAAATTTGAATTTTTCTGTCTGGGTTGAAGAAAAACCTGGTCTTTGATTAGTTTTACTAATGAGGTGATTTTTATAAAACAAATATAAACTACTTATATATCAAAATTACTAATACTTTAGAGGATTTAGGTAAACAACTTGTTTGTGCTGGTTTATATATGAAGTATTGCTACAAATAAATTTTTGACAGCAACAGAGAACCTGAGAGCAACTTGGACATGAGGAAATGTTCCTGGAGCAAAATGATCATTTCTCACAGTTGGAAAAACTGTGCATCATACAGTAGATTGACAACTCAAATATTTACAGGACAAGAAAAATTAAGAAAGGAAGAGATGCTGTTAGACCTCAAGATAAATAGAGAAGTAACCATTATGTTGATAAAAGACTATTACAAGATTAGATATTCTACCTAAGAAACCTCTTTTAGTGACTTCATTGTTAAGATCCTATTAGTTCTGCCCCTAATACTTAAATCCATTCCAAACAGCAGAAAGAAGTTTTAGGCATACATTTCATGCCAACCTTCCACGTCAAAAGTGAAGGGTATGCACACGAATGGTATCGATTTTTTCTGCCTTCATACATGAGTTTCTAAACCATCTCATAAGCTCATAAGGCATATTTTTTGTTCATTCCTTCTGTGGGGCAGAGGCAGACAGATTGCTGGATCAGATAGTGCAATACGCTGTGTGCTGCATTTGAAATGTGCCTTTTTTTAAAGCAGCAGATTTATTGATTTTCTTAAGTAGAAAATATGCACCCGGACATTAGACAAACACAGACTAAACACAGACTGAGGAAAAGCTGATAATTTGATTAAACTGACTGAGCTTTTGTTGTCTGTGTTTGGGGAATTTCCAATAATGCACAAGTGCCAAGCGCCCTTCTTCTTCTGAATTTAACAAATGTAATCCCTAAGCACAATGAATTGTACAATTATACTGTAAGTGGAGAATTCTTTTTCTTTAGAAAAATATTTTGATGGACCTATATACTGCTTTGAAAGGAAGGTGGGATGAAAACCTTGCCTTTCTCAAGATGTAGGACTTTGCTCAGAAAGGGGTAGTATTGACTAGGCAAATAGCATTTGATTGGCCTAGAGGAATATTCTTACCTATCTGTCTGTCTGTCTGTCTGTCTGTCTATCTATCTAATCATCAAGATTACTGAGATATAAGTGATTAGATGCACTTTGCTCCATTTGGGAGCCAAACTGAATTAAATACTTAACGTTTATAATGCTTCATCGTGTAGGTATCATTTCATATGTCTTTGAGAGTTGTTTGATTGTCTCAAGATGTCAAAAAGCTCTGGTTATTTAATTTATCCTTGTGGATGCAAGCAATGAAATTAATGGCAGCAGGTGTGTGTGTGGGTGCGGAGTGACAGGGATGAGGGAATAATAGCTCAAAGTATGTGAGGATTACTGAGTTCCATGAATTAGTTGAATAAGACCCTGTGAACTTTTATTATGAACACCTCCAAACTGTCCCTGTATCTTTTTTTCTCATTTCTATTATATTGAGAAAATCTAATTCCCTAAGATTCTGCAAGCACCATGCTATA
This sequence comes from Camelus bactrianus, assembly GCF_048773025.1. Classification (NCBI taxonomy): domain Eukaryota; kingdom Metazoa; phylum Chordata; class Mammalia; order Artiodactyla; family Camelidae; genus Camelus; species Camelus bactrianus. Next base: position 61,769,130 of record NC_133541.1, read on the forward strand.
AAATAAGCATTCCTAGCTGCTTACCCAGAAAGACTTTCACCATTACTGTTTTCTATTCCTACACTTAACCAGGTTTTTCATCATTCTTTTCTCCTATTCTTTTGCAGCTTCTAGTAACCATTCTTTCACAACAATATTGTGTTCCTTCTTTTTCACTGGCTCAATCCTCAGGCTTTTATGTCTCATCAAAATGACATTTCCCCTCTAATCTTTGCCCACTCCAGTTCATATTAGATATCTCCTCCAGAGCTTTCTTCTCCAGCTAATTTGGCTAGTAGGGTGTTTGATGAAACTCTTCATACATTTCTTGTGCATATTTCAAGAGCCTGAATTATTTTCCTTAACCTATACCAACATATTTTTTTCTAAGCAAAGACTTAGGCCCCTAATAAGTAACCATTATGGTGACCAGTATAGTCAGAAGATCACAAATTTCTTAACAACTACTTATCACTGATGAGGTATGTATGTTTCAGTGACAGATTCTGTTCTTTTTAATTTCCTTTGACTCAAGGGTATTTACACACAAATTAACAATGAAGTTGAAAATCATTCTGCCTTCCTTGTATTAGGATAGGAATGTACTTAATGATTGATCTCAGCTTGCTTGAGGATGTTTAAACAAAGCCACGTAGGAGACAGATTTAAAAATAATTTAAATCTATCATTTTTCTGACTTGCCTCTCTGCCTTTTCAAGTATATGACAAAGATAATTTCCAATAACTCTTTTCCACCCTACATGAACTCATTAGGGAAAATAACATATAAGGAAAAACAAGTCAATTTTTAAAGGACATTTTATAGTTGTATGAGGCTTATCCCTGTAACTTCGACAGCAATTTAAATATATTTCATCTCATTTCATCATTTATAATTTTAGCATTTAGCACGTATCTATTATATGTACATATATAATGTACATATATAATATATACATATTACTTTGGGGGTTCTAAGAACGAAATCATATGTAACCAAATTATGGCCCATTTTAATTTGACACAAATTTTCTTGCTCTTTCAATGTGCTCTTTTGAAAAGGATCTGGGGGAAAAAGAAGTTTATATTAATTAATTATATATTAATATAAACTTCTTCTTCCTCCCAGAACTTGTATTAAATGATATCCATGTGCTTATTATTAAGGTGATGGTTTTTTTTTTAGAGAAGTCAACCTATGAAGTCAAAAAGACTAAACCTATGTTCACCTAGTGATTCTATCTTGGGCTAAATATTTACTTGTTCTCAGTCTGTTTCCTTAACTGCAAAATCACAAAGTTAGAATATATGTCCCTTCTAACTGAAGGATCTAAAGCCATATATCTAAGTTCTATGGGGTTTTATTTTCTCTTTATGAAAACTTTTTTCAGCAATGATGAGAATCTTTGAACTCAGTAATTAGAGCTTCACTACATTCTTGGATGTCCAGGTAGTGAATCAAACTCCCACGACTCCTACTCTGTGAAACCTAGTTCAAATCAAGAAACTGCTGTGGGTGGTGGAGGTGAGCTCTCCGGCAGCACACAGGAAGTTTTACCAGAAGGTGGCAACTGAAAGGAAACACACATGGAAATATCCTGTCACCCATACTGAAACCTCCTGCAGTAGACCGAGGCCTTTCATGGGATCTCCCAAGCATGGCCACCCACAGCTGCCCCCACACCATCCAGTCTCTCTTCTCTCTTTTAAAAAATTACTAAATATAGACTTTCATAATATATGTTTTGCTGATGATATATCTTCTGAATACCTTCAAATAACTGGTTTTAATGTATTTTTTTTAAATGTATTTCTAAACCCAAAACTTTCTATGTAGTTCTTCCTTCATAATAGCTGAACTTTCTTGGACATGAGTAGAATTGAGGGAAAAGACTTTAATCTCTACTAAGGAAATTAGTTTTGATAATAACAATTTCCTATCTCAAAACAAATCAAACTTTGCTTTACATATAGCTTATTAAATTATTAAGAAAAAGCATATATATAACTGAATCACTTTGCTGCAACCTGAAACACTGTAAATCAAATATACTTCAATTTAAGAAAACAACAAAAAATAAAAACAAAGAAAAGTAACAGAAAGCTTTTATTAACTTTAACTTTTTAGAAAAGAATTTTAGAAAAGAATCTGATCTGAAAACAATTATTCAATATAGGTTAATTTTTATTATCTTTATGGAATGAACTATATATTACAGATATATTATGACATTCATTACCTGGACTATGATTCCACTGCAGATTAGATATGACTAAATTTTACCCATATTCTCTTATTTTTAAAAAAGCTATTTTGCTATTCAAAATTTCATTCCTCCTAATGCAGATACATACAGCCATGCAAACAAAAATGACAGTTACCCATTTTATATGCAAACACGGAGGTTTTTAGAAAACAGAAGGATGCAGCTGCCCATGTCATGTCATTCCACCAACAACATGTATTCAGAAAACTGAAGGTGACTTCCTCTAACCATTGTAAATTATTTTAAATAGTCTATCACCTAAGAAATGGCACCTGCTTAAAAAGGTCCAGAATTTTCATTAGTCATTAATTATTTCATTTTATGTTTATTCAAAAGAATTTTATTGAGATTAAATCTACATTATTTAAACAGATATTTATAGAGCCATGCAATTTTGTTTGGTGGTGGAGAAGGAGGAAGATAAAGATATAGTTTTGGACACAAAGATATTCTTAATATATTAGAGGAGATAAAGAAGAAGTATAAATAGCTGTAAGCATAAGGTTGGATACGGTAAGAAATTTAAGTTTTAAAACGTGCGTGTGTGTGTGTGTGTCTATGTGTGACTATGAAATTTTTGGCATGGAGAAAAAGAAAAATTTTTAATTGAAATCAAAATCTGGGTTGCCCTTTGAAGGAAAGAACATTTCAAAAAAGTTGGAAAAGTGATCACACAAAGGCAGTAGCATCACCAAGGTGTGATTAACCAGATTCATTCAAGATTGGTAAGTATGATTTGGCTGTAACAGTGCAGGGTGGCTGAATGGGACTTTCAGGGGGTACATTATAAAAATTAGGTACAACTTGATCTGTAGAAGGCCTGGAAAGTCAAGGTAAAGCCTTTAGGGTTTGTTTGCTAGGCAGTGAGGACCCACTCAAGAGTTATCATTTAGGGAGAGAATAATAAGTGGGCAGAGGAAAATCAAACTCTGAACAAAACAAGGGCAATAAAAATGAAATGGAGGTGTTGGGTGCAGAAGAAATTGCAGGAGAATCAGAGACTGTTATGACCACTAAATACATGTTAACGTGGGCGAATGTAGGAGCACCAAGATCTGAGCTTGAATTACTGGCAGAGAGATCAAACTACTAACATAAAACATGGGGATGGTAAGAAAAGAAGACAAATAAGGTAAAATCAACTGCGCACATGTACTATTTAGGAGACATCCAAATGACAGCTGGAAAAGTGAGTCAGCTGCAGCTGTGTGATTGTGACACAGGGGAGTACGGGGAATCTGAGCTGCTTCCTACTGGAAGAAGCAGTTAAAAGTGTTAAATGAAATGAGTGACCAGATCATGAATCAGATAAGAAGGTTGTGAAAGGGAACTGTCTTAATTATTTAAATGTTTGTCACCAATCAAAAACTTTACATCTCCTTCCTCCCTGTCCTGTCCTTCTCATGTTCCCCTTTCCAAGCCCTGATCCTCTCCCAGATGATGCCCTGAGTCTTACGGCCTGGAGTTGCAAAGTTAGAGCAAGGAAAAAGAGTCGGGTGTCATCTTCTTAAAGGTGAAAGTAAAAATTCCGGAAGCGGATGGTATCAATAAAAGCAGACGTAACAGGGATGAGGGGAAGCAGCCTTAGGGGAATGCCTACATTTAGGTCTGCAGACAGAGCAGGGGAGACTAGAGAAGGCATGGTGAGAAGCACTGGAGGAGAATCTGGAAAGAAAGTGTCAGGAAAGCTGAGTTCCCTGAGAACTGGAGAGAAATGGTCAAGAAATCCAAAATGCAGAGTCCTGAGAAAAAGCAACCAGAGAAGAGATGCTATAATAAGGGGTTTAAATCAAAGGCAAGATGGTTACTACAGCAACTATACTGTGGCTGATATACTATACTGATGGTTACTACTGGGAGACTATACTGACAAAGGTGGGGTGGGACAAGGTGAGCACTGGGTGCACTGGGAGAGAGGGGATGGGTGAATAGGATAAAGCTAGCTAAAGAAAGATGAAAAAAATCAGTGCAGAGAAATGTCCAGAATTTGTGTCAGACTGTAATTGTGTGTAACATTTAGTGGAGAAGGAATCTGGAGGAATCTCTTAGGAAAAAAAGAAGAATTTGGTTAAAATAATGTGTAGAGCTAATTAAACTCAAAGTTGCAGTTGTAATATCAAAATGACTTATCATGCGGAATCTGGTGATCAAAGTTTATTGGTTCTACTGAAAACCTTGTGATCAAGTGGATAAAACCAAGTCTCAGATTTTAAGACAGTCTGCTATGGACTGAACTGTGTCTCTCCTAAATTCGTGTTTGGAAGCTCTAGCTCCCAATGTGATGGTATTTGGAGATGGGGCCTTCGGGGGGTACTTAGGTTTAGATGAGGTTGGGAGGGTAGTGTCCTCATGATGGGGTTTGTGCCCCTATAGGAAGTGTCACCAGGGAGCTTCCATCTATCACTCCCCCTCCAGAAATGTGCGGAAGTAAATTTCTGTTGTTTAAGTCACTCAGTCTATGATATTTTGCTATTGTAGCCTGAGCTAATTAAGACACAGTCATTGATTTTCTTTGCCTTAATTTGGGGTATTTACAATGTAGTCTATTTAAGTGCAGTCTAATTTAAGAGTTTGAAACTTTATAAACAAAACAGAATCATACTCTCTGTGAGGTTTAAATAGAAATGTAGTAATAAAAAAGCAGAAAAAATGAAAGAAGAAAAGGAAGGAGCAAAGAAATAATCATTTGGAAAATTTTGAAACAATTTGAAAATGTCTTCAAATAGAACAGACTAAGAACAATACCAATTGAAGTTCACTGATCACTTACTATGTTCCTAGCATCTTCCCAAACCATCTCCTGTAATCTTCACAATAATTCTATGACGTAGGTAAACAGTACTGAAACTCTCTTGGCATACGGGGAAAAAAAAAGAGTCAGGGAGGTAAAATAAAACTTGCCTAATATTATTCCACAAGCCAATGAAAGGGCTAGGATCATGCTTCTAGAGCAACAACATGATTTATAAGATTTCCATCAATAAAAAATGACTTTCCCCCAATTTTTTTTTACTTCCACATAAAACTACACTTACATAAAATATTCCATGTTAGCAGTTACTTATTACCTCTCAGTGTTGAAATGGGATAGTAAAGCAATAGGGGTAGAAGCTAATCTATATATAAAATGTCTAAGACAAGGTTTAGATTTTAGACTTTCAAAATTATGTTCATTGCAGCATTTTTCATAATAGCCAACATACGAAAACAACATAAATGCCTGTGTCCTTCAGTGGACGAATGGGTAAAGAAGGTATGAAATACATGTGTACATGTACACACACACACACACACACTCATACACACACACTGGGATACTAGTCTTCAAAAAGTAGAAAATCTTGTGATTTGCAACAACATGGGTGGGGCTGGAGGACATTATGCTAAGTGAAATAAGCAAGACACAGAAAGATAAACACTGTATGATTTCACTTATGTGTGGAATCTAAAGCAGTCAAGCTCATAAAATCAGAGTAGGATGGAAATTGCCAAGGACCTGGGAGAGGGGAAAATGGGGTGATGTTGGTGAAAGGATACAGAGTTTCAATTGTGCAAGGTGAAAAAGTTCTGGAGATCTATTATACAGCATGGTGATTATAGTTAACAATACTATATTGTATACTTAAATTTACTAAGAATATAGATCTTAAATTTTCTTACCACACCCACCCAAGTGATGAATATGTCAATTAGCTTGATAGTGGTGATCGTTTCACAGTGTATATCAAAACATCAAGTTGTCACCTCAAATACATACAATTTTGTTATAAATAAAGCTGGTGAAAAATTGTTGATGAAATGTCTGTCCTTTAATTAAATTCTAGGTACTTTTCTATCCTACCCAAACTCTTGATCAATCCAAGTGAAAATGAGAAACTTTTAACCCTCAGAGTGTCTCTCTTCTCTCTTAACTGCTAGTCCTTAAAAAGCTATCTATCCAAAATTAGTTGTAACTTTCAAACTGGGATTTCAAAAAAAGAAAAGTATAATAATCTTCTAAGTGTAGGCTTGACAGTTGAGGTGTGCTGTCATTTCACAGAGCAAATTACAAGCTCCCACTCTATCTAGCCAAGGCAGTTTTACACTTAGCTGTTTTTTATTAATGGGAGCCCTTTCAACCCCTCTAGTCCCTTGACTGGAGCAGTGATAGAGCTTGGTAGCCTGGGCCTTATTTAGATCACCACATTGTGTGGATATAGGATAGAGACACATTTCCCTGGGGATCAGAGTTACGTAGGCAAGTAAAATTTTACTAGGTGGCCTTTGGGGGAATCTGTGGTTTGATAGTTTTTCCAGGAGCTGAAGAGCAACAGGAGTGACTTGATTCTGCTGGAGACATTGCCCAAAGGTCCATTAACAGGAGAGTATGTCTAGGGCAGAGCTGGCCAGCTCTGCTAGAGGCCAGCCGGCATTCATGTGGTTTATCAAGATCATGTCTATGAATGTCACCGAGGAAACAGCATTTAACTTCTTAAAATACCTCCTACAAAACTAAAAGGAAATTGCACCAAGTATGGCATCTGGGAGTGAGGTACACAGCTGCTAGAGACAGGAAACTTAAAGCTGCCTCCCCCACCAGTAGATTCCTTGTTATATTTTCTCATGTTCCATGACAATATAAGATGAATGCAGAGTATCAGAGAGATTTCTAAATTTCTGTTTTCTAAGCAGTCTAATCCAGTGAGCCTCAAATTTTCCATTGGTGGTTGGTCTGACGATGCGAGCAGAAGGAACAGGTTGGTGGTTTGAAGGAAAAAGAAGAGGAGGCAGAACAACTTCCAACTGCTTACAATTTACAGTTGGCCAAGCAGTAAACACAACTTCTAGCCTTGCCAGCCTTCTCAAACTGGCCATTTTTATCTCCCTTTCTCCACCAGTGCTCAAAGCCATATCCCAAAGTGCCCTAACAGAAAACCACGGGAGGGTGTGGTCTCTGCTTGTACTGGGCAGTGAACAGGGAAGCTATTTATTTCTAGGGCATCTCTGTTCAGTGACTCATGTTTCAACTGGAAAATTGGCCACAGCTTTCTAGCAGCTCTTTCCTGCCAGCTCTCCTGGCATTCTACCCAGCACCTCCACCGCCCCTCCCCCTGTCTCCTCGCCCGGTCGGCTTTTATATTCCTAAAGCCCCCTCTTAATAATAGTCATTGTTCCACGTTAACCTTGAGGATCTGGGAAGAAGGACAGTGAAGGGCGTAGCTGTGTGCTATAATGAGCATTTGGCACTATAGCAGGTGGAAAAGGCTTTGGGGATCTGGGCAGATTAGGAGGAGAGGGGGCTCCAGCAGATGTTGAAGCAAGATGATGTATTGCTGCTCACTCTGGGATTCAGACAATACCAGTGCAAAAGTAGAACAGGGAAAAGGGGGAAAAATTGATCCCTTTTGATACACACTGGGCTAGAAACCAGACACACTTGAAAGTGAGCGTTTAAGGCAGACAAATCCGTTTCCAGGCCCTGGTTTTGCCTGTCCATTTTTTTTTTCCTAATGGCAGATCAATTGCCAAATTGTTCTTTTAATTTGAATATTAACTACATCCAGGGCTTGACTTATTTCCCATCAGCTGAAGGTTCTTACTAACCTGACTTCCTTGTAGTAAAAGAAAAACAGAAATAGATGCATCAAAAATTTCATTTTAGCATGTATTCAGAACCAAGGAACCACAGAAAGCAAAGGTGAAAGGCATTTAATTAAAGACTGGTTTTGCCATTTGAAGAAACATATATTTTAAAGTTATTCTTTTGCTTTGTACTAGGCAATAAAATATTAAAGAAAATGTCGATACAAACAAATGTTCCATTCACTTTACAAAGAAGCTTAATAGATTTAAGCTGGCTATTCTTGGTTCTGCTTTTTAAAATTTATTTCAATGTGTTTTGTGAAATTCTAGAAATAGAGATAAAGATAAATTACCTGCCATACTGTATGGTTCACATATATGGTTCAATAATGATTCACATATATTGGTATATACACATACACCCCCCACACACATGCATATGAGCATATAACATGTTCTGAACGTGGAAGAACAGATGGGACCAGGGGCTAATCAAATGTAACAAAAAAAAAAATCACAATCCTCAAATGTTGATAACACTGATGAAGACAGTTATGACCAAACTACTTTAGGAAATATTATATATGGACAGTTGGATTGTCAAAAATTACTTCTAGAAGTTTTAGGCTCTTCCTTTTTCCCCAACACTCAATACATGTATCCTACCAAACTGATTTGGGTAAAAGGGGGAATAAAATCTATTTATATTCCATTCTAGTTAAGGATGACAATTATAAGCTAGAGATTAGAACCTCTAACCTGTGTCTATTTGAGCCAAATTGTTCATGACTAAATTTGTTTAGGGGAAATCTATGTGACAGGAAAAAAAATGACACACAGAGCAAATAAATTACTATGAGAAAACTTATGATCAGAACACTGATTGATATGAGAACACTGTTGTAGCTAGGATTCTCCAGAGAAACAGAACCAGTAGGATATTTAATTGTTTATTATAGGAATTGGAGGCCAGGGATTCCCATGATTGCCCATTGGCAGTTACAGAATTAGGAAAGCCAGTCGTATACTTCAATCCAAGTCAGAAGGCCTGAGAACAGGAAAGCTGATGGTGGAGTCTCAGTCTGAAGGTCTGAGAATCAAAGGGCCAATCGTGTAAATCCTGGTCTGAATCTGAAAGCCAGAGAACAAAGGCAGGAGAAGATGGATGTCTCAGCTCAAGCAGAGAGAGCAAACTTGCCCTTCCTCCACGTTTTGGTTCCATTCATGCCTTTAGTAGATTGGATTATGTCCACCAGCATTGGTGAAGACAATCTTCTTTATTTATGGATTCAAATACTACTTTCTTCCAGAGCAACCCTCATAGACAAACTCAGAAATAACACTTTTCCAGCTATCTGGATATCTCAGCCCAGTCAAGATGATACATAAAATTAACCATCACATACTCCTGAATACTAGTTAATTAACTAAAAACCGCTTTGAGCTAATAGTGAATTATTTGGGTCTTTAAATACAAACAAAGCAACCTAATCCAAAAATGGGCCAAAGACCTAAACGAACAATTCTCCAGGGAAGACATACAAATGGCCAATAGGCACTTGAAAAAATGCTCAATATCACTAATCATCAGAGAAGTGAAAATCAAAACTACAATGAGGTATCACCTCACACAAATCAGAATGGCCATCATTCAAAAGTCCACAAATGATAAACGCTGGAGAGGGTGTGGAGAAAAGGGAACCCTCCTACACTGTTGGTGGCAATGTAATTTGGTGCAGCAATGATGTAAAACAGTATGGAGATTCCTCAAAAAACTAAAAATGGAATTACCATATGATACAGGCATCCCACTCCTGGGCATATATCCAGAGGGAACTCTAATTTGAAAAGATAACATTCAGCTCAATGTTCATAGCAGCACTATTTACAATAGCCAAGACATGGAAGCAACCTAAATGTCCATTGACAGATGATTAGATAAAGAAGTTGTGGTGTATTTATACAATGGAATACTACTCAGCCATAAAAAAGAATAAAATAATGCCATTTGTAGCAACGTGGATGGACCTGGAGATTGTCATCCTAAGTGAAGTCAGAAAGAGAAAGAAAAATACCATATGATATCACCCATATGTGGAATCTGAAAAAAAAAAAAAAGAAAGAAAAAGGACTCTATGAACTCATCTACAAAACAGAAACAGACTCACAGACATAGAAAACAAACTTATGGTACCAGGGGGAAAGCGGGTGGGAAAGGATAAACTGGGAGTTCAAGATTTGCAGATACTAACTACTATATATAAAATAAATAAACAACAAGTTCATACTGTATAGCACAGGGAACTATATTCAATATCTTGTAGTAACTTACAATGAAAAAGAATATGAAAATGAACATATGTATGTATATGTATGACTGAAACATTATGCTGTACACCAGAAATTGATACAACACTGTAAACTGACTACATTTCAATAAAAAAATTTAAACAGCAGCAGTTGAGTCAAGTAATACTACTTACATTATCATAAATCTGACTTAAATCAAGTCCTATAGAGTTTGTGTCTGTATTGCCATATCTATAAAGTATGAACAGTCACTAGCCAGTTAGCTAGTTATTAGGAAAGATTAATAAAACTTTTCATTCTAAAGATGTTAAATTTCCTATTTTGAGGAGTTGGGGTGGGAAATGGAGGAACTGTTTAGTATTCAGACAGTAGTTTGAGTGACCTAATCATTGAGCCCTTTCCATTTTTAATTTAAATAACTTTGGAATTTTTGTAGTCAAGAATCATATTTGTGTGATAATAAGTATTTGCTAGGGAAATTAAAATTTTGATGTCAACTTTTTTTCTGAGGTTTACTAAAGCCTCCAACACTAATTACAACAAATCTCCAAATCAAGTAGTTCCTTGCATACAGACTACATCATCGCCACCTTCAGAGCTATTAAATCAATATTCATCCACTCAATGATTATTAAACTCTTTTAAGTCAGGCCCTGGTGATACACTGATGATAAAGACAAAGACAGTTTTTTTTTTCTTTTTATAAACAGAGCTTGCAAGTGGTGGTAAAGAGAACATCATGTATTAATTTTGCTGTGTAGATGGATTAGGAGGGATTAAGATGATGGAGCCAACAGACACAAGAAAAATTCATTCATTCATTCATTCAATAAATATTCAATTGAATGACTTATTAAAATGCAGATTATGTGGTAGACAATTAAGATACCAAGATGCTCCAGACACAATCTAATGGCGCTCTCCTTCTCTGAGGGAAACTGACATATTAAAGGACAGTTCTAAAACAAAACTTAGTAGAAGTGACAAAGGCTTCCTGAAGGAGGTGATGCAGAAGTTTTGTCTCAATGACAATTATGAATTAACTTGATGAAATTAGGTAGGAGAGAGGAGGAGGAAAAAATGGTTCACGAAACTTCCCTTGAAGGTTTACTCTGAAATTACACTACTTGTCTAAATAAACAGGACAGAACATATGGTGGACATTTTGCCCAGATCATGAGGTTTTGCCCAGTTCATCCCTCAAGGAAGAGCTTGTTGTCCTCATACTTGGCCCACTACTGACAGATAATCATTAGCTATAAGCCCCTTCAAGAAATTGCCCCAGCCAGGCAGAACTGCCTCATCCAAGGCCACACCCTCGTTGGGGAGGCCAACATCCCATTGTCTAATGAAGACTTAGATATAAAGACTTGCCATTTTGGGCTCAAGATGGGGGAACAGTGAAGGGCCATTTCAGCTCCAGAGCTCCCAGAAGAAGAGCTCCCAAGGATGGCACGAGGCCTGTGATGCAGTTCAACGTCTCTCTCTGCTTCTTTCCTTTCCTGCCACATGTGTGAACCTCAAGAGAGCTTCTCAAATTGCATCCTGCACCTCTGTCTCCCAATCTGTGACAGTGTGATAAGCAGGAGAAATGTAAACGAATTTAAAAGTGAAATTCTCTTTGTCCTTTGGATCCCTATAACATGACTATTTTACCCACTTTAAGTTTCGAATAGAGTGCTCAAATATTAGTCACATCAGTCTGCATTATACAAATAATTACTCAAATTTGGTTGAAAAATATTACTTAGAAAGCATAGCATAAAGCTGGGTTTTAGTCATGAATTTCTCATCCATTTATCATTTGATCATATTTTTGGATAACTGCTTGCCAAAGCTAAAAATTTTAATCAGAGCCATTTTTGAGTAGGAAAAGCAGAAAGGATGTCTTTGAAAGCAATAATCCTTTTTTGTTGTGTCTTTTTACTTTTATACAATTTTTAAAATGTCAACTGGATTTTTAAATTTTAAATTGATAAATAAAATTGCATTTGATTCCCGCCAAGTTGACTCATATATTTTATGGATGAAATTAGATTAATTAAGATACTACGAATTCCATGAGGTTATTTATTTTACTCTTCTGTTGAATAGCAAATATTAGCTTTGGTTACACAATGATCATGAGAAATAATTATCTTGAGAGGTTTCACAGTATTTATGATGATAATTTGTTATATTGCATTTACATAATATTTTAAATATTTTGTAGTCTCAGAGCCCAATCTTTCCATGCATGCTCACAAAGAGGGTTTGTTTCTCAATGTGTATATGTAATGATTCTCTGCTTATACTGCGGTAAAAAAAAATAGTGGAAAAAACACAGCTTTTTTGCTTTGCTGTCTTTGCTTTGACTGATAATGATGTGGCCCCATTTTTCCTCCTTTCTTTGACCTGTTACTTTCTATAAAACCACAAGAACCATGTGAAAGATAACAATAACAATGACACCAACAAATAATAATAGCTAGTATTTGTTGAACTCATACTATATGCTTGCCATTATTCTAAGTCATTCACATATGTAAATTCATTTAATTCTCATAATAGAACTTTGGGCTGGTGCTATTATTTTCCTTATTTAGAATGGGGCAGAACCACTGAAAGAATATTGTACATTGTGATCACTTCTGTTTTGGGGGTTAAATATAATTTCCACCTGCTAATTGAATGAGATGCATAGCTTTTATATCTATTAGGAGAGATGTGAAAAGAACCAGAGGATTAATATAAATGTTTCAAATTCTTCTAAATACGATGTAAGGAATTCAGAAACAAAGAAACAAAGGAGAGAGACAGGTGTTTTCTTTAGATCTATTTAATATGAAAAACAGCTATAGTTGTATGTGATTGTGGGGGAAGTGGGCAGTGCATGCTGGAAAATGGAGATGGAATTTACCAAATTGTCCAAGTATCTGCCCATAGGTATTGGAAATGTGATAGTTTTTCTTCCCTCTGATTTTCATATTTTCCTATTTCCTGTTACAAGCATGTCTTGCTTATGTATTTGATATATTAGAGTTTTACTAAAATTCTACTTTCACAAATATTTGACTACCACGATGATAAATAACTAGGTAAAGTCCCCTTACTTCCAAAAAGTAACTCATTTCTTTCACCACATGTGACTGTAAGGCTGCATGTGTCCTACACATACAGAGATAAGAACTGATGAAATGAAGATTCCAGAATCATCTTTATCAAAATTTGAAGGTGGCAAGGAATATCAGCTCACTCAAGCCTCTATGTACTTTTGTAGTCATTAATATTTTCACTGGAAATTTAATGTTAGTAATATTACTAATTTACATATTAGGGCCATATTATAATGCCATCTTATTCTTTGTGCTAGTGTTTTCTGAAGATAAACACACTCTGTGCCAGCACAGAGGGAAGAGCGTGGAATGGGAGACACAGGACTCTATCCTTACCAAAATAAAGGTGGGAGGGGGTGGAACCCAACTTCACTTTAGAATATCATTCAGATCTTTCATTTCACTTGGTTTTTTGTTATATTTATTTGATATTTTAAGGATGGTAAAATTTCATGCTATAACTGATTTTCTGGGAAGATCTTGGTTCATAACCAATAAGAATCAAAGCAAATCAACTAATCAATCTGCTTAGTACACTCCAGCCAACTTCACAAGCAAAGTCAAATAAAGATGGAAGGTTTTTAGATAACACAAGTAGAGATGGTGATTCTTCTTATTTCATGGAATATATTAACTGCTAATTACTTGTAGATTGACACCTAGTAAAACCTCTTGCTCTGCCCAATGTATATGCTTCTATACTCCATGACTAAAACTTTATAGTAACTTGAAAATTTGGGTCTTTCATTTTCCTGGAGAAAATGTTACCTTCCAGTCTGTTAAAAATGTTAAACTTTTAATGAATTTCATCTTCGTATACCAATGGGCATAAAAATCTACTCTGAAATATTTACTGTCATTCTGAATTTATTCAAAAGTCACCATGAACATGTATACATTTCTTATAACTTAGTGAGTGTTATTGGTGAGCTGTGTCTCTGTGTGTATACCTTGAGGATAGGGACTTATTCAGGCTTGCCTCTAGCAAGTGCTAAGTGCCTCAGAACACATAATAAATATTTGACGATAGGAAGATGCTAGAATAAGAGGAAACACCAGATTTTAAACCAAAGAAATCATACTTATTACGTTCTTATTTATATATTATTGTAACTATAAACATTTTACTTAAGACTCTGTTTTATTAATACAAATACCTATTTTCTATATGTAAGAGCACCATGTACACATACCATAGAAAACTTAAAAATGATGAGTTATACATACATATATAGAGAGAAATAATAAAAATTATCACTCTACCATACAGAAATAACCATCGTCAGATGTTATTTTACCTTCTAAATGTACAGTTTTACATAGTTAAGTTTATACAGTAGGTTCACTTTTTTGTGTTTGTTTTTGGGTTTTTTTAGATTCACTTTTGAATTCCATTTTTTAACAAAACATAATATCCATTAGAATGTTCATGACATTATATATGCCTTTAAAATATTTGAAAAAAATGTGGTAATCTATGTCTCTGCAATTATTTAGGTTATCTAAAATTTGGAGTTATTACTAATAGTAGCAATTTTTATCATTTTGTAAGCATTTGCTCTGTGCTAGGCACTGTGTACTATTTGTAACAAAACCATTATGGCAGGTATTAACTTCATAGTCAGGTCAAAGAATTCACTTAAAAGAGATTAAACATTTGTCTCAAACTAACAGTTTATGGTCGAGGCAGAATTAAAGATGCGCTTTACCTGATCCCAAGCTCACCTGTTAACTACTTTGTTTGTTTTGCCATCTTAATAAACATATTCATGCATTTTTTTGATTATATCCTTAAGATTACTCTCAGAAAGAGAATTACAAAATTCAGAAGGGGAAACCCTTTTTGAAGCTATTAATATATTTGTTTAAATTATTTTCCAAATGCGTCAATCAAATTTACATTGCTATCCAAATGAGTTCAGGGGAACTTAGTATTGGCTAATTCTCACTTAAATATTTTTAAATTAGATGGACCAAGATATATTTTATGTATTTAACTCTTGTGTTTCTTATTTTTAGACACAGTAAACATTTTTAATATATTAATTAGCTATCTGTATACTTCTGTGATCACTCTGCTACATTACTTATTTTGCTGATTGCTCAGGTATTGTGTTATCTTATTATTATAATTAACTAACACTTATTATAAGTGTTAATCTTACTGATCTCTAAACTCTTTGGAGATTTAGGAAGTTACTTATTGCTGACATTTTTACTAACAAACCTCTGCATAACCATTCTTTGGTGTAGATGCAGTTCAGGATATTTTATATTTACTCCTCACAATTACCCTTATAGATGATACTATCATTATCTCTATTTTCACAGATGAGGAAATCGGAGCACACAGAGTAAGCAACTTTCTCAGCTCACAGAACCAGCAAGTAAAGAAGTTGGACTCTGGCAGGCTGGTTCGAGCAATCATGCTTTTATGCTTTTTATACTGCATATGTCTTGCAACTATTTCCCAAACTTCGCATTTTGCATTTTAACTGGTTTATTATTACATATGTTAAGAATTAGATCAAAATCTGTACCTTCCTTTTAGGTGTAGTAATTCTTTTCAAATATATCCTAAGGAAATCAAGTAACTACCAAAGGTGTTTTGTGAGATACACTTATACCAATATTGTTTACAATAGCAAAACAACTGGAAGCAACTTAAATGTTCAACAACTGAAGACTGAACAAATATATGATGCTACATTTATGCACAGATCTTGTGCAGTCATTAAAAATGACAGGGAATCTGTATATTTGTTGACGTAGAATGCGGTCACCATATATTAATAAATAAAAAGGTGAACTTTGGAATTAGAAACTTACTTTTGTTTAAAAAACACATGTGTGAATACATGTTTATATAAACATATTAATATATTATTAATAAAGGGTTTGAGGGGCTGTTTATCTTTTTTTAAAAAACATTCTAAGATGAGAATGGATTACTAGTTTAAAATAGCTTTTTCAGAAAATCAAGGTCCTAATTCTAACTCTTTCACCAATGCACATGATTTACTGATTAAAACTAAGAAACAACTTTGCTTCCAGAAAAAAAGGCTTTCTTTATCAAAAGTCCAAAGAAATATTCACCTGTTTTTTTGTTGATAGTCTTTCTGAAATACATATAATCAAAATTAAACAAACATGTTTTTTGTACCTCTGTAGATCTCTTTATGCATTATCGGTGTCAAATAGAAGCGGTCTATTTTTAGGTGAGACTGGCCATGCCCTCTTAAACATAGACCTCTCTAAGAAACTTCCCAGTATATCATTATTAGCTGGATAATTATGCTTGGGAACATAATAGGTACTTAATAAATATGTATCGACTATTGAATGAAAAGCCTGCATTTAGCACACTGACTAGAGTCCAAATTAAATCCCCATGCAGGTTAAATTCAGAAGTCAGTTCTTAAAATAATATGAAACATGTGATATGTGCACCAAAGTGTGAGCTTTGAGGGGAAAGATTTTTACCGACTGATCACTTTTGTATTCTTTGCTCCTAGATCAGTGCCTGGCCCATAGAAGATGTTCAATAACTATTGTTTAAACAAGTAAATTAATAGTTTGTTACGTGCTAAGTAAAATAATCCAGTTTTGTAAAATAACCCACCCACCCCAATAACTAGCAAGGGAGATCAGTTTTATTGTCACCATCTCACAGATTACAAACCAAAACTCAGAGAATTTAAGTAACTTGCCCAAAATTTCATAGTTGGTAAATGCTGGATCTGGGATTTGAAGCCATAGGGTCTGAGTTTAAAGTTCATGTAAGCACACTGTACATCCTCGCAGAACAGACCACTCAGGGAGTTCTCTGAGCAAAGACTTAATAAACATTTTACAACATCTGTTGCTACGGGAATATCCTTTCATTCATTTGTTTAGCAAGTGTTTATTGAATGCCTATCATCTGCCTGTTTTAGACACTGGAATTGCAATGGTTAGAACAAAAAAAGTCAGGTGAGGTCCTGTCACATAGTTCATTCATTCTTTTGGAAGGAGAGAAACAAGGAGTGTGCCAGCTAGGGGATAAATAAGATAATTTTAGAGACTGATTCGTGTTCTGAGGGAACTTGAGGATGATCAGAGACGACTGTTCTGAGGAGAAGGGGCCCTTCACAGGGAGAGTCAGTGCGGTCTGTCAAAGGCACAGGATCAAATAGCAAGTGCAAAAGCCCTGAGTAAGAAATAAGCTGGGCACGTGTGAGGATATAAAATGCCCAGCGTGCCTGGAGCAAGGGAACGAGGGAGAAAGTGGGGGCCAGGTGGGAAGTCCTTCAAAGTCATTTTTATTTCTTTGGAATTCTTAAAGCTACCATAGAACAAGCGTTCAATTCAGGCATACTAAGCTCATAAACAGTACAATATCCCATTTATCAATTACAAATCGTCAATCCCTCTACCCAAACTTAAGAGTTATTTCAACTTTCAATAATACTTTAAAAAATGAAGATGGAAAATAAAATATAAATGAGCATTATGAACCCTGTGAAATTAAACTAAATCACTAGCCAGGGATGTTAGACTGGCTACAGAATAGGTTGCTTAATACTGACATTGGCTTTCATGGAATCTCCTCTCTGAAGAAGGTTTAAAATAGGATTAGATATATGCACTCAGGGCAGTCTTGCTTGAAAGCCTCCACTGACCTCTCTAGGTCTTGCCAGTCCTGTGATTCTGCGATAAAATTAGACTCTTTCATTGGGCAAAAACAACCCAGGGTTCACTGTGCCAGCTGCAACCTGGAATAACTGGAAGGGACTGATTTTGGAGTAGTGTACCTCCTACAGCTGAGACAAGATGCAATTAACAGATCCCCAAACCTCTCTTATTTCATGCTGTACTGAGTACTCAGCTGGTTCTCAGCCAATAATGGCTGGTATCAGTGATACAAGAAAAGTCAAGTGGTCTGATCCATGATTAAACAGTAGATGTCTTTATTAGCTGCTGACCTTGCTATGAACATCATGGCTTCAAGAATTGTGTATCTATTAGCTGATTCTTTGATCCTTGAAAATAAGAACCAGATGAATCCAATAATGCATTTTTATTTGGCCTCTTTTCTGCCATTCTCAAGATGAAATAACTCAAGTTGTGATGCCATGAGCCTTAACCTCATTAAGCAACTCAGCTCAACTGTTTAGATACTTAATCATCAGCACTTACCCGCTGTATTTTCTCATGCAACAGTCACTGCTTTGAATAAAAATTCCCATGACATTCTTATTTAGTGGCAAATGGGCGCAGTGACACACAAAGCACAACTCTGGAGCGAGTTAGGCTTGGGCTTAGAGCTTGCTCTGTGCCCTCCAAGATGTGAACTTGAAGGTGTTACTGAACTCCCCTGAGCCTTGATTTCTTTATCCGTGTATTAGAGATAATACTAGTTCCTGTCTCACAGACTTGATGTTAGAATTAAATGAGATAATATAAAGGAGCACTCTTCCTTCATTTTCTACACTATTCTCTATCCTAACTCAGATGTTCATTTAACATAGAACACTATCAAATATTTTATATATATATATATATATACACACACACACACGCACATACACACATCCAGGGAGGGGTAAGCTCCATGAGGACAAAGACCTTCTGTGACTCATCCACAGTGTCTACAGACGGCACATAAATGTCCCTGGATTAATATTCATGGAGTAAATGAAAACATCTTGCACAGTGGTATCTGGTATGTAATCAACATTCCATGAAATGTTAGGTGACTACATTTTTCTTGGAAATAATGGAAGATTTAGCTACATCCATCAGGTCACATCTGAAGCAGCCTGGGACCCAGGGCAGAGTGCGGGGAGCTTGCACAATGGACAAGAGATTGTTTCTGACTTTGCCAATAATGATGAATTGGGAAAAATCATTTTACCTCTTCAGTTACCTCACATGCAAATTACTTCCATATATGAGATTCTCTGAGATCTGTTTTCTTACTAGTGTTGTCACTGATCTTTGTATAAATATAGGTCATGTTCCTTAGTAAAAGTGGTATCAAAGACCAACGAAGCATGTGGTTATGCTGTTGGATGCTCTCAGAACCAGTCCTCCAATTTCCTGATACTCCAATTGATCTCACTGTAAGTAACAACACCAGAAAATAGACAGATTAAAGAATGCATTGATATATGAAGCCTTCCCCATGAACATCTTCACTGCTTCCCGATTTACCCAGCCTCAGTCCACAAAACACAAAGGGAAGGAAAATCCTTCAAGCTTGGATCAGCAGGAAGAAACTGAGCAGCCTGGTGTTTGTTTCCAGATCTTATCTGCCTGCCCTGCATGTTGACATATCTACATGTCTGTGTTCCAGAGAAAACCTTTCTTTAGTCTCTTTTGGGGTCACATTTGCTTTTTTACTTACTTTGTTCATTTATTCACCTGCTCACAACGGCCATTCAGCCTCACGAATTGGACAGGGCATGGCTAGGGAGACGAGCAGTTCATGGTTTGAGGCTCAAATTTCAAGAGAAACAGCAAACCTGGAGATTCAGACTCCAAGCTCTTTTCTATGTAAAATTTTAAATATTTATGCAAACTCAAGATGAAAGCATATATTCTGGTTTGTGTTTCAATAAGTTATTATCTGACAAGCATAACAGGGTGAGGACAATCATGGAAAAAGAAGGAACGGGGGCAAGAGGGCAGAATAAAGACAAGAAAAAAAATGTGTGAAAGAACTCAACTAATTCTTAAAACTCAAAATGGAAAGAAAGGCTGTCAACAGGTGGACTAATAACTAGAAGAAGTGGTTTAAGGGCAAAAGTGTTTAATTTTTTTAAACTCTTTTTTTTTTCAGAATTTAGAAATTAGATGGTGATTTGATTGGAGAGATGTTTTGAAAAGGGAAAAAATGAATAGGAGAAATGTCTAAAGATGCTGATTGAGAGGAACAACAAAGCCAGATGGCATAAATGGCATCTTTAGGGATTTTGTGGCATAAGAAGCTATGCTAAAAGTGCCCCCTCTGTCCTGAAAACGCTGCAGTCACACTGAGCATGCTCCGTGTCCTTAGCTAGCCACGTTAACCCACTTAACGTGCTCGACCTTAAAACCTCTAACTTTGTCTCAGCCTTGTGGGCTGCTGGCTTTGTTAGCTGCCTTTGGTACCTCATCAAGCTGATTTTGCTGCTCTTCTGGACATCTTAATTAGTTAAAGTTGTCTTCTTTGTGAAACAGTTATGGCAGATCAATAGTAAAGAATTTTAAGCAGCTATTAAAAAGAATGAGGACATCTATAAGTATTGAATCTAGAGTAGGTTAAAAAATTAAGCTGCAGAATAATTTGTATAGTATAATCCAATTCAGATTATGAACAACATTCATATCAATTATTTGTATAATTCTAGAGAAATGTGGGAATATATACATAACTGCTAGCTTTGGCTTTCTGAGAGGTAAGTTGGGAGGCAGAATGGCAAAGATGAATGTGGGTATTATTAACAAAAAAGAAGCTTTCATCTCTACACAACTAAGAAAGGTTATGAGAATAAGATCTAGCCAAGTGACATAAGCAGAGGTTATTGTGTGGGACTTGCAGAAGAACTTCTTTGAAAGGAAGACAGGCAACTTGTGCACACCCTTCTTTTCTTCCCATTGTGCTCCTTTCTGCTGCCTAGAATACTGATATGAGAACTGGAGCTCCAGCAGCCACCTTGGAAAATGAGGATGGAAGCCACATATTGAGAATGATGAAGCAGAAAAAGAGAGAAAGGAAGGTTTTCTGATGACTCCATGGTGTCAATTATCACACCTGAACTGTCTACTTCTGATGAATTTAGTCCTAAGTTATACAGACAGATAAAGGCATACTAGGTGCATATGGAAAATACAATTTCTAATGGGAAAAATTATAAAATAAAATTTCATAGTTTTGCTTTCATAGCACAAGCATATTCCATTCATGCTCAGGTCTAGAGCAGCTCACTTGTTCAAGCATGATAATTCTGGTTGTGTCTATTTTGCTTCTATAAAAGGCGACCAATTCCAATGAATAATTGAGTGTTTCGAGCTGTCAGGAAAGTTCTTGGTTTCTGCCTTTCTCTTGCTAACAATAGAAGGTCCTGACGAATTGATTAAGCAAAAATAAAAGTGCATTGAGGCAAGAGTGCTACAATCATTTAAACCTGTTTTTAAGGGGTCAAAGTGCTAATATGTGAAATTTAAGACAGCAAAACGACAACTGTAGATAAGAAATCTGAGCTAAAATAGAGGATGAGCCTTGTTCAATGACATGAGAACAGACCTGGAAGTAAAGCCGTCTAATGGGTTCTAATTCCGGCTCTGCCATCTAATTGTCATTTGTGCCTAAGTGATATCATTTAACTTATCCATGCCTCATTAGTGAAATGAGGTAACTGACCCACAGGGATAGGAAATACTTCATGGTAGAGTGAAGCATGGTTAAGGGGAACCTTGTGAAAGCCTTCCCTCCAAGAGAGAAGGTGCACTTCAATGCATGTGCACCCAGCCAACCAGCGTTTTACTTACACTCAGAGCATGACTTGATCCCTGGCAAACGGTGTTTTGAACAAACGATGAACGGCAAAGAATAAGGAAGGTTAGGGTGTATAAGGGGTTATGAGCAGACAGCACTCCTTCCTCCTCACTCCTTACAGTTGTCAATGGCCACGAGAGTGAGAAGGAACTGTAGTATGAACTCCTTTTATTACACAGAAAGGTGCTAATCCTACATATTAAAAGAATTGTCCTGACTCTCCTGTGCAATCTAATTTCTTTTTTAACAAAATTGATTAAGCAGACAATGGGAATTATTATCCCCATCTTACAGATGAGATTATTCTAACTCAGAGATAAGAAATAAACTGACCAAGATCACTTAGGTATTAAATGATAGAGCTGGAAATCAAACTCAAGCTTCTGACTCTAAATCTAGAAGTCTAAACCCACCATATACCGGTTTGCATGGGATAGAGTGGAGCAGGCTGTAACTAATATGCAAGCTTGATGGGGCATATCTAAGATGTGAGAGTTATTCTCTGATTTCATTTTCCTCCCAAGCTGCAATACTCTTAACAAACCAAATATTGTCAAGTACACACAAACACACACACACACACACACACACACACACACACTCTGCCATGTTTATAGTTTTAGAAGGGAAAGAAGAACCAAGTCCTGGGCACCCTGGGAGGAGGATACATATGAGCAGAAAGCATTCATATGAAAATTAGAACTGTGTTGTTAATAATTTAGTCGTGGTCCAGACTCTCAGCCATTAAACATGGAATTCTCTAAGCAGAATCTAAGACAGCCATGGGTCAGAAACTCTAAGGATAAAAGGCACATCTGTCTCCTTCACTCCTGACTCCTCAGGGCTTAGCACAATACCAGATAAATCAAATGAAGTAACACAATATTTGTAGAAGAAAGGGATGCTTGAAAATAATTCTTCTACCTATAGGTGGAGGATCCTTCTGAATGTCTAGTCATTCTTTAAACTTTGATTTCCCTATTTAGCCACCGAGTTCAGGTTCTTGGATGTAAGACATGAAATTTAAGAACTTTGCATAATGACATCCACAGATTCTAAGTCCACAAAGGCAAAGAAAGAGAGGAAGATTTTGTTTGTTTGTTTGACTCATGTATTCTTAGGAATATCCTACTGCCTGGCATAGGTTTAATGCTCGCAAAAATTTATAAATCAACGATGCACCAGATTCATTTCCATGTAATAATGACTTCACTACAGTAACTAGAAATCAAATGTCTTTGAAGAGTTAATGCAGTTTTTACAAGAGGCTAACTTTACACTTGGTAGCAGTTTTGGCACTACAAAGGACAGTCTCCAATGGAATCATTCATTTATGTAGAATTAAGAAAATCTTAACAGAAGAACAAAATGTGTGACTTAGGCCATCAGTCACCATTGGTTTGGGTTTAGACCCAAAGGAAAAAGAATATTCCTCTTTTAGCTCCAGTTCAAATACAGACAAAAGTGAATACCCTTACACTAATTTGGATCACAACTGCTCCAACTACATGTAACAAAAAATGGATTTTTGTTATTGTGACCACATGATGTGCTCCAACACTCCTGAGCTATGGAATTTCCCTGAAGCAGATGGGAAGCCATTCACTCTGGTGAGGGCATAACCCTCCTTAAGATTTAGACCTGACAGGAGAGCTGTGTCAGCACTAGTGAGAGAGAGCTGGTGGCCCTGGAGCAAAGTCCCTCTGCCAAGAGGACCATGAAGGAATTTCTTTGGGAATCTTGCAGGAAAAAAATTCTTCCAGGGTAAGTGGTAATTCAGACCATCAGAGACTTTCAGCTTCTGCTGAGGAAAAGAATTAAAACTCTAAATGAATCCAAAGGAATCTGACAACTGATTTAAAAAAAATGACCTAGAAAACAATGTCTATTTTGTCTCCATGTGTCTTTCTCTCCACTGAGTACAGAGTCAGGGTCTTTCCCTAGCCAGAGATGTAGAGTAGGACAGAGAATAAAATATTTATTAAACCATATATGTTAGAAATAATAAAAACCTTCCAACAATGCAATTAAACCCTCAATTAATAGGTGAGGAATCCAAGAGCCAGATAAGAAAAATAAATTGTCCAAGATCACTCTATCAGTTGTTGGCAGACCTAAAATTAGAACCCAGTTTTTAACTCCCAACCAATTCAGTATGGTAGTATTTTAGTGTTACTTTGTAAATGATTGCACATGTTTGCCATGGAAGCTGGTAACCTATTACACAGAAACACAAAATTTCAATTATGAATTTTTGAATTTTGCATCATAAATCATGGAAATTCACATTAAATGCATGTAAGAATATATAACACTATGCATCTACCAGAAGAGCTAAAATTAAAAATATAATACTGAGCATTGGGAAGGATTTGCAGCATCTCATTCCTATACACTGATGAGAATGTAAATTGATTCAGCCACTTTGTAAGACTGTCAGTATCTACTGAAGCTAGACATATAGCACTCTATGACCCAGAAATTCCACTCCAAGACATAAACCTAAGATAATAAAAATGTGGTCACACAGAAATTGGAACAAGAATGCTTATTCCAACTTTACTCTTAATGTCCAAAAACTCAAAACAGCCCAAGTGTCCATTTACAGTCACTGAATCAATATATTTTGTTACATTCATACAACAGAATACTACACAGCCATGAAAAAGCTGATTTGCTGCTAACATAACAATTTGGGTGGCTACCACAGACACAATGGTGAGTGAATGAAGCCAGACACAAAGACAACTAACTATCATTTCATTTATGTGATTTTCAAGAACAGGCAAAACCAATCAGTGATGATGGAAGTCAAAACAGTGGTTACTTCTTGGCAGGAAGAGGACTGAGAGGTGGGTAGATAATGGTATTGACTATGAAGGTAAATAGAGACACTTCCTTCATAGCAGAGACGTATGTGTGTGTGTGTCCATTTAACTACTTCCAAAGTATACACACTTATATACACCAAGGGTATCAATTGAGCTGTATACCTCAGTCTTGCACACTTTTCTCCATCATTGTATATATATTTATACCTCAATTAAAAGTCTGTGTCTAGGGAACTTATCCTGAAAAAAGCTTCTAAGTATGAATGGTTTATATTCTCACTGAACAGAAGGGTACGGTAAACTTTTCAAAGTATAGTGTTTGAAAAATTGGGGCTACTTAATGACATATTAAATGAATAGCTATTTATTTATGTCGCAGAAGCTGAAATGCATACACTACTTAAATGTGAGTTGTAATAACCCATTGAAGGGTTATAAAGTCATTCCTTAAAATATTCCATACTCTTTCATCGTTGTTTCTTGTATTCAGAAAACATAAATCTTGAGATGAGTAGTAATAGTTAAGATGAATAAGAAGAGCTGATTAAGAAAAGGATCAAACGATTCAGAGAATTGAGAGAAAAGACAGAATGGGCAGGTGATATATTGTTAGTATATTTTTACTGTGAGTCACAGCTTAAGCATGAAGAAAGGATAAAGAGATGGCTTAAAGAATCCAGGAAGAGAAAAACTGTAGGACACAGAGTAACTTCAGGGATTTTAGGGACCAAGATGGGAGACTTATCATCACTAATGCTACCATCTTTTCCCACCATGTCTCATAATTTTCTTAGGTACCTCTACGTGAAGAGAACTTGTCTACAGGTCTAGGGTCACTTTTTAAGAGTTCATTAACAAAGTCTAAAGTTTCAATTTTTCAAAAAGCCAAACACCTATTTTTCTCACGCCAAAGAGAAAAAAAATTTTTTTTCAAAGTCTTGCTCTACCTGTCAGAATCCTGAGGTTATATCAAAATAGGAAAGTATTAATTGTAAGCTAGAAAGCTTTGGAAATTTTCAAGGTCAAGAGCTATGCCTGTACTTTACTGTATCTCATTTTCTACCCTTTAAGCCATATAGTTAGTTAGCTCTAGTTTCCAATTTCCACTGAAGTCAGCTTAATGTTTGTCTGGATGTCTGATGCTACCAAGCTTAATTTCTGTTCTTCTGCAGCACCTGGACAGCACTTTGCTCAAATCATCTCCATAAATCATATTGACTGACTGACACACTGTTTCCTCTGCATATCAGAATATCTCAAAAGACTTCCTCTGAAAGAGTTCTGATGTTCCACAATGCATCATATAACTGGTATTACCAACCATAAATATATTTTTATTTGAAGCAAATTCTTCCGATAATGTTGCAGTTCCAAGGTCTTGAGAGGTTACTGAGTAACTTATTCCATGATTAGCCAATGTTTGGCAGTAATTCTTGCTATTTAGCCACCAGCTTATTTCTTTATAAAGTCCATAATCATTCTTACACTTGGAGTCCTCATCTCTGCTGTCCAGCAGGTCACATCAAGTGCATTTTACACAACTTGTCTAAACAACTCAGTTGTTTTTTTTATCAAATTTTTATAAGAGTTTTACTACCTGTGCCTGCATAATTTTGAGCTATCTTAAAGAAGTTTGCAGAAAATACTGCCATCAGAATTCCACCAGTGTATAGTAAAACAACTTCAATATTAAGAAGGGCTTAGAGACTGTCTAATTTGATTCTCCCCTCTTGAAGATAGCCCACTTACGACCCAGAGAAATTACATGACTTGTCTGAAGCCACATGGCTTACTGGCAAATAACAATAACACAACAATAAACACCAAGAAAGAGCCACCATTGGTTGGATACTTACCATGTGTCAAGTGCTATGGTAAATGCTATAGGTGAATGATCTCATCTAATCTTCACATCAAACCTATGAGGTAGGTTTTACTATACCCTGTCTGATGGTCAGAGTGTTCTTTCCACTGACCTGTAAGACCTCTTGTTAATGTTGATGAATGAATAATATCCTTAGTGTTGACATTAATCTTTTGCAAAAGTGAAATGATAGAATGCTAAGAACCGTAAATGTTTTATTTTGCCATTTTTAATGTCAGATGATATCCATATTACTTTTTAACTTTTATCATAATGTTATTTTGTTATTATCCTCTGACCATTGTGATTTGTTTTTCTATTTTATTCATAAATCTGTAACACAATCTTGGAAGCAAAAGCCAGTGGCTTTTATTAAGTAATTCTGAGATAATCACTGGTTGCATTTTTATTTTATGAAATCTGGCTAGTATATGTTAATCCATAGGTCTTTGCAGAATATGCAAAATGGTCTGTTTCATGAACTTGTGATATAAATGAGGTCATTTCTATTTTTAGCATTCAAATTAATCTCTAGAGCCATCACATTCCCATTAGCAGGAACTCAAGTATCTCTCTTGGGACTCCTCCAACTCCCTGAATATTTCAAGAACTCTAGAGAATTTCTAATTCCAAGGGGATCAGTTTTGCTTCATAGTGTGGGGAAAGAACTAGAAATCTCATCAATTCAATGGAAGAACGTTCCTCAGTCTGCTGCAAACACATGCAGATCCACACATTGGGATGTTAAATTCACCTGTTGCGATGATACCACTAGTGTCCTGGCAATACTTTCTCAGAGTCCAACGCGCTGGAAATTTATTTCCCAAGTGTTCCTTTATACCACTCTAAGCATAAATTCCGGTTCTGAAATCATTCCTACCATCTTGGAACTCAGCCCTGAAAGTAAGATCCGACTGTGTCAGTATGCTAGAGACAAGCGTGTCCCAAGCTTGGGATCCCAAAATGTTACAGTTCAAAAATAGGTAGACACCAGAGTCAAACTGCCTAAGGTAATCCCTGGCTCAACCACTTAAGAGCTGTGAGAACTTGGACAAGTCATT
Organism: Camelus bactrianus; assembly: GCF_048773025.1. NCBI lineage: Eukaryota > Metazoa > Chordata > Mammalia > Artiodactyla > Camelidae > Camelus > Camelus bactrianus. The sequence goes on from NC_133541.1 coordinate 61,796,620, forward strand.
TCTCCTCCCTGCTTTCCCATGGGTAAGATATGTATCATAAAGTTGTTTTGAGATGATTCATGAAAGGCACAAAGAAAAATCCTTAATACAGCAATATTACTACTATTTGAATTATTTTTGTCTGAAAGCACACAGAGCATTGGGATAACTTACAAGCTTGAGACAAACTCCCCACTGCCTTTGTCCACCAGACCATGACCATAAAGGTCTTGGCTCTGAACTCAGTTACCACTCCAGACATCCCATGTGGTATAAACCCACTTAGGCACTCCTGGGGCATCTCTTCTACCTGTGACCCTCTGTTGTCTATTCATCTTAATCATCAAAGAAGATGGGCTAGGATTGAATCTCAAAAGGAAAATGGTATAGGTCTTGCTTCCCTTGCTCCCAAAAGGTTCCTTGGCCCCATAAACAATTTTTTCACCCCCTCCTCAGTGATGATCAGTATCTATTAAGTGAGTATCAGAGAGATGATTCTTACCAAAAAGGTCATCATGCTATACCCTTTTTCTGGGACAATAATCATACTCGCATTATACTATTAATTGAAGAGTCAACCTTAGAGAGACATTCTAGAGCCAAAAAAGGAACTCCTTCAAGGCAATTTTCTCTTCACACCAAGACAAAGACATGGCTGGTGGCTTTTATAAAACAGCCACGTGATTTTCTACAAGATAATTAAAGTTCTATCTAAATCATGTGCAGATGTCCCCATCTATTTCATACCTAATTACATAGGCTTGCTTTCTGATATAAGAACTCATGGGTGTGCCTAAAGGAAATGAGACTAGGAGCACAGTAGGATTTTAATGACAACAGACATCAAATCCATACTAATACAAGCATAACATGTGCTTCCTGAAATCAAAACATTTTCATGATGCTATTGCTAACTCAGAGAAGGATCGATTAAAATTTTCCGGGCTGACAAGCTTTCTGTAGAAGATGGGTCCCAAAAAGCTGTTTGCATAAGTTGCACTACTGGTAACCTAATTGCACCCAATGCAAACCTAAAACTCCCTCAACATCACACCTTTTACTCTGCCTGCATGTCTGAATAATGTACCTACACTGGGTCTGTGCATCCAGTAAATATTTAATCCACTCTATTCATTACATGCCTTTAATCTATCTTTATATCATATCCATTTACCGGTGAGTGTTCTTTGTTTGTGTTGTCTCTTTTAAATACAAGAGACCAAGGTTATAAGTCATACACTTCAGCATGCTCATACTAAGGACTAGAAAGTAAAGACATACTTCATTCTAACCTCATAAAAAAATCATAAATTACAATATAAAAAAGGGCTAATAAGCAATAAGATTTTTGTTTTTTGAAGGACCAACAGGAAATAATATGTCATATTTTTTTCTTAAAAAAAGGAAAACAATGGTCAAATTAATAAAAATCATTCAAATTTATATAGAGGGTGCATGAGATGAGATCTTCTGCCCTAAGAATCTAGGGTTCTCTCATCTAGTTATTTGAGAAGTGATTGTTGTTGGTTTATAAAGTATATTGTGGTCAAGACATTACTTTTAAAGGAAAAACCACATGATACTTAAGTGTGAAAAGTAGATGTGCATTACTTACAGTGTTTGCTTATGACACAACAGAGCATCAACATTACTTTAATTGTCTTAGTAGCAATGCTGCTATGATGCCATCAAGAGAACCAGACTTTGGTTGTCCAAGTTCATGGATACCCTATTATAATGCCATTATGGCAGGAAAATGATTTTAGTGCAAGTTAATGGAAACCACATTACACTGGTAAGCTATTTCATTGTAAGTCTATGAAGACCACATTACGATGGTCAAACAATTTCCCTGTAAGTCTACGAAGACTGCATTAATAATGCCATTAGAAGAGCAAAACAATTTCAGATAAACTCTATGGGGACTCATTTCACTGTCAAGATGGTGGCAAAATGATTTCAGTATATGTTTATGGAGAACCCCTTACAATGCCATTATGACAGCATTACAATAGTAAAAAGAAATTATGGGGAGCCCATTATAAGCCCATTATAATTCCATTACATTGGTTAAAAGATTTCAAGAGTAGTTCTACAACAACACCACTACAGTGGTAACCATTAGGTCATAGAAAATATCAGACTCTGGTGTATGACACTTACAAGGAAGAACATGGTCTAAGTTTAGAAGGATCAGATTAATAACCAGGAAAGAAACAGGTCTATTAAGATAGTCTCACCTTACTGAGTTTATGTAACTTTAAGAGAACTTATTTACCTCTAGATTATCCAATCTATTATTGTGACTGGAGGTATTTGTGACTTAAATTAAAAATTTAATCTCTCTCTATGAGGTAAATTTTTATTGCCCCTAGTATGTTACCACCTAGTATATAGTGTGACTGGGGAATCTATCCTACCTGTGGACCTCTGTGGTCTAGCTGCCACAATCTATCAAAGAAGACAGAACTTTCAGTCCCAAGAGGGAAGTGGTGGAGGTCTTGATCTCTCTGTTCCCAAAAGGTTCATTGACTTCTATACAAATTTGCTCAACTCTTTCCAGGTTATCAGTGCCACCTATTAAGTGTGCATTCATTAACCAATTCATAGTTGGCTCATGTTGAAGATTTTGCTACTGCATCTGTCATTTAGTTTCATGAAGATGAATCTATAGTGTCATGACTACAGATTATATTCCCACCTTCATTCAGCTGGTGGATAAGCATGGGCTATAGATAAGAATATAAAGTATACAAGGAAGATTGCACATGGCTCAGTATGACAGACTAAACAATGTCCCCTGCAAATAATGTCCACATCCTTAACCCCTGGAACCTATGAATATTTACCTTACGTGGTAAAAGGGACTTCGCAGATACGGTTAAATTAAGAATGCTGAGAATAAAGAGATTAGCCTGGATTAACTGGGTGGTCCCAATAATATCACCACAGTCCTTATAGGAGAAAAGCAGGAAGGTCAAAGACACAGGAAGTGATGAAAAGGCAGAAGCACAGACTGGCGAGATGAGATCATGAGTGAAAGAACGTTGGTCATCTCTAGAAGGTAGAAAAGGCAAGAAATGGAATTTTTTTCCTGGATCCTCTAGAAGAAACTAGCCCTGTCAATACCTTAATTTTAACCCCATAAGACGCATTTCAGACTTCTTACCTCTAGAACTATAAGAGAATAAATTTGTGTTGTTTTAAGCCACTAGATTTGTGGTAATTTGTAAAGCAGCAATAGGAAACTAATACAATCAGTAAAAATGGATTTTTCATCTGCAAGAAATAAGCAAACTTTAAAAAATCTGTTCTAACGACCAAGACTAAAATTATCACATTATGTTTAACTTTTACAATAGAATGTAATCATTCACTTTTTGATAATTTACTTATTTGTTTACATGTCTTTAGGTGCGGTTTAATATGTTTTAAAGATAACTATTTCATTTTTTTCTACCCTTATTCTACTGTTCCTCTTGATTCTAGTCCCTCAAATAATGTCCTGCAAATAAGACATCTGGAAAAAAGAAGAAATACCCAAAACTTTGAAAACATAAATAATAATACTGGCATCAAGAAATGTGAAGTTTAGATGAATAGTTTAAACTAAAGGTATCTCTAGAAATATCTCATTCTTTCTTTGAATATTTGTCCTTTCTTTCCTGGTAAGGGAGAAAATATATGCATATGGAGATGTTTCAGGGGCTATGAAACAGAAAAAAAAAAAAAAAAAAAAAGGACAGGTAGTCACCCCAGCCCAGCCTGGAGTGAGGCTAGAGCAAAGTTGGCATGGTGTGCAAAAACAAACAGTGCTCAACAAAGGTCACTGCTCCTTCATGTTTCCCAGCATCCTCTGCAGCTGGGCTGGGACACAGAAGTGAGTTCTGGTAGATCTGTATGTGAGGAGAAGTGAGATGTCACTTCTCATTCAGAGCATTTAAGAACCAGTGTGTCTCCTACTCTTGTTGTTTGCTACAGTCAATTTCTGAGTCATGCGATGATAAGAGGACATGAAAAAATGGAAGAAACCTGGATCCTTGAGTTGCCAAATGAAAAAGAACCCTTTGCAAAACTGTGATGGATAATTTTTATTAAGATACAAAGATTTCAGAGTTTGTTTATTGTGGCAAGTACCATTAATTACCTTAATTAATAACATAGGGGAAACAAAAAGAAAGTTGAAAATTCCTTCCCAAAGTTATTATTATACATGGAATTAACTCCAGTTTTTCCAGAGGTCCTAGTGTCCTCTCCCAAAACAAAAGTTATATAGTTCTTAATTGTCACACTAACACAAGAGAAAAGGCAGTAAGAGATGATTCCTCAAAAAGATATATAGTATAAGAAGTTGAAATTCTTGAATAGCATTATTGTGGGGAGGATGTTACAAAGGAACATTTTATTATTGTTGTTAATTCTGTTTTCTTAAAAGAGACTTAGAGAAAGAGTCGAGATGAGAACAATTTTTAAGAGTTAGAAGAGCAAAGTAAGCTTGGAAGGACTGACCTCAAAGGCCCTGGCACAGAGAAGGGAGATGAATATAGTTGAACGACTGTGTGAGCTGACTGACACCAAAGCGACAAGTGTGCCAGTGGGAGGTTCATGTTAAGACACTTCAGTGAACTTTAGGCCCCAACAAAAAGATTTCACAAGTTATCGATATTCAAGGATATGTGGGTGGGCTTGAACGTCTGCCACTAAGTTCTCCCCAAGAGAACAGGCTTCAGGTGCACCTGGCGGTCAGCTGCAGCGCCCCTCGATCATGGTGCTGTTAATGCTGAGTCCATGCCTCCCCCTACCCAGGACTAAGCTTTTGGGGTACTTGAGCCTGGTTGTTCATACTCAATGCTGGGCTCTAGTGAGCTGCCTTTGTTAGGGGACTCCTCATTGCCTGGCTGAAAGCTTCTCAGAACTGCAACAAATCTGAACCGTTTCCTACTCAGTTCTCCGTTCTTCCCATTCTTCTTTCATGAATGTCAGATGAGCACTGTGCCAGGATGCAGATCTGCCCTCTTCCACTTCCCACCCCTTCGATCTCCACAGATTTACTACAGCTTGTCAGACAATATTTCCTGAAAGAGCTGAACTGACACTGGTGACACTGGAAGTTAGGACCGAGGGCTGGCTCCCTCCCCACCCAGAAAGCAGTGAAGAAACCAGCTTGGGTGCAATCAGGAGAATGGTTAGTCCCTGGCACAACATGAATGCTACTTTTTTCAATATCATTGTTTAAAATCCAAAATGTATGTATGTATGTATGTATGTATTCATTTGTTAGTTTATTTGTATATTTATTTTCTTATTGCCCTATTCATGCGTTTTGTCTGGCTGTTGGGCAATCCAGATATGCCGTGGGCCAGTGAAGACTGAAATGGCATCAGTGAGGTACGGTAAAGTTTTAGCATCAACACTTTCACGCTTAACCTCCTTTTCCATATTCATTTTAGCCCAAAGCATAGAAATCAGGCTTCCTCACACCCCCATCGCAAAGATACTTAGTAGATCATTTCATGCAAGTAAATCATCACACACACGTATGTACAGTGTATACAAATCTCTCTTCAACCTTCGAGTTTTACATCTTTCTCACATAGATCTTAGGAGACAGTTTAAAGAATTAGTCTCACGATCCTCTCATATACAAGGGGAGCAGAACAGGTTGGCATACGGATCAATAAAGATGTCCTGGGTGTCCTTACTTGTAACAAGTTCTGAACTTACAAGCAGGTGAAGTATAGCCCTGTTTCTCATACAAGAGTCTCTCCCTGGCCTCCTAGGTTGTATATAACTGCAATACATAGTTAATCAAAAGATTTGCAAGAAGTGTTGTGGAGCATGACCAAGTGGCAGCATGGGGGTTAGGGAATGCGAGAAGGTAAGAAAGGTATAGAACATTTGCCTTTGGACAGAATGTATTACTGGGTTTAGAATTCTGTGTGAAAAGTCCCCACGTACAAGAGCTCAACAGATATAAAGCATTTGTGTTATTTGTGTTTAGAGTAAGCACTCAATAAATGTTGATTGTTCCTCAACAAAATTAATAAAAGTAACATTACATTCAATGCCATGAGTGTGCTAAAACTGTTCCTTTAAAAAAAATCCATAAAGAAACTGGTAGGAGAAAAATGAAATGACAAAATAAATGCTATTAAATGGAGGTGGCCAAAAATTACTAAAAGATAGATTGAAAGATTATATTGAGCCTGTCATGTAAATCAATGTGCCTAAAGTCAAAGTGTGGAAATGTTCAGTATCATTGATATGGGACTATTAAAAGTAACGTAGTAATGATTCAGGATTGTTTAGACTTCTAACCAAACTTGATCCAACATAGGTTATAGCCAATCTGTGTTAAAAAACAGACTCATCCTGAGAATTCAGTAAGACTGAAGGCACATTTCCTACAAGGATTTATTAATGGTTCTCTTGATAATACATATAGTTAGAAGAATAAAATTATGTTAGCATAAAGCAGAAAAGCAGGAAAGGAAATCAAAACACCCCTTTGGCAATAGAGTAAGTCAGATTTGAGGTTGTCACTACAAATACTCAAGATAAATTTTTCCTCAATTCTATTAATATCAAAAAAATAAGGAACCATACAGTATTTATGCACCCCACCTCCCAAATTTTCCTAAAGAATATTGGCTATTTATGGTTTGATGAAGTCTGAAAGTAACTGTTTTAATCTTTTTCCTTCTAGTATTAGCAACTATGTTCAATTTCAGAGATATTTCATCCTTATGTTTCTAATTCATTTGCAATGAAAATGATTTAAAAAGTAACTTTTGAAGTTTTTACAATTTTTCTCTGTGAAGAAAGGGAGGTCATGCTTTGCCAAGAAGGTATGAACTTGAATATTCAAAAGTTTAAGTTCGGTTTAGAATTTCAACCATAAAAACAACCACTGGGTTCTCAACTCAGGAGTAAGTTCTCAAATTTTTTTTCTTACCTACTAAACTTCCCAGGGTCATGATAGGAATCTTAACCAATGAATTCTATCCTCTCTAAAGGTGAAACAACGGTTGGATTTTGTGAAGCTGGGAACTTATGTTCTACGTAAATCCGCCTCTAATCTTGAGGGCATGAGAGGTGGCAGGATTGCTCTTCTGAGAAATAAGTTGGGCACAAAAATGTAGTCTCTTGGAACCTACTGGTACCACCTGTACATTCTCTTGTGTCCTCACAGAAATTAAGATCTAAGTTCAGACTGGCATTCCCAAGACACATGGACTTGCAGTGATGCATCCTGGGAAGCCAACTCTGCCCTAAGCAGTTGAGATTCTACAGAAAGTTATCAAAAGTTAGATCCAGGTACACTTTGTACAAGTCACATGAGCTTTAACTTAGGCTGTATAAATAAAAGTGAGACTCAAAGTGAATCTCCAAAGAGTTTCTGACTGCTTTTTTTTTTTTTTTTAATCAGAAAAACCATTAGGCCATTTCTGAGGAATGGTGGGATGGACTTCTGACTTCAAGATGGCCCTGGTCCAGAGCTGAGCTATACCAGGAGAGCTCTCAGGGATCTGCATCTTGCCCTTCTGCATGGCCTGTATTTCTCTGATTTTTCCAGGGTAGCAGAAGGCACAGAAATGGCCTGTTGCCCTGGAAACTGCTCAGTGGCATGCCACGGGACTTCACTGGCCTGTGTGAGGAGGCAGACGAGCCTTACTTGACTGTTGTCATTATTAAATGCAGGAGGAGAAAATAGTAACAGTTAAGTGCTTCACAAAACGTCCTACTGTTCATACCCACTCCTGCCCTCCCAGTTGCCTTTAAGGGCCAGGGCTGGGACAAAGTCTATTTTTATTTTCTACATAGCAACAACCATCAGTGACAACTAGACAGGGCAAAGAATATGGTCGAAAGGACACTGGATTGAAAGTCATAAGATTTGGTTTTAGCCACAAACCAACTTTGCGACCTTTAGTAAGTCACATAAATTAAGCAGCTCTCAGTATTCTCATTTGAAAAAAATAATGACCTAGTGATCCTTTGGTTTTCTTATGCCTGTACAAAAGTACAGTCTGTGTTTCTAAGTGGTGGTACAAGGGTTGGTAGGAATTACAGAATGTCCTTTACTAATACATAGATTATTTTCAGGAAAAGGTTAGGCTGTATTAGTGTCATGTTGCAATTAAAATTTCATCCAATTTCCCAGCATTTTAATTCCATGAGAGGATGGGATCGTGCTCCTGAGTATAGAGGAGCTAGCTAGGTAGGTCAGTCTGGAAAAATATACAGGTTATATTTGACAGTGGCTATAAGTGACAGGGAAATAAAGTCCGGTAGGTTTATCTCATGTCATACTTGAAAGATCATTTGTGCACTTGTGCATTTATGCTTAAAAGAGCTGACTCAGGAATGCTGTGACAGCTTTTAACTTAGAATTCTCGTATTTTTCTGGATTTATGTCTCCTTCTTAATGGTATTTTAATGCAGTTTTTGTGTTCAATTATAATAGTGTTGCTAAATACAGTAGGTCTGATTCCACAGAAGAAGAATAGTTTTTTCAAAATCAGCATTTTCCTGCTGATTTGCCAGCTGTTTCAATAAATACCCATCTCCCAACTTCAAATGAGTATATTGCACTCTTACTAAATATAAATGCCATCCACAGCTACTGGCTTTTGAGTTCTCTGTAAAATCAAACACAAAATCTGTACTATGAGGGACCCCTCTCTCAACCATGTGCAGGTGATTTTGCTGACTCAGGTGTCCTAAAGAATAATAAATGATTATTTTTCCAGTCATTTCTTCCCTATGTAAAAGTCTCATTATGAGCAAGGAAATTAGCACCTCCTCTTCTAGTTTTGCCATCTCTATTATTTCTATCTCTAAACCACACAGAATGATTAGTCAGGGCAATTTAAATTTATAATAATAATACCACATCTATTTCATACCTGTTCTACCAAAAACACTTTTGACTTGCTCGGTGGGACAGGATCAAATATGCATTCAGCTCCAAGCATAAATTTCTACTTTTGGACACAGGAGAGCAATAAGATGTACTGATTAGGTGTAGGGAACAGGCATCGTTAAAAATGAACAAAAATAGTAGCACATAGTATCTTCAATATAACTTTAGTAATTTTACACATTAATATTGTAATAACCCTGGCTAAGGATCAGGGAGACCATCAGACTACATTTTTAGCTTTACATTGTTTTTCTCACAGTCCTCAATGAATTGTAAGTGTGCCTTTTTCTTACTTTTAATCAGCATTACAAGCAATACAAGCAATTAAGCCTTTCAATACCTCTTAACAATAGTAAAAAGGCAGCTACAGTAATTGCAGTAAGCATATTTGTTGGTGTTTGTATTTAGAAAAATACTAGTTGGTCTTTTATTTGACAGAAACTAAAGCTGGGGAATTGTTACAGAAACAAATGCAATTCAAAAGCAGAGTCACTTCACTCAAAAAAATTTTTTATGCAGGTCTATGCTTTTGAATAAACATTTCCATCCAACAGACCAGTCAGGTTAATCAAAGGAAAGCACAAATCGCTGGGTTCTTAGGTAGCAGCCCCTGCTGGTTGATCCTGGGATTGATAACAAGCTTCTATGGTAACTATGTCTCCACAACCACCAGGCTGACTACTTTCCAAACTATTTCTTCCCACACCTTCAGAAGATGAGAAAAAAAAAAAAAAGTGAGGCCCTAAAGGTACTGAGACCAGTGGACCGCATTCTCAGACACGTGGGTGGTCAAAAGCAAACGGCCAGAAAACACTATTACTTGGTAACACGTTGTTTTCACAAAATGACATTAGTGGCCCACCCTGAATTCTTGATACACAGACTATCTACACATAAGAACCAAATTGAGGGGGCAAGTAAGCTGAATGCAAACAACCAGGTATTGACTAGATTTGGCCACTTTTGGTTGTTGGTTTTGTCAGAATAACTGGCCATTTAAATGAATTCAATCATTTTTAAAATCAGTTTGTGGATGCAGACACAGCCACAGTCTAACATAGTTGACATTCTTTTCCTTGCAGCTGGAATTAGAAATTAGACACTTTTTTAGACTCTCATCCATTCATAGCCCATTTTCTTTGCATACTTTATGGTTTTAGATTTCTAAAATAAATTTTATATGCAAAGTTTGATTTAAAATGTTTTAAGCCAATGTAATTGGAATTGTTTACAGTATTTTCTATGAGTTTTATCAGATGATCATCATACTTACATTAAATCATACACATTTGGAGACATTTTTGAAGTTTGGTATGAGCTTTACAGATAAAACTTCTAGTTTAGCATAACTTTTACACTTCATCTGGAAGTTTTGGTACTACAAATAAAATCTACAATTTGAAGAATAGCTGTCTGTCTGATTGTTACAAAAAACAACTGATTAGAGATTTTAAATGGCTCTACCTTTTAAACCATTTAGAATGCAAGTTTATTTATTTATTCTCCCTACTGAATATAAACTCTCAGAGGACAGGGACTTTGTCTGTATTTTTCATAGTTGTATGCTCAATGCCTGGAACAGTGACTGTCAGGAAGCATGCCCCCACTAAATATACATTATATTCAAGTATCTCACAAGTTTTTATTACATGGCACATTCTGGGTTCACCAAGCAAAATACATGCTTTTTGTAATAAAGGAGCTAACAGTAAAGAAAAACAAAGAGGTGATTACAATATATGATAAATACCCTGTTAAGTGTAAACCTGGAAAGGTGTGGGAGCACAGAGGAAAGGCCCTTAACCTAAGACTGGGGAATGAGGAAAAACTACCTGTAAGAAGTGATGTCTCAGCTAAGACTTTGAGGACGTACAAGAACTGACCAAATGAAGAAGCAACAGACCGATGGCTGGAGAACTGTGTCAGCAACTAAGTCTTCTAAGGTCACGGGAGCTCAGTTTTTAAAACATGGACTGTAATTTGAAGGGAACAAAATCACTAAAGTTTGTTTATAGGAACATGGCATTAAAGATAGAAGTTTTAGAAAGGTTATTAACTGTAGTATGGAGAATGGGTTGGAAGAACCACTGAAATAATCCAATCGGGAAATAACGCAGATCTAAAATAAGGCAGTGGCTTTGGAGTTGGAGAAACTTCAGTGGATTTGAGATATTTAAGAAGTAGTATGGAAAGAATTAAGAGACTTACAGGTTTAGGATGGGATAAAAATGCTGGTAGAGCTAAGAATGATTCTTAGCATATGGGCTGGAAGACTCAATGGATGAAGGTGCCATGCAATGAGATTAAAATACAGGACAAGGAGAAGTTTACAGGAAGTGGGTGCTTGGGGAGAATCATCAAGTTAATTTGAAGCATACTGAACTTGAGATGCCAGTGTCACACAGAAGTGGATGTATTCAGGAGAAAGTGAGACAGATGTGTGTGATGCTGAGCAGAGTGATGCAGGATGAGAGAAGGAACTTGGAAGTCATCAATATACAGATGGAAGTGAAGTCATAAGATGAGATCGTAAGAAGAGAGCCGAGGATGGAACCCAACAAATCAAGAATAACCAGAAAAAGAAAAACAGCCTAAACAAGAATTATTAAAAGGATAAGAAAACGTTCAGGGAAACAATGTGAGAAATTAGTTTTAAAGGGAATACACTTAGACTGTCAAAAGTGACATTAAAATCAGGTAAGATGAAGACAGAAAAAAAAGCATTGAAAATAAATACATTTTATCAGACTTGGCAATTAGGTGGTTATTGGTCAACCACACTGAAAAAGAATAGTGCAGCCAGTGGCCTGGAAAACAGAGAGGTTAGGAAGTAAAGGACAGACAGACTCCTTTTTATAGACAGGACTAGAGCATAAAAGAAATTCAGAAGCTTATAAGGCAAAAAAGATTTACAGAGCAGCATTTTAGTTTCATCTATGAATATTTATTTACTCATTTATTTGCTTCAATACTTGATAGACTTAAGAGAGTATAATTAATAGAGTAGGGTCGCTGAGTAGGTGTAAGTTGGTGGGAGCCAGGGCACAAAAGATGTTATTAGCACTGGATGGAAGAGAAGTAACATTTTCTGTGAGACCTTGGGGAAGGAATGAAGCATATGGGTACAGATAAACTGGCAGTGGGGTGGGGGTGCATTATGGATTCTATTTGATCTATGAATTTTGGCTGATGATGGGGTAGATGCCTAGGAAGCTAGGAACGTTTTGAAATAACTCCTGTATAGGATATGAGAGTCATTCTGGGAAGTATTTTGCAATACAGCAGCATAAATTTAATCTTATGCAACTTTAGGTATTCTTGCATTTTATATGTCTAGTGATTGCTTGTTAACATCTGCAATCAATGCTAACTTTGTCCAGACATTCTCTCTCTTGCAGCTCATTCCTAGCAGCCACCTGTGCAATGCTTCTGGGTTAGGAGATGGATGAAGAGATAGTGTAGAGGGAAAAATAGACTAGTATTGAGCTGACCCTTGTTTTGAGAACTGCTTTTCCATTGTTTGCTGGGTCAATCTGCTACCACCAGTCTGAGCCTAAATTTCTCATTGATAGTAGAAATGATAATCTCCGAAGCTCCAGTTTTACAGGGGGATTAGAAGGGTCAAAAAGGATCATGCATTTAAAATTCCCACACAGACATGAACTATTCTCTTACAGCATACAGTGTATATTATGGCAGAAACACCTAGATCCAGAAACAGTTGGTTCATCTATGGCCACGCAATTGATTCATTAGAATGTATCAGAGCCTAATCAAAAATACTCACTCTGGATGAATAATTCTGTATTTCTGTGCAAAATACATTTCCAAATTCTTTAAAATGCAAAATATTTTCAAAAACATCTAAAATTTATGCCAGAATACGTTCAGAAAACACAGCCAATTGTCTAAAAACCTTGAATTTTATCATTTTTGATTTACTACTAGATGTAATGCAGTCTTTACAATTGATGTAGCAATAATTAGTTATACTTAGAGTATATTACTCAGAGTAATATATATTAATAATGAATATATAATAAATATATATTTTAAAGACATGAGTAGAATGATTGGAGCACAGAGGTCAGAGGAGTGGAAAGAGGTAGGAAAAACAAGGAAAAAAGATACACGATACTAGACATTCAGCAATTGCTACTACCTTGTTGGAAATACTAGATGTACTCAGATGTTAGATTTAAATATATTCACAAATTTGTTAAATATAACAGTAAAAATATTTAGAATTAGATATTAAGTACTTCCTGGACATCTGTAAGTTCCTTACCTGTATGTCCCCTAGAGAACAACGAGCCAACAACTAAATCCCTATATGCTCTGATCACCTTCCTCCTCACATCAGACTTTTCTCTTCTTACAAAGCCTTTGCAGGAACTGATATAATATTCAATTTGGACACTTAGTATTTGCTAAAAATCTCTGATTTCTTCACTATTATCTAATCAGTCATAAATTTTGCCATTTGTACACTTTGAAATCTATTTTTTTAGCTTCAAAAATATGACTCTCATTTTCTTTTACCTAGACAGTAAAAATTTCAATTTATTTGGCAAATATTAATTGAATATCTATCATGTATCAGGCACTGCTCTTAATGCTGGGAAATAAAGATGAAAATCCTTGTGTTTCTTGAGTTTAATTTCCAGTGAGAGGAGATAGAGAATAAAAATAAATATAATAAATAAATAAATTGTATAAATGTTAAAAGATGATAAATGCTACCAGATCCCATCATTTTGATCTGTCACCTGCTACTTCTCTGGATTTAACTTTCTAACTAAGTTTTACTATATCAAGTACCTACTGTCTTCAAGCTTAGATTTCTCAGCATGGCCCTTAAAACTGCACATGAATGGACTCTGCTCAAATATCAAGCTTCATCTCTCTCCATCTTTTGGCATATCATGTTTCATTTTTAGAAAATCATTTACAGTTCCCAGCGAGGAGGTCAAGATGGTGGAGTACAAGGAGCTGGAGCTCACCTCCCCTCATGAAGACACCAAAATCACAACTAATTGCAGCACAACCATCAATAAAAAAGACTGGAACCTACCAGAAAAGATCTTCCATCACTAAAGACGTAAGGAAAGACCCACAATGAGACAGTAGTAGGGGTGCACTTGCAATATAATCAAATCCTGTTATCATCCAGGTGGGTGACCCACAAACTGGAGAATAATTATATTGCACAGGTTCTCCCACAGGAGTGAGAGTTCTCCAGCCCGGGGTCCAACACCAGCAAGTGGAGCCTCCAGAGTATTTGGTTCTGAAGGCCAGCAGGACTTAACTGCAGGAGCCTCACAGGATTTGTGGAACAGAGGTACACACAAAATCTCACACTCACTGAGACTAAGGGCAAAAGCAGAAATTTCATAGGATCCTGGGCCATACCTACCTGCTGGTCTTACAGGGCCTCCCAGAGAGGTGGGGTTGACTGTGGATCACCCTGGGAACACAGACACAGTGGTGGGTATATCTGGGAGTATTCATCTGCATAGACTCTCCTGGAGGGTGACATCTTACTTGGGTCATTAACACCAAGACCTGGCCCCACCCAATAGACTGTAGGATCCAGTGTTGGGGGATGCCTCAGGCCAAACAACTAACTGGGTGGGGATACATACCCACCCATCAGAGACAGGCTGCCTAAAGACTTCCTGAGCCCACAGCCACCTCTACACGCCCCTATACACAGTGCTGCATACCAGAAGGCCAAGATTCAGCTCCACCTACCAGTGGGCAGGTACCTGCCCCACCCACCAGGTAGTCTACACAAGCCTCTAGACTAGTCACGTCCACCAGGGGCAGACACCAGAAGCAAGAATGCTAAGATCCTGCAGCCTGCAGAATGAGTCCACAAACACAGGCCAGGCCCCACCCCAAGATCAGCTGCCACTAGGCCCTTGGGTGATGAGAGAAGAGCGCACTGCTGGGACATATAAGACATCTCCTACAAAGGATCATTTCTCCAAGTTCAAGAAACGTAACAAACATACTACATACATAAAAATACAAGTATAAATTTAGACAAAATGAGGCAGCAGATGAATATGTTCCAGACAAAGGAACAAGATAAAATCCCAGAAGAACTAAGTGACATGGAGATAGACAAAGAATTCAGAGTAATGATCATAAAGATGATCAAAGAACTTGGGAAGAGAATGAATGCACAGAGTGAGAAGTTAGAAGTTTTTAACAAAGAGAAAATAAAAGAACAATAGAACAGAGTTGAAGAATACAATAAGTGAAATAAAAAATACATTAGAAGAAATCAACAATAGACTAAATGAGGCAGAAGAATGGGTCAGTGAGCCGGAAGACAAAGTAGTGGAAATCACTATCGCTGAAAAGAAAAACAGTAAATAAAAATGAAATGAGGACAGTTTAAGAGACTTCTGGAACAACATCAAGTGCACTAATATTCAAGTTGTAGGGGCCGCAGAAGGAGAAAAGAGAGAGAAAGGGCCTGAATCTGAAGAGATAACAGTTGAAAACTTTCATAACCCTGGAAAGGAAATAGTCACACAAGTCCAGAAAGTACACAGTCCCATACAAGATTAACGCTAAGAGGAATACACCAAGGTATACTGTGATTAAAATAACAAAACTTAAAGATAAAGAAAGAATATTAAAAGCAATGAGGGAAAAGCAGTAGACAACAACAAGGGAACTCCATAAGACTATCAGCTGATTTTTCAGCAGAAACTCCATAAGCCAGAAGGGAGCGGCATAATATATTTAAAGTGAAAAAAGGGAAAAACCTACACTAAGAATACTCTACCCAGCAAGGCTCTCATTTAGATTTGATGGAGAAATAAAAAGCTTTACAGACAAGCAAAAGCTAAAAGAATTCAGCACCACCAAACCAGCTTTAAAACAAATGCTAAAGGAACTTCTCTAGGCAGAGAAGAAAAGGTCACATCTAGAAATGAGAAAATTACAAAATGGAAAAG
The DNA here is from genome assembly GCF_048773025.1 of Camelus bactrianus. Classification (NCBI taxonomy): domain Eukaryota; kingdom Metazoa; phylum Chordata; class Mammalia; order Artiodactyla; family Camelidae; genus Camelus; species Camelus bactrianus. The sequence goes on from NC_133541.1 coordinate 61,812,499, forward strand.
CTCATTGGTAAAGGCAAACATACAGTAAAGACAGGAAATCATCCACACACAAACTAGTAGTAGGATTAAAAGACAAATGTAGAAAAACATCTGCATCCACAATAAGCTGTTAAGGAATACACAAAACTATTACATGTAAAATATGACATTAAAAACAATAATTGTGCAGGTAGGATTCTTTTAATACATCATGATCAAGTGGAGTTTATCCCAGGGATGTGACGATTTTTCAGTATCTGCAAATCAATCAATATGATACACAACATTAACAAACTGAAGAATAAAAACCATATGATCATCTCAATAGATGCAGAAAAGCTTTTGATAAAATTCAACATCCATTTATGGTAAAAACTCTCCAGAAAGTGGGCATAGAGGGAACATACCTCAACATAGTATAAGTCATTTGTGATAAACCCACAGCTATCATCATACTCAAGAGTGAAAAGCTGAAAATATTTTCTCCAAGATCAGGAATAAAACAAAGATGCCTACATTTGCCACTTTTATTCAACACAGTTTTGGAAGTCCTAGCAACAGCAATCAGAGAAGAAAAAGAAATAAATGAATCCAAATTGGAAAAGAAGTAAAACTGTCACTGTTCACAGATGACATGGTACTTTACATAGAAAATCCTAATGATGCTACCAGAAAACTATCAGAGCCCATCAATGAATTTGGTAAAGTTTCAGGATACAAAGTTAATACACAAAAATCTGTTGCATTTCTATAACATTAACAATAAAATACCAGAAAAAGAAATTAAGGAAACAATTCTATTTACCATTGCATGAAAAAGAATAAGATACTTAGGAATAAACCTACTTAAGGAGGCAAAAGACTTGTACTCCAAAAACCATAAGATGCTGATGAAGGAAATAGAAGATGACACAAAGAGATGGAAAGATATACCCTATTCTTGTATTGGAACAATTAATATTATTAAAAATGATTGTACTACCTAAGAGAATCTACAAATTTCAATGCAATCCCTAATTTTTTCAATTGAAATTCAAATTTCAATCCCTAATCCCAATTATTAATGACATTTTCACAGAACTGGAACAAAAAATTTTTTTTAATTTTTATGGAAACACAAAAGACCCCCAAAGAGCCATGTTTACCATCTTAAGAACAGAGCTGGAGGAATCACGCTCCACGACTTCAGACTATACTACAAAGCTACAGTAATCAAAATAGTATGATACTAGCACAAAAGCAGACAAAGATTAATGGAACAGGATAGAAAGTCCAGAAATAAACACATGTACTTACGGTCAACTAATCTAAGACAAAGGAGGCAAGAATATACAATGGAGAAAAGACAATCTCTTCAATAAGTGGTGTTGGGAAAGCTGGACAGCTACATGTAACAGAATAAAATCAGAACATTCTCTAACACCAAATACAAAAATAAATTCAGAGTGGATTAAAGACCTAAGTGTAAGACCAGATACTATAAAACTCCTAGAGGAAAACATAGGCAGGACACTGTTTGAAATATATCACAGGAATATTTTTTTTTTTGGATTCATCTCCTAGAGTAATGTAAACAAAAGCAAAAATAAATAAGTGAGACCTAGTTTAACTTAGAAGTTTTCGCACAGCAAAGGAAACCATAAACAAAATCAAAAGGCAATCTATGGAGTGGGAGAAAATATTTGCAAATGACACAATTGAAAAGGAATTAATTTCCAAAATGTACAGGCAGCTCATACAGCTTAATAAAAACAACTAAACAAAAACAAACAAAAAAACAACCCAATCAAAAAATGGGCAGAAGACCTAAATAGGTATTTCTTCAAAGAAGACACATAGATGGTCAACAGGCACATAAAAAGATGCTCCACACTGCTAATTATTAGATAAATGCAAATCATAATTACAATGAGGTATTACTTCACATGGTTCAGAATGGCCATCATTAAAAAGCCTACAAATCATCATTGCTGGAAAGGGTGTGGAGAAAGGGAATCCTCCTCCACTCTTGGTGGGAATATAAATTGGTGTAGTTGCAAACGGAGAATGGTATAGAGGTTCCTTAAAAAACACTAAAAATAGAGTTATCACACGACTCAACAATCCCACTCCATATATCTGGAGAAAACTCTAATTTGAAAAGATACATGCACCCTAGTGTTCACAGCAGCAATATTTACAATAGCCAAGACATGGAAGTAAGCTAAATGTCCATCAACAGATGAATGGATAAAGAAGAAATTTTATACACATACACCATATCATTTTATATATATAAAAACACACACATATACACACACAATGGAATACTGCTTAGCCACGAAAAAGAATGAAATAATGCCAATTTGCAGCAACATGGATGGACCTACAGATTGTCATATTAAGTAAATTAAGTCAGACAGAGAGAGACAATATCATATGATATCACTTATATGTGGAATCTAAAAACATGATACAAATGAACTTATTTACAAACCAGAAATTGGCTCACAGACATAGAAAACATATTAGGGTTACCAAAGGGGAAGGGGCAGGGGGGGATAAATTAGGAGCTTGGGATGAACATAAACACACTATTATATATAACATAAATAAACAAGAAGGACTGACCATTTAGCACAGGAAACTATATTCAGTATCTTTAATAGCCTAAATGGAAAAGAACCTGAAAAAATGTGTGTATGTGTATGTATATATATATGTGTGTGTGTATATATATATACACATATATATATAAAACTGAGTCACTTTGCTGTATATACCTGAAACTAACACAAAATTGTAAATCAATGATACTTCAACAAAAATTTAAAAATAAAATAAAATAATTCAAAATTAAAAAGGTTAAAAAAAAATTTACCATTCCCAAAGTTCACCAGAACATTTTATACCTCTTGCCTATGCTGTTTCACCCACTTAGATTTTAACATTTCTCTCAGCCAATTTTTTGGGTGAACACACTACCAGATTTAAAGACTCAGTTCACGGCATCTACTCTCTGAAGCCTTTCTGGTACACAGGTGACAAGGGAGATTGGAGATATCACTATGCCTCATGTCTCTCAATGCCATCCCATGCCTACTTCTATCATTCCAGTTATGATACTATATTGAATTTTTTGTTACAAACTGCCTCCTTACTGTAGTTATTAGGCTGCTTGAATGGAGCAACCATCTTTGTGTTGCCAGTATCTAATAAAGTACTTGTCATAATATATGTACTAGAAAAAAATATTTGCTAAATGAAAAAATGAATATTGAAGAGTTTAAAATGATGACAACTAGGGCTTATGTCAATGAAAAATCAATCTCTAAAAATTATCCAGATTGTCTCATAGAATATAATAGTCATAGCTAACCATTGATGATTGCTTTTTATACGATAGGCACTGTCTTGAATACTTCATATGTATTTTTCTATTTAATGCTCACAAGAACCACAGGAAGTGGTGTCACTATTATTCTTATTTATGGGTGACGAAAGCGAGACACTGGGAAGTTAAGCAATGCCCTACAGTCTGACATCAGGACCCAAGCTCTGCCTCCTTACATTGTACTTTCTTCCCCTACACAATTACCCTTTATATTTATTCATGGATGTTCCCCCAAAATTAAAGATGATGACTAAAATTAAACTTAAAGTTGATGATAATTAAAACTGAAGGTGAAGGAGAAATGGGTGAATGTGGTCAAATGTAAAACTTTCAGTTAAAAAAAAAATAATCCATGGGGACATAATGTACAGGATTGTGACTATAGTTAACAATACAGTACTGTATATTCGAATGCAGCTAATAGAATAGATCTTAAAACTTCCTATCATAAGGAAAAAAAAATGTGTAATTATGTGTGGTAATGGATGCTAACTAGACTTATCATGGTGATCATTTCACAACACATACAGCTGTCCATCAGTATCTGCAGGAGACTGGTTCCAGGATCCCCTGCAAATACCAAAATCCTCTTCTGTAAAATGGTCTACTATTTGCATATAACCTATGCATACCTTCTGGTATACTTTAAATCATCTCGAGATTACTTGTAATACCTAATACAATGTAAATGCTTTGTAAATAGTTGTAAATACAATGTAAATGCTATGTAAATAGTTGCTGGCATGCAGCAAATTCAAGTTTTGCTTTCTGGAAATTTCTGGAATTTTTAACACTTTCAATCTAATATTGGTTGAATCTGTGGATGCAGAACCTGCTGATACAGAGGGCTGACTGTGTAACTGTGTGTATACAACCTTCAATTCCTTTCATTAAAACCCTTATGTTTATTTTAACATTTACATATGGTTTGTCTAGAGCTATTTGTTCTTTTCAAATCAGGATAGGTAAGTACTTTGACATCAGATAATTTTAAATAACACCAACTTTTTAAGAAAAGTACATATTTCTTATTACACAGAGACTGGTAGACATAAAACTATTACTGAATAAGAATATACTCATATGTTTGAATATGAAAGTACTTCACTGTATGGTTTCAAATATATAGAACTCTTTTCTTTAAATAGAATTAAGTAATTGCACTAAACACAAACCTGCTATCTTACATTTACACTTCTAATTGCAGAAGCTGGACACAGGCCTAATAACGTTTTGAAAAATCAAAACATCATATTTATGAAAAAATTCATTCAGCTTTTATACCTATTAATCCTTGCATGGGCCTAAGCTAGGCATAGTCCTGGACACAAGGAAAGAAAAACTTCCTTTGCATTATACTTTTTCTTACCATGGAAAGCCCTGAGCAGGACTGAAAAAAGTGTGAAGACTGTATTTGTCATTACTGTATTGTTCATTCTGTTCTCTTCTTGGGGATAGGACAGAGGCATAACTTTATAATAGGAGCATGTTAGGCACTGAAAAATTGCTGGTGAACACGATCTATAAATCAGAGGGGTCTTCGAGAGGACAGTGAAATCTAATCTAAAAACCAAGGCCTTTCATTCAAAAATAAAAGTGACAGTAGTGCAACAGAGAGAGGCAGGAAACCCATAGCATATTAACACAGACACAGATGCAAGAGACAGGCTCTGCTATGCTTGTTTTAAATATGGATCCTGGGAGAGTCCTGGTTGCACTGAATTTAGGAGAATATGAATACATAAAATGCATTCTGTTCCCCTCAAACTTAAATTCACTGCTTAGCATCTTTAATTGTTCTTATCATTGAAGACTGTATGTTTATTTTTAACACATGCACGTTTTGTCCCTTTCGATAAACCATAAACTCTTAAAACCTAACATTGTATCTCACTTACTTTTATATCCTAATTATATAGCATGGTGTCTCTCTCATAATAAATGCTTAGCTAATGAAACTAATGAGTGAATAAACGAATGAATTTCTTTAGCAGTGAGGTCAGTGGTTTCGCTATACTCAGGTCTGTTTAGTAATTTATGACCTGAACATGATAGTTTTGAATGTTGACATTAATCGTATGGGTAACCTGTCAGTGCCTTTTAAAATGATGGTGCTGCCCAAATGCTTACCACTTCCCTGGGAACTGTCTCCCAAGTAGTGGTGGCAGGGGGTGGGTAGCTCTCAGTGGTTTTATTCATCCTCCCTGAATTTAGGATTGGTCACAGATGACTGACCCAGGAGTAGTCACCTGATTTAACTTGACCCCTTCAGACTCTCTTCCAGGATATCTGGTAGATAAAAAACCCCAAGGCCAAGAGTAATTGGAGTAAATTCCCGGGAAGAATAGCATTCTAGAAAGAAAAATTTATAAACCTGTGTTGTAGTTTAGTTCCTTCTTTCAAGTTTGGATTTACTTAGTTATTTTCTTAAATTTCATAAGCTATTTTTCTGTTCTGCCACTAAGGTTTCTCTTAAACTAGTTAAGGAGTTTTTGTGCCTTGTAAGTGGAAAGAACATAACTGGTAAAAATATGAGTGAGGAATGAGTCTCAATTCTTTCTTTTTCTCTCCCATCCCCTATAGAAAGCTAACAGTTGTGCTTTGTATGTTATATTCTGTCATCGTAAGAAGCTCAAATTTTTAGCTCTGATTCAATTTTCAGGCCAAGTTGTTAGTCCATGAGTGGCACAGATGAATTCTATCCAGAAATTCTAAAATATTGGGAAGGGCGATAAGTCAAAGATCTAAAAATATTATCGAGAATTGTCAGTCATCAGGAGAAATTCTTTGACGAGGAAATCTAAGTTTTATTGTTATTTCTATGGTTACCATTTTCATCCCAGAGATTAAAAAAAGAGACCAGTTCTTTTGCAAATTTTTTTCACTTTTCCCTCAGGGAGAACAATCTGTTTCCTTCTGAATTTCTGTTACCCTGTTCTTTCTCCTTCTTTTATGCTGTTCTTTGAAGTTATACCATCCTATTTCACTTCCGTTTAGACATAGGTAATGTGGTACAGACATTTAACTTCAAGTACTGACGCAAGTAGAACAAAAAGGTACAGGTCACAAGTGAAAAAATTCAAACATTCTGCTTGAATTAGGAAAAAAACTCCTGTGTTAGAGATTTTAAAATAAAGAAAAGCTCTTGTTTAAGAAAATAACCAAGGAGTACCAAATACTACTATTAAGATGACAGATGCAGAATGAGTAAATAGTGCATAATACAAAGATGTTAAATTAATTTTGCATTTTGTTTCCTAAAGAAATAATGCATCTAAAAATTCAAAGAGACTTCAAATATATTGAAATATATTAACTAGCCTTTAAATTTCCTGTGAATTGCACATTTAATTTTGACAGGGTGATAATTTTTTTAAAAAAGTAAAAGAAAGAAAAAAACTTGATATTAACACACATTGGTAAAAGAGCTAGAATTATTTTTTTTTCCTAATTTGGTCTATTCACCCTCCTCAAGGTACTACCAAGCCACAGACATTAAAAGAGCAACAGCTAACACATGCTTTGGAATTAAAATCATATAAATACCTACTTTATAATTAGTGCCACAAAAACCTTATTGCCTGATTCAAAATTGCAAACTTCAAATACTTTCTTCCTTTATTACCCAGAATAGACAAAGACTGTAGCTAGATCCTTTATATTTGTTAAAATTTGAAAATTGACTTGAAAATGGCCACTTTTTATTGTAATATATTTCACAAAAATAATGTCTGACTCTATTTATTAAAATATATGTTTGATTGCATTCTCATTTTTTTCACAATGGAAGACATGGTCAAGCCCAGTTTATATTCAGATTCTCATATTATGATGATTTAACAAATTACTCTTCAAGTGTAAAAGTAAGAATGGTGATTTCCAAAGTATTTACAGCTTCTTAAAATTTATGTTGTACTTTACACAAGTACACAGAAGCAGTTGAGTTGGCACAAAACAAAACAACCTTGTTTTTGTAAATGTTATAGTCATTAATAAATATGGTACTCATCTATTCAGCCCTGAGCAGGACAAATATGAAATAAAATGGTGACTATATATAGGTGAATGACTCATGGACCTTGGACCTGGCTCCCACAAAACATGTAATGCAGTAGGGAAGTGATCATAACATAATATATTGCAGTATATGGGAAATACTACAATACTAGTGCCAACACTGAGCTCTTGGACTTGGAGGAAAGTAAAAATATTTTTAAATTATATTTTAAGTGTAAATATTTTTAGCAGCTATTAAATTCCTCAAATTTGCTTTGCTATTTAAATTGTTCATTTTTCATTACTTTTGGTTACTTTCAAAAGTCAAAAAGGATTCTTCAATTAGCTTACAATCAAATGTGAAATCTTGCTCTTCAGTAACTTCACTAGCCTCTGTTAGAAACTGCAAGAGTTCTAACAAATGTTCTTGCAATTATTATCCTAGCTTCTGTACCTCATTAGCACTTGCTTTGCTAAATACAAAGGAGAGAGTTCAAAGTTAAATGTCATCCTGTGGCTCCAGATTTTTAAGGACTGATAACCCAGAGGAACATTATGAGGAATGTCAGCTCCAGAAGAGTACCGCATTGATTCAGGATGTGCTCCCAGATACAGGGAGACCCGGGCCATATTTATAATCTTTGTCTCTCACCCCCATGCCAGCCCTCCCAAGGCAATGCTCGTAAAACCTACTGATGTAACTCTTTCATAGCTCAAGCTGTTGCCTGGTTATAACTTTACACCCTCGGAAGCTGCCTCTCTCAGGCCACTTAGAAATGGCTGTATTTAGGTCACTTACAAGCAGGACTTTTAAAATAGTACATAATACTCTGATTCAACTTCCTAATGTGCCTCATGTACTTCTAAGGTATAGTTCAGAGACCAAAAAATTCTGATTTTATGTTCCGTGCTTTTAAATTTACCAATATATTGTGTAGCCTTTCTTCATTTTACTTTACTCTTATTCATATTAAAAAATGTATGCATTTTCTATTCCCCTACTTTAATCAGATAATTATAATATTATATAATAATCTTTTATAACAGCTAACTACTGCTTATGAGAGATGACATATAGATAAGGTATGTAATATTTCAGGAACTACTAACTGTCTGCAAATGTGTGTGTCTATCTGTGTGTCTGTATGTGTGTTTCATTCTCTGAGTGGCCAGCAAAGAGGCTCTCTAAGCCAGAACTTGCTGTATGTTGATGATGTCTTTAGAATGCCCTAATAAAAAAATTGGGAAAATGACTTTTCTAAAAGGAGTTTTATAAGTGTTCACTAAACATATGAAAAAATATCTAGTCATACTGGTATTAAATATTTTAGATTAAGACAACAGTATTTTTGTCTGCCAAGCATTTGCTAATATTCATTGTTGGAAGGGTACAGTGAAACAGGCACTTCTGCATATTCCTGATGGGTTTTTCTTGAAGGCTAGTTGCCATTCCCTATCAAAAGCCTTGACAGTCACATGTAAAATGTGGAAAACTACAAAAAACATTCCTTTCTCTTTTCTCTTCTATAAGCAACAACCAGAATATAAACTATATGCTATATAATCTCAGTGAAACACATACATAAACATACAGATAACTGTATAATGTCCTGGAAGAAAATTTACCACATTTGACAGTGCTTATCTTTGGGGCACAGAATTGTCTGATTTGCCAATTTTAATGAAATAGTATCAGTTGAATTAAGACAAAGCCCTATAATTTTTCTTTGTTTCCATATTCTATCTTAATGGCAAATTTTATTCAGTAAAGAAAAACAGAACCCTGATTCAGGTTTCACAATTTTCATAGTGAGAATGTGAACTTTTTACATTTTCTATTTTCAGTGCACTCCATTCAGTTCAAAAACCAAAAATTATTTTCTATGTGGTTGAGCCAGGGTGATGAGTTCGGGGAAAAGTATACACATGTAAAACCATCACCACCATCAAAACTGTAAGCACATCTGTGACCTCCCAAAGTGAAGTTTTCTCCTGTCTCCTTCATTATTACTATTATTATTTTGTGGAAAGAACACTCAATACAAGATATACTCATTTAGCAAATTTTAAGTATACAATATATTTTGTTAGCTAAAGGCACTATGCTGTTTAATAGATCTCCAGAGTTTATTTATCTTACATAACTTAAACTTTGTACTGTTAAACCACCACCTCCCCATCTACCTTCCCCCGGCCTCTGGCAACCACCATTCTACTCTCTGCTTCTATGAATTTGACTATTTTAGATTCCACATGTAAGTGGGATCATACAATACTTGTCAGTAATCACTTGGTGAACAATAATACTAGTAGCATTATTCTAAGACTATTATGTGTACACTTACTTAGACCTTGAATTGTCAGTGAGGAGACAAAAGATACAGATAAAAATAGACTATTAATCAAAAAAGCAAATAATCTTGAATTGGAATTGGAAGTATCAAGATGAATTCATGATTTTTTTTTTTTTAGAAAAGCCTAGAAACATGACCAAGTATGTAGCAGTGAGGATCTCTAACACCTGTAATACGGTCTCTAAATACCATTTCCCCGTTTAGAGAAGTAGCTGATTGCAGGATGCTGGGCACAGAAACATCTAGAGATGTCCTTAGGAACCCAGTGGGCTTGAAACTATTCTTGTTTGCCTCCACTGTGTAGCAGCAAGCCTTAGTCCATCAATGTCAGTTACCTATGCCAATAAAGATAATCTTTTTTTTTCCATCTTAGAGCTCAAACTAACCAGATGGTGGTTGGTCAGAACTATAAGTTCAGGGGAACTTGAAGTGTATACCCTGGCAAAATAATACCCCACCTCATACGTAGAAAACAGAATCTCAAATCTGGCAGAACATAGGACTATGGAGATGACAATCAACAATTTCACAACTGAGTCACAAGGTATGATGATAAAAGGGACTAATTATACTTCAATTCCTTTTCCCAAAACGCAAATAATAGCTATTAAGTGCACAGCACCTGATAATGGCCAGTAGTTCAGTAAATACATCAAATCATGGAAGACAGAGCACAAATTCCAGAGGTGGTACCTTAGATAATCATAATGTTCTTTTTAGCTAGCTGCTTCTGGTTGAGGAATATATGTTAAGACCAGTGAATATCAATATGCTAGGGCCTAATGTATTTCCTCCCTTATAATAAAAATGGGTTACTTGGTCTGAAGCAACATCATATGGGTATCATGTTAATAGATGAGACACCTTGGTAAGCCCTGAGGTGGGGGAGGTGGTAGCAGCATGTCAGAAATGGAAGGCAAATCAATATCCAGTGTAGGGTAAGAATCTGCTTGGTAAAATTATCATTGACCATGGAAGGTGCACAAGAATGATGTAACCAAACTTCCACAGAGTGACTACAGAGTCACTTGAGAAATGCTGCCATACTGAGAGCTCAGAATCCATTTCTGGTGATTCCAATTCAAGACTTCATCAGTGGCAGCAGCATGGTCAGATTTGTTGAGAAGGAGCACATATTGCTGGACATACACAAGCCATCTGTCCCTACCATCATGCACATACTCTTCATGGGCCCATTGTACTAGCATTAGAATGTCCCTCTAGTTTCTGAGAACCTCCCTGCAGTGAAGGTTCTCATAAATGCACTAACATGAAACACAAGGATCTGCCTCCATTATACCCAACTCCATAGATTTATCCATACATCTCTCCCTCAGACATCCTTGGGCCTGATCCTCTAATTTTGTTCCTTTAAGGTCCCTATTCAAGTAATTTACCACTAGACAGGAGTCTGTTTCTCTCTATATCTGTATCTATATGCGTATCTATATCTATATCTGTATTTCAGTCTAGTTAGCCCTATATACAAAGTGAATAGCAAGCTTTTGCTCATAGCTGTAGGCAGATAAGGGTTTCTTTTTACCACTATTTACTGGAGTGGGCCCAACACCTGAGCTAGTACTGTTCACTTGGGTCTAGTACTAATGTAGTGAATAATTTTCAGATGAAATGATGTAATATCTCCACATTGCTTAAAAATAATCAGAGAGGTTGGGGAAAGGTAGGTAGTAGCTGAGTGATGTATAGGAGAAATAAGACTGGCCACGAGATGATAATTCTTAAAGCTGAGACATAGCTACAAAAGTGTATCCTACAACAGTCTCTACACTTTCGTATGTGACTGTAATATTTCATAATGAAACATTAAAAAACCTTCTCAATATCAAGTTCTAGCAAGCACGCAGTGAAGATGCTATATTCATGTATGATGACGGACAAAATCATCATCTTGGCTGTTGGTATACGAATTCTTTTGCAGGAAAAGAATTACTCTGTAGAGAAAATAAGAATTGTTTCAATAAAATGTTGTGTACTTAGTGATATGGTAACTTTTTTATGTCAGCACAACAAATTTCTGTTATGTTCAGATTTTCTGGGAAATCTGATAAATGGATTCAATTTTGAATTAAGGCTTGGGAAGTATTAAAATATAATCTGCCAGAGCAGAAAAGGATGACAGCTGGCAAACGGATTACATATTGTGGCAGATAGTCTATGAAAATAGGCACCATCAATTCATTCCCTGTGTGTATGTACTTGCTACTTTTCCCCTTTCCTTGAATCTGGGCTGGCCTAGTGATTTGCTGACCACTAGTATAGCAGAAGTGTCACTGTAACAGTTCCAGTTCTAGTATTTAACAGGTGTGGCAGCTTCTACTGTCTCCATGGAAGAAAATCGACAACACTGTAAGAAATCTGAAGCTCCTGAGGCCGACATGCTGTAAGGAAGCCCAAGTTAGCTAGGTAAAGAGTCTACATGGAGGAGAACAAAAAGACCAGACACATGACCCAGCCCCAGTCCAACATCTGAGCCAGCACCTAGCCATTTGAACAATACCAAGAGGGACCCCAAACACTATGGAGCAGAAATAAAATGTTCCTGCAGTACCTTGTCTCAATTCTTGACCCATAAAATCCAGATTAAATAAAATACTTGCCTTTTAAACTAATACCTGGGGGGACAGTTTGCCATGCTAAAATAGATAATGAAATGTCTAACAATAAGAAATTATAGAACATTCACTAGATGAAGTTTTCTGTATTCTTCATGAATGTTATTTATGTGTGCACTCTGATTAAAATCAGATATATATATATATATATATATATAATATTGGAAAGAAATAAAGGAATATTTTACTGATGACCTAATATTTGTGTTTAGAGTTGATATTAACTAAACTTACTAAATATATAATAAATTAATTTATTTTTATTTCATGAAGATGGCATCTCAAACACTATGCTCACATACACATTTCATGCCAAGATATCTGTAAATGCTCAGAGATTACCAGGATAATAGAAAAAAAGTTGAGCCTGTAAAATCAGCAGATGATTGACATTTTCTTTCTGAATCATGCCTAGGGGTGTAAAGCCTTCGATAACAAAATGCCTGGTCTAAGAATTTAAATAAGTATTGGTTGAAAAGAAAGGAAAATAAATAAAAGAGGAGAAAAAAAAATGGCAAATTTTAGCTCTTAACTTCAAGAAGGAGGCACCCTAAAATAAAAATGCACCTCAAGAAAGACATTATGAGGCTTAATACAATAGTAGCTAACAAACAGTATAACATGCAGTATAACATGCAGTATAACATTCAGTGTAACATGCAGTATAACATGCAGTGTAAGTTAAATATAAGTTAATGTGGGATATTCTGCCTATATCCATAGTTGTACTAGCAGCATTCATTTTAAAATGAGTTGGTTGAACAGTAGAGCACATTTTCTCATAGAAATGACCAAACTATGGTACTATGCCAGAATGAGGTTTGGCCCTAGAAAGGAGCCATGAGGTTCACCACTGGTTACGAAACTTGCAAAGGGCCAAATAGTCAGCAAATCAAAGTAACCACAAAGACTTCAGTATATTTTCTGGCTTCATGATGAGATTAGGTTTGGGTATCTGTTGGAGTTCTGAAAGTATGCAACTCTAGAAACATTTTGACATTGCCGGGATCTCATAGATTTATAATTATACTAGTTGACTAATTATAATTGAATAAGACATTTTTAAATTTATTGATAAATATATGTGGAGGCTTCCTCTAGAGGGTAACATAGTATATAACATTTAATTTTCATTTGGCCAATGAAAAATTTATTTACAAATAATATTTCAGCAACATGGCTATTTAATCAAAAACTAACTACATGCTTATGGTCATTAGGGGTATTTAAGTTTTATAACTTTGAAAATGAATAAATATCAGTAGAAGTAAAATAAACAAAATGTGTAATTTAAGTAAATGTATATCTCTATATAATGAGTCTATTACTATATAAAATTCATATTCATTACAAATCTCTTTTCCTTTTATTAATAAACATATGCCCCTCCTAATTTGGTATCCCAAGGAGTTTAGAGGTTCAAACATTAGCCTTTAGCTTATCCTGAATCCATCACTTACAGGCTATGTGAACTTGGAGAATTTAACTTCTCTGTGCCTCAGTTAACTCTTCTTTGATATATCAATATTAACTTCCTCCTAAGCTTCTTAATAAGATGAAAAATTCCCAAATGAAAATGTTTAAGATACTATCTAGGACTTAGTAAGTTCTCAATAGACTCTAACTTTAATAACATCCAGCTCAATTTAGTGTACAAGCTTCCCACAAAAGGACACGTGAAGAGGAGATCATGGTCACTGATGACACTCATTTTCTGGACAGAGTTTGCTACAAGGTATTGATTTCAACTACAATTTCCTTCACCCTCTGGGACATTACCTTCTGCTTTAACCTTCCTAAAATTTCCAAATGCTAGATAACTAACTTGCATATCCAGTCTGTGAAGGATCACTTTTAATTGTTTAAAGTACCCAAAGGAAGAAAAAGCATTTAGAAATCTCTAACTAGGCCCAAACTAAACATTTGAACTACAAAGTGTTGCTAACTTGGAATATTATTTTCAAATACTCAATATTTTTAAATGGTAATGACATATGAAGAATATTTTATGAGCTATGTTTTTATTATGTATGTCAATCTACTGGAAAAGGAGCACTAGAGAATACAATACGTGCAGTGACTTTCCCAAGATAATACAGAACCTGGATAATCATTCTGATTCCTTAATCACTGAATACTTACGTGCTTGGGTATTTTGTATCAGCCCGCATCAAAAGGCTTAACTGAAAATTGCTTTATGTCATCTGTCTGGTTTAACAAATGTCTCAAAAATTTAGATTTTCTGATGTAACTGTTTACTAATTATTATTGTATTACTTTACCAGAAGATCGAGCAGTCTAATTTGTTTTCTGATACTTTTATCCTTAAATTTCTTATTTCATATGAGTGAGAGACTGTTTTTTTTGTTTATTTGTTTGTTTGTTTTGTTTTTAAAAAAACAGAAGAGAGAACTGTTAGATTGTCTTGAACTATTTTCAGGAATCCTCTGCTTGGGCTGCATCCGTATTATGTTACAGTGCTGTTAGGAGCCTTGCTTCTAGAATTCCTATAGGACCTTATTTTTTCTAAAAGAAAAACTATTCTAGAGCATAAATTCACCTCTAATGGACACTAAATAACCTGGATAGATAAAACTGCAAAAATATGTCAGAGAGCAGGACCTCTTCCCAGGATGGGCAAAGCAAAAGAAGAGATCACAGTTTCTTAAATAATTCCCGTTTATTCTCAGGGGTGCTTTAAAAAATTGTTGATTAAGTAAAGGTTCATTTATAATCACAGGGCCCTCAAAGTTTGTGTAATGCTCCATGGATATTCACATAAATGTGTACATGCACATTTCAGTACATGCTTAGCCTTAAAGACTACATTTTAATGTCAGAAACCACTCAAACATGGTGAGCCACTTTGGGCATCAAAAAGATCATATCTGGTTTATGTGGCAAAAAATGACATTTTAAATTCTTTAATAAAATGATCTTATTGAATCCATTTCTGAACAGGCAAAGAAATCTCCCTGGAATGCTTCTCCAAGCTCATATATTATCCATTATTTCTGTTTTTCCTCCTTTATGTTTTTGCAACTCCTCTCTATGTAATTATGTTCTTCTATTTAGTTTATTCCTAGAATATGGTCCTTCAAATACTGTAAATAAATGTATGGGATTATAGTTTATGATACATGAAATTAATTGTGTTGAATAACTATCTGAAAGCCTTTGATATCATAACCTCATCATTCTGGTAAGTTTCTCAAAATCTCCCTCTGAGTTAACTGAGATCGTATCACTTTTCCTGAAAATAAAGTTCACAGAATATTCACAACAAATTTTATAAAAACAAGTGTTATCAGGAAACACCATGTTCTGGTATGGAAAATCTGTATCTTGTATGCCATCTTACCCAGTGAAATACTTAGGTATTAGTGAAATTTTTAATTTAAACTCCTGAAAGCAATCTATCCACTTACCTATTCAATAACTTATTAACTAATTCATTCAGAAAACTTTTATTGAGGACTCTGCTAAATGTTGGTAATAAAAGGGTTAAGAATAATCCTTACCATGGAAAAAAATGGCTGCTTTAATGATTCATCTTAAAAAAATCTTTATTTTCTATTCCAATGGACAGTTCATGTGAGTGTGTATGGGTGTCAGTGAGCCATTTTTGTAGGCAAAAATTTAAACTATAGAGGTTAAGGACATAACCTTTGACATCATACCTGGTTCCAAGCCCATAGGAGCTATATAACCTTGAGAGAGTTGGATAACCCCCTAGGCTCAATTTCTTCATTTATAAGGTGCAGCCTATAGTGGTACCCTTAGCACTAGAAATACAAGTCACTTCACATGACTTTCTGATTTATAGATCTCAAATATATGATTTTAGAGTCAATGTACATAACATATTTCCAAATGTATTAGTTAATGTCTGGTTTCTACTTAGGATGCAGAAAGTAAGAAGGAGCTTTCAACCTACCAATAAGAAAAAGGCATATAATTTACAAAATAACTTTTCTTGAACCCATCAGAATGGTAAGATTGTGGGGCAACAAACTAGTGTAACATCTAAAGAAAGACAGGAGCTTCCAAATGGATATGAGTGTCAAGCACTGATTTATGACTGGGAGCAGAGCAGGGGAGGAAGATGAGGCAGGTAAGGAGAATTTAGCTAAAATTTTTAATGCACTGCTAAAATGTGGGCTATCACAACAGTATAGGATCCCTGTGAGCCGAAAACACAGGGGAGTCTACATCACTCGCAGGTTCTTCTACAACCAGTCAAAGGATCTCCAACAGGCCCCATGAGAAAAATCATAAACAGAGAGGAAGTCTAGAGAGAGCCTCCCTCACAGGGCAGATGAGGGGAGGAGAGTGCCATCACCATAAGAAAAGCCAGAAACTGTGTCCAGATCCTTCTCTATAGAAGAAGAGCCTAAAGTGTGAGAAAGGCAAAAACCCGGGTCACTCCAAGGTACAATTGTAGACCTCTTGTGTCTGGGACAAGGAGAAGGGAAGCATCCTCCCACTACTGAGGGAGTCAAAAAACCACGGGGGACCCAGATGATCAGAGGTCTCCTACCTGAGAGACAGGTAGAATCATTGGTAAAACCTCATGCCAGGGACAAAGGGACTGATATCATATAAGGACAACAGAGAATCCCCATCTTCCACCACCACACCACAGAGTAACAAGCAATAGCTGTACACCTCTGCAGGAAGGGCAAGAGCTGGAGAGACATCTTCTCTGAGGTGTAGGCACAGAGGAAGAGCCATCATACAGATGGAGAAAAATGGACAAAATCCTCTGACAAACCAGTTCCACCCCAAGAACAAGGGTACACTAGAGACATGTGATGTTTGTGGTTTGCTGAAGGTAATCAAAGCAATAACAAAAGGCAAACCCAACTAACCTTCTGAACAGATTGACTCACACCCTTGCTCTAATAGTCAAAGAAAGCACATGTCCATTTCTAGGCATAGGCACTATTTACAACTCATATAAATTATATTCTCTGATCATAACAAAATCTGACTAGAAATTAATACCAAAAGTAAGTGTGGAAAAATACTCAAACATTTGGAAATTAAACAACACATATCTACATTACTAATGGGCTAAAGAGGAAGTCTCAAGGGGATTTAGAAAATGTTCTAAATTAAATGGAAATAAAAGGACAACATATCAAATTCTCAGAATGCAACTAACTCAGTACTTCAAGGGAAATCTGTAATATTAAATCCTTGCTTTAGAAAAGAACAAGAGTCTGAAATCTAAGTTTATATGTTAATAAAATAGGAAAACAAGAGTAAATGAAAACAAAAGTAAACAGAAGGAAGGGAATAATAAAGATAAGGGCATAAAACAATGATATTGAAAACAAACAAACAAAAAAAAGCAATAGAGAAAATCATTAAAACCAAAAGCTGATTCTTCAAAAAAAAAAAAAGGTTAAATGGACACATCTCTAGTCAGACTTATTAAGAAAAAAAGAGAGCAGACATAATTGCTAATAATAGATATGGAAGAAATGAGATCCCTAAAAAACCCACAGATAGTAAAATAATAATAAGGGAATTCTTTGAACAATTTTATGACCAAAAATTTTGGTAACAGATGAAATGGACAAATTCTCTGAAAGATGCAAAAAACTTAGCTTATTCAAGAACAGATAACCTGAATAGTCTTAGACCTACTAAAGTAATTGAATTTTTAGTTAAAAATCTTCCAAGAAAGAAAATCCTAGATAAGTTCACTAGATGGCTTCACTAATATTTCAACAAAACATTTAAGAAGGAAGAAATGCCAGTTCAATGCAAAATTTCGCATAAAATAGAAGAAAAGTGAATGTTTCCCAATATATTTTATAAAGCTGGCGTTAGCCTGAAACCAAAATCAAAAAGTACCATTGCAAGAAAACAAACCTCCAGTCCAATATCCCTAATGAACAGAGATTCAAAAATATCCAAAATTTTGAATCCAGCAACATATAAAAATATTAATTTATCATCATAAATCAAAACAATTCCATCATACCAATAGAGTAAGTGAAGAAGAGACAAAAACTTATGATCATCTCAATCAATACAGAAGAATATGGCAGAAATACACCACCTGTTCACGATAAAATTTTTTTCAGCAAAGTAGGACTAGAAAGGAATTTCTTCAATCTATTAAAGCGCACCTAAAAAAACATTTACAGATAACATTATACTTTATATTGAAAGACTATTAAGTAATGAAAAAGAAGCATAAAGTTGGACAGTTCATATTACCTGACTTTAAGAGTTCCTTTTAAACTACAGTAGACAGCTAGTATTACATTGGAGAAAGAATAGAAACATAAATCAATTGTGAAGAATAGAGCCTAGAAACAGACACTTATACTGTGAATTGATTTTTGGCAAGGTTGCAAAGGCTATGGAGAATGGATGGAATTTTCAACAAGTGATGCTGGAACTATTGGACATTAATGGCCAAAATAATTAACCTCAAATATACCTTGTACTTTAAACAAAATTAACTAAGAATCAGACCTAGATGTAAAACCTAAAACTAGAAAAATTCTAGGTAAAACATAGGAGAAACTTGGGCTAGGCAAATATTTCTTAAATATAACACTATAAGCATGAATCATAAAAGAAGAAATATGACAAAATGGAATTTATTAAAATAAAAATTTGCTCTTGAAAAATGTTTAGAGAATGAAAAGACAAGGCACAGATGGGAGAGTATATTTGTAAAACACTTATCTGATAAAGGACTTATGTCTAGAATGTATAAAGAACCCTTAAAACTCATTTATAAAACAAACCAATAAAAAAATGGGCAAAATATTTCAACAGGCATTCAATGACGAAGATATAAAGTTGGCAAGTAAGTACACTAAAAGATACTCAGTATCATTAGTCACAGGGAAATGCAAATTAAAACCAAAATGAACTATATGGTAGGAAGGATTCTAAGGTCCTTCCATGGTCTTGCCCTTGTACACTGCCCTCTCCATAGTGCGGGTGGGACTTGAAACTATGAAGGGCTATCACTTCCAGGATTGGGTTAGATTTTAAGGAAAAGGTGAAGGGATTTTGCAGATACAATTAAGACCTCTTATATTGACTTTGAGCCAATCAAAAGGGAGATTTTCTTGGTGGGCCTGACGAAATTAAGTAAACTCTTAAAAGAGGGTTTAGTGGTCAGAGACAGGAAATCAAAGACACATGCTCTGATTGGCTTCAAAGAAGAATTAAACTGCCATGTCGTGAGAGGGCCTGTGCCTGAGAGACCTCTGGGAGCTAAGCAGACCCCAGGCCAACAGCCATCAAGCGAACAGAAACCTCAGAACCACAATGCGGAAAACTGAATTCTGCCAATGACATGAATGAGCTTGGAAGAGGACCCTGAGGCTCAGATGAAGAATTTGCAGGCATACTGATACATTGACTTCAGTCTGGTGAGACCCTAAGTAGAGCACCTAGCTAACCTGTGCCCAGCCTTCTGACCCACAGGAACTCTGAGATAATAAATCTGTATCCCCTAAGGTGCTAAATTTGTGGTACTATTTCATGTTGCAGGAGAAACTAATACAAAATACCACTACACACAAGAATGGTCAAAGAAAACAAAAAGCTGACACCAATAAGTGCTGTCTGCAAGGATGCAGAGCAACTAGAACTCATATGTTACCGATAAGAAGAAAAAATGATACGAATACTTTACAGAAGAATTTGGCAGTTTCTTTTAAAGCTATACATACACTTACCCAGTAATTCCATGCTTGGGTATTTACTCAAGAGATGTAAGAATGCCTGTTTTTACATAAAACTTGTGAGTAAATGTTTATGGTGGCTTTATTCAAAATGCCAAAACTGGAAATAACCCAAATGTACTCCAAACTGATATTCATAAAATGGAATACTGCTCACCAACAAAAGAGAATAAACACTTGATACATGCAACGACACTGATGAATATAAAATGTTTATGCTAAAAGACTCAAATGTCTACATACCATATGATGCCATTAATTTTACATTTCAGAACAGGCAAAATTAGACAGAAATAAAACAGCTCAGTGGCTGCAAGGGATTATAGTGATCAGAGATAATGACTACAAAGGACATGAGTGATTTTTGGGGTGTGAGAGAACAGTTCTGTATCTTGATTATGTGGTAGTGACTACATACACTTGCCAAAACTCATAAACTATATACAAAAAGCATTAATTTTCCTTTGTATAACTTATACTTCAAACAAAATATTAATTTGAAAACTAAAATATAGGTGATGGATTAAAATCTCAGTGATTTAATATAGCAAAGTTATCTCTTGCTCAGGAAAATTCAAAAAATGTTTATAATCCCCGGGCAGTTTTCCTGCTCATATGATTCAGGGAACCAAGCTCCCTCCATCTTTTGCCTGTGTTCTTCAATATATGGACCTCAAGGTCTCCAGGCTGGTCTGCCTCAGGGTGACAAGAAAGAACAAGCATGGGCTGGGATCCTTTACAGGACCCAGCCTAAAAGTGGCATGTGTTACATTTGCTCACCTCCACTCCCCAGCACTGAATCCAGTCACAGCTACCTGCAGGGAGGTAGTTGAATTGAGATAAGCAATTTAAATAGGAAACACAGGAAAAAACATTTTGTGAAAAAGCCACCAGTCTATTTATTATCTTATAACAAGTACAAAAGCATAAAATATTTCTCACTTTTAATAAAGTTTGGGTCCAAACAATCAAACAAAACAGCAACAAAAAAGGAGAGAAAAGATAAACAATAATAAGAAGGATGTTTGTTAATTTTTATAGGAGATTGTATTCTTGTGTAATATTTCTGCTTGAATAGTGTACCATGTAAAATGAATAGATAAAAACACTCTTACATAAAATATTCATCTATGATGTCATCTTTCGGAATTTTCCAATTTGCTACTTATCTCCTGAGTTGCAGTTCAGATATTTTCCCACCGTGTCACCTAGTCTCTCCAAATTCCAGTTAGAGTGGGGTGCATGGGAACAAAGATGATCTCTTGAAGAAAATCTTCTCAGATAGCTTTTACGTTATTTTATATAGATACCCTTTAAATGATATTTTAGTCTATTTGTCCAGCATTGGTATTCTAATAATATTCCACCCTAAAAAAATGGTACTTTCCTGATATAAGTTGCATAGGGATAAAATAAATAAAACAATTGTGTACCTTGGATCAGCTTTGGGAAAACTTGAGAACTGATGGACTCCTAAAAACAGTATTTAGTGACACAGACTGGGAAATGATTCAGAGAGGTTGAGAATAAAAAATATCATTTTGTTTCTTTTTTAATATTTTAGTTACTATGTGAAAGATCATATATCAGCACCTATACAAAATGCTGACAGTTACCTATTTTTCTATATGTAAATTTCTCTTTTAGAATTGATTAGTGAGTAGTGTTACTAGATTTCACAATCTACAAAGTGATTTTGTTTCAGAGTCATATAATTTAAACACTGCTTTCTGAATAGCAGCTTTTTTTTTCAACCTGGCTTGAATAATACCACAAATTGTTGGTGACCAATGAGAGACATTTTGTAAGCAGCCAGAATTAAACAAAATTATTTTCTCACCCTACACATATCATCCAACTATTATTTTAATGAACCTCTAGAAGAAAAACTATACTTAAAAAGGATATCCTGATTCTCTTTGAAGGATAGGAAATAGTAAAATGGTATAACTGCTTATTGCCTCATATGTGTAATAAATCATATATGACATTAGAGAGTCTGGTCATCTGTGTATAAGTGCAGATGCAATTCTTCTTTATACCTGAATTTTATTACTCAAATTATTTTCTGATCTATAAATGGATTTTAAATTGCAGTCTTATGAACTTCTATCAGCCATCATCTATGGTTATTAATGCAAGGGATGTGGCATGTTTGTGTTAAATTGGCACAGTATGAAGCGTGAATTTTATGATGTATTTTAAACTCCATGTTCATGAATTGTTTTCTTCTGAGTGGGTGGATCACAGCTATATAAAGGCACGTTATGTTTCAAGGTCTGTCTCAATTTGAAATATATATACTTATTTACAGACTATAAATAAGAAATAAAATGATGGAAATTAAATTTGAAGAACTCAATATTTCAAAAGCTTTGAGCATTATTTTAAAAATTAGTTTTAAGGAGAGACTTATCAGTGGAACAAAGACTAAAGAAAACTATCAGCCTGATTCTAATGAAAAATAATAAAGTCAAGGAAAAATGTGGCCATGTGAGGAAGAAAACAATAGCAGGTCAGGCTCTGAGTGGGCCTTTTGTGTTCCAAGGGGTGTCAGTGCTTCTGATATTTTGTGCTGCATGATAAACCTAGTTTTAAACAGAAGATTAGTTACTCATCAATTACCAACCAAGTGACTAATATGCTGTTTGAATAGATTAATCTAAAACTTCATCAAATTTCGAAAAAGAACTCAGAAACTTAACATACTAACATACTGTATACTACTAACTATACTACTAACCACATACTGCATACATACCAACATATTAACATACTGTATTATTAACACTAA
This sequence comes from Camelus bactrianus, assembly GCF_048773025.1. Taxonomy (NCBI): domain Eukaryota; kingdom Metazoa; phylum Chordata; class Mammalia; order Artiodactyla; family Camelidae; genus Camelus; species Camelus bactrianus. The sequence continues at coordinate 61,835,352 of NC_133541.1, forward strand.
ATTCTTACTTTTGCATGTGTAAAATGTCATACAGCATAAAACTGGGGCAAATATATACTACGTAGGTCCAGGAAAACATGTTTAATACACATATATATGACAACCTTTTCAAATTTACTATTTCCCTTTTGCTCTAGTCTCCTTCGTGCTATGGTCATATTAGACGAAACATAAGGTTAATACTTTATTAGCTGATCTGGAAACAGTGGCAGAAGAACAGAAGAAGGAAAGCTGCTGGGATTTCTCCAGTGATCTGCAGCAGGGAAAAGTTGAGAAAAACTGATAGATTGTTTAGCCCTATGGTGTTGGTACATTGTGTTTTAAATCATTCATATTTTTTGAACTATAATAACTTAAACAAAAAACGATTAATACTTTGAAGTCAGAGCCTAATAACAACATCATTTACTAAAGATAACAATTTAGTGCTGCCTACTTCATTCATTTATTCACAAATATTTATCACACATCAGCTACTGCCAGGCATTATTACACATTGATGAGAAAAGAAATCACCTATTACCTGCAAGGAGGGAGTTTATAATCTAGTGCTGGAAACTCAAATTCTAACACTCTCATCAAAAGAGCTTAATATTGTGAGTGGGGCATGGGCTCTGACAGAGAGTTTCATGATGATAAGTGAACATAAAAGCAGATCATGAAAGACGAGAGAAGTAGGATCTGAGTGATGAGTTGTAATCTGAAAGATGAGCATACCTTAGTTATCTACAGCATTTATTCCTGGGAAAGGAAACAGTGTGGAAATATTCTATGGCAGAAAGGGAGAGACTGGTAGCTAGCCAGCCCAGTTCCCTGTCTTCAGGTTCTAGAAATAAATTATTTTCCAAGACTTTAAAACTCTACCCTGCAGAAAAGGAAGCCTTTGTAGGTCTTATTTGTAACTTACAACTTTCTAAACTGCCAACACTGCTTGGTGAGGATTTCTCATTTCTTATAGGTAAAGCTAGATTTTGACTGCCACTGTAGTAAAATTAAGAGTAGGTTACAAATAATAAGATGGCCCATAAACTAAACTGATAAAGCAGAAACTTGAAGTCAGACAATTCAAGTTCCCCAGGAATTCACAAATTCCCCCGAAGCACAGTGGATTTTCTATGGACACGTGTAGGGGCATGGTGACATGCACTGACATTAGCATGATAGTCATAATAAAAGGTAATTCTCCTGAGTAATGCCCAGATTGCATAGAAACAGCTATAATATGAAACTCTTTAATATTATCGATGATTTACTGAGTTTCTCATATATTTAATATTATTCAGTAATAGAGCATGTTTACAAACTCTTTAGACTATCTCTCAATTTCTAACCCCCCAAATTAGAGTCATATAATTTACAAGAACACAGAAGAAATTTGAGGAGGTTTTCCCAGACAACACTTTGGAAGAGAAGATTTCAGAGAACACCTAGGAGAAAACCTATTCACTAGGTGAATATTTCAGAAAATTGATCAAGGGATACTGTTCTGTGGCCACATTTCTTATTTTTATTTCAAATATTCCCATCGAATGTGCAAGTGTCAGTGGATTCCTTTTAAGGAATTCTTTGCTTGACCATTTAGCGTTTGACATGGGTGGACACCTCTCTGGTGCCCATGCTTTCAGATTTTTCTGGTCCTCTTTTTCCTTCCCAGTTTTGGGTAAGAAGTTTCCTTTCTCTTTACATTTTTTTGATGATTAGTGATCCTCAAGTTCTCCCCTTGACTTGCTCTTTCCTTTCTACTCATCCTACATTTATTTCTCTGTCCATTACTGACACACACTTCTGTGTCTCCAACCCATATCTCTGCACTTTTCCTAGATCCCAATGCAACAATTTCAATACATATTCCACATCGTCCTTCCCCCAAATCTATACACTGTCCTCTTCTGATGAATGATACTTCCAATTTCAGACTCTCAACCACCCACCAAATCAACCTACACAAATTATCTGTTATCTGGACCTCTCTACCACACCACTACTTCTCTTCAGGCCCTTAATATGGCTTTACTGAGGTCATGTTCTAACCAGTTGCCCTGCTTCAAGCCTTAGGACACCAAACATGTGTCTTCCACATTATCACAGAAGTCATCTTTCTAAAATGTGAAGCTGTTGTTCACTCCTCAGATTGAGCTTCTTTAACAGATACACAATAAAGTAAATGTTACATAGCATTTAGGGCAGTCAGTGATTGTCTGTTTCTCCACTTGGCTGGTATTGTGTGCCTTACACACGGGGCTCCAGTCATACTAAAGGAATTGCCCACCCAGAATACCCAGAGATGTGTTACCAGTTCTGTGCCCTTTCTCAGGCTGCGACCCCACTGAAATGCCTCTTCCTGCCTGGTGACAAACTCAGTAAAGACTTTTTTGATCCCTCATAAGTATAAGTTGAATACACACACACACACACACACACATTTCCAATACTGGTATATTATTTTAAGTACTTAATAACTATGTGTTTAATTAATCAATGCATAAATAGTGAAACTAATAAATACGAGAATGAGAGGATATCCTTGGTCACTTTGCTAATTTCCAGTTAGAAAGCTATCCTGTTTTCTACTGTCATCTCATCAGTGCGTGTGGCTGTCTCCTGCACGCTAATTGTTACACAACTCATATCAGCCTTTAAAAATCCGTGAACCAACCCTTATTGGTACTGACATTTTCATCCTTTGATCCCTCATCACTCTGCTATTTCACAGCGTCCAAGAGTTTTAAAGCATGGGCTGAATCATGGTTAAACCTTTATACACACAGATCCAGCCTGTGTCCTAAAGGTACAAATCTAGCTCCCTTTTCAGTGCACATTCCAAGTTTAACTTACAAGATGCCATAATAGTGAGTGCAGTCAGTACGACTTCTTTCCTCTTTCCTTGCTTTTATTAGCAATTTTAAAAGGTTTTATGTTTTTTTTTGGTGATAAATGCCTAAAAATATTGAGGCCCATTTTAATAATTTAGTACCTAATACATATAAACTATTGTCTACATATGCATTCTAGTAGCCATGCCAACTTTTACATGATTACTATGTGCCAGTCTGTAGTTTAATTCTTTCCTTGTTTTACTTTAGTCTACCTTAAACTCATTTACTTTGCATGCCAGTCTACTAGGTAGAGTCTATTAATATTCCCATTTAGCAGATACGCACGGTGAAGGATAGAGATGTAAGTAACTTGACCAAGATCACAAGGCTAGTACGTGGTGGAGCCTCAGTTTGAACTCAGAGAACTAGACCCCAAAGCCTGTGTTCTGAATCACTTCCCTATTCTTAACTAACATACCAAAAATTTGTTTTACTTTTCAGAGTAGTCCTCTAGGGAGGCAACACTTATTCAAATGATTGTTTTCTCAAAACATTAAGTGGATTCTTCTTTTAGGAATTGAATTGTCTACAGAAGTGGTTTGCTGGTCTCTTAAGCATTATAATCTGCAGCATCTACAATACTACTCATTCTCCTTACTGATTCTTTCTGCTCTTCTCAGCTTGGTTCTACACCTTTCCTTAATTCTGGCTTTTTGGTCAACAGCCAACAGACATCCCAAGAATATGACTGGATCCAGTAGTCTCCCTTCCTCCTAATCCCCTCAAGGAAATGTTGGAGGGCTACACTGAGAGAGAGCCTGGTGACCTGGAGCAGAGTCCTTCAGGAAACAAGCTTAGAAGGCAAGGTCGTATACTGCTCCTTCTCCATGTGTGATAAACTTCTTTACGTGTGATAAATTGATAACACAGCAGCAACCGACTGCAAGTCATTAAGTCAAGTCACCTTAAATCAAGAATCTCTGCTCAATAGAGTCTGTTGCTAGTTAAAGTGAATGAGGATCTATGGTGTTACCTGCTCAGTATCTTTATTACAGTAATAATATATTAATTTTCTTTTGGGGAACATACTTCATACTCATTTTTCAATCCCTGTGCTATGATGGTCTGACCTGACCTGTACAGCTCGGGGTTGCACCTGTGACCCACACTAGGCCTATGAGAATCAGGGATAGAACTTTTAGTACAGGTGTTGGGGAAAGATACTGCCAGAGAACAAAGTCAACACGGTGTCTGGAAATGGAAACAGACAGGTTACTTATGTTCTCATTTGAGCTCCTAGATCTGTATGTGCTTAAAGCCAATCAATTCCCCTGGACTTTTCTGTTAAATGTACTAATATATCAGGAAGACAGAGTAAAGTAGTTTTTCAAACCAAAATACTTATGACTAATAAATAATTGATACCACATGTATGCAAACCAGGTAATGTTCACTCAAACTGATCATCAGCTTGGCTGGACAAACCTTAACACACACACTTTTTCTAAGTATCTGCCAAACACACATCAAGCCTCATGTATTCAGTGAGGTCACTGGTCTTCCAGTTTTCAGAGGAATGTTACAAAGTTTGAAAGTTCACATTTGTTCATTACAAGTATTGATTCGGCATCTACTATGACCCTGCCAATGTATTTGGCAGGAGGATACAACAGTGAACATAATCAGACCCATTTTCAGGCTCATTTGAGGACACAGACTTGTAATAAGGTGGACATCAAGTGCATAATCACACAAACAAGAGTCAAATCACAAATGTTCAAGGACTGCCACCTAATGCTCTGAGAGTCTATAAAAATAATAGAGGTATTTGACCTTATCAGAGAAGTTAAGAAGGACATTCCTGTGGTAGCTCACAGCGAAAAAGAATGTGACAATGAATATATGTATGTTCATGTGTAACTGAAAAGTTGTGCTCTACACTGGAAATTGACATAACATTGTAAACTTAACTATAACTAAAAAAAAAAAAATGTTAAAAAGAAAAAAAAAAACAAAAACAGACAGACAGACATTCCTGGGTAAACGACACCAGGTCCACCCCTTTTATGGGCTAGACATGAGTTCTGTGAAGCCCCTGGGAATCCACCCACCAATTTTCTTTCCATCCCCAGACCATCATCTTCATGCTCCACTTGACACAACCTCCTTCTTCCCTTTGGGAAAAGCACATTGGTGCCCCCAGGAGAAGGGACCTGGAGGATCCTCCAACACAGGCCCTAGAAGCCTTCTTGGTTATATAAGGGTAAGAAATTATGGGGTCCAGAGTTTCTGAAATGGCATCTAATTGGAGGATTACAGACCCCAACTGGGTTGGTCCCCTGATCCAGCCAAAGGGACTCTGTCTACCTTGGGAGGGGAACAATGGAGAGAGGATCAAGCATTGGGCCCAAAACAGGAGCCATGTTTGATCAAGTCCAAGGGCAGAACACAAGGACACTTACTTGGGCTCTGGAGACAAAGCCTGTAAATGAGACGGAATTGCGGAGGAGATGCTTGGGAGCAGTGGATGAGAGAGTGGCACGGACGAACATTTTAGGAAAAAAATACGTTCTTCATCATTAGAAAGCTAGCCTGTACTTCAACTTTCTTTTTATGTTTTTAAATGTCTTAAATATGAATATGAACAATGTGGAAAAAATAGCAAATGCCAAAAAATGTAGGTGAGCTAAAATTACTGCAGTGTAATTTTCACACCCAGCTATTGTCTCAAAATAACCAAATCACGCAATTACACAGAGAAAGAGACATACAACAAATTTAATACTCCCTTCCTACTCTCCCAACCCCCTAAAAAGAGTCTTGCTTTGTTTTTGAAAGAAATGATATGTTGTGTATAGCCTGTCTCTACCTAATCACTCTGGGACTAGCTCTGCTGAGTGACAGTCACTGAATGTGTCCATTGCCTTTATAACGACAGGAACAATTTACCTGTACTTTTCTTGTTTAATTAAATAGTAATCAGTGAGTGGTAATTCAGACTCTCATATACATGGGAGCATGAGAAAGAATGACTTTCATGATTTGCTAAAGTCCGAGTGTCACACATATTTACGGCACTGGCTAAATTTCTAGATTTCAAGGTATGTAGCCTGCTATTGAACTTGAAAGAATATATAGTTCTAAGCATGTATAGATTTATCGAAGGCACACATTAAACCCAGAGACATACAGGTAATTCGATATGCAAAGAGCACTTTTTTCTAAGTCCTGGGACATGATCTCCCCATAGTATTTTCTAGTTAATAGTACAATAGTGGCAGGTCGATTATGAAATGGTTTGCCCCTCTTAACCAATTTTATCAGTTACTACTATTAAGAACAAACATCTTTCTTTAAAAAAATGGTTGAGTTCACAGTCTGCAGAATGCTTTAAAAATAACACCTTGAAACAAGTCTTTTTTCACTATAAACCAGATATGTGCTTTAGCCGAATGAGATTTTATCCGATTTTTTCAGAAAATGTGTATATTCATCAGACATTATCATAGCATCAAGTTTAGTGAATTTTGTCATTTAAATAATTTCAGTTATAATTCCAGTTTCCTCCTCTTATGTAAATAGCCTCAAAACTGCTTTGGAGCAGAAGCTCTCCAAATATGGATTCAGCCTAGAGGTAATATTTTTTTAACAGAGTTTTTTTTAAAGCTACATTAACTCTCCAATGTAAAAATCTATGAAACCCACTGAAAAGAGAATCTGAGAAATTCTTTCACTTTGATAAATCCAAAATGTTGGAACTTTCAAGTTTAAAATTTTCCCTGGGGCACTGTAAGAAAACTGACAGGAGATAAGTTTTAAAAGAATGTTATAACATTTAGAAGTTATAAATAAATTAAACAACATAGGTCATTGCATAAATGAGCATTAACTATTTCTATCAGGCTTGAAATTTTCATGACCTACATTTCTTCGTATCATATTATGAGGTCTATATTCATTCCCAGAGCTTTTTTTTTTTTTCTTTTTCTTTTTTTTTTTTTTTTTTGTCTTGAGAGCTAGTAGAGCTGTGTGGAAAAGAGGTGAAGCAAGAGAAGGTTAATGAGGGTGAGGGGGAAGGACCATGCTTCTGCCACCTTTCTTTCACTAGCCATTGCAAGGAAGGGCCCCTCCTTCTAGGACTGACAGCCAGGCACCTTGCAGTACTCAAAAATGATGCCACATTCAATTAAAGGAAGACTGAGACGTTTCATATAAGGCAAAGGAGACTAAACCCTTTGAAGTGTAAATGTATCTCTCCATCCTTAAGTAACAGTAACATCTCCATCCTAAAGTAATGGTAACACAGGTGAGGCACTTTTCAGCCACCAACTCACCAAAAACTGCACTAATTTCCATTTCTTTCATATGACTTATTTAAAGAATGTTTTTGCTCTGCAAAACTGCTCATGGTATTCTTCAGGTTAAACTCTGAACTGATTTTTGTAAAAATTTCAAATTAACAGCCAGGTAACATCCAAAAACTCCAATTGCCAAGTGTCCTACATTTAACTAAAATATTTCAGGGCAAATGTGTTTTTAAGCCAGGAAAGCTATAAAAAAACAATGATTATTTTTATTTTCATCTCTGTGTCTTTCCTTGGGGTGAAAAAAGGCAGGAACATTTTGGGTACATATTTGTTGAATGGACAATGGAATCATCATTGGCTATTTTCAAGGACAGCAACTAATAAATCCGATGGCAAAGAATGAAAGAAGAGCCAAAGTACACAAAGTGTAAATGTTCAAAGTTGCAGAATGTCAACTCACTCAAACCTAAGTAAGCATCTACCAGCACTCACAGAATGTCTTCCCCTGTGTTCCCGACAACTCCCAATTTCATATCACTTGCAAATTCAATTAGCCTGCTCTTTACTCCTGTCACATAACCCATCTGACCTCGTCTGTCTTTCTGCTCCATTTCACCCTTTTATCCCCACAGACTTGCCTGGGAACACAGAACTACATGTCGTAAGTCCTATGCCCCTCTCTCTGTTTCCTATTTTCTCTCCTCTACTCAAAGGAGAATTATGGGGACAAATAGTTATGCACATTTTGTAACTGAATTAAAACCTCTCTGGAACGAATTTGTCCTACTCCTTATTATTGCCTAACTTATGTAATAATTCAATAAATTTGTACATGACTAATAATTTTAGGAAACATTTCTATGTGCATTTATTGCATAGTATTATTATCTAGAAGTGACCTAACATTTTTAATTGCCACATGGGTCATTTGATGTCACATGCCTGTGACATCAAATTCATATTGTGTATCTCAGTGTGTACAGCAAAAATAAATTTGTCTTGGATACTAAACTACCTTTGTGGTTATAGGTATAAATATTGTCATTAAATAAAAAAGTATTTGTGTCGGTGTTAACCTTTTAATTAAATGGAAATGGCCAGAGTCAATCATCTATTGACAGGTATTTACATAGCAAGTAATTATAGGGTAAAGAGATTATTTCGGTTATAAAATCAGAGGGCGAGTTATACAAACTTTTGAAATGGAGTTGCCAAGGAATCTGTAAGAACATGTAATTGCTATGTTTTTCACTGACATTTACCAAAGAAAACTAAATTCTTACGGTAAGTAATATTGTAAAGTGACTTGTAATTGAGGGCATTGGTATGGTTTTATTTTCTTAGTGATTAGGAGTCTGAAATATCTAATAATATTTACAGTCTTACTAATATGTCAAAGAATCTCAGCATAGAACTTTCCGTACAACCACTCTACGCTGTTGTTGGGAAGCCGGGGCATTCATTTCAAAGCTTCCTAAGGCATCAGCTCAGCTCAGCATGACTTTAGCTCCAAGGGCAGTACCTCATTCTTGTAAGTGCTCTAGCAATAGTATTTCTTGAGAATTCTATGTCCAGTATTGATAAAAGACAGTGATAAAATGATAGTGAATCATTGCAACATTATTTCTGACACTTTGAAGATTTGATATTTTAAAAAACATTATACTTTGGTGTCTGGATTCTGGCTCCAGAGATTGGATCAAATCTAAGAAGTGAATACTACCCTTCTTCCATCCCTTCCTCCCTGTCTCTGGACCCAGCTAAATAGTTACAAATCACCATTCAGGTAACTTAGTCTCCAAATTCTGAACCTCATATGCTGAAGAAGGTACCAATTAGTCCTTATTGCTATGGATGTAGTGAGTTTTTAAAAACTGAATAGCACATTTGCTGAAGTTATTTACTCAAGTTACTCCTCATTTGTTTATCTAATAATGAATGGCTGTTTCCTAAGTCCTACTGTAAACTCAGAGCTTCAGTGGACTGTGAATTCAGGTTACTGTAGGTCTATAAAACAGAGGGTTTATGTATCTCAAATGAATACAAGTGTTCCAGATTAACTTCCTGCTCAGATACAGTGGTCTGTATGTCTTTGGGGCTTAGATTTTGCTGAAATATGAGGGGGCCTGTCAGTAGACCTGGGTATCAAATAAGGAAGTCCTACTCTGTGAGTAGAATCCACCAAGAGACTGGAAGATGACAACAGCACAAATGTAAATGTAAAGCAACCTTCAAACTCAAAAGACATCTTTTTATGTCATCACTAAATGATGGTTAAAGTGAGTGTACATGTTGTTGCTTAAATAATGCCATCTTTTATTTGTCATTTGGAGAAGTAGATGAAGAGTCTTTAACATAAGCAAAAGAAATCCCAATAATTTTAGCTCAAGAGGGAAGCATGAACTACAAGATATCTAAGGAGAACTTACTATGATCAGATTTTCTAAGTCTGTTGGTACCTCCAAAGACTATAACAAAAACAGGAGATAGAATGGATATTTTTGAGCACTTGCTGTGTGCCAGGCAAATTCAGAGTCTTCACATCTTTTAACTCATTAATTAACCTGTATTTATGGATAAGAAGACTAAAACCTAGGGCCAGAGCTCTCAGCTCCTCAGGCTGACCTCCAGTGTGCTCCTGTTTCTAGCACTGCCAAGCTTCACAGAGACCAACGGCTTTGGCTCTTACTTTAGTTTTTTCTTTTTTCATTATGTTTATTATATGAAGTCAATTTGCAGGAAATAAAGTTTGGTATTAATCTGGCTTCATACACAGAGGACAGGCTGAGAGAAAATATGCATTTAGCTATAAAAATATACACATACAATACATTGTTAAAAGTAACAGTGCCCTCCCTTTTTTTCCATCTTCTTTACTTAAACACTCCTCATAAAAAAAAATGGTATTTCTTGGCAAGAGAAACCATTTTTTCCTTTATGTCAGAGTCACTGTTAAGTTCACATTTGTGTTTGCAAGTTCTGTTTCCAACTTTCCACTCCGGTTCCCTCCCCCACAGCAAGAAGAAAATCACGAAATTTGCATATTGTGCTTATGAAGTGGAGGAGCTGTCTCGGAGACAAGCACCGAGGGGTTAGAAATCATGAATACACACACATTGTCACAGAATCCTAATCCAACATATTTGTCCTCTACTTTTATATATTTCTCTGCTTTCAATTAAGACACCTTATTAAACAGCATTCAAACATGTGAAAGCAAAGACAGAGCCTGACAGAATTTCAACAGGTTCTGTGCATTCATACTGTATGTCACCTCTTAATTAACAACCAAAATGCAGTGAACAGATTGTACGGTTTACCATCCTAGCCCAGCTCCTACACTTGCTATTTGTGCGTATACAGCATATTTTAAGAGACCCCCATCCAGCGGGATTTTCGTACTTGCCCCGTCCCTGGAACAGAACTACCGTCAACTAAACGCCACTTCATGGCTGCCTTAGCCTGCAGCAGCAGCTGGCATTACCAAGCAGCTGAAAGGACATTTTAATCTCCTGTTTAATGCATTTTTCTCCACCTGGGATAAGAAGCCAAAATTGCTGTTAGCAAAAAATGCCTTAGTCATTAACTGAAAGTGCCTTTTTTAAAAAGTGTTCCATTACTCCCCTACTGGGAAATTTCAGACTTTATTAGCATTTTTTGAATTTGTATTAGTGGTACTTGAGCGGTAAAATGCTAACGATGAACTCTTAGCTGTTTTCCATAGATTTTGCTTTTGGGCTCTCCTTGTACAGAAGCAAAAAAAAAAAAAAAGACAAAGGGGTCAAGAGACTGCACTCCTCATCCAGCTCTCTGGGATTGAGGTCCACAGTCAGAGGGATTGTCTTAATTTTCTATTATTCTATTCCTGCAGAAGCACAAAAGACTAGACTTGGGGACTCTCTTTTACCCAAGGGCAACTAGGAGGATATTAAATGTTCTTTAAATGCAAGCCTTGTGTATTTAAATCACATGAATGCTGGGCTGGTACTTCCTTGCTTTGATGATCAGACTGCACTGAATTCAGGCTGTAAGAAAATAGAAATCTTCCATCGAAACACACTGTTAGCAAAAGGGTTGGCCTGTCATTTTGGCACAAAAGACCTAACATTAAAAAATAACCATCCAAGCAGTGATTAGAATCAAACATAATTTAGATTGAGACTCATTCACATTTTTGTTTGTTTTATTTTCCACCAACTAAACACCCACCTAAGTTTTAGAAATACTCTGAAATACCAGATAAGCCTGGTACAGTTATAGTTTGCGGTTTAGTTTCTGTAAGGACTGTGTTAGTCATGGGCTAAAACAAATACATAAATATAAGATAGCCACTTGCATACCAGATTGAAAATATATTGAAATCTTCTATCAAAATACTTGCGTGTCTGGTGAAAACTAAAGAGGATAAATAGAAGGTCAAAACATATTTTGAAGGTAATGTAGCTCTATTTATTTCTTGCTTTATTATTATATTCAATATACTGTCATCTTATATTACTGCTTCAGAGACCCTCTTTCTGTCTGAAGTTTTACCTCTGTTGTTCCCTGGTTTGGTAACAGAATAAGCAAACCTCCTTTGATATACAGAAATTATGGTTTCCTTAAGGTATAAGTGAAAAAGCAGCCTTTTCCAATAAGTGATGGAAGCAGCAGGGATAAAGAAAGTATATGGATTTAACAGGGATTAAGGCTAACAAGACAAAAGTCTCCAAGGAAGTGTATTTTCTGGAGAAGTAAGAGTCAGTAGGGCACTGGGCTTGAGTTAGAGAAAATATAAGAAATGTAATGGGAAGAGAAATGATGGGGCATTTTCTAAAATTGCTCTTTATTGTTTGAACACTCAGAAATCATAACTAAACTAACAATGAAAGTCATTAAATAGTGTCCTTCCAGTGGTTTAGTATAAATATTCCATACCAATCAGCTGTATCCTAATTACATCCCTGCCTCTAAGCCTTGCTCAAAATGTAAGCAGCTCAGATGTGGTGAGCAGCTGCGAATGGTTAGCTTGGCAGGTTTATTAGAACATAAAGACAGTAATGTATGTGGAGAGGTAGATAGATAATAGATGTGATGGTAGATAGCTAGCTGGATGGATGGATGGATGGATGGAAAGACAGACAGATAGGTAGACAGACAGACAGATAGAAGTTAATCTTCCTAAAGCAGTTCCCCTGAGTGAATCATCAGCAAATTTGACTATATCTGTTACACAATATCCCTTCATCGTACATTACTCAAAATTTTAATAGAGTTTTTACAGCATCCAATTATGACTTCTCCTTTATAGTCTAATTGAAAACCCTCTATAGTTAGAAGACCAGAAACATGTTGTGGCCTTTGGAGTGGAAGTCAATGGAATAGGATCCAAATGTATCCTCAAATTCTATCCTCAACTACACGGGAGTTTTCCCAATTTTTAACTCATAACTTCCTTTTACAGAAGCATCTAATTTTGAGGAGCTTTCTTATTATTTTTTAAAATCCCATTATAACTTTATGTGTATATGGAATGTGAAAAAAAGGTTATTTTAAGAAGATTAAAAAATTTGTATTAGCATGTTAGAAAAGATTATAAAACTGATTGTCATATTCTGATAAATTTTATAGCATGGAAAGAAAAAATTCAACCTTTCCCACTTAACAAATCACTCATAATATTTAATTTACTTTAACCTAATTGTTTTATGCAAAAACCTTGATTTTGAACAAATTTATAAAATAACATATCATGTGTGAATTGGGAGACAATGTCTATTAGCATGCAGACTGAAATATAACTTTCTTTTCATCTAATCGACAAGAATTCTTGGCTGAATTAAAATTTTGAATTTTTACATTTTTCATTAAAAACTTTTTAAAATATAATTTTTGTTCTTTTCCCTACAAATGATTTTAAAAGTTTAGGCTGTTTGCAAACACATCCCACAAATGACACATAATGGATATTTAGTCTTCATTTTAGCACATAAGAATACAAATCAGATATATTCATCATTGTATATTTTTTTTTTCCTTTTAGCATTAGCTTGTGCAGGACTAGAGACATCTTGATTCTGCTCAAGATGAAAGCAACTGAGAATTCTGATCATATGAAAGCAAATAAAGACCATCTTTAGACAATTTTGTAGTTATATTCTCCTTATTCATCTTTGTTTCATCTTCTGTTATGTTTCCTGTCTTTCATCAACATCACATTATAGCTAAAAACTGGTACGTGACTAAGAATAAAAATTTGGAATTGTATAATATTCAACCATCATTGTTTCTAGGGGTGCTTGGTTGATGAACAAATTAAGTGACTGTACCATGACGCCACTCACCACTCAGCTGTTATACCCTAGATTCTGTTCACACTACTTCATTTCAAAGAGAGAAAATACTTAAATAATAATTTTATCAATTTAAAACTTTAAATGAAAATAGATACCATCACTATTAAAAATATATATATGCACATGTATGACTGAAACATTATGATGAACACCAGAAATTGACACATTGTAAAATGACTATACTTCAATTAAAAAAACTTTTTAAAAGACTCCGTAATTGTATTACTTTAACATTTTTGAAAATTTCTCAGATCCTTAGTTCAAGGAACTTAAAATCCCCTCAGAGATGACACAGACCACCATGCTTTATCACCCCCAAGGCCACATTCCATATAGACTACAATTCTGGGTGAACCATGGAATTGTCTCACAGAACTCTTTAATCCATTTACTCAACATATACCTCTGGGATTCTACAATGTATTATGTTAGGCAGGCAATGTGCTAGGATTCAAGGATCAGGAGATGGAAAAGACAGAATCCTAGTTTTTAAGCAACTCACTATTTAATTAGGGCATCAGAGACAAACAAGAGTAATACAGTTTTGCTAAGTGCTAAAACAGAAGTATGAACTACTGGATGGAGGGGATGGAGGCCAAAGGTACACAGAAATGGTTAATTGTGCAGGGGACAGTTAAGGAAGTCCTCACAGAAGTTACACTTGAACTCAAGTATAAGCAGGATTTTGTTGGGCAACATTAGACAGGAAAAGGCATTTTAGCACAGAGAATGGCACAAGTAAAGCAGAGCATGACTTTTTCAGAAGATATTTGAGTAAACATGTAATTTAATTTTATTGGTTTTTCATCTAGTCACAGCTCACATCTATGCCCTAAGTCTCAAAGAGAGTAGTTATGTTCAACATGTATAACATTAAGTAATATTAACCATTTCAGATTTTTTAAACTTATTTATTTGTAATTATAGTCTAAGAAGCAAATTTCTCTTCTTATGAATCCATAACATTAGAGATCAAATTTTAGAAATATACACCTTCATTATATGCATGTATATTCATTATATGTGTGTATGTGTGTGTGTGTGTGTGTGTGTGTGAAACTTTTTAACTCATTTATGTAAACAAACATTGACATTTGGGGTCTGGACACTCATGCGGACATGAGGGCAATGACACATGAATGGCCATGGTAGCCTGCGTTGAGCAGAATGCTTTGGTGTTTAAGGAATACTGTTTTATTGAAAATTTTAAACTATGAGTCCAAGTCATATCCAAGTATTCAAAACATTAGGATTTTCTTCCCTTGTAGGGCTATTTATTGGGTTATAGCCATATGTTAGGAACTGTTGGGTGCATTTCATGCAGTGTGTCTAAATGTCACAACTTAAGGAGTTATATCCATATTTGAAGATGAGAAAGCTAAGTGTCAGGGAAGTTACACAATTTTCCAAGAGTCCTCTTTCCCCTGCTATATCTTCTGATGAGATGCTGACCTATATTTTCTTTGTCTTCTTGATTGCAATCCCTGATGTTTCTGATTTAGGTAGCAGTCTAACTCTGTCCTCCTAGGTCCCTGATTTTGACATAACAGGTTAATGGATATTATGCATCTCATTTTGGACCACACAACCTGATTCTGATCTTCTAGACCCTAACCTCAATGTCATCTTTGCTATTAGTGTATAGTCTTAATCTCTCTGTTCACCATAGAAGAATAATTTGACCCCAAATTGAATCTACTCAGTCACAGAAATTGATTACACCTCAAAGTCATTAATGGTGAGAAAAGATGTAAGTCTAACATTCAACTTACAGTAGTGACATATTTTTTTACAAAATGGAATAAAGGGATTATTCAATGGTTTTCAATTAAAATATAATTAAACATAAATATGAAAAGACATGGATTTATTTTTCATTCTACACCATGATTACCTAAAGGAGAAGATGGGAATGAGGTGGAGATGGTGAGAGAGGAATACAGAAGAAGGAGGAGGTCAAGGAGGAGAAGAAAGAGAAATGGAAGAGGTTTTTACAGCATAGTAAAGAATTGTGGCATGGAGTGAGGCAAGACTGGTTTGAGTTCTGGTTCTTCCCTCATCACTGGGTGACCTTGAGGAAGTTACCTAACCTCTCAAAGATGCAGTTTCCTTTAAAAGATGATTAATGACATATACTCACAAGCTTACTGCAAGGATTAAATGAGCTAGTGTATGAAAATCTTCTGGCCAAAGTAAGAGTCCAATAGAAGTAAGAGTATAGAGAAAGACAAAATAGGTTCTGAAGAGTAAGGTAAACCCCTCTTGATTTTACATTTTAGCCTTTTCATTTTAGAGTAACACCAATCATCATCAATAGAAATTCCAATAAGGCTAGCTCACTGCTCTTTCCAGCTCTTCATCCTCCCTTTAGATTTAAGCTTAAAACTATTTACATGCATAGGCATAAGTGATCACTCAGATAATTCAAAGACAATGCTTGGAGCTATCCAAATGGAAGGAGCTGATTTAACCTTTAAAACAGTTTCCTATCAAGCCCTACATGGTAAGTAATAAGTTTGTTGACGACAAAATAAGGTGTTACTTGACTAAAATTCCTGAAAGAACATTAGAAAGATATCAAAATGATCTCCACAGTAGCTCTGCAGAACTTAGAGCCAGAATCTGAACCCACAGAAAGCAAAGTATTCTAGTGGCCGAAGTAGCGAAGCACAGAAACGTGCAGCAGAGTTTAAAGTGACACAGACCTGCTTACTGAACACAGTATGTGTATCAAACATACACCCCAGGTGCCAGGCGCTGTGCCAAATCTTCCACAAGATTAACTGATTGAGATTTATAAAGCCGTATGGATCATAACATCCACAAAACGATTATTCCTACGTTAGAGGCAAGGAATCTGAGGCCTAAGAGAGTGACTTATCCACAGACATGCACTAGAAAGTGGTGGAGCTCTTGATGAAACTGAGTCTAAACCCAAGCACGTGCCAGCTGAGATCTTGCCGTGACACTATGCTTCTTCAATGAATTTGGCCAAATAACTACCATGCTTCTCTAAGGTAAACTTATTAGAAAGAAGTCTCATATAAAATTTTCATCAGAAATACCTCAGTTGAACATTAAGATAACTTTTTGTATTTCCTTTTTCTTTCTTTAGAAGAAAATTTTTTCCCATACTAGCCCTTCCAGCACTGATAACTGTTTCATTTATAGACAAATCACACCTTATTTCCACTTGTAAGTTGCCCAAAAGAAATTCTTACTAACACTTCAAAATACAGATTTTTGAAATGCTGGAGATACATACCGTAAGATGCATTTTCTAAAAACAAATAATGAAGGTTTTCTCAATACTAAATTATGTGAGGAAACATATAATGTAAAGCATTTATAAAAACACCTGATATAAAAAATCTTGGTAACAAATAACTGATACCAATATTAGGAGATCTGCTGTTCAGTTTTATTCTCTTGATTCTCTCATCTTTTGAAAAATAGAACACATTTTGTTATTTAATGAGTGTAACAATTGGAAATGAAAAAGAATTGTTTGGTTTAAGCTTTTAAATTTCATTTCACTTATTTTTGTTTTACTTACTTAAAAGTAAATAAAGGTCTGGTTTGGAAATAATAGCTATTGATGGACAAAACTCCATATATATATAAAAGATTAAAAGGAAATTAAAATTCTAGATCATAATCTAACATAAATAGCTAAGAAAAACTATAGTTAAGAGCTAATGTAGTTAATATAGTATGGTTCATAGCTACAATTTAGCACTAGAAATCACGGCTATTGGAAATGTACAGATTTCAATAATCCTAAGGAGCAAACACAAATCTTGTTTTTCTTTCACTCTGACTATAGAGAAAGTTGTTAAATTATACACAAAGCTGTTTCCTCTCATTTTCTGTATACTTTTGCCACAGCAAAAGTGTTTTCATTCGTCACTCTAAATACTGCTTTCAAGGCAATATTACAATGTGGTAGCCCTTCTCCTTAGAGATTGCTTTGTTTTTGAAGAAATCCCCTTTAATGCTGCAGTCACAAAATTAAAAGGCACAGGAAATAGCCCAGCTAAATGAAGGGTTCAAAACAATGCCCCGGTACAGCTCTCGTGGAGTCCATTACCACTTCCCAAGATGACAGAGTATTTTTGCAGGTATGGTAGGGAAGGACAAGTCCTGGCTGTCCTGCCTCCTGACAGAGGAAATAAATCACCTTACACACTGGAGGACACCTTTCCGGACTGCACGCTGGGAACTTCATTACACAAGCTGTGCTGCATATTACTACGCACGTTGCTGCTGATTGGACACAGACGCATAGCCACAGCCTATTTCTGTCATTGTCTTAGCGGGGAGATATCCATTTTTCCTCCATAGATAGACACAGGCTTGGAAAGGACATGAAGAAAATGATACCGTGTGCCCCAAAGATCTCGATCTTTAGCAAAATATGCTCTTGACTAATGATTTGTCTATCTTGCCCTAACCCAATCTCTTGGTGCATAAAACAGGATCATATTACTATGGTTTTATGTTCGCACAATCTCATTTGATCTGAATGTGATTGTTATCAGACATAAGTCTTGTTGCCCCTGGTTGCAGCCTCATTAAGAAAAGGGCAACATATTTTCCCATAGAAGAATTTTTAGTGTCTTGTTCTTTTTAATCGGTAATCCTTTTGGTTCATTCATAAAATACAAACTTTATTTACTCAGTTTTGCTCATATGCCATGAATGTAGTTTAATCTAATTTGGACCAGTGTGATAATGAAAAAAATTGCAAAGGAAGACTTATAATCTTCAGGCTGGAAGCACAGTGTCATTTTCACAGTCAACAACATAAAATTAATGAACCAAAGGAGATAAAATTAATGAACATCACTATTAGCAAGTTTCCTGTAGTTGCAGAACACTAATGTAATTTTAGATACAGATTCCTCATAATTTAGCCTCTTCTTGGGAATTTTCTGGGCTGGAATGCTTCTGCCACTTCTGCTTTGGTTGAATAGTATTATCCACCGAAAAATACCAGCAATGCTCTTGTTGCTAGGTGTGACAACTTAAGCATTGTAAAAGTAGAAGGAAAAATATATTACCTTTAACCTTAAGCCAAATCAATTTTAAAACAAAATGATAGTCTTAACGTTCAAAACCTACCAATACAGAAAAAAAAGCAGCAGCAACAAAAACTAAGGCTTTGAAATACTAATTTCCAGCTCTTAAAAATTGCTTGTGTGCAAAAGATAGAAATAATTTAGATTTTATATTTCTTTGCTTCTGGACTGGTCTAATATACCATTTTTATGTGTTTTTATGGTGTTAAGAGAGATGGTTGCCATTAAACAATATTTCCACTTCAATTACTGTGACTATAATACTCATCAAAGAAATGCTTCCAAAATTCTGTGACTCCAAAGACTAACTTCTGAGTGGCAGCTGTCACATGAAACATTATACAGTAAAGTTATTCCTATGAGACAGTATTTTGAGATAGAAATATATTTTTCAATTTTTGATTGTCAACATTATTTTCTGTTGAGTGACACTTAGAATCTGAGTTTACTAGTTTTGGTCTGCTTTTTCTACATACCGATTTACCTTAATCCCTATAAGAAAAAAATAAACACAATTCCATCTGGTTTTCTTATTTTAGTCTCTTGTGTCACATTATATGATCTCAAAATGTTAGAAGAAAGTCTCCAACAAGTTTTTTTAGTAGGGAGTCGGCACTTCAAAATGTCCTAACCATGAATAAATCCCCAGACCCCGCATCTGATCTCTGACGTGAGAAATTATTTCCATTATTTTTTTCCAGTTTTACTGAGATATAATTGACATGTAACATTGTGCAAGTTTAAGGTGTACAACATGGCAACTTGATAACATGTATATATTGTGAAAAGATTACCAGGATACAGTTAGTTAACATATCCATCATCTCACAGAATTACAATTTACTTCTTGTAATGTGAACATTCAAGATATACTTTCTTAGCAACTTTCAAAACATATAATACAGTATTGTAAACCAGACTCTATACTTAACATTAGGTCTACATACTTATTCATCTTATTACTGGAAGTTTGTATTTGACCCTTTGAACCTATATTTTGGATTTGGGTAGTACAGACATTTCAACAATATTATTTCTTCTGATCCACAAACATAGGGTATCTTTGCATTTATTTGTGACTTCTTCAGTTTCTTTCATCAAAATCTTATAGTTTTCAGGATACAGATCTTTCATAATCTTCGTTAAATTTATTCCTAAGTATTTTATTGTTTTTGTTTTTTTAAGTGGGATCGTTTACTTTAATAATTCTCTTTCAGATATTTTTGAATGCTGATTTCTGCAAGTTTGCTGAAATCATTTATTAGCTCTAATAGGTTTTTTTGGTAGAGCCTTTAGGGTGTTCTATATATACATAAATCATGTCACTATCTCCTACTTAGATCCCAAGTCTCCCATGAAAGTATTTTCGTCTGTGGGTAGATGCAAAATTATTGTTGTTGGGGAGTGTTACATGTGAAAAAATGTCTTATTCAGCCAGTTTGCTTATGTCATTCTTCCTTCCATCACCGTTTTTACTTTTTACTTTTTATTTAAAACATAAAGGAATGTTCTTAATCTTAAGTATCATCAAGTCAATACGCACAAAAATATTTTATATCATCTAGAACACAAGAATTTAGACCCACTTTGTATTTCCCACATGTTATCCAAAATTATATTTTAGTTGAAGATGTAGTAATATGTTGGTTAAACATATTTTTTAAGTCTGTTTCTTTCAGAGGTAACACCAATGTGGAAAAAACTCTGTGATTTCTTGTTAGCATATATAAATTAACTTCTGGATTTATCTTCTCCATTTAATCAAATAATTTATTAAAATTAGAATTTTTGAAGAGTTGACATTAATGAAGAAATAGAATCATTTGGCCAAATACTTTTAATTCCTAGACCAATAGCAATGTTAAAATATTTTTGTTGTTGTTCTTGTTAATCTCTATATGTTTTCTTAATGAAAAATGTAGTGGTAGAATAAAATTAACAAAGAAGCAAAGGTAACTGAGTGGCAGGTGTCTTAACGACACTATGGAAGATGCTGGCTCTGCCAGGAAGACACATGTCAGCAAAGGACCCAGCCTTTCCTATGTCATCTTCAGTCATTGGATATCATAATCTGCTATGATGCAGGTGTGACTCAGGGTATTTTCATGATGAACAATGGCTGACTCAGATGACAGAACTTAAGATTAAGACAAAAAAAGAGAGACAATTCCTCATGTTATATAAGATGGTTTTTGAATTAATAATATTTAGAATGACCTTTTAGTAGGTTGTATTATCCACTTACATGTATCCAGTTGTCTTAAAATAGAAGATGGAGCCACAGTGGTTCCTTTGTACTCAGGTCTTTAATAGCATTTCAGTATTTAGTATTCAGTAGAAATGTTTTCCCAATTTAAGTATTACGTGCACTTTTAGATGCTTGCATATGTTTTTCAGAGGCCACATCCTCTTCTTTTGGGAATAGGGAAATATTCTGAGCCTATGGTCCTCAGGCCATAGGCTGTCAAAAACAGACTGGGTGGCTTTAACAACAGAAAATTACTTATTTTCTCAAAGTTCTAGATGCTGAAAGTCTGAAATCGGGGTGCCAGCATGGCTGGGTTCTGGTAAGGATGCTTTTCCTGTTTTTTAGACAGTCATCTTCTCTCGGTGTCCTCACATTCCAAAGGAAGAACAAAGTCTCTGATGCCTTTTCTTATAGGCTACTAATCCTATCAATGAAGGTATCACCCTTGTGACTTCATCTGACTTTAATTACCCCAAAGGTACCATCTCCAAACACTATCACCCTGATGGTTAGGGCTGAATTTTGAGGAGACACAATTTAGTCCATAGCAATAACAATCTTCTTTCTGGTGTTAAGTAAGCTCATTACAGTCAACTACTTGCAAAGGAAGATAAGATTCATTCAGTCATTCTCCTCAGGGTTTGTGCAAACAGCATAAAGAAGAGTCTGAGTATTTTAACACGAATTCATGACTGTCTCCCAGCACCTTGCAGTGGGGGAGTGTTTATGTAGAAGAGGCTAAGGGGAATCAATCTATTTGTAAATGGTGGCTTGGAGACCAGTCTGGGAACTTTGAATGATGAAAAAGATAATGATGGGGACTATTAGATTATCTCTTCTTGTAATGAAAGATAAAACTAGTGGCCCCTTTTTGCAAAACTCTCTTCTGAAGTATATGGAATGGGAGAATGGCCAACATCTGTTCAGGGTCTACCATGACAAGGCACTCTGCCAGACCCTACAGGACAGCCTTTGGACATTGCTAGAATATCTTCAGTTACTCTGCCAAATCCCCATACCAGCTGTACTGTTATTCAGTCAGTATGGTTTCTTAACTAGAAAAATGTATACAATGGAAACAAAACAGAATTGTTGAAGTGTTGGCTAGAGACGGTTGATTTATGAAGATTCTGAATCTGGAGCCTATTCAATTTTATTTTAAAAAATTTAATAATTATTAGAGAGGTTTTAGAGACAGCACTAAATAGGGGACCCTTTCTTGATGGAACCATAAGGACTTTTTAAAAGTTATACATTTCTTACTATGTGATTCAATGTTATTGAAATCTCTAACTGAGGATGACCTAAAAGCACATTTCATGTCACCACTGGTACCCTCTCTGCATTCTTGGAATCACTGATCTACATGGTCAAAATGTTTAGGACATAGGATCCCTCCATTTGAAGCTTACTTTGGAGTCACAGAGAGGTGAGCAGCATAACCACAACTACAGTATATGATACATCATGAAAAAGACAGGCAACCCAAAGGAAGTACAGAATGTTATGGAAGATCAATTGAACAAAGGCAATAAAGGATCAATTCTGACTTGAAACCTAAAGAAGATTCAATGAAAGATGTGCTACTCGATGTAGCATTTAAAGAATGACCAAATATTAACAATTGCCAATGGTAAAAGGCATCCAAACAGAAAGCACAGTATAAGCAAAATTGAAAGGCAGGGAGGCATCTGGCACATCTAGGAAATGGTGTACACCCCAATAAAGACATCAGGTAAGAGTGTAAGAACATGCTAGAGAGGCTGAGGCAGAATGGACAACCTCTCCAGAGATGGCCAGATGATTCTGTTCTCCCCAGAATGGCCTTTTAGGGGCAGACAGTAATCTGGCAAGCAGTACAGAGTCAACAGATTAGTCCCACAGTGTTAATCAGGATAACCCATGATGAGAGAGGCTGAAGGTGGAAAGACTGCTGTTGTGACTCAGAAAAGAAGCAGTAGGGAACTGACTAGAGTGGTGACAATGGAAACAACAACAGTAAGGGTAACAGCCACCGCATACCGAAGCCTTCTGGAGCAGGCACGGTGTCAAGCCCTTATGGGCACTAAGGCATTCATATTTATAACTATAAAGCTATGTAATGTTTTCATTCTTGTTTTGCAAATGAGGAACTGACCTAAGATCACATGCCAGAATTAGGGTTTATACACAGATTATTTAATTCTAGAGGCTAAGTTTTTAACTATAATACCAAAATATAGAGAACTGTACAGAAATAGCTCATTTAGAGCTATTATGGTATTAGAGTAAGATGACTAGTGACTTACTGGATATAAGGGTTAAGGAAGAAATCAAGAATAATATTCAAAACTTGAGCATAGGCAAATGAACTGACATTGAAAAAAGAATATTTAGAAGTGGGCAGTATTAATGGGACACCCAGGAAGTGGGATTAAAAAATAAAATGGAAATGCTATAAAATTTGGAGAGAAATCAGTTTCAGCTTTGGTGGGACTAACTTCCGAGAAGATGACTAAGGGCTGCCCTCAAGTTTACTCTATTCTAAGTATAGCTAGAAAGGGAGAATAGAATTTCATAAGTTTTTTTTCTACTATAACTAAGTACATTTCTTCAAAAAGAGATGTTCTTCTGTTTTACCTTTTAGGAAGAATTGTGTTTTTTCTTTATTAGTAAGCTCATGGCTTTTGTAACATTCATTATACTTTACAATAGCAATTACATCCTCTAGTCCCCTGCTTACTTTAATTAATGTCTAGTTCGTTAAAGAAAGAAGTGCCTTCAGCTTTACTCTAGGGTAAGGAACAAACTGGCTACAAACTACTGATGATGGATCAGCCTGGGGACTAATCATTAGGTATAGCTCAGCAGTGTGTAAGAGTAATTTGCCTTAGATTATTTCCATGAAAATCATGTTTCTTCCTCTCTCTCTCTTTTCAGTTCAAGCCCTAAAGTTCCCTCATATGCAGTCAAGAAATCATCTAGTCAAGAGTAGGAATGATAGATACAGATACAAAAGGAAGGCTCAGTTTCAGGTTACTGGGGTGCTAACCAGAGTTAACACCTTTAATGTGCCAGACAATGTTCTAAACGCTTTGCATACATTAATGCCTTTAATCCTTCCAAGACTGTTATTGTTTGCATTATACGTCTGTGGAAAATCTGAAGCACTAAAGTACTGTCAAACTAAGTGGTAGAGCTGAGTTTCAAATCAGTCACTAGGATGGCAAAACCTATGCTCTCCTACTGTCTCTTAGATTTAGTTCTGTAAAATAGCAGGACCTCATCTTAAAATACAGGAGGCTACTGACACAAAACAAATGAAAAAACAGATTTAGTTAAGTAAAGTATCCATAAAATTTAGGCTTAAGGAGTAGGAAACTGCTGCTGAAGGAAAAGTAACATTGTGTTGTGAACTGTTCATTTATTCAACTCAACACAATTTATTGAACACCTAGTATTTTTAATCATTCAAATAAATGACCAACATTTATAGATATATCAGATAATTGGTTAAAACTATCATCATTTGCCATTTTTGTACATCAAAATTAGCTTGATTACCACGAAGTATTTGCCCTAAATAGAATTTTAAATGCACATGCCTATTCTCAATCTTTTGAAGTGGAAAGTTTGAATGGCAATTAATAGCAACCACTAAATAACTAATCTTCATGGTATTAACAACATACAATTTTCATCAACAGCTTTGAGAAATGAGTTTTGATAATTCAACTGTGTTCCTCCTAGGCCTTTATGCTCTGTGTTGAGCTTGGCCAAAAAGGAGAGACAGAGGGTATCACACATCAGGAATCACTCAACGTATCTCCAGAAGTCCATTATATATTCAAGTGTGTCTGTCTCCTGAGTGGTAAGGTTCTGCCTGTTGAAACTACAAAGACAGCCCCCCATCCACCAATGGAAGCATGTAGAATAACAGTTTTAAGAGGTAATAGACTGGCTGTTTTTCTCTCTCATCCTGCAGAAAGTATTATCCTTGTATTTTGGTTCCATGAAACTACATTTCTTCTTCCTCCTATAATCTCAGACTTTCATCTGTCTCAAATCATCTTAACTTTGAATACCTAAACAAAGAATTTCTTCTATGATAAATAGAAAGCAAAGCTGATGCAAACAAATGCACATTTTCAATAAGTCTCAAAGAATTCTATTCTGATTTAAGTCAGGCTGCAATCCCAAAGTCAGTAGCCTTCGTCCTCACAACCCACTCTCAATGTAACAACTGCACCAAAAACATATTTTGGTGGATTGAAAACACAACTCCAAAAAAGGCTGTAGAACTATTTGGCATTTGAATGGCATTTTTCCCTCTCAACTGAAAGAACAAAATGATACTTTTTATGGACCAGTGGCTGCTGAAGTAAAGTTCCACTCCACCTAGGATATACAGAGACAGAGGAAGACTTCAAAAGTTTTAAAGTAATTATTGCACTGTTCAATGTCTACAGTTTTATTTGGCTCATTGTTTTGTCTGAATCTATAGCCTGTCCTCTGTTTCAGTAGCATGAGTGTGAACTGAACATTTCAATTTCAGCTATAAGTCACCCTCTGGGCTAGATGGAATTTCACACAGCATAACGTTTGTTCGTATTTTTATCACTTTCACTTCCTAACTGGGATAGACATGCTAAATTGCTCTGTGTTATCAAGCAGATACCAGGTTTTACCCTAGACTTGAGGTGCTTCAGTAGTGGATGAAAACTTGGGAAGCCTTTAGCAATTGTTATATATGAGTAGAACTGTATTACTAAACACTACAATTTCCCAAAGACAGCTACTGTTTACTTTCTAGAAATTTCATTAATAGCATGGGTTGGTACATTTATGCTCTGTAATTTTCCAGATATATCATTCTACTAATAATAATTCCAAATTACATTCTTGTTTTCAAAAAGGATTAAAAAGTTCAATTTCATTGCAATTGTAATGTGTTGTATTGAATAGTCATTTTCTATTCTTTTTTTTTAGAGCCTCTGGAGGCCCTTTAATCACTGCAAGTACTGTTATGAAATGGAGAACAGACTTTCAAAAGAAAATAAAATCCATTTAAGTCAACTTAATTTTACAGTAAATATCTGTACAAGAAATTAAGTAATAAAACAGTTGGTTACAGCAATTCCAAGAGACTGGGTAAATGTTTCAAAGTCCAATTTACCCAGATATTAAATAAATGTTCTCTTATGTTCTCTTGTATCTTTCTACTATTTGTTTTGTATTAATTATTTATTAACATGCTGATATTAATGAATATATATATAAAGCCCCTGTTACCAACAGTTGAGAAAAAAACTCAACAGTTATGTTAACAAAAGGTATTAACCCTAATCTCTGCTGCTGTGGGCCGAATTGTGTCCCTCCAAAATTCACATGTGTGAGCACTAGTCCTCAGTACCTCAGATTGTGACTATTATTTGGAGATAGGGTCCTTCCAGAGGTAAGGAAGTTGAAATGTGGTCTATAGGATGGGACTTAATCCAATTTGGTGGGTGTCATAAGAAGAAGAGATTAGGACAAACACACAGAGGGAAAGACCATGTAAGAACACATGGAAAAGGTAGCAAGCCAAGAAGAATGGCCTCAGATAAAAAAAAAAAAAAATTGCTGACACCTTGATCTTGGACTTCTAGCCTCCAGAAGTGTGAGAAAATGAATATATGTTGTTTAAACCACCCAGTGTGGGGTATTTTGTTACGGCAGCCATAGCAAACAAATACAGCCACCAATTAGCATCAAATCCTGTCAATCTGGAACCAAATCCAAAATAACTATATTTTAGATTTAGAGTGAACTGGTTATTTCATTTCACTATAACTAATTAACCAATTAGCCAGTTAGTAGTCTGACTAATGGCTTGATGGTAAAGATATTTTATGTGGTCTCTCACCAAACTCTAACCAAAAATATACATGCACTAGAATGGTTCTGAACATGCATCCTTGTCATAAACACCATTTATACCAAAACAAATAACTGGGATTTTAAATTGGCCTTTCATAAATACTGATGATTCATTCTTACATATAAACATTCATCCCTTGAGAGAAAGCAACAATTGCTAGCACCCTTGCAATATTACTGTGAGGATACAGGAAAGAGAAACAATATTTAATGGAAATAGTCACTCTTTTTTCCTTTTGTTAATAAGCATGTTCTTGTTCCAAACCTCGTTTTCTCAGATTATTCATGTGAGAAGAAGAGAAGTTACTGACGGGAAAAAAAAAAACTGTCTTGCTATGGTTTGCAAGGCAGATGGAAACTCAGGGAGTATCAATACCAGCAAATCTCACATTTGTTACATCAGCTAACTTGAAAAGTAGCAGTTAGGTGGTTTACAATAGTCTAAATCATCCTATTTGCGTCATCAACGTATCAGGACCTCTTTTACATTGCAATTGTTCTTGCTTAAGCATCCTACGCAAGCCAAAGTGTCGAAAGACAACAACGATAAATGCAATCTTATCATCAATATTAGCCCTTCCTATGACTATTAATTATTTTTTTTTGTGTGTGTGTAAGCCTTTCAAAATAATGTATTAGATTTTGATGCTTCTTCATTTTTATTGGAGGCTTAATGTGCATTTCCTGCATTATTATTATTTTCCCCCACATAATTAATTTTGTGGATATTTGCTATTGGAGCTTGTTACTTTAGACAGAGTTGCTGAGGTTGTTATGACTCATAGTACAATCCAGCAGGAGGTGGCTCAACCTTTCAAGTGAGAGAATAATTAGAGGCTGTTATTAAAAACAACTTAAGCACACAAAGGGATGATCAGAATTTCTAACTTTTAAAAGGTAGAAAACTCCCTTCACTTCTCCAGAGGAAGAATTATGGGGCTAATATTGTATGAGTTGTTATGTTTATTTTCAGCCTGTGCAGCAGGCTCTGCCTCATGAAATTTCTACTTAGCCTATCGGAGACAAAACCTTATTTACAACCTCCTATCATTTAAAAAGTGTATTCTTTTATTTCATCTTCTTACCATGTTAAAAGTGCAACCTAAAATCGCTCTCTTTCCACCTGCACAGCAAGAAGAAACAACAGCTTACATTAGTGATCAAGCTAATTTAAATGATAAGCTATATATAAAGATGGACTAGAAGATTTATCATTTAGTGAAGGATGCCCAGTCAATATTAAAGTTTCCATAGCAACTAATCCATACTGATTATCTCATGGCATTAAAAAGTCAATTTTCCTTTCAAACAAATAGTTCAGGAATAATTTGCCTTTGTATATCAACACAATACCTTTCCAAAAAGAGCTATGAAAATAATTACAGACACTGTTATTTCTTTCAAATGTGAAATATAAACTATAGCATATTATTAACTATTGATTTAAAGATACCTGTAATAACTACCTGGAAAATATTCTGTACACTGACAAGAATAAGCAGCAAACATCTATGTTCAAGGAAAGAAAAACATATTGATAACTGGAATTTATTTGAAAAAAAGCAAACTTTACTTATTCCTTCAAAGCATATGTAATTAATCAGCTTGATTATCCCAACACACCAGGGAGTAACATTTCCCAGGCCCAAAGAACAGTGTCTGGTTTGGACCCCACCCCTAGTTGGCTCGTTTATCTGGGCTCCATCCTGCTTAAATATTAAGATGGATTTCAGGGGTTTAGCAGCAGCTCTAATGAAAAGCCAAAGATAAACAAGGTGATACCCTGGACAAAACTAGAATAAAGTGCTCTCTGGCCTTCCTTGGACATTTCTGGCACTTTTGTCTTCTGCATTCCAGAGACTGCATTAACCTGTAGAGAGTGTGTGTGTGTGTGTGTGTGTGTGTGTGTGTGTGTAAACATGTCCATGTACACCATCATACACTAAAGGAAGGAGCACAAGTCAGGGAAGATAACTTTATTGCTACTGTCTAAAGCATCCAGACTTGTGGGTTTGTGAAACTAAAGTAATGTTACCTAGTTCCTTGAAATTGGAATTTTCCACACATAAGTACCCTTTCACACTGCATCCTATGTTGATGCATCAGAGTAAGCTTGTAGGTTTGGCTTTCAATGTAAGGAAAATGCAATGTTTGAATATACTGGCAAGAGTAAGGCAAACCCTCCCCTTTACTTTCTCTTCAAAGATATTCTTTAGAGCCTCCTTTTATGGCTGAAGGTTTCTCCAATGTTTTACAATTAATGATTTGGCAGTGCTAGTCTGGATGTAGAGGGAGCATTTGTTAGCCAAGAGTTAAGCTAAAGCACAGACTTCAGAGGCTTTCAGATTTCAGGGAAAGAGATCCTTTCTCTTAGGTTTTTCTGCCTTTCCATTCTCCAAGTTTCTCCCCCACCCTACCTGCTTTGGATCACTTTGATAGGTGCATAAAGCCAAAATCATACAAAGGGTAGGTAAATGAAAGCATCTTGACATTTAAGCTGAGGAGTTCTCTGATCTGAGGAGTCTAAACTATTTTCATAAGAGACTGGAGATTCAAAACCAAGTTCCTTGGTTAAAGAAGATTTATATGAAAATACTACAAAAGGAAAATTATTACTCTGTGCAGATAATCAAGTATGGCTAATCTGTCCCCTAGGCCATACTAGTGTTAGAGACAGATTGCCCATCAGTCAATGTGACAGAGATAATCAGGACTGATGGTGGTGCTGATAAGAGTAAATGAGTCAGCAAGGCCATTGTTGATTAGATAGCTTGGGCTAAGTGTTGGGTGGCTCCAAGCTTGCTTAGACTCAGTCTAGAGTCAGGAGTACAAGATATGGACCATTGACTCCTGGACACAATCTCTGACCAGTATAGCCTCTTCTTTGCCCCTTGTGGATAATGTATTATCTCTGATCCTTTTCTTCCTGTCTAGTTGCAAAGGCTTAGGGGACTGGAGGCAGGGAGGTCCGTATGTCCTTTTACTACTGAGTTGTGTTGAATGACTAGCCACAGGCATGTGTTTCCTTAGCACCATTCTTCCTTCTGTAACTCATGAGAGAAGTCAAAAGCCTACCCCAGATGCAGTTAAGAGGATGACTGCACTTGCATTCATTCAGAAATGCAGCAAAAATGCTGAAAAGTCATGGATTCTCTCGTTCTTGTTACTAGGAAACCAGGAGAAAACGTGGCGGAAATGTTCTCAGTGCCAGTCCAAGGAACCTGGCTTGGTCAGAGGGAATATTTATTAGTGTTACCACTGAGTCAAGGAGTGTCCACTTCTTACTCCCTTCCCTACTCCCTCTTATTCCCTTAGACTTTCCACCATTTTTATGTTCACAGCACTTGTGCTATGAGTGCCTGTGGGGCTGTCTCCAATGTAGTAATAAAAGTCTCCTCTTTTTTTTCCCATTTCATTGGAATATTGAGGAGTATGCACTGAACTAAAGGGCTAACTATTTCCATCCTCCTAATAGCTCCCCTAGTAAAACTTGACCATGTTTCCTGTAAGAATGGAGGGAGGCCAGTAACCAAATGCTGGTATGTAAAATAGCATTTCAGGTTGCATTCACTGGATCCAAGTCTGAAGCCAGCCTTCAAGCTTCTACAGATAATTCAGGAACTCTATGGTCTTCTCATTGTATAATTTTACTATCAAGAAGAGTGAGCCCACCACCCAGAAAAATTCCAGGTAAATTTATTTCCCACTGACGATTAGAATAAAATACTATGTACATATTTCTATCATTGCCTCTGCAATGTTGGATTGTAACTGTCCTCTGTTATTCCCCTTTGACCTCCTGGAAAACAGAAACTGAGCCTTACTTTTTATACCTTTGTATCTGTATGCACACAGTAGATATTCATGAAGAACTGGAGGTATAAAGTAGACATTGGTTCCAGTGCATGGCTCTGCCTGTAATGGAAAATATCTCCTAACTAATGCCATAAATCATCTTAATAAAGCTTTTATTGACCCTTAATTTCTACTTTGTTCTTAAAGATTATTTACAAATGATGCATTTTAATCACTGAGTTGGAGCCTGCACCTTCCTAGCCTTCATTTTCTCCTCCACAGAATTAATAGAAATAATAATAACAAAAATAATAATTAGCTATTACATTTCTTCAGCCCTTGTTATATCCCAGGCAGTTTCCTAAGTGTTTTATACATATAAATTTCTTTAAGTCATACGACAATCCTATGGAGAAGGTTCATGTATTTCCATTTTACATACGGGCATATCTCAGAGATATTGTGGGTTTGGTTCCAGACAAACATAATGAAGCAAATATCATAATAAAGTAAGTCACACACATGTTTTGGCTTCCCAGCACATATAAAAGTTATGTTTACACTGTACTGTAGTCTATTAAGTGTACAATAGCATTATGTCTAAAAACAATGTATATACTTTAATCTAAAAATACTTTCTTGCTAAAAATACTAACCATCATCTGAGAGATCAGTGAATAGTAATCTTTTGTTGGTAGAAGACTCTTGCCTCAGTACTGCTGACTGATCAGAGTGATGGCTGTTGAAGGCAGGGGTGGCTGTGCCAATTTCTTAAAATAAGGCAATAATGACCTGTGTCTTATAGATTGTCTTTTCCTTCCACAAACAGTTTTTCAGTAGCAAGAAATGCTGTTTGATATTCTACCCATAGTAGAACTTCTTTCAAAACCGGAGTCAGTTCTCTTAAAACCTGCCCCTGCCTTATCAACTAAGTTTATGTAATATTCTAAATTCCTTGTTGTCATTTCAATAATCTTCACAGCATCTTCACCAGGAGTGGATCCCATCTCAAGAAACCACTTTTTTTGCTTAAGAAAGCATAAGAAATAACCTCTCATCTGTTAAAGTTTAAGCATGAGATTGCAGTAATTCAGTCACATCTTTGGGCTCCACTTCTAGTCTTCTTGCTATCTCCACATCTGCAGTTGCTCCCTCCACTGAAGTCTTGAATCTTTCAAAGTCACTCATGAAGATTGGAATCAACTGCTTCCAAATTCCTGATAATATTGATATTTTAACCTCTTGCCATAAATCATAAATGTCCTTAACGGCATCTAGAATGGTGAATACTTTTCAGAAGGTTTTCAATTGACTTTGCCCAGGTCTGCCAGAAGAATCATTATTTATGGCAGCTATAGCCTTTTGAGTAAGACTGAAAGTCAACATTCCCTTGATCTGTGAGCTACAGAGTGGATACTATGTTAGCAGGCATGAACACAACACTGCTCCTGTTGTATCAGCCTGTCCTTTAAAGCTTTGAAGCCAGGCATTGACTTCTCTCTAATTATGAAAGTCCTAGATGGTATCATTTTCTACTAGAAGACTGTTTTACCTACATTGAAAATGTTGTCTAGCATAACCACCTTCATTAGTTATCTTAGCTAGATCCTCGGGATAACTTGCCGCAGCCTCTACATCAGCAACTGCTGATTCACCTCATGCTTTCATGTTATGGAGACGCCTTCTTTCATCAATCTCAGGAACCACCCTCTGCTAGCTTCAAACCAATCTTCTGCAGCTTCCTTACCTCTCTCAACCTTCACAGAATGGAAGACAGGGTCTTGCTAAGGATTAAGCTTTGGCTGAAGGGAATGTTGTGGCTGGTTCGATCTTCCATCTAGACTACTAGAACTTTCTCCATATCAGCATTAAGGTGATTTTGCTTATCATTCTTGTGTTCATTGGAGTAACACTCTTCATTCTCTTCAAAAACTCTTCCTTTGCATTCACAACTTGACTGTGTGGCTCAAGAAGCCTACTTTTGGCCTATCGCAGCTTTCAATGTACCTTCCTCACTAGGCTTAATCATTTCTAACTTTTGATTTAAAGTGAGAGATGTGTGACAATTTTTTTCTTTTCAACACTTTGAAGTTATTGTAGGGTTACTCAATGGCCTAACTTCAATACTGTTGTGTCTCATGGAATAGGGAGACCCGAGGAGAGGGAGATGGGGAACAGTTAGTGAGTGGAGCAGTCAGAACACAAAACAACATTTATCAATTAAGTTTGCAGTCTTAAATGGGCACAGTCTGAGGCACTCCGAAACAGTGACAGTCATGACATCAGAGATCATCATAACAAATGTAACAATAATGAAAAATTTGAAATATTACAAGAAATATCAAAATATGACACAGAGACACAAAGTAAAAAAACAATAATGGGAAAACGGCCCTAATAGACTTGCCTGACGCAAGATTGCCACAGACGACCTTCAATTTGTAAAAAAACACACAATTAGCTGCAGAGCACAACAAAGAGAAGCTCAATAAAACAGAGTATATCTATAATGAAAGCTAGGTCTGAGGGATTCCCCACATTCACAATTTCGGTATTTTCTGACCAGTACAATGGCCTTGAAGTTTCCCACAGTTTAACTCATCTTATTTTCTTAACTATAGGCCCCTATTCTCCATTTTCTTAGAAAACTTGCAAATGTTAATTCCTTCTCTCCCCAGTCTGAGATGGAAATCTTTGCTCAGCCAGCAGCCAGTTGTTTAACCCAGGAGTGTCTTTCTCAAGGATTTGGAAGCCACCCTTTTGCAATGTAATCAAGGAAGATTGCACCTTGTCTCTCAGTCTGTGAGAGGGTAGGTGCCTACCTTCATAAGCAACAACCAGCAAACACAGACGGCCTAATCACATTCACTAACCTCCTCCAGTACTTTTCCCAACAGCTTATCTCAGTGTTTAAAAACTCTCCCAGCCTTTCATTTCAGTGGAGTTGAAGCCAGTCTCTCTCCACTATTGCAACAGTTTGCTCCTGCTGCAGTAGTCTTAAACAAAGACTTTCTTGCCTGCTTCACTCTGTATGGTGCAGTTTTTCTTTGACATTTTCTGAACTTACTTTCAGCTTTCCACAGCATTCTACACAACCTCTCTTCTCTTCGATTCTCATAACCAAGTATTTGCCTTACTGACAAGTTATATCTACCTAGAGATTATACAGGTATTTCTCATCCTTTTTTCTTTTTCTCCATTCCAAGAGGGCAATTCTATCATTTCTTCCTTTATTCCTCTGATCCCCAACACTCTTTCTCTCATTTTCTTTTCAAAATCACTTCAACCAACTTCACAGAAGGTAATTTTGACAATCTACAGTTTCTTCAGTCTTTGTTTCACCTCTTTTTCCTTCTAGAATATTCCTCTCACCATGACTAGTTAAAATTTCTCCACCCTCCATAAATACATTTTCTGTATTCTGTCATGTGAACCTAGTTTTTGTTCTGCAAATATCAAAGTGAAATAAACAGAAGGAACTAAAAAGAGTCTATTTAAAACTATAATTTCCTAAAGCTTTAGACTGTATAAAAATCTAAGATATAGATTGCATTTATTTTAACATTTCAGAGTGATTTTTGAGGATAAAACCTTTGGTAATATTCATGGATGAAGGAGATGAAGGGAGTTAATCTGACGTTCAACATGTGGGAGAGGGATGGACAGAGGCACACATGACAGGAGGCAGACAGGGTGCTTACCCTTTCCTCCCAGGACAGATGCATCCTGTACACATCCTGTATTCCTCAGAGAATCCTCAGTATTCATGACATTGTTATAATAATAATAGATGTAAGAACCCGAAGAGTCCCCTGCCTCTCCCACATGAGAACAAAGCAGTCCTAATTATCTAGCACTAGGAAGTCGGTGCCAGTGTGGATTTATGTTCCTTTCCAAACTAGAATATAGCATCACAATTGATTTTCTTTTTCCAATTCTAATTTTCCAGACCCATTAAAATGACTCTAAACCAAACTGCTTTGAAAGAAATAATATTGGCTTTCTCCCATTATTCCTTTCTTTTCTCCCTTGTCTCCTTTCTACTAAATCAAATTAATCTGCTTTAAAAATAGAAAAGATAAGTGATTATATAATCTTCTAAGGGAGGCAGGAAGCTGTGGGACATAAGGCACAAATGAAATGCTCACACATCGGGCATATTTAGACAATATGCATGTCAATCCAACTTTCGTGGCCTGGTCCTGTGGGGATGCAGCAAATGGAGGTGGGGAGGCTCTCCCCTTTCTGGGGCCCCCAGTGATGTGAAACACCTACTGAGGGAAAGAAAATGCTTCCACAAGCCCAGAGAAAATGTTACGATGCCACTCTGAGCTCTTGTTGCTCAGAATTATAGCCTCGAGGCAGTGAAGAGCCCCTGTGACTTAATCTTGAGACAGGAGAGGAAGGGAAACTTTTTTACCAGCCCAGCTGGCACTGTCATTGTGCCTTTAAAAACCTTACTTGAGTCTTGCTTTTAATTTATATGGGGGAAAAAAAACCCCACAACTCAATGAGAAAGAAACTTAATCTTTTCAGGTAAATAGTGGAGCTTTATTATAACAGAAGCAGGGGCTCCTTAGTCCCTAACTCTATTCCCTAAAAGCTAAGCTTCAGCTTTGCTCATCCCTGAAAAGGCCAGACTTTGTCCAGAGAAGAGTCAGTTGAGGAGAAAGATGATATTCTGGGTGAACAGAGTTATTTTAAGAAGCCACTAGCATTTGCATTTTTAAACTATTAGGAGATAAAATGAAGGGAAAATTTTTAAATGCATATACATATATACATGTTTTAAAATCTAATTTGGGGTCAAAGCTGTAATTGCAAAAGCTTCGGATTGTGTGTCATGCTGGAATAATGTCGTGTTAGTGAATGTAGAGCATTCAGCATTACTTTATGCCTCATTGCATCCTAAGTGCGATGCTATTTCAATACAACACCTACCACTTTTAGGTCTTTATGCTTAACTATGTCTTGCTGGATGAAATCAAGCTACAAATTGGATGAAACTGGGTCCTCCCAGTTGATTCTACTGCTAGCAGCTCCAAAACCCAATTGTTTTCTACATCCAATTCTATGAATTCAGAATCCAAATTATCATGATTTTTTGCACTAAAAAATAAATACAAAAGCTCAACTTGCCACAGAGATGAAAAGCAGTTTTTTTTGTCCATATGAGTAAAGTTAACCTTTTTCACACAGGTATTAAAAGCAGCTTAGAAATGAAGCAAGAAATTCTAAAGAAAACATAACCTGCAGGAATTTGAGACACAGTCTATCCACTGCTTAGGCAAAAAGGTCCTTCATTCAAACGATTCCATCCAAAATATTTCAGAGAAAAACTGCTCTGTCTTCAGTTTCCTTTCATCCCTGTTTGGTAGCTCAAATCATTCTAGTGCCATCTAAATTTGTGGCTGCAAAAAATTTACCTATTTTTCAGGACAACATTCAGATCACAATGTCCTCCCACTTGACAGTTAAAGATGCATTTGAAAAGATAACCATGTGCAGAGTCCACCCTCAGAGGATTTATGTTTCACTAAGTTGTACACAGTATGGAGACAGGATATGGGTTTTCAGTGTAGCAGAGAGAACTAAAGTTGAACCTAACCACAATTAAATCTGGGTATCAAACAGCAATTGCTACTGTTGATTTTGAAGATCCTTAAATTAACCCTCTAAAAAGCCTTTTCACTGTAGAAACAAAAGCCTCTTCAAAATAGTAGTATTTTGGTTGGCAATATTTTGGGTGAACAAATCTAATAAAACAAACTGCTAAAAACAGTCAGGAGTTCTTATTCCACACACTTACTTCAATTATACTAAGTGAAGACTGCATTTTAAAGGGGAAAAAATAGCTCACTAAAGAAAAATATTGGACTATCCATGGTTGGTACTGTAATCACCTATATAAATTTATGCTTGATCTTATTTATCCAAATAATTACAATTACCAATAGCTACCATGAGGGAAACAGTCTAGAAAATGGCATTACAAGTGGATGCACCTGTACTCGTGTTCAACGAAAGAGAAAGTATATTATAATGTAGTGGGTAAAAGCATTTTGGTAAACAAGAGATGCATTATGGAGAGATTATATGATCCCAGGTCAGGCTCAAGAATTCTCTGACATGAGTCTCAGCCCTCTTAAAAGACCCTAATAATTCAGACTATGTGGCCTTGTGAGAATTTAGAATGGATTAGACTGGGTTAGAGGAAGACGCAGTATCTTCAATACCAGATAAAAACAATTCATAAGGAACACCACCACCACCACCCACTCTGAGGCACTGAAGAAATACAATGGTAAGGAAAGCCGCAGGCACAGACATCTCCCTGGCCTGGAGGTAAGCTCTGACTAGATACAGCTCTGCCCCACCCACATCACCAGAGCAATCCCCTCTGATGTGTGAGATCGGGGCTCGTTTAGGATTCCTCCCTCTGCACAGTCTGGCTTGTGTCCATAGGCTGTGCCCAGCTGTCCAGCTTCTCTCCTTCTCTTTCCTCCCTGTCATTGCTGCCTCCTCATCTTGGTTGCTAATGTGATGATCTTTGGTCAGTAATCCAGTGACTAGTTCCAGGCCTTTCTTCCCTGTCTCATTCTTACCTACCTCAATCAGTGCTGACAAGCCCTTCACCTAGAAACCTCCACAAATAAACAGGGTAATCTGTTGTGATGACTTTACTTACTGGCTTAATTTACGTACTCCTCAATTCAACTGACATGGTCTGTTGGCTTCCCCTGTCCAACCCTCAATGCCTCTCCAAAAAGAAAAAACACCTTGAGGAAACAAGAGATGTGAGAGAGAATCATAATTCTGGTGGGGGCGGGCAGTGGGGGGAGGTAAAGAGAGAAAAAGAGAGAGAGACAGAAATGTGTATATTTCTAGGAACAATTTCTACCGACAGCCATCCTCACTATTTGCTCATGGACTCCATATCTGCAAATTTCCCTACTTGCTAAAATTTATTTGCAATCCTCCAAATCAATACTTGCAGCATGCCCACAGTCACTGGTGAAAAATGTGGGTTTCCTGATGGGCTGAGGCCCAGTAATGCGATGCTTTGCCTTCTTGTTTCAGCTCCCACACTATACACAACTGTCTGTGGTCTATTTAGTGTCACAGTTTCTTACTTTTGTGCTTTTTGTTGGTGATTTCACTGTGTAAAATGGCCCCCAAGTGTTGTGCTGAAGTGCTGTCTAGTGTTCCTAAGTGCAGGAAGGCTGTGATGGGTCTCACAGAGATAAGCTTTATTCTGGCATGAAGTACAGCATTATTTATAATTAACCGATAGTAAAAAGAGTACATGTCAAAATGTGTGAAACACGACCAAAAGGAAAAAAAAAACACTGATGAAAAAGTATAGCTTTGAATATATATATCTAGAAATTAGATGAAAACTAGTATTTAATTACCATTTGAAAGAAACTTTAAAACAAGGATATAAAAATGGTCTGAATAAAGGGAGAGGATTTTATTTTCTTGAATAGGAAATTTAATTTTATAAATTAATACATGCAACTGAATACATGATTTAACCCAAAACAGAAAGCATGGTTTGTTTGCAAATTGTCGGTGGGGATAGTGGCTCATTTTGTGGAGCAAAATAAAACTGGCTGACAACATTGCATACAAAGTTGGAACTTCATGGATTAAAACTTTATCTAGCTAATGGAAAAAAATGTAGGAAAATCTTGTGAATGAGATGGATAAAGTAGAACATTTTAAATAAAATTTTAAAAACAGAAATTGTAAGCCAAATAATTATAAATGGACAAAAATAAAAGATATGTATCTTCTAATAACCTTTAATGAAAAAATATGAAAATAAATATATGTATGTATATGCATGACTAGGACATTGTGCTGTACACCAGAAATTGACACTTTGAAACTGACTGTACTTCCGTTAAAAAAAGAAAAAAAGCTAGACTGAGGGAAGATATTCACAATATTTAAAAGCAACAATTTTTCGAAGTATTTTAAGAATTCCTTTAAGCCAACAAGAAAATAAACAGGAATGCCAATGGGAAAATAATTACAAGGAAATAAAAAAGCAGTTGACAAAAGAGGAAATTTAAAAAACACACGCCAACATAGGAAGATGCTCAAATTCATTAGTAATTAGCAAATGAAAATTAAAACAACAGTATAATAAGTGAGCTATCTCTTTAAACTGGCAGAAATTAGCAACTTGGAAAATACCAAACGCTGGTGAGAACATGGAGTTATAGAGACCCTCATGCTGGTGAAGGTCGAATGCTGTAGTCATTCTGAGGAGCAATCTGACACTATTTAGTCCAATTTAGTGTGTTTACACCATCTGGTCCAGCAATCCCCAAACTCTTGGACAGCGTTGAGGAAGCTGATCACATTACTGCTTGTGCCGGGGCCTTAGAGACAGTCGGCATATCCATCGCTGGGAGCACAGACAGCAGTTAAGAGCAATATACTAACTACTCACCTACCCACAGAGATCTTTTTAAAAAATAGTACTGAGTAAGAAAAGAAAAGAAAAGAAAAAGAAAAAAAGAAAAACATACACAATACCACACATACTCATTATGTTCCTCACAGATCAGACTCTAATGGAAGTACTTAGACCAGATTCGAGGCTCCCACTTTAAGCAGAATCTTGATGAGTAGGAAGCACATCTTGTGTAAAGAGCTTGGTGGGTGAAAGGACTGCAAACCACCTAGTATGAAGAACAGGGAGGTAGAGAGGAACCATTTTACGTGGAAGCATAGAGAGTATATGTATCTCTCTTCAATTAGTCTATGAGCTCTCTTACAGAAGAGAGGTGAGACCCCACATATTGCTTGAGGGTGAGAGTGGTTAAAAACAATGGGTGGACCCTATAGACAAGAAGATTTGAGCTAAAAACAAACGGGAAATTCCTACCAATGAGAAAAGTCCCGAATGGCCATAGCTACGGGATGAGTTCCTTGCATTTTCCACACAGAAGGTAGACATCATTTATCAGAAACAGATTCCTGTCTTCAAAGGGAAGGCCAAGGGATTGGCGTATAAGGCCCCTTCTACTTCCTAAAATTTTGTAAACCTAAAGACTTACATACTTAATGCAAAGACAAAGAAAATTTTAAGCAATTTGCTTTCTTTTCTTTTCCTCAAATTTGGATCAAGCAAGGACTCTGGTGGTTGAAAAGGCCACTGAATTTAAAAAAAGAAAAAAAACACCTAAGAATGATTTGAGGATTTTCTTTCTCTCTGGATTATTTGTAATGCTGGTGTGTCATCCTTATTCATAAGTTCCCACTTAAGTGAGTAAGGAGACACTTTGATGGTCCAGGTATTTATTCATACATCAATCTATTTTCATACCTATGATTAGAAGCTTGCCGCAGCCATGATCATGTACCACAGGCCTCTGTTTTTCTCCATAACATCCCCATTTGTGAAATAGTCAGAGGTGGAAACTCTCCTATCATTGTATGATTCAGTTTTCCATAATAAAACAGACCATCAGTCCTGTAGTGTGAGTCCTCTCGGAAACTCCGTCATTGTTAGCATCACCAGCATTTGAAGTGT
The DNA here is from genome assembly GCF_048773025.1 of Camelus bactrianus. Classification (NCBI taxonomy): domain Eukaryota; kingdom Metazoa; phylum Chordata; class Mammalia; order Artiodactyla; family Camelidae; genus Camelus; species Camelus bactrianus. The sequence goes on from NC_133541.1 coordinate 61,875,382, forward strand.
TCTAATGGTATATTAGCACGTAATGCCTGGAAGACAAGTTTAATTCTTTCTAAGTCTTTTTCCCATTTTCCTTTCCTTTTCCTCAAGCAAATTCAAAGTCTACCTTAAGGTATCTAAGACCTTCTTCGAAGCAATTACTACAGGTCTAGAATGGCAAAAGTGTAAAACTTGATTTTCTAAATAAAACGAGTAATGATAAACTTTATATCTCAAAATCTTGTCCACTCTCTAGAAGATATGCTAATCAATTCTTATTCTGTGTTAATGTGAATATATAGTTAAAACAGAACTCAAGACTAGAGACACTTTTCTTTCTTCATTTACTGGTCATTCAAAAACATTCAATTACATTACACTACATTACAACATACATTACACTTAGTTCTTTTTCACTCCAGGTGTAACATCCTTACTCACATAGCAGCACTCCCCATTTTACTAACTTTAATGAAAGGATCAGAAACCTATCTGTTAAGATCTGTGAAGATTATGAAAAGAACAAAATAATGGTATCACTAAAATGAGATTCATGATATTAGATGCCTAAGCTGTGTACAGATTGGTGAGCTCAGAGTGGTTCCAGGAGGTAACCAGCAGAAAGCTTTGCTGATAAACAAGGGTCAGGAAACAATAGACCTTAGGTCAAATCCAAGCTACCACCTATTTTAATAAGCAGGTATTAGTGGGACACAGTCATACCCATTAACTTACATATTGCGCGTGGTAGTGTACGGTTGTTTTCATGCTACAAAGTTGTTGAGCAGTTGTGCCTGACGCCAAATGGCCTGTGAAATCTACAATACTCAATATTTTAGCAGTCTTGTAGGAAAAACTATGTTGATCTCTGCCTTAAATACTCCAAAATCCTGTGAATAGACTTTGAGATCCTTAGTTAATCCTCACATAATAATCCTTGATAAATGTAGGTAAATAAAAGGTGCCACGAAACTGAGTAGAGAGGAAAGAGACTACAGCAGGAGAGGGAACTCATCTAGAAGAAAGGTACTGATAGGATGTTATTAATTAATTCATTGGACCTATCAAGAACCTAGCATGGATTAGCCACCCTGGCAGGCCCTTAGGACAAAAATGAGAACAAAGAAGATATAATTCCTATTCCCCTAGAACCTAGTATAGATTTCATATACTAGATCAACTCCAAAATACATAGAAAACTGCAGATTGCAGTGAGTGCTGTACCCCAGGGTGCTATGGGAAATAAAAGCTTCCAAGTGGAAGATGGACACCTGCTTTATTTTTTTCTGACTTACTTTCTCCCTTCTGGTAACAGTCATCCTCTTTCTTTGGGGAACTGTCTCCTCAATCCAAACTTGGATATCTGGAAAAGCTTGCAAAACTACCCTTCCTCTACCTCCAAGGGTCAGAAACATGACACCAGTTAGGTTAACTGGAGTTTCCCATGTTCCCAGTTACAGTGCTTGGTGCAGGAGTAGTTCCATGACTCAAGCCTAACCAATCACAAGGCTTCCTCAGTATTTATTTATAGCAAAGAAGGGAAGTTCTCTTTCTTCTTTCCTCTTTGGTCATAATGCAGTAGATGTGTCAACCCAGAGCTCTCATGCTCCTTCATATGAACTTGGAGAGAGACATGGACAGACAGAAACAGAGATACTTATCTAGAGAGAGACAGAGACAAGGGGTAAGCTCATGGCATTTGAGATCCTGAATTTAATTGTCCTTAGAGCCAAAGATAAACCAGAAATGATCAGAAAAATGGGTTTTCCATGTAGGATCTCAGAATAAGCTGCTCCAGATGCTCAAAAAGAAGGGAATAGTGATTTGAGATTGAGCTTACCTTGAAATCAGAAAAAGGACAAAGAGCTGCTGAGGGTGTCTTCCAAGTGTATTTGGGAACAAGGACTGTGTGTGTGTGTGTGTGTGTGTGTGTGTGTGTAGGGGGACAGGGCTGTAGGAGGAGGAGAATGGAACATGGTTTAAGCCAGAAATCTCAATTTTTTTTTTACTATGCTCCTTCATTTCCAACATTCAATCTATTACAAATTCCACAAATTTAAAATAGTAATTCTTAATGTGTAGTCCCCTGGTCAGGAGCATAAATATCATCTGGAAATTTGCTAGAAATGTAAACTCTCAGGCATCACTCTAGACCTCCTAAATCAGAAACTGACTTTAGGGTCCATCAATTTGTAAATCATGCTGAAGTTTAAGAATTCTTAATTTAACCTTTTAAATAACTCAGGAATTTAACTTCTCTTATTCTTCACTGCCATTCACCTTGTTAAAATGCCACCATCCCTAGCCAGGACTCTGTAGTGGATTCCTAACTCATCTCCCCAGATATAAATATTCCCTCCAACACATTTTATTTTCCACAGAGAAAATTGTCTTGGCCACTTCCATGTTAATTAAATATTTGATCCATCCTCTCTTACCTGGGTCTTCTTCCCCTAACCCTAACCTCTTCCAAACACTGACACAAGTTTCTCAGGAAGATTCCCTGGCTTGTGCCTAGAGGAATTCAGAGTCTTGCTTTCGCTGCTGTTGGTTAGTTTAGTAGGGAACACATACACATTCATTCATTCAACAAATACCTGTGCAGCACCCATTACATGGCACAAATAGTATTCAGCCCTGGGAGACCAGGGGTAACACAGATCTGGAGTCTGGCTACACAGGTTTCTAGTCCAATTGGAAGATACGGTAAGTTGATCTAAAAGCTAAGTGGATAAGTGATATGTGGGTATGTATTTGGAGGGTAACAAATCCTTGCAGTACAAAGAATAATGAGGGTGCATCTCTATACAGAACAATGAGGAAAGGCCTCAGAAGGAAGGGACCAGTTAAATTAACAGCAAGGAAACAGAGGAAAGCAGGTACAAATGCCCTGGGGCAGGTAAAATCTGGTGCTAAAGATGAATCACCGAAAAGGCCAGTGAGGCTGCTCACAGGTGAAGGAGAAGGAGGTGAGATGAGGCTGGAGAGCACTGGGAGATTGTGAGTGTCTCCTAAGTCAGTGAGAGCAGTTTGGATTTCATTCTAGAGACAACAGCTAAATTACACTAGCTGCTCTTCAGTAGAACAGACATGAATTAGACAAGACTGTTATAGATGGTCCTTTTGAAATACGGGCTCTGAACACAGAAAATACTGTTTTGTTTTATTGGGTCAATACATCAGTTCAGGCATATTAAGAACTGAGGAGGCTTTTGTGGGTTAACTTGGAGAAGTCACCATAATTTCTAGTTTCTATAGTAAAACATATTCCAAAATCAAAACTGAGAATTAAAAAATTTTAGAAACACAATCCATAAAGCTGGGGCCCATCTTAGCAGTTCTAAGATAAAAATTGTTACTTGATATCAATACTTTCACATTTGAAGTTAAAAGTTGAATGTTTCTTTAAGCCTTTTTTAAATCTATGATACTCTATCATCTAAAGAATCAATTACTGATGGTTTTCAATCCCACTTTTGGCTCGGACATCTCAACCACATATTGTTTTAATTTATATTTTATTTTAAGCTCTATTAAGCTCTTCCCTTGTTCTCTTTCATTTGTTTAAATATGAATATGCTCAGCAGGCAGGTGGTTATATTTGTCAAGCCTCCCCCAGTCTTCTAAAACATACAAATAAATAAATAGCTTTTATGTGATGGAAAAATAAACTGTATAAATTAATTAAATCCAATATTTTCCTCCTACAAAATGTCCCTTTCTAGATTTTGTGCCTACTTTTTGGCTATATCCTTTGCTTCCTGGAAGGGGAACAGAGAGGTGTAAATGTTACATGTACCTCATAACTGGTGTAATTAACAGATCCCTGGGTTATTCTGCAGCACAAGTTCTCCTGCCTCACTGTAAGGGCTGAAGGAACCAGATTAGATAATACTTAATGACCTGTCCACACACGGGCAGAAGTCCGGCTTCAACTCACTACAGCTTACTGGCAAAGCGATCACAGACTGATGTTTTCTACAAAGACGCTCGCTTAACAACCATTTTCTAACTTACTTGCAGCTATTTCAGCTGTAGCATTATTTCCAACCCAGGAAATGTTTTTCAATGCAAGAGAAAAAAAAAAAAAAGAGATATTTTTAACAACTCTGCAAAAAGAAACCTTGCTTTTAAACTTTGTTCTGCTCCTGATGTCAAAGCCGACTGCCCAACTAATTAGGGCCCCAAGTTCTCAGTTCAGAGCCCAAAGCTTTCCTGAAGCCTTTGCCATGACCTTGTTTGCAACCAGCCCAATCTATGAAGCTATTCCAATTATCAGCTAGGATAATCCTCAGGTTAATTTCCTTTCTCCTATCCAAATGGTCTCTCCTTAAAATCATACTAGTTAGTAAGCCAGAGGATTACATTTGGGGCTCTATGAGTCACATGCAAGGATTGGAAGCCTAGCTCCTGTGTAACTTCAGGCAAGCTACTTAGCCTCTCTGGACTGCATTGCCAAGTAAATACAGCATGTCGAGTTGGATGCGAATTTCAAATAATCAATGGATATTTTTTAGTGTAAGCTTATTCTGTGCCATTTTTGGCCACCCTTAATCTGACAACTCTACTCTGGGCTTTAGTCTTCTTAAGTGTAGGATGAGTATAATAATGGGGGAATTGTGAAGATTATATAAATTAATCCAACTGAAGCATTTATTATGGTGCCCGGCAGATGGCAAGTCCTCACTAATTCTTAGCTGTTGTGTTGCTGTTGTTATTCTGTTCTCCAAGAAATAAAGGAATGCAACAACAACAAAAATCTGGATATAGATTCCCACATGTTGGGCTGAAAGGGAATTAGATACTGTGGGAGACACACTCATTCAGTCAACACTGACTTTATTAGATGCAACCATGTGTGAGGGACTACCTGTTCTGACTTAGTCCTATAATCTCATGTGCTCTAGATGTTTTCAGATCCATTTTACAGGGAAAAAATTGAGACTCTGAGAAGTTAAGTAACTCCCTACAAGACACATGGGTAGTAGCTGATAAAGCTGGATTTGTTTTGTGAGACTTAACACACATGCTCTTTTCTCTGTTCTGATCATTGTCCCAAAATAAAATAAAAATTTGGTAATACTCACGAAAGACCCAAAAAATTGAACTTGAAGCAAAATAATACAGATTTCTATTTGGTGACTATCAATATGATGAAGATAACTAAAAATAATTTCATACCACTTTTAAAAGGCACAAAGCACCAACATCATAATTTGTGACTTATCTCACAATGACCTCATTAAGGTGGCATTTCTAGTTATTTTTCACAAATAAGGCAGTGAAATTCAGGAACTAGGTATCTCCCCTATAGCATGCAGTTTGAAATACAAAAGCCAGGACTAAGACCCAGGTGGGTTTTAAATCTCAGATTTGCTTGGGCTGTCATACCAATGACCACCTAGAAGAGGCTTACATGAGTGAAATTTATTTTCTGACAGTTCTGGAGGCTGGAAGTCCAAGATCAAGGGACAGTTGGTATGGTTTCTTCTGAGGCCTCTCTGCTTGGTTTCCAGGCAGCTGCCATTTAGCTGGGTGTTGGCATGGCCTTGACTCTGTGAGCCTGCACCCCGAGTGTCTCCTCTTCTTAAAAGGAAACTGGTCATATTCGAGTAGGGGCCTACCCTTAAGACCTCATTTAACCTTTATCATTTTTTTAAAGATGCTGTCACTAATTACAGTTTCACTGCAGGTTAGAGTTTCAACGTATGTGGGGAAAACGCAATTCAGTCCATTAAAACCAGGCTGTCTCATTTCCGGCCCTATCAGTACTGTTAACCATGCTGCTCTTCCGGGATTACTTTAAATAACAATTTTGTTGTTCACTTTGATGGTGAAAGAAATATGTAAAATTTTACAATGGATACATTTACAAAGATCAGTAACAACTCCTTAAGCATGAGAATTTTCAAAATTCATTAACTTACACATGGATACTTGGGATTTGGTCTACTGTAATATTTTAAGAGGATCTTGGACTAAGAATAACAATGAATCTGAGAGGAGAGTTTGATCTTAGCTGACGTAATAACTAACCTCCTGTGTACAGGAAAATCAGGAACTTAAAACCCAGCCCATACATGTATGAGGAGGAGACAATGGTGAGGCATGCACTACCTTACCCTAATCCCTCCACATGTGAAATGTTCTGAAGTGCAGAAAGTGTGGGCAGCACTCTGTGGGTCAAACCAACCTCCACACATACCCACAAATGCCAGGTTAGATTAAGAGCTGCCTATGCTGAATGAGTCAATGGATGATTCATGTGACTACCACTTACTCCTGGAATCAGGTGGACTCTGCACCACATTCTGATTTGTTTGCATTTAGCAACAATGTGGACCAAGTAAGAAAAGCTATTATGGTAGCAGCTGGAGGAGAAATCTGTAGGAAAGATGTAAAAAAATCTTTCAACGCTTAGTGAACGTAGGTAGAGAGCATTTAATACGGACACCACTATAAATGATTTGAGCTTCAATATTGGTTTTTCAAAACACAGTCTGCACAGTGGTATTTTTATAGTCAGTGTCAAGCACAGTCGTTTTTAGTTACAGCTTGCATAACAGTTCAAGATAAATCAAAGTGAACTGTTCCGAAGAAAAAAATAATAGCGCAGATTTGCTAATACCGTAATCACTGCTTTGGCCAAAGGCTACTTTGCACTGTGTCTACATAACACTCATTCAACAAATATTTATTAAGTGTTGATTATTTGCCAAATACTGTCCTAGGTGCTGGGAATATATCAAGGAACAAAACACAGTCCCAGCATGTAATATGCCTACAGCATCTCCTGGTTAGAAAGCAAGGGCAATACAGAGTGCTAAATGCTAAATGACATTAGAAATGTAAGCTCTGGGCTCTGGAGAAGGTGGCAGCACCCACACTTGCCTTGGCTGAGTAAAGTCAGGGTACGTTTCCAAGAGGAGGTGATTTTAAACTCAAATCAAGGATCAAAAAAAAATTAGTTGGCAGCAGGAGGCTTCTGAGACAAGGGCTAAGTATGTTCAGTGTACAGAAGGTCAGAGTAAGTCCAGCGTGAGAAGCCATTTAGCACGACTAGAAAAAGACTGGAAAGCAGGGAGTGGTGTGAGATGGAACTGGGAAAGTTCTCAAGGGGGTGTGCACATGATGAAGAGGAGTTTGGATTTCACTCCAGTTCACTCTGGGGTTACTAGGCAAAAACAGGTAGGGTGGGAAGACCAGATCGGGGCTGAGGCAGCAATGGAGAAATAAGATTATGGTAGCCTGAACAAAAACATCAAGTGGACCAATCTGATAAATTTTAAAGAGATAATATTGACAGAATTGGAGATTGACTGGATGTGGAAAGTCCAGAAGAGGAAGAACTAAGTATGTCTCCAGGCCTCTGGATTCAGCACCTTGTAAATCATGGTGCCATTAACAACTAAGAGCAGGGAGCAGAGTTGGGGCAAAAATGGCCAGTGGTATATGTGGAATATTCTATCATCTTATTTATTCAATCAATCTTTACTGAACCCCTCTTCCATGCTTGGCATTGTGGTAAACACTGGATATAGTGTGAGCAATACAGATAAATCCCTAAAGTTTACATTCTGTTGATTTCCATAACTAGGTGGAAAAATCTAGCAGGCAAGTGGCTCACTACAGAGGTTTAGTGGTTATCACTACATGGGTGGTATATGACTCCATCAGAGAGGATGGACCATCCATAGACATGTTGAGTGAAAGAAGAAAAGAGGTTAAAACTTTTTGAGGGACACCACACATGACAGGTAGATAGATGGTAAGAAGCCTTCAGCGAAAAAGAAGTGGCCAGGGATGTGGGAGGAAGACGAGAACACTGGAGGCATGGCAGACTAGTCATTACCCAGATGCTTGGATCTCTGTAGAGAGTCAATCAAGGTTACTATGGCGCAAAGCATAGTATTTCTCTCTGAATTATCTGGTGCCTGTCCATTCTGAATTAAGCTTCACAAAGAAGTCTACATTTAACTTTGGGTGCAGGAACAGAGATACAAAGAACAGTCCTCTGAAGGAGTCCTTCTTTTCATTGTCGAGAGAGATAGATGCCTTCTTTTTCCAGAAGAAAACTAAATTCTAGTCCCACATGTGATAATACAACTAAATAGTTGCCAAAAGAAGTCCACAAAACTGATAATTTCTCAAATATTATATTTTAGGTTTTTCTCTTCTGTTTCTGCCACAAACATTTCTGAATAGAAATTCTTCTAGCCTTTTCTAACAGTGATGATAATCAAATTTTATTAAGGGTTATGTGCCTTAATATTAAGGGTAAGTGCCCTGCATGCATTTAGTTAATTCATTCATCACAACAATCTTTTGAGGTTATAGCTTAGGAAACTGAAGTTTAGGAAGTTGAGTAACTTGCCCAAGGTCACCGGGCAATTATACTAGTGGAGGTGGGATCTGAACCAAGACAAGATGAACTCCGAACATGTGTTCCAAGTGGAGTTGTTCGATGACAACACCTCCAGGAAGATAAAAAAAAGCCTTGGGGTTTGCCTTTCAACAAGGAATATCTATATTATGTTCAGAATCAATTTTAATCTTGTTATGAAACCAAACAATATATTGCTACATTTCATTCATTAAAATTACATAATGCCCTCATCTCAATAAACAGATAACCTCCATAAAAGTGAAAACAACTTCACACGGTATTTTTCTCCTATGAATTTTTTAAAGAGCTAATTTATTCATGAACAAAAATGAACAAAAGCATCTCTTCGTCAGTAAGGTCGTGTTGTTAACATGAATCGCCTTTTGCCTGAGAGAGCTAGATAGTATCCACTGGGTTATGTTTTCTTTCATATCTAACTGCCAATCATGGAGGAAAATTTATCTGTTTAAAAAAATGGTCTTTGGTCACTGGGTGTCAGCTTTATGGATAATACTTCCTTTGCTTCCCTTAAATCATTTAGATTTCCCGCTCAGAGTCTTAATTACCCTACTCCCCTCTGTGGAGCAAAGAGCCCTATAAAACTTCCTCTTAGAAAGCCCTAGCTGCTGGCATTTTATTATGGGTTGTGTCCCCCTCAAATAAAAGAGACTGAAGTACCTACCCCCACCACCTCAAAACGTGACCTTATTTGGAAATTAGGTTGATACATATGTAAACAGTTAAGTTAAAATGAGGTCATACTAGATTAGGGTGAGCTTCCAATAGACTCTGACAGGCATCCTTATGTGAAGATAGCCATGTGTACACATGGGGAGAGTACCATGTGAGAAGGCATGTGGAATTACGCAGCTGCAGGCCAAGGAACACCAAGACTGCCAGCCAAACATCAGAATCTAAGAGAAAGGCATGGAAGAGAGTATCCCCTAGATCCTTCAGAGGAAGCATGGTCCTGCTGACACCTTGATTGTGGGCTTTTATCCTCCAGAATTTGAGATAATAAATTTTGTTGTTTTAACCCCCCCCCCCCAGTTTGTAGTACCTTGTTATGACTGCTTTAGTACCATAATATACTTTTTTCTTTTTCAACTTTGCAGCATATAATACTTCTGGAGCTTTTAAAATTAATAGAGTCATAAAAAATGCCAAGGGGTAGGCAGGGCATTTCAGGTCATGTAGTCCAATTTCCTATCCCTGAAGTATTTCTTTCAGCAACATTCTTGACAGAGGATCATATGGTCTCTCTGCTTAAATTACTGATAACCCCCCAATAAGCCAGGACAGGCATGATAGGAGACGCAGAAGATAGAAACCATTCCATGTCCTCATATAATTTATAAATTATACTGGAGGAAATATTTGTAAGCAAACAGTTTTTAGAAAATACAAAGAGATAGAAATAGGACTTTTCAGGACGTATGTGTCAGAAAACCCCAATCTGACACATTGGCTTAAGCAAAAATGAAAGTCATTAACTCATATAACAGATTAGCTCACGGATAGGTCCAGTTTTGGAAGCAGCTTGATAAAGATTCTAAATGCATCACTAAAAGGAATTTCTCTTGTCTCCTCATCCTAGGTTGGCTCTAACCACAGGCTTGATCCCCACATGGTAGAAAACAGACAATGTCAGGCATTACCATGCCAAACATGAGAGGAAAAACCTGGGTGCCTGTGTACGTATAAGGGGAATAGCAGCCAATCAGTATCTACTAGACAACAATTCTACCATGTTATATAGGTACATTTATCTAGCAGAACAACATTTATTCCTCCTGAGTTACTTGAAAAAGTTTCATAAGAGAGGTGCATTTTTCTCCTAGATCTGAAATGTTTGAATAGAAAGAACATACACAACTATATAAAATGACCAGAGTATCATAAATCAAAGCAAAGAAGCTAAAAGAGATGAAAGTTTCAGGGTGTGGTGAGTAGGTGTTAGTAGAAAGTAAGGATGGAAAGAGAGGTGTGGGTTGGGTTGTAAAGGGCCAGGAATGCTATGGGAAGCCACGCTGCCTTTACAGTGAGAGCTATCAAGACTTGATCGGGAGTGGCTAAGATTTGTTTTCGAAGAGTGACTTTAGGACAGCTTAAGAAGGAGATCGACTGAAGATCCCAATAATCATCTAAAATAAAATATGAAACCCTGAATTAAGACTAAGGAAGTACAAATGTATACCAAACAGACACCAGTTTTGTAATCTACAGAACTCAGTGGCAGATGAGGGAGAAGAATGGTGAGAAGGTACTTCTGAAATATCTTGAGTAATCACCAGGGGAAGATAGTGCCTTTAACCAAGGCAGGAGCTGATCTAAAGAATGAGACAACAGTGAAGAAGGGATAATGAGTTCAGTTGTAGATATATTGATTTTATGGAATTTAAATATACTCATGGGAAGATATAAAAAAATGCAATTAGAAATACATGTTTGAAATTCCTAAGTCAGGAGATTAAAATGTTGGAGTTCTTTCACAGGCCAGCACTTAGTCTGCAGTGAGAGCAATCTGAAAGGCAAACTTCATATGAATTCCTAATTCCTTCTTTACCACAAACCATAAAAATCCTTTGCTGAATTTATTTCACTAAAAATTTCCCCCAACTCTGTGTGTCCTATATTTTCATCTTTTGTGTCAATCTTTGTTTTTAGACCCCCAAACTCCTTGGGGGTAAGGACTTTGTCATTAATTTAGCACAGCTGAATATATTACATGGTGCCATGTGTATTTATAGAAGTTTGCTAAGTAATGATGATTCAGATTTGGTAATCAGCACTTGCAATGATCATATGGTTATGCAGATCAACACTTACTATGCAAAAATCATTTCCTATAGGGGCAGCTGTGCTGGTCTCCCTCTTAGTAAATTTTTAGATCAGTAAATTTCTTGCACTATATAAATCAGTTTAGAATTATGCCTTTGATTGTCTTCTTGTTGCCTAAGGAAACCAAGCATGCAGTACCTTTCCATGATGCTAAACTGCCTGAAAGTAAATAATGCTGATCACTTTAGCAGTAACTAATTCTAATAATTTAAATGATATAAAATGCCTTTTACTGATTAACAACATAGTGATTTCACTTTGCCAAGTCAAAAGACACTGGTTAAAACACTTTTAAATACTTAGACTATAGTCATGCAAATGCAGTTCTACGTAAAGGCATATTGAGATTTCACTGGAAACGGGAAATAAGAGTTTTCATTACATTTTTTGGAAGATGACGAATGCTTCTAGATTTCCGATTTAACTTCCTTTAAAAATAAGGAGTGTCTCATCATCTCTTTGATTTCTTTAAAAATTCAAGAAACATCCGAATTGTTATTTTTTAAATATTGGTAAGGATTTTGTATTAATTTACTAATACTCTATTAAGTAGTGATTCTATGAACCTAAGATAGGTGGATACTAATCTAAGTAAGAAAGGAAGAGAAGAATGAGGTAGTAAAGAGAAAAAGAAAGGAAAAAAGAGAAGGAAAGAGAAGTTTGGAGAACTGAAGTTTTCATTTCTATTATATCAGAATTCAACTTTGACAAAGTAAATTATTTAAGAGGGAAGCCTCATGTTGTAAGACAGTTCTCATGTTTCAATCTTTCAACATGCTCTGAAATGAAATTTTGCTGTAATTTCATACCTGGCCTCTCAGAAATCCTTAACCATTCCTCCTTATTTATCATAATCACCAGCACCAGCTGACTGAAATCTTAGTGATATCTACTGAGATGAGGTTGACAGACAATTCTAACCCTATTTTTAAAATCTAGCAATTAAGTGACATTATATCACTCATCCCCCAAAACAACCTCAATAAGAACACAAATACATTCAAGTATCCAATTATATTCTGGGGTGAACATAAAAATAAACACCACCACAACAGAAGATATTAACAGAAATGATGACTGTTTCACTGTAATAGCTGCTGCAAGCACCCAACATTATTAAATCTGTGGTTTTATGGTCTTCTTCTTCCCTCCCCATCGTGGGAAGTGGTGGATGGGGAAGAAGGCAGTAAACAAATTTTGCTTGTGTACGTGTATCTGTGTATTTAAATTTCTCTTTATAATGTTTATCTTTGGAATCAACTAGAATAAAAACTGTAAAACTTTTTTTTTTTTAATACTAGAGTGGTTTTCTTCTTTCCTTTGCTGTTATTGATACTGTTTTGTGAAGATTTGTGTGAGGGAACAGCTTGCTATTTATGTGTTTTCAGAGAGCTTGGTTTGAAAATGTGGGTCTATCCATTCTTGATAGTGATAAGTGACTTAGAAAATATGAAAATACAAAATACCTGTTCCCATGTACCAGTGTTATATAGACTCTATACTTGGAGAATGAGGTTTGCTGGCATCCAGTGCCTTTCTTCTCAGCTTCCCCCAAGCTGATCAGATGGAAGATTAAAAAAAAAAGGGGAGGGGGACACTTTTGAGATCAAAAGACAAAACCAGACAACTTGTGGGTGGTCCCACAGAGTCAAGTGAAACAGTAGAGCTAGACCACAAAACACCAGAAGAGCTAGAATGTGATGCCGAAGCAAAGAGAAAGAAATCTGGCAACTTTCTGTTCTCCCCCCACCCTGAGCATTCCATTCTGCTTATGAGACTATTTTTACAGGATGGCTGAAGGGGGAGAAGGACACCCTCAAGTGTGTACACTTTTCTAAAGAGAACTATGTGGGCAGCATCCATTGTGCCTGAGCAGATTTAAATGTGTGAATGCATCAAACACTTTTTTAATTTTATAAGTATTATATAAAAATAGCAGGAAAGTCCCAATCCATTCTTTCTAGTGGCTACAAGTTTGACATGTAATAGGCTGGGAAAGAAGACCGTACAGTACTTCAGAAGTGAAAATTCTGAAACACAGTGAGAAAGCATCAATGATTTATTCAAGCTCATAGATGAACAGCTTTAGGGAATTGTTCAAAAGCCTTATAATGATAGTTGTAAATTTATACAAATCAGGTTCATTCACTACCTGCATTGTTTAAAAAGATATGATTTATAACCTTTAACAGGTTTCCTTTGGAACACTCAAAAGCAACATTATATGAAAATGTACTTATTTTCTCAGATTCTCAGAAATGTGAAACTGCAATTGTCATTTGTACCAGCTAGTGTTCTGGGAATTAGAGGATCTTGGATTTTATACATTTCTTATTTGCTCATTACCATAGAGAAGAGGTGGGGAAAAGTGGAACGGCTCTAATTAAAAAATATCTGTATATTTATGTTGGTAGCCCCTCAACTCCCATTCGTGGTTTACAACTGTTGCGTTAAATGTCCTTGAATTCTTAAGCACAATAAATCCAGATCTGGTTGTTTATTAGCAATGCCCTTTCCTCACCCAGGCTTCCATGTTACAGGTTTCACTAAACAGACACATGTTACTCCTCTTTTTCAACTATGAAGTTAAAAAGTTATAAATAAGGAAGCAGGTAAGCATCTCTGCTTATATAATCTCTGCTTATAATTCTGTTTCACTTATTAATTATTGATTATTGCCCCACACATAAATGGGAATGATAAAGACTGATGCAAACTGTGAATTGGATTCTTTCTCTAAAGGGGTCAAGTAATCTGAACCCCTCAGTGACTGTCACTTTTCCTTAATGTAGGCTCAGGATTTCTAGATGTCTTGATTTTCAGAGGAGTCATATCTTTTTGTTTATTTTGATTAACTCTCAGAGTATATGAGCAAAATACATATCTAGGATGAACTCCCATTTGATATTCCTTGTACACAGGTGAATCAACAAACAAAAAGCTTGTCTAGTTTATAAACTTGGACTCAATAATCACATCAAAATGCCGTGTCAGGGAAAGAGAATTCTCTTTATCTGTTGAACAATTCATCCTCTTTTACTCTTGACCCATCCATTCCTGCTGCATACCTTCTTTCTCTCGTCCTTTCAACACCCTCTGCCCTTTTCAGTTATTCAACTTATCACTTAGTATTTCTCCTTTGCTTTCTTACATTCAACACACGTGCACCATGGGCTCTACTCCAAAGCCTATTAGATGTCCTTCTTGCACATCTTTTTTGTTTAAAATCAATTATTCCCTCTTATTCTGCATCCTCAATCTTTTCATAACTGATGTCAGTTTTTTTTCAAAAATCATGTTCCTCTACCCTATAAGAATCTTCCTTCCACCGCTTTTCTTTTAAACTCTGATTCTCTCCCACAAAATTTCTTGAAAGCACAGTCCACGTTCACTGCTTTTATCTCCACATTATTCATACACCTACTCTTTAAATGAAACAAACTCAGCCTTTGAACATATTCTCCAAAAGTTTGGTCTCTCTTCTAATTTCCTTGAGATCTATTTTGTATACGACAACTTAGTCTTCCTAACTTTCCTTGAATCAGTTTCCTGCCTTCAGTTTCTGTAACAGTCCATTATCTTCCTACATATATTTCAATTTAATTTTGAAAAATGTTTTGTATTATTATTAGTGTTTTTAGTCATAAAACTAATACATTAATTAAAAAAGTGAAAAATGCATGAAAGATTTTCAGCAAATGGTGCTGGGACAACTGAACAACCACATACAAAAGGGTAAAGGTGGAATACTGTATCACACCATGGGCAAAAACTAAGTTAAAATTTGTAATACTCTTAAAAGGAAGAGCTAAAACCATAAAACTTTTACAAGAAAACATAGGTATAGACCTCGATTAGACAATGGTTTCCTGAATATGACACCAAAAGCACAAGTGCCAAAAGAAAAAAATAGAGTTCATCAAAATTAAAAACTTTTGTACTACAGAGGATACCATCAAAAAGAGAAAACAACCCACAGAAACTGAGAAAGTAATTTCAAATCATACATCTGACAAAGGACTTGTATCTAGAATATATAAAGAACTCTTACAACTCAACAATAAAAAGAGAAATAACTTGAACTTAAAATGAGCAGTGAATGTAAATAGACATTACTCCAGAGAAGATATTCAAAGGGCCAATAAGCAAATGTTAGTCATTAGGGAAATACAAATCAAAACCACAATGAGATACCACTAAACACCCATAAGAACAGCTAACATAAAAAAGGCAAGCAAAAACAAGTTTTGGTAAGGATGTAAATAAACCAGAATTTTCATTCACTGCTGGTGGGATTATAAAACGGTGTAGCCACTTTGAAAAACACTTTGGCAGTTTTGCAAAATGTTATACATAAAGTCACCATGTAATCAAACAGTTCTACTCTGAGTTATATAACCAAGAGAAATAAAAATACATGTTTATATAAAAACTTGCACACAAATGTTCATAACAGCATTATTCTTTAGCTAAAAAGTGGAAATAACCCAACTGATTAATGATTAAACAAAATGTGATGTATCCATACAATGGAATATTATTATTCATCAATAAAAAAATGAAGTACTGACATATGCTATGTCATTAATAAACCTGGAAAAATGTCATACTAACTTAAAGAAACCAGTCACAAAAGACCATCTATATAAAGTGTTCAGAAAAGCTAAATTCATCTTCATTCCAGTATGAATAGAACTGGGGACCAGTAGCTCCCAGATGACATAGGAGGAGTATGAATCAGGGAGTTACAGCTAAACGGGATTTGTTCTGGAGTGCTGAAAATGTTCTAAAATTAGACCTCTGAAATTTAATATATAAAATACAGCAAAGTTTTACAAACTAAAACTTAGGTGGAATACTCTTTGACATAAATTATAGCAATTTTTTTATCTGAATCCTAAAGCAGAGGAAATAAAAGCAAAAATAAACAAACGAGACCTAATTAAGCTTAAAAGCTTTTGCACAGCAAAGGAAACCACCAACAAAATGAAGACAACCTACTGAATGGGAGAAAATATTTGCAAATATGATCAATAAGGGGTTAATATCCAACACACATACGCAATTCATGCAGCTCAACATAAAAAAAAACTAACAACCCAATTAAAAAGTGGGCAGAAGACCTGAATAGACATTTTTCCAAAGAAGACATACAGATGGCCAACAGGCACAAGAAAAGATGCTCAACATCATTAATCATCAGAGAAATACAAATTAAAACCACAATGAGATATCACCTTACACCTGTCAGAATGGCTATCATCAAAAAGAAAACAAATAACAAATGTTGGTGAGGATGTGGAGAACATTATTGATAACACTTTTGAGTAACAGAATGGTGTAATTAAGGTTAACACTGCAGACTTGTTTTATTTCTCTGAACATCACATGGGGATTAGTATTGCCTTGCCCCTAAAAGATATTCAATAATCATTTCCTATATGAATTTTTGAAGGCAAGGCATTTGATAAGAAGCTACTATTCTTCAAAATAACACAACACTTTATAATAAAGTTTGAGGAAATTACGTTGAATAGAAAAATAAGAGAAGTATACAGGGCAAGGTTGAGTTCTTTAGTATTCTTTATGAATCGTACCAACAATATTTAGCTTATATAAGAAACATGTACAATATTTCAAATTTGGCTACTGAAGGTGAAAAATCAATTTTGTGTTTTAAAGTAAGCAAAAGTTTCTTTAAATAACAACATGGACTGAGGAATCTCTGCATGTCTTGTTTTTAACCCAACAACAATCTGCTTTCATACATACTCCACACGATACCAACTCTTCAACTTTCTTCTCTCTAAAAATTGCACAGAAGGCTGTGTAGTGTTAGGCTCATCCCCTTTAGCTTCTAATGTATGATAATCTGAAATCAAATTATTAAATTTCAGAGCTGAAAAAAGATGTAGTGATCATTCAATATCCTTTTATAGATAAGAAACTACAACTTTTTGGAATAATTGTGATTGAGATCATGCTGCTAATTAGTACCAAAACTGAATAGAAACCGGGAGTCCAGTCGAGTGCTCCTTCCCCTCCCCCATACATCCTTACAGTCAATTTGGAGATAAGAAAGAGGAAATCCACGAATGATCTCTAGGAACAAGAGCTCTGTGTGGAAGCCCGCCCAATACCTCTGTAGTAGTGTGGAGTGCCCATCTTACAAAGAGTTGTCCTACACATGAAACATTAATATTACTTCAAATATTGCTTGCAATGTAAAACAGAAATCTGTGCATAAATTAAGGCTGGCATCAAACTATCAGAGATAGCCAATTCAGGGGGAAAAAAACTGGAAAAGGAGGATTAAAATCTTTCTTTTCATCATACCCTATGTGTAGTGTTTCTCAAACTTCAGTGTGCATATAAATCACTTGGGGATTTTGTTAGTGGAGACGGTGATTCAGTAGATCCAGGGCCGGGTCTGAGAGTCTGCATTTCTAACAAACTCCTAGGTGATGCTGATGCCTACAAGTCCACGGAGACACTTTGAACAGCAAGCTCAGAATGCAGGCAGACTGTAATCTCTCTGGTGCTTGGGGAGTGCTCAGCCAGGAACCCAGGAACCACACCCTGCTCTCAGTGACCACAGTGCTTGCTAACTGCAGCAGTGCTTTGGCGCATAGCTCTATTCTACTTTAATATTATATACACTTTTTTTTTCCCACACAACCAGAAAAATCTTTTTGATGGAAGGGATTGTGTCTCATATTTCCTTGACTCTCCAATGTCTATCAAATGCTGCTCCCTTAGGCTTGCTTATGATTGATGATAATGTTAAGAAAAAAAAATTTGTTAGAAAACCTGTACTTAAAGAAAGAAGTACTTTTTAAACTGGTTCTTGGGCATAATTTGAATCATTTTGTAATCTAGCCATGTTATATCTGCTACGACTTTAGAATCATGTCATATTGTAAAATATGTGAGTTGGCTCATCATATGCATTTTAATGTATGGATAATAGTGTTTTACTTATTCTGAAAGAGAATACTAAGTAATTCCATTTACAATTTCATTTCTATCTGAAACTGGAAATAGTAAATCATGAATTATACGCAAAAATGTTTTGCATGTGATAATGATTGCCAGGGGAATAAAACAACTCAAATCAATCCACTTCAAATAATTAACAATATTTTGGAAATTTATATTGAAAGGTGAAAATATATTTTCAATAATTTAATATATTCAATTATTAATAAATCAATATTCATGGATAATATGTACTAATTTTGTAATAAACAAGGAATTTCTTTCTGGAAGGAGGCAGATTTACCAGTGAAACTACTTAAGGTAGACAGCTCACCTTTCTATTTCTTTGACACAGCCTGATCATAAACACATATTGTTGAAAAAAAATTTTAGTGATTCATCAAGTTTTTGCTTACAATTCCAATAATCCTTCCCTATAACTTTCCATGTATGAAACTATGGTGCTTTTGCTTGAAATACCTGCTATTCCCAACTGAAAAATGTATTAATGGCAAGGAAATGTACTAGCACACGTAATCAGAGCTAGAGTGTGCTCCAGGTATTATGTGGCAGTTATTAAATGATACTATCAAGAACATATGTTTTTTTAGATCTCTCAACCTGCCTTCCATATTCTAGGTCTTATCCAAAGTCTGGTTTCCAAAGGCATTTATGGATTATTGATTCCATAAGAAGAGAGAATGAGAGCATGTGAAAGAGAAAATTCTATTCCTCTCAAAGCTTAGGACACATGTCATCCTCTTCCACTGAGGAGACAACTTAACTCAAAGGCTCCTTCTAGTTCAACAATAACTAAACAGGAAATGCCAGGCACTTGGAGGTTCAAATTAGAATACCCTTTGGAGATAAGGATTTTTGTAGGTACTGCAAAAAAAAAAAAAAAATCAGAGCTCAGTTTCCAAGGAGGAAGGCAATGTGGGATAACTCCAAGGTACACTGATTTAATAAAGTCTAGCACCTTTTATAAGATTCGGGACCATATAGCAACACCTTTGTCCTGCCTTTGACTTGTACTGTCCTCAGTTAAAAATGGTCAATAAGGACATAATGAATAGGAAATAGGTGCCAAGAATGGAGAGTAGGGACCAATTTTGCAAGTGATCAATCCATTAACACGTATTTTTGTGCTATAAGAATTTTGCTATCTTACCAATCTTCCAACACAGGAAAATAATACTTACATATCAAGAACCCTTTATATTTCACATATACTGCATGTTTGTGATTTATTAGTTCCAAAGGAAAATATACAAGCAATATTTACTGTGCACCAACAAAGAATGGAGAAACTGACAATCCAAGGTGCCCATCTACATTTGAGATCTAGAGAAGATGACAAAAAGACCCCAATGCTTTCACATATAGGAATGGAATGAATCAGCAGTGCTCACTAGTATAGTAGAGCATCTGAGCATCCACAAAGTATGCAACATCACTGGAAAACATCCTTGGTATTTTTCTCTGGCACAGGAAATGACACATATAATAATAGTTATAATATAATAATATGCACTTTATTGGGGTATTATAACTGTCTCTTATTTGGTGGACTTTCCCAACTTTTTCTCAGCTCTAATTTCATAAGCAGCATTTGATATGTATCTTACAAGAATGAGTCATGTTCTAACAGATTTCTTTTGTGTCTTGTGGCTAGAGGGTTGTGCTAAATGATGGACAAAGATAGTGGAGGAAAACTGGCTTTTTTCATATACATTGAGGACTGAATCTGTGAAAAGAAATGACCCTCAAAAATGATATACTGTTTTTCAAGGGTGACAATAAAAAAGGTGAGTGTCAGTGGTGACAGGCACCTGGCAGGAACATTAGCCAGCAGCATCAATGCCCTTGTCCTTGATCATAAAGTAACAAGCACGGGGTAAGGACTAAGGAATGTTAGATCCTGAAAACTAACTTTACATACAACTAAAGAGAGTATAAATGAAGGTCAAAATGTTGTATCAAAAGAAGAGAATTTCTACAGCCTGGTGATTAAGGCAACAAGTGAAGTATTGAGGCTCAGAATAAAGGATTTCTGGAAATACTCCCCTAGCATGCTTAGCAACATGTTCAGCCTTTGTCTTGACTGTTTCTTTGTTTACTTTCTCCTTTAGCTTATATGAGAAGAAGAACCACACAGGGTGTGTGGCCTTCAGAAGGGAAGAGATTGGTGAGGGTGGGAGTGGGGTGTATAACTAGTTAGTGAAAATATTGTTCTGGTCCCTTGGTACCAGGAGTCAGGCTCAACTGTGAGAAACAACTAACGTCGACTCAAGATACTTTTGTGACGCTACAGGGCAGAATAAAAATGCTCCTCTCTCAACTCCCACAAGATTATTTTTTCCCTCTGGAGCATTATCAAGGGAAACTGAGCAAAAGATAGAAAAGCCAGTAGCGTAGATGTCCTTATTTGATTCCTATCTGAGTGCCTTTTCTCAGTAGCCTCAGTTGGAATCATAGTCTCCCCAGCATATTTAATCTTAAGGGAAAAAAGTATGTATCTAAAGACAATAAAACTAAGGTACAAAAGGTTGGAGGAAACTAAAGAACAGGCTAAGAGGGAAACTAAATATAGTTAACTTTGTCTGCTTTGGGGATATTTCCATGTAACAGATAAAGTAGAAAATGGTTTTTGGAGCACCTTTCTAGTAAACTGCTTTGGAATCTTTCTAATTCTTTGGCGCTACTTAACTTTCCCCATGATTACCTGTATATTTCTGCTCATTTCCACCACTGTCTTCCTAAAAAAAAGTTCATTCTATAATGCATGACTCTATCTATCTATCTATCTATCTATCTATCTATCTATCTATCTATCTATCTATCTAATAATGGCTCCTGACTTTGTTATAAGCTTGCTGATTTCTAGCCACTGCTTAAAGTGTCTTACATTATTAACTCATTCAGTCCTCACAACACCACCTTGGAAAGAGTAGCTCTGTTTTACAGATGAGAAAACTATGGCACAGAAAGATTAAGAAGCATGCTTAAGATTAAATCACACAGCATTAAGTGGCAGAGCTGAGAGTCCAACCCATGTAGACTGGCTTCAAAGCTGACTATTAGCCACTGAGACACACAATAACCCAAGGCCCTTTCTGTACAGTATTTGCTAGGGCAATATTGCTTAGTTTTAAACTTTTTTTTTTTGTCATATTTGCTCCCTCTAAAAATTAGGCTGTCATTTTATCCTATTCTTCACTTTGATTTTCACATGCTTCTTAAAAACAAGGCCATCCATTGCTCAGTTTCTCCAAGGTTCCAGGAGATTGATGGCTAGCATTATTGCATAATTATCGATTACAATTCAGGAAATTTTTATACTTGCTACAAATATCAGTTAGATTATTTATTTATTTATTTTATAGTTTAGTGCATTAACAATGCAAAATAAAAATCTAAGTTGAAGGAGAAGAGATATCTGGTGACCTAATTCCAGGTATATGTTCTCAGTAAATCCTGAGGGGTTCAGTCCCACCATTTATAAATACTGAGATAAGAGCAGCTAATATTTAAAGAAGAGTCGAGAACTAAGATTTGATGAGTTTGTGTATTACCAGATTGTTTTTTTTTTTTTTTTTAGTTGAAATACCTTAATCAGGACATTTAAAACCAGACTGGACAATATATAACAGAATTTTTCTGTTGTGAAAAAAACTTTATTAAGTTGTTTCAAAACATTTCCCCACTTCTGAGGATACTGTATAGTATTCTTTTATATCTTAGGAAAGTGAACTATTTCTCTGAGAAATCCTGATTTCTTGATACTCTGTTATATATTTTTAAAAGCAAATAATTATCTGAAGGAAAATAAATAACAACTTTTTTTAGTAGGCCAAAGAAGCCACAATCATGCTAGGGTTTATGATGACATAAACTTTTCTGAGACACTAAAGCAATACATTGCTCCTAGCACTCTGCCATCTGCTGCAGATATTTTAAAATTCTAAAGCACTAACAATGATGCAATTTGCTACATTTTGAGCTGCATTTTACAACTCTCTCTTTGCTGAATTACTATTGATGACATTAAAACCCTTTACAAATCAAGACAACACATTTGCTTGCTACTGCCACCAAAGAGCTGTCAGCTACTCTCTTTCTCTGGAAGTTTACCTGCCACCTCCTTTATGGTCAGCAATGTTTAAAGCTTTTTAGAAAATGAGAAGCAGAACCTATCATTTTCTATATTACTCATTGCTCATAAGAAAAAGTGCCAAGGGTGAGGACAAAACTAACTTGAAGAAGGGATAAAATATGAAGCAAAGTGAACAATTTGTCAGATTTTTTCATCTTCTCATGGATAAAGAGGAGTTTTCTCCAGCTTTCTGGAAACAAAAGACCAGGAGTTACTCAAATAAGTTTTACAACATTGGAGGACCAAGGAGCTCAAATATGCCTTCACGTATAGATGTAAAACTTAAAGAATTACTCAGAGAAAATAAGTTGCCTGAAAGAAGAAAAAAAGGCAAGAGTTAAAATGTAAATGTTTGAAAAAGATTTAATAGCTTTCTTTTTCTCTTGAGAGTTGAGCACCAATTTGTAGATATGTAGATTTAACAACTCCAATTTCAAATTATTTTCAGCCAGTTATACTGTGATAATGGACTCAGCAAAAATGCTCACTTAGAGGAACAGGAAGAATAAACGTCACTGACAATGATGAAAGAAGTTTCAGCTCAATGCAACACCTGATGACTGTGGTCACCAGTTTCACACTTCAGAAATTATTAGCAGCTGTTACTTTCTAAAAGTAACTAAGACACTCAAACACTTGCCCTGGAAAAATGACACCTGTCAAAAAAAAAAAATAACAGGATAAAATATGTCTTCATTCATTTTAAAGGACATATTTTATAAGATATTTTCATCCCACTGAAAATAATCATTTTGGGCATTCTTGCTTAGCTTCCTAGCCTTTTCTTTCCCTTAATCCTAGACTCTTTTAAAAATATCTTCTTACATGCAAATTCCTCATATTTTTATTATGTTTTATTACTGAAATAATTTTAACTGTTGTTACACCTGTTATAAAACCTATATCCACAGTAGTCCTGAATTAGCAGATATTTGATTATTAGACTGAAAGTACATTTGATTTTGATATTAATAATTTACAGGTACTCGTCTAATTCCTTTTTTGTAGACAAAACATTATTTCACAGAAAAGCAAAACACATGGAAAATAGTTTTTCTTTGTAAGTTTCAGGATAAGGGAAAAAATGCTTATATCACCTAACACCCTTTCTCCAATGCTCTCCTGCATAAAATGAGGGAAAAGTAAGTGACTTCACAAACAACCCTGAGGGCTGAGTCACCACACTTGGAAGTGGCAAACTGTCATCTTATTTTTCTTACCAAACACTCAGTGAAAGTGAAAGAGTGGTGAGGTTATAAGCAGGTGGCCAGGCTGGATGTGAATGATTCACCTGGAGAAAATGCACATAGTTTGCCACAAGTGCAAGATATTTGAAAAAAGAAGGGACATCCATCATAGGACCTCACACAAGTCCTCACCCAGACAGTCATTCTCTCCCCAGATAACTTCTCACCCATAAAATTACAGTAGAAATGATAATAGCAATCATATCCACTGTGCATCCAGTAAATGCTAGTTCCAAAGACAGACACTTAACATATATTACTTCTAGACACTAAACCAGGCTCACAAAGTGGACACTATTACTTTCGCTCATAAATGAGAAAAGCGAAGCTCAGACAGGCCGAGGAATGTCTATGGTCCTAACACTAAGAAGGAGCTTACCAGCACTTGACCTCAGGACTGTCTAATATCAAACCCCATACACTTTACTCAACATTCTTTGCTGCTGCATCTTTGGTTGCATACAGAGCTGTTTCCGCAGAAAGTGCACAAAAAAAGAAAGACTCACAAATTTAAAAGTGAGTCTTTAAAACTCAGTTATTTATTCATTTACTCAGAAAAGAGTGGGAAACAAGCACAACAGATACATGACATACAAATTCAACACGCAAGTACACTCACTAAATCAGAAATTTCTATATCAGATTATATCCTTAGCACTTACTGTTAATGTATCACCTAAGATATTGGCTAGTCTTAATGAATCAAATGAATCCTTTCCCCCCAACTTTCTTACTTTGAAAATGCTGAATCAGGCAGGGAGTAGACTTATTTCAGTTTTCTGATCAGTATCTTGGTTAGAACCAAAACCACATACCAGCACGTGCGTGCACACACAGTCCTAAGGGTAGGAACCCAGCTTGGTTTAGAAGGTGTGAAACAAGGCAAGTATTTCCATCCTTTGTAGAATCTGGAATTCTAATTTGTTATCCCTGACATGCCCCTGACCAAACAGAAGAAGCCAGTCTCTGACTCCTGAGATTCTTTTTCTTTAGTACTGATGCTCACAAGGAAATGCTTCCAGCTTCTCATAACTTATCATATGCAACACATTATGTAACAATGTGTAGTACCCACGCAGTGACTGCTAGTTTAAAATGTGGTCCTGGACATTTTCACCAATATACAATTATAATTTTAAATGCTTCTAAAAGTTTTATTGAGCTATGATTTCCAGCTTATAATCAAAGAAAGCCAATTGTGGACTTCCAAGAAACATTCCAATTACTAGAAAAATTAACGAACTCCCTAGAAATATTATCATAGGGTGACAATCTGAGGGAGAATCCTGCCACTTAATAAAGGGTCCCTAATTATAAACAGAAAGACACCCCCTCCTCCTTTACTCAGTGCATGCTGAAATGAAGGCCACTTTCTCTGTAAATCAATGCTTAATAAATAGTTAAAGGACATTTTATGTTAGACAGTCCTTTACCTTTCATTCTGTTTTATTTTAACCTTATTTTTCTTTGTAACTACACTATAAACAGTTCATCAGGGAAATCTGTTAATGTGCTGCAGATGGTAAGTGGTTTGTACAGTGTTTTATTCTTCAGCATCTTGGTCACTTGCCTCATTAAAATAGGTCCCAGGTTACTTTAAGAAAAGGTACTTGATTTCTATTGTTCTCAAAGGAAAAGTATTTCTCATTTAGAACAAACCACCAAGAACCCAGCACCTAGGTTCTTTTTTTGACTTCCCTTAAAATTTTCTTGAATGCATCAAAGTTATTAACTTTTTAAGTGTTTAAGAATGTTAAGACACTGCTACCACTCCTAGAAAACTGTATAATGCTTAATGGATATTTACAAGATAATCTGAACATCTTGAAGTTTTATAGAGCTTCTAAATATGAAAATAATACACTTTCAAATATCTACTTTCTAATTTTTTATTTAAAATGAATGTGCTTTCCCCAAAATATAAGTAAAAACCATCACAGTAAGCTGGGCAACAGATTTCAGCATTGTCAGTAAGACAGTTTTCCTATGTCTTGCCAATATCTTTGTTAATCATTTTACATTATTATTTATTCCGTATATATTTCCATGAAGAGTACTTAAATTGATGAAAATCTGATTTCTTGATCCTCAATCAAATCTTAGTATGGTGAGCTGCTATGTCTTCATAACTGTGAAAATATTACATCTCTTTGCAAGTTGGCTCTAATACAGGAAAGGTTACTAAACTAACCCAATTAAATTGAGCATATCTGCAAGTTTAGATGATTATTGCTGTTGTCTGTGAGGGCTGGGATCCAAAGTGATGGATTGCTGGCTACCCTAGTGAATTCTAAAGGGGAAAAATATCCCATCTTGGATTAGCTTGAATTGGCTTATATAAAGGTTTTATGATGCAAATTGGAGATATTGGACTGAGTAACAGCCTACACTATCTGTTATATTCTCCTGTCTCATAGTCACAGGAAGCTTTCTTGAGTATGATGCTCCATCCTCATTAATAAGCTCTGTGTTGTACATCTTTGTCTGATATGAAGCTGCCATACCTTGTCACCAATTATAGACTCTGAAAAGACCCATCTCATTATAGTACTTAAATTGCTTGTTCCTGAAGGTGATGCTTGGTGTGTCTCTTCTGCCTCTTTCCAACAGGAAAATCACCCTTGAAGTGAATAGATGTCAGTCAAAAGCCACAAAAGAAAAGCAAAAGGAATTAATAAAAAAACTAGCTAGAATATTTATCAGCTTATTGCACAGAGAAAAATATAGATCAGACAAATAAAATGCAAGCCTTAAAGAGATACTTAGGAACATTTTAATTTCATGAAACATATCTGTCCATGAATTTGGGACCAAGCAAATATTTGGAATGTGAATCGCACATGTGACCCAAAGTAGACTGTTTACCATTCTATCACTGTCATACTAAGGAATGGATGCAGTGTTTGAATACAGTTTTTCTCTGGTTCTCATTGCATGATTAAGTGGTAAGAAACTGAGCATCAAGCAAAAGAATTCTTGTTCTTGGATGGCATCACTCTGCACTACAAACCTGATCTACTGGGGGTTTTCAGTAAATTGCGATTGATCAGTAAACTGAGATATCAATTAATGAATTGTTAGACAGACTGGGCAAGAAAGGACATAGAATACTCTTCTGCCAAAGGAAAGGTAGCATATTAGGCTTATACATATGCAAAACACATTTGAAATGCATTCAAAGAACATTCATTCCCAGGTGCAATAAAGTTCTATTTATTCTATTCCATTTCAAAAGAAAAATTTTTTCACAAATTACCCTTACTAACAATAAACCCCATTATAAGCAAGTGTAGGGGGAAATGTTTATACTTTCTTTTTTGCCTCTTTGCTTTTGGAATGTATGAGTTTATGTGCAGGTTAAGCCAGTGGAGGCTATTTTAATCGTGGGGACTCTCCAAAGGAACTCTAGTTCAAATATCTGCCCCACACCTCCCCAGCTACAGAATTGAGTCAGCCAAGGGCAAGATGAAAAGGCTCACAGAAATCCTCAGAAACTAGCACACAGATTCTAGCTCAGGCTCTAGAACACAAATATATCCTACTCCTTTACAATGTATTTCAAAAGTGTTTATAGATTTTGCGGTATCATTCAACATGCCTCATTTGGAAAGAAAATGTTCAATATTAACACCATCAGACTTCCCCTTGACGAGAGGGTCAATAAATTATGCCTTCTTAAGAAGTCCACTTGGTCTAGTTAACTACATCCTCAAACACGGTGAGAATACACCATTTTCCTACAATATCCATATGATATCTATATGTATATATACATACATATATACATAGTATATATACACATATACAAGCTTTAAAAAAAATAACGAAGAGAAAAAAGATGATCAGATCAAATGGAGAGCACATATGTTGAAAAATACATGGCACAAGATATAACACATATCTCTAGATTCAGATTTGCTATTACTGCCATCATTTCTTCATGGCAATTTGAAGAATCTGATAATACATGATCTGAATCTGAGAGATGGAGAAAATTCTCCACTGTTCACTCCTGGACAAAAGAGCAATTGAATTCTGACATCTTTAATGAATTCAAAAGAGATTCTGATTAATTGGTATTTAGGAGCATTCTGGCCTCCTTTCAGAATATTTGAGAACTGAGAATATTATTATAATCAATAGCTTTTTACTATTACTCCACAAAGCTTATTGTAAACTGTAAAGAACCAAACACTTAAACGATCTTATTACTAACCCAGGTCCTCAAAGAGAAGTTATGACACATAAAACACATTTTGGCAGTAATTAGATATATGAATATTCTTTTTCTACTCTCTTATTTAGGCATTTTAAAAGGAAACTTAAGTATAAATCCAAAACACATTTTGGATTGAAGTTGAAGTCACATTTTCCCAGGTATCAAACAAACATAAAGGTGTAAGTGCTAAACATGATAAGGGCAAAAAACTAAATACATTTTATTTTTACTTAGCACAAAATATACAAGCTCTTTCTTTGAAAAAAGTTTAGCTTCTCTTTCAGATCCTGATGATAAGACCATTTTTAAAGTAGGCATACAGGGAAAGGTTTTCATCTTTTTATCTCTGATGCTGGTAGCACTATATTGCCAAGTAAAGAACATTTCAAACAAAGCTGGAGACATAACCCTCCCAGACTTCAGAATATCCTACAAAGCTACAGTAATCAAAACAGCCTGGTATTGGCACAAAAATAGGACATAGAGATCAATGGAACAGAATAGAGAGCCCAGAAATAAACTGACACACCTATGGTCAATTAATCTTTGACAAAGGAGGCAAGAATATACAGTGAAGAGAGTCTCATCAACAAGTGATGCTGGGAAAGCTGGACAGCTACATGCCAATCAGTGAAATTAGGACACTCCCTCGCACCATATACAAAAATATACTCAAAATGGTTTAAAGATCTAAATATAAGACATAATGCCATAAAACTTCTAGAAGGGAACAGAGGCAAAAAATTCTCTGACATAAATTACAGCCATATTCTCTTAAGTCAATCTTCCAAGGAAAAAGAAAAGCAAAAGTAAACAAATGGGAGCTAATCAAACTTAAAAGTTTTACACAGTGATGGAAACCATTGACAAAATTAAAAGATAATCTACAGACTGGGAGAAAATAGTTGCAAACAATGTGACCAACAAGGGCTTAATTTCTAAAATATACAAGCAGCTAATACAACTCAGTATCAAAAAACAAGCAACCTAATCAAAAAATGGGCAGAAGACCTAAACAGACATTTCTCCAAAGAAGACACACAGATGGCCAACAGGCACATGAAAAGATGCTCCACATCACTAATTATTAGAGACATGCAAATCAAAACTACAGTGAAGTATCACCACACATCAGTCAGAATGGCCAGCATCAAAAAGTGTATAAATAATAAATGCCGGAGAGGATGTGGAGAAAAGGGAACTCTTGTACATTGTTGATGGGAAGGTAAACTGGTAGCCACTAAGGAAAACAGTATGGATGTTCCTTAAAAAGCTAAAAATAGAGTGACCATATGATCCAGCAATTCCACTCCTGGGTATAAAACTAGAAATGACGAAAACTCTAAATAGAAAAGGTACATGCACTCCAATGTTTACAGTGGCATTATTTACAATAGCCATGATATGGAAACAACCCAAGTGCCCATCAACAGACAACTGGTGGTATATAAATATACAAGGAATATTACTCAGCCATAAAAAAGAAATACTGCTATTTGTAGCAACATGGATGGACCTAGAGAATATTATACTTAGTGAAGCAAGTCAGACAGAGAAAGACACATATTATATATTACTTATATGTGGAATCTAAAAAATAATACAGATCTATATACAAAACAAAAACAGACTCACAGACATAGAAAACAAACTTATGGTTACAAAAGGGGAAAGGGAGGGGAAGGATGAATTAGGAGTTTGGGATTAATAGATACAAACTACCATATATAAAGTAGATAAGCAACAAGGATTTACTATATAGCACAGAGAACTATATTCAGTATCTTGTAATAACCCATAATGGAAAATGATCTGAAATATGCAATTTTAATGTACACCTGAAACACAATATTATAAATTAACTATACTTCAAAAAAAAAAAAGAACATTTCAGTCACTACTATTTTATTTTATATATAAATTGTTTTTTAGACCATTAAGTAAAAGGAAATTTGTTGTCCCCTGTCTGGAAAAAAAATGCCAACTCAAAAATGACAACAAGAAAAGACATTAGACACAATTGGTGATTTTTATTTAAGAGAAAATAATATGAAGAACTGAGTTTAACTCAATGTTTATGACAGATATCAAAACAATCTCAGGGACCAAAACTTACACTTGAGTTTGTAAAAGGAGCAACCAGTGGTCTCATTATCACATGTGGCCCCTAATAACAAACTTGAGTTTTAAAGATGAAATGTGGAGACTCTTATTTCTTTTACTTCTCTTAAAACCACTTATCCTCATCTCCCCCCTTAGATTTCCAGTTTGTCCCATGTTCCCCCTATAACAGTAACTGTTTCCCTAGTCCCTCATGCTCCACTATGTGCCACCTTCTGTTTTTACCACTTTTTAGAAATGTGTACTTTCACTGAGGTGAGTTTGTCTTCACTACAAAAAGATACACGATCAGTCTCTGCAAATCTTCATAATGGGATAGGCCAGTATTAGATGCCTAATACTACAAAATACTCACAGTCTATGTCAAGTGTAAGTTTGGGTCCCTGAGACTGTTTTGATATCCATCATAAACACTGAGGTAAACTAGTTCTTCATAAACAGAGTATACTGATATCCATTCATTTCTCCCTAAGCCCAAATTATTTTGAAGCACATCCTACACATCTGGCTTCAGAGAACAGTCTGTAGTCAGAGGTGGAATTATTGAATATTTCTGAAGAGAAAAGATACAAAATTGAACTTTTTAAAATGAATGTTCTGTCAAGAGTAATAAAAATTAGAATAAAAAAAAAGCCAAAAAGTAGCAAGATTATAAATCACTGAGAGTAAACAAACAACCAGAGCCTGAAACATGGGTAATATTGGGAGAGTTGTGGCTATGTGCTAAGTGACAGATGAATAAATTCTTCCATTAAAAGGAGACAGTCACTGAATTGATGACCATTCTAACAAAGCTTCAGAAATAAGGAAAAAATTCAGAAGGTAAAAAATAATAAAACTAAAATCTGAAAATATCTTTTTAGAGCCCTCTTTCCATTCCTCTACTTCTCTAGGCCAAAAGTATGGCCACCTCAGAATCAGAGCTTTCTCTGTGAATAGAATGTCTATTGCCCTCTGAAGCACGGGTAGTGACTTTTTGAAAAGGAACATCTACTGGAGGTGGCTGTGCCCCCTTTTAAATCAGTGTCTAGCAGAGAAAGCTGTCAAGGTCTTGGACACCTTGTAGTTAATATTCAGCATTACTCCTCAAAGTCCTCAACAATCTTTATTTCCCAAGGCTTACTGTACAGAAGAATTTTTTGCGGGGGGAGAAGGCAGTTGGCTCAATTATCTACTTGTGACTTGTTTTATTTTATAAGTTATCCTCAGTTTTAATTTCCAAACATCTTTGCCTTTTGTACTCTTTCTACTTTTGTATCTTTAGAAACATACTATGTGATCATTAAGCTTAATTACTATGACTCTGCCTCAACCTACAGAATGAAAATACTTTTTATGTCTATCTACAGAGGTGAAGCATAACTATATAAGTTATGATTACTAAAGTTATGTTTCTAGGGAACTGTTTGTATTGAGTAACAGTGTCTGGACATTATGAAGTCCATTTTTGGAGGAGTTTTTAATCTGACAGTACTTAACAGCAAATGTTCTAATGGTTACTAAGAATGAGAGAGCAGCCAATGTGTTCAGAAAATCTAATCTGTCTCCCTTTCTATGATGTTAGCATCTATTGATCCTCAATGCATAGGTATATGAATTCACAGAGGCTTGCAAAATGGTGATATGTTAATCATTTTTTGGATTAATTAATTGGAACACATAAAGAGATACTTCTCCTTATCTACTATTTGGAAGGATACATGTTTGATTCTTTTTCTTTTTTACCTGTTTTCAAGATAATGGTTTCTTATCATCTTCTGAAGAAACTAATTATTAGTTTAAAATATTATTATTGAGTTCATGTATTCAAATATATGTATTTCAATCTGTTGTAATCAATATTCTTACAGAGTTAAGTTGTCTTATCTTTGGTCAGTAGAAGCCTCTTCATGTAGCTCCTGTGTTTCTTTGGTATGACTAGCAGTTTTTGATAGTTTTCAATCTTTCTAGTATGAAAGATGATCCAAACTCATCTGGCACAATTCCTACTAGAGACATGGAATCATCTTTTTTTTTTTTTTCAAGACATCTTGATTTCTCTTAGTAGAAAATCATATTACCAGATCACAATCTGGTATGAGAGATGCTACTGAATGTGTTATTATTCTTAGACCTTTTCAGTAGTAGCAAGAGATATAATATATAAATGGATTAAATTATATCTTATTTTAAAATATAATACTTCCATAAATTCACATTGATATTTTTAATTCAAAAACAGAACAATGAGGATTTAATTTAACTTCCTCTAAATTATCATTACATTTGCTTTCTCACGCAAAGTATGCTTTATCTATCCATACAAGCCCCAAAGTGCCAGTGGAATAATACTAATGCTATCACTCCAATATGATCATGAGAAACATTTCTTTTTCCATTTGGTTATCTACATTCTCCCACATTTTATTAAATATAATATATTGTAATTGGTGGAGTGTATAGTCATTAAATGCCAAATATATCTTTTTAACCTTTATTTAATCTTAATTCTACAACTGTATTTTTTTCTCACAACCAGTTCCATATTCATGCTTTCACAGTAATTTTCTAAGAGTATTTTAATCCAGAAAAAAAATACTTGTCAAAATAATAAGTATTAAATTTGTGATTAAATCTGTGAACTTCACACTTGATATTCCCTGAATTTTTTATGGAGATTTTATTTCATAAACCCAGGTTGTACCTCAGTATATGAAAGAATAGCTGGAATTACAAAGATTATTAAACCACCATCGAAACCTTATGATTTCATAATATATCTACAGAAAATCCTGTGCTGCTGCCTTTTTGCTTTTAGAAATCTTAAGAACAGCCCCTGACATCCTGACATTCTCTTCCCTAGGTCGGTCAGCAAGGGCGGCAACTTGCTCTTCACTAGGTTGTTTGCGCAGCAGGTCTATCCCTTACTCTGTGCGACAGCTGAATTCCACGTATCTTGTTTGGGAGAAGTACATTTTAATAGCCTCCTCCTGTCTCTTTCAGAGTCTCTGGGTCTGAGATTCTCTGCCTGTTTTGGACACGCCCTACTCTGATCCTGCCAGAGCCTTCCCAAGGACAGACTGTGCTTTTTTCATGTATACGGGCCCCACTGTTGGCTCAAAGTCACAGCCCACTTGAATTTTAATAAAGATTCATAGGCAGTTGTTATGAAACAAACAGCATAATGACACCCAGACAGGCTGCAGAATTATTTTTAGCCAGATGATGTGTGTGGCCCATGCCTCAGGCCCACCAACTGATAATAATAGTAACACTATGCAGTAAGTAAAGAGAACATTTTCCACAAAATTGCATAAATCATAAAATGTTTCCTGCCATCCTTCCGCATCCTGCCCACCTTCCTCTCCACGCCATCAGGAGCTGCAGGGCTCCGTATTGACTCCCTTGCAGAATTCAGTAACTATCTAAAGAAAAATTAATACTTAATTGTGCTGAAGTATTCATTAAAGGAAAATGAGGGGTGGCATTACACATGTACTATAAAAATTGCCAAGCTTTACACAGTTTTGAAAACTATACCCAAATTTGTTTGCCTTTTTAAAACAGAGTCAGAAATGAATTCTTTCATATTAGACATACAAATTAATATGTAGTAGCAGCACAGGATCAGAATTAATGTACTTCAGCAAAGAGCTATCTGTCAAGCTGAAAACACTTAGAGGGAAAGGACCATTCATGGAAACTTAAGGACATCACTATCATAAGGAAGATAAAGAAGTCCTTTATGAACAGTGTTACGTTAGGCTATTGATAAATTTAGATTGCCCACACTGCTTCCAAATCTTCGAAATCAAAGAGCCCAAATTTCAGTTTCATCCAGTAAAGAAGCTAATTTTTTTAAAGCTCAGTTTGCTCTCCCATGTACTGTTGAGAACTGCAAAATTGGCTAAATATGGAAACCATTTAAAGGAATCTTATTAAAAATCCAACGTCCTAAAATTGAACCTTAAGTGAACTCCGGCATCAGAGGAAACCAGCAAAGTGAGACGAATATTTAGTGCAAGACAGATTACAGAGGAGGTTATAGTATAAAGATTTGACATAGAAAATATTTTAAATCTGTACATTTAATTTCTACATTTCCCCAAATTTTGTAAAAAGACACAATTAAAACTCACAGAGGACAGGTGGTGTGACAGAATCAGGTACATCTGGGTCAAAGTCCTGGCTCAGCCCCTCACAATGCCTCACCTTGGGTGATTTTTATCTTTTTCTCCCCTAGTTTCCCTAGCTACAAAAAATAGCAAGCAAGTAAGAAGCAACACAGTGTTGTTTTTTTCTTTTTTCTATCTAGAAACAAAGAGAGAAAAACAAGAAAGCGACTTATAATAAGACTATTTCAGCTAAGTCTTTGTTTTGTTTCTTTAAAAAGATTACACTGATATCAGTTTTTCTCTATTTCATATATTCAAGAATGTTTGCTTTCTTTTATCTCTTCTCAATTTTTGATTCCTAAGTATTCCTATTCTTATCCATGCTTGTATTTTTTGTGCTTTTCTTTGACTCATCGTTATTTACATCCAGCTCTAAGGACTTCATTTCTATCCATGCCCAGTTACTCTCACTTACATTTTAATGATGAAAAAGAACAATACCAAATTCCCGTTTTCTCTGTATCAGCTGAAGTTTCATACTACCCTAACTTCTAATTTCCTCTCAAAAAGTGTGAATCAGTGACATGCTGAGAAACATACACATTTCAAGCTTTGTCAGACTCATCAGAATAATGAAGAAAGT
Source organism: Camelus bactrianus (assembly GCF_048773025.1). Lineage (NCBI taxonomy): Eukaryota > Metazoa > Chordata > Mammalia > Artiodactyla > Camelidae > Camelus > Camelus bactrianus. The sequence goes on from NC_133541.1 coordinate 61,910,043, forward strand.
AAATATGTATGCTTTCTCCTTTTTCTAACTCCAGCTGCTGATCTAGATGCCAATAACCCTTATGGTTACTAAATTTTATTGTGGGTCCAGATCACATTTACTCCTATACCTTAGAAGTTTAGGTATTACAGATTTTCCACTGTGTCTTAGAGCATCTTCTTTAATCTTAAACTATTATATGTTTAAGAAGTTGAAGTTGAGAAAATTGCCTCAATAAGATAGGAATGGTAGGAAAATACTGATGATTTCTAAACGTCTGAAATTCATTTTGAGAAGGCTGATAAACATTCGCTTTATAAAAAGTCCACACCAATGCCTGTGTCCCAACACATGCTACTTATAGTAAGAGATTCTTCATTGGCACAAGCCTTTCTTGTAATTGCAGGAGAAGACAACATTTCTGAGGTCAGTGGTATCCCCTCATTTTTAATACTCAAATCCAAAGGCAGAACAACTTCCTATGCTTAGGCTTTACAAAAATATACATACTCCAAATAGAAATGAAAACAAGTAAATTAGATACAAATCAACAAATTAAAAATAATTAATAGCAAGGACAAAATCTGCTGACTAGTAACCAGTTTCAATTAAGTTGGTAAAGATACTGACAATTCTATTATCAATCATTGCCCATGAGGTTCTTGCTTTGCTCCAATTCACTTGAAGGTGAATTTGTTTAATATTTTTAATAGGACTTATCATACTATATTTTGAGTTTTGGTGCTTATTTAAGTTTTCCTCAGTAGACTTTGAGGCTTTTGAGAAAAGTGTTTTTTGTTTTTTTTTATTCTTTATCCATACATATCATAGTTTAGTGAGTAGGAAGTAATAGGAGTAGCAGGGCAAATATAATAATAACTACCACCCTGGGGGCTCCTATATTATGTCACAAATTATGCTGAATATTTTATATACTATATCAGTGGCTCCTTATTGCAGCCACATCAGACAAGTATCAGTAACTCCATTTTTCATATGAAAAATTAAGTCTTATACAGGTTAATTGAACTGCTCATGTTCACATTGCTTATAAGATAATATTTAAGCTCAAATTTAATCACTAAATAATAAGTAGTGATCTTTATTAAATGAATAAATAAATGTATGAATGTATTAACATAGGGGTATGTACATATAAATACATTCTCTATATATCTGTACAATTTTACTCTCCTTTAAATATAATTTTCAGGTACATATAAAGATGTTTTAGTTGGGGATGAGGAGAAATTGGATTCTGCCTTCTCTGTCTTTTTTTTTTATTATTATGTGCTCAGTGAAAACCAATACCTACCATGGAGTATAGGTAGTGATCACCAGTGTTAAAAGAGAAAACAAAATTACTCTGTCCCATAATCTATCTGCAAAGGCTCAAGGTAACAGAAGAATCAGTTATGATACACTGATTTTAGACATGATTTTGGAGGGGGGATGATAATCAGATTCATACTTGAAGGCAAACCGTAAGAACAACAGGTGTTCCTGCTGCTCCTGAAGAGAAGACACTGACTAGCACAGAAAATGCATCATCAGCCAAATCCTCTCCTGTTACATTAATATACAAGACACAAGACAGTCTCTTTGAGGCAACAATTCCTTTTAGGAAATGAAATAAATCGTCTCAGCATAAAACACCACAATCTCTCTGTGAACAAGAGTGACAGTATTGCCCAAGACGCTTGAAAAATATTCCCTCCCATCCTGGACACCTTCATTCAAGGAAATACCTGTCAGATCATTGTTCCACGTCTCTTTTTTGTCTTATCAAAAAGCGCATCTAGCAGTTTTAGGAAGATAGTACTCACGTGCTTTTTGGCTACGTTCTTCCTTGTCAGACATCTAAAAAAAACAAACAAACAAACACAAAGACTCTAGATTAGAAAGAAATAGAGATTAGAAAGTAATGTCAAAGAATGGCATGGGAGTCATTCACTGCCTTACAAACTAAAGGCTTGAAGGGGTCAAAAATAACCCTCCTGTTTCTTCCTTCTAAGGACCAGCACTCTTAGCAGTTCTTACAGTTGGGTGTAATATATCTTCCATAGAAGGACATTAAAAAAAAATCCAAGAAGGATGTGAGCATAAACAATTCTGCAACAGCTAAATGAGAAGATATTGGGGGAAGCTCACCCCAAATTTCTATTAGAGGACTTCAGCTCTAAAAATCAGTGGAGCAAACATTTAACCCATCAATGCAGCAAATAATATTCTATATGTAAAGAATGAAAAAAGTGGCTTTAAAGACATTGTGCTCTGCCTCAATCTCTCTGTATGCAGCCCACTGTTGATTTTTTTTTTAAAGAAAAGTCCTTTCAAAGCTACTTTCATTTGATGAGGAGAAATGTTATATACTTCTACTTCCATGTTTAAAGTAACTGTCCAATAAAGCTGAACAGCCCAATGTCCTGTGGTATAAATGCAGTGAAAAGCAAAGCAAAGTTAAGAAAATGAAAATGTACGTGCATGTAGGAATCAAAAGAATATCATATTACAAGAGAAATAATGAATTGAAATCAACATCTTAAAATTTTTTTAAAGTATCCAGGAACATAGTAGGTTTGTAATATCTGTCATTGCTTTGTGAGATCTTGCTACAGGTGCATAATTTAATCATTCCACCTGAAGTGTCAGGCACATAAAGGTATTATTAGTTATGAGTGAATAGCAGTTTAACTTGAAATAGGAAACTTGATTTTTTAAAACAGATAAAATTGAAGTGAATAATTTTATAGTTTTAAATAAACACATTTCTTGCTATTTTAACTTCAGCCAAGGTGATCTTCCAACATGTATGACAACATTTATTTTGAGACCTATTAAGTTTTAACTTTTGGAGAAAGACAAGTGCAATACATTACAGAGATTTCTAAGCTTTAAAATTCCTACTGAGAATCAATTTTAGGAATGGATAGAGATTGAAATCAATTTGGTAAATGTATATTCAGTGACTACTGTATGTCAAGCATCATTAGACGTGAATAGAAAGATACGGATAAGCCCCAGTTCCTACTCTCAAGGATCTTACGGACTAATGGATGTGACACACATTATATAAATGCTTTATGTACAATAGGTTAAATGCTAGGGTAGGTGTACGTATGGTGTTCAAAGACAGAACAGATAAGGGGGTAATTAATTCTAACTGAGCAGTAAAAGTTTCTAAAGGAAGTGGTAGCTAAGCTGAATTCTAAAGGAAAAGTAGCTGTTCTATAAACAAAGAATGAAAGTTATTTGTATCAGACTAAAGAGTATATGAAAAGAGACTGACATATGGAATAGAATAATTAGAAGACTATATAAAACAAATATTTTTAGAGTATGATTAAGAGCTTGGGCTCTGAGAAAGACTGCTTGCATATGAATTCTGACTCCAGTATTTACAAGGTGCACTTAAACTCTACATGGCTCAGTTTTCCCTGTATATAATAGGGTTATTAATAGTACCTAACTCATAGAATTTCTGGGGAGACTGAATTAGTTAATATTCGTAAAGCACTTAGAACATTACCAGCCTTATGGTAAGAACTCCACAAACCATATCTTGTTATGGCAAAGACCCTCTATCAACTATTGTGGAAGCTACCATAACTTGTAAAACACACTCTTTTAGTAACAAATAAAAATAACAACAGCATATCAATTACTTTTAAAGACATTAAATGAATATTACTAAGGTACTGGTGCGTTCCACACCCATTTAGGAAGTAAAAGTGATCATAATTACCATGATAGCAAATAAGACAAATTTTTAAAAATATAACCTCCCCACATATATAAAATACGTATGTGTATTTAAGACTTTGAGGAGTGTTGTAGAAAAAGAAGTCTAAAATAACCAGTTTCCCTTTCAGAGAGTAAAGGGGCCTTTTCTGAGCAAATACCAGTGCCACCTCTCTATCTGTGAGCATTAACCATGTCTGGGAATAAATGGGTGAGAAGAGGCCAGCCATAGCCAGAACTCTGCTAGGGCAGCAAGACACACAGCAGAGCTTTACAGTGCACAAGGCGGCAAGATGGACTGGGATCCGCTGGCTTCGCAGCCTCAGAGCGGTACCCCAGCCAGGCGGCGCTCCCCAGGAGAGCTCTGCTGCAGGCGTGGTGGCCCAGAGCGCTACGGGCTGGGCTGGAGGTCGGGGTGGGGGTGGGGTCTTCGTAGACTGTGGTGCTTCAAACTCGGATTTCCTGCAATCACTCACGACAGACTGCACTCTGAGGACATCTGAAACCAGAGGTAAACGAAAACTCCAGCTGCAATCCAGACACACTCCACCTGAATTCTTATTTGGAGCAAAACAATGAACTCCACACCCTAGTGACCTGACAAAGAGATGTGCCCTCTCTCAGTAAAATCATTTTTACTTCAAATTCCTTGGTTCATCTAAACACACAATTCTACATATTGTCAAAAATGAAAGTATATGAAAAGAAAAATAAATATATAGAAGCAAATTCACAAACAAATCAGATATTGGAGTTAGAAGATTATAGACTTTAAAATTATAAATATGTTAAAGAAGTTACAAAAAAAGATGGACCAAATAGGAAAAAAAAAATCCACTTCTCAATAGAGAAATGGAATCTCTAAAGATCAAAGTGACATTCTAGAATGGAAATTATTTTTTAAAGATCTGAAATTAAGAAAGTATTGGAAATAGTGCTTAATTTCAAATTAAGTATACTAGAAGAAAGGTCAGTGAACTTGAAAATAGGTCAATAGAAATTACCCAAACTGAAGCACATGGAGAAAAAAGCTTAAAAAAAAGAATCTAAGAACACTTATAAAGAACATGTAGAACAATATAACATTTGTGTAACCAGAGTTCCCCTCCCCAAAAAGAGAATAATCTTAAAGACTGAACAACCTAGTTATTTAAAATACCCACTAAACTCATGTAAGATAAGCACAAATAAAACTGTATTTCATTATACTCAAATCACTAAAGACCAAATTTAAAGGAAAAAATTTCTTAAAACTAGAATGAGAACAAAGACACTCCACACATAGAAGAACAACAAAAAGATGACTGGAATCTCACCAGAAATAATGCAACTTTCAAGTTAATGAAATGTCATCTCTGAATTGATGAAAGAAAAAGAAATGTTAATCAAAATATTCTATACCTAGCAAAAATCTCATTCAAAAAAATACTAAACATAGACATTTTGAAACAAAGACTGAGAAAATATATTGTCAGTAAATCACACTATGAGATATACTAAAGGAAAATACTAAAGAAAGTTCTTCAAGCTGAGAAGAAATGATCATACATAAATTATCCATTTCTGTTTCTCTTCATTTGTTGCTGTGGATTCAAGTTACCATGAAGTGTCATTTTTCAGTATAGATTTTTTCCATTCACTTCATTTTGGCTGTTATTGTTACATATATTTCTATGTGTAATATATATATAAAGCAATAGATATCTTTATATATATGTATAATTTTATACAATTGATATTTAAATCAATTAAGAGAAGAAAAGGAAGAAATAAGCAATTATACTATCTTTTATAATTGCCTACATAATTACATTAACTGATTCTTGTTTCTTCATGTGGGTTTAAATTACTGTCTTGTGTTACTTGTCAGCCTGAAAAATTTATTTTAGTGTTTCTTCTAAGGTGAGGGTGCTAACAACAAATTTTCTAAGTTTTTGTTCACCTGGAAATGTCTTAACTTTGCCATCTTTTTTTAAAATATTTTTTATTGATTTATAATCATTTCACAATGTTGTGTCAAATTACAGTGTAGAGCACAATTTTTCAGTTATACATGAATATATATATATATATATTCATTGTCACATTTTTTTCTCTGTGAGCTACCATAAGATCTTGTATATATTTCCCTGTGCTATACATTATAATCTTGTTTATCTATTCTATAATTTTGAAATCCCAGTATATCTCTTCCCACCCCCCATCCCCTTGACAACCACAGGTTTGTATTCTATGTCTGTGAGTCTATTTCTGTTTGTATTTATGCTTTGTTTGCTTTTTTTTTTTTTTTTTAGATTCCACATATTAGCGATCTCATATGGTATTTTTCTTTCTCTTTCTGGCTTACTTCACTTAGAATGACATTCTCCAGGAGTATCCATGTTGCTGCAAATGGCGCTATGTTGTCGGTTTTTATGGCTGAATAGTATTCTATTGTATAAATATACCACCTCTTCTTTATCCAGTCATCTGTTGATGGACATTTAGGCTGTTTCCATGTCTTGGCTATTGTAAATAATGCTGCTATGAACATTGGAGTGCACATGTCATCCTGAAGTAGGGTTCCTTCTGGATATATGCCCAGGAGCAAGATTCCTGTGTCACATGGTAAGTCTATTCCTAGTCTTTTGAGGAATCTTCATACTGTTTTCCACAGTGGCTGCACCAAAGTGCATTCCCACCAGCAGTGTAGGAGGGTTCCCCTTTCGCCACAGCCTCTCCAGCATTTGTCATTTGTGGATTTTTGAATGATGGCCATTCTGATTGGTGTGAGGTGATACCTCATTGTAGTTTTGATTTGCATTTCTCTGATAATTAATGATATTGAGCATTTTTTCATGTGCCTATTGATCATTTGTATGTCTTCCTTGGATAATTGCTTGTTTAGGTCTTCTGCCCATTTTTGGATTGGGGTGTTTATTTTTTTCTTATTAAGTCGTGTGAGCTGCTTATATATTCTGGAGATCAAGCCTTTGTCGGTTTCATTTGCAAACATTTTTTCCCATTCCGTAGGTTGTCTTTTTGTTTTACTTATTGTTTCCTTTGCTGTGCAGAAGCTTTTAAGTTTCATTAGGTCCCATTTGTTTATTCTTGCTTTTATTTCTTCTAGGAGAAAGTTTTTAAGATGTATGTCAGATAATGTTTTGCCTATATTTTCCTCTAGGAGGTTTATTGTATCTTGTCTTATGTTTAAGTCTTTGATCCATTTTGAGTTGATTTTTGTGTATGGTGTAAGGGAGTGTTCTAGCTTCACTGTTTTACATGCTGCTGTCCAGTTTTCCCAACACCATTTGCTAAAGAGACTGTCTTTATTCCATTGTATATTCTTGCCTCCTTTGTCGAAGATTAGTTGACCAAAAGTTTGTGGGTTCATTTCTGGGCTCTGTATTCTGTTCCATTTTTGCCATCATTTTTGAAAGATAATTTTTCTGCATGTGAAATTCTTGATTCACAGTTTGTTTTCAATACTTTGAGTGTATCTCCTCAAAATCTTTTTGTCTCCATTATTTCTGATGATAAATCAGCTGTTAACCTCATTGGGTTTCCCTTACATGTCATGAGTAATTTTGTTTTCACTGCTTCCTAGGGTTTCTCTCTGTTCTTATCTATCAACATTTTGAATACTACCTGGAATTCATAGAGCTTCTTGGATGTTTAGATTAATGTTTCTCATCCAATTTGTCCAGTATTTAGTCATTATTTCTTAAAATATTTTTTTCTGCTCCTTTCTCTTTCTGCTCTCCTCTGATGCTCTCATTATTTATGATGGTACATGTAATAGTGTCCCATATTTCTCCAAGACTTTCTATTATTCATTCTTTTCTTCCCTCTCTGTTTTCAAGTTACATAATCTGTATAGATCTCTATTTAAGTTCATTGATTCCTTTGTCAGCTGAAATCTACTGATGAATCCATTCAGTAATTTTTATTACTTCATTTCAGTTACTGTATTTCCATTTCAGCCTTACCATTTAAAAATCATTTCTTTTTATGGATATTTTCTACTTCATAAGACACTGTCATTATATCCTTCTTTAATTCTTTAAACATAGTTTTCTTTAGTTCTTTGAATCTATAGTGTTTTGAGGACTGCTAAGTCCAACATCCGAGCCCTCTCAAAGGCAGTTTCTATTTTCTGCATTTCTTTATCTTTATATGCGTCACACTTTCTTGTGCCTTTATACGTCTTGGGCATTACTATTTTAATTCCTTTTTTTTTTTTGCACTGTTTATGCATGTTTTTGGACATATAGTATACAGTGTGAGTTTGATATTGCTCAGAAAATTACATCCTAATAAAGAGAAACAACTTAAAAGTCTGTAGTCATGTCTTCATATGCTACTGTCAAAAAACTACAAAATAATTATTGCTGCTAGGAACTTATACAGGAAAAAATAGAAAAATTTTATTATTTTAACCTCCATGAATTCTCTCCGTATAGCATAAGCCAGTAAGACAAATTTTTCAATACTAGTACTGGGGATATATCCTTATATAGTTCCTTGGGATGTATCTAGAAACTTCTCCATGCAATCACATTCCTAGCCTGTTAATTCCAGGGCTCCTGGACCCTTTCCTTATATCTGTGAACTAGTCTAAATATTCATTTTTGACCTGTTTTATACTACACGATGAGCACTTAACTTGGTTACCTTCCTTGACACTAGTACTGGCCTTGATTGTGACCAGGGGTTTATGGTTCACCCATGGACACATCTAATTCAGACACTGAACTTCACCATTTTGATATTTTGAGGTATTTTGTCTTTCTGTGTATCAGACGTGGCTTTCATTTCTAGCATTTTTGTTTTTCAAGTTGGTTTTATGGTTTAACAAGAAAATTTCACAGCATATATTTTATCAAATTGTATTTACTTAGGGAAAAAAGAAGATGATTGATAAAAACTACAAGTGGTAAAAATTACTTGGGTAACATCAGTGTTATGTCTGTAGATAGTATTTAACTTGGCAATGTCCTAAATAGCCAATTTTGTCTCTTCCAAGAAAAAGATATAACATTTCCAAGATTGCATTAGCCTTTCTGTCATTCATTCAGGGGGTAGTTTAGCAGTTTTTTCAGTCCTGCATAATAGCATACTAGGATTTCTTTAATACAAGTTCTTTTGGGACCAAAAGTTGTTAATTTCCCAAGAAATACAGAAGAAAAATGTGAGCAAATGGCAAAAGGAACTACACACCTAGATAAAAAGGCTAAATAGTGTGAAGATGTCAATTCTCCTCAAGTTAATCTATGAATTTAATACAACCATAAAGAAAATACTAGACAGTTTGCTTTTTCATATCTGACAAAATTGTTCAAAGGACTTTGTGGAGGATATATATGAGACGCTAGCTGTGAAATATTTGAGAAGTAACATTATGGAATATGTAAAAATTACTTTAAAGACTTAATAAATAAAAGAATAAAGCAGAAATAGATCAATGGTAAAGATGAGAAAGATCAGAAACAGATAAAAATATATTTAATAATTGAGGATATAATAAATATTGTATGCCAAATCAGTGGAAAAAGAATTCAGTAGCATTGCAAAAATTGTTAATCATTAGTAAAAAAATAAAATTGGATTCCTATGTTGCATCATACATCAAAATTCTAGATGAATTAAAGATATAATACAAATATTAGAATGAATACAGATGTTAATTATGTAACTTGGAATGGAAAACATATTATTTATGATACCACCTAAATAGAAAGTATGAAGGAAATGATTATTGGACTCCTCTATATAAAAATAAAAAGTAAAAAGCCCCATAATTGCTGCATATCTGAGGGCAATGAATCAATGGAACTAATATGCAAATATTTCTCACAAATCAAGAAAAAGTCGCCAGTAAATATTTGGACAAAGAAAGAAGATCAAAAATTAATGAAAAAGGAAGTACAAAGGAAAACATTCCACATTACCAGTAATTAGTAAATGCAAATTAAAACAATGAAAAAAAAATATATTGCCTTTCAAGTTGGAAATGACATAAGTTTTACAATACCCAAGGGGATGTAAATCAGTACAGTTTTTAAGAGACTTGATCACACACATATGAAAAATGTTAAAATATATATTATTCATCCACCTAATAGTTTTATTTCCAGAAATCTCTCATAAGGAATAATCAAGAAAGTATGATAGATTTAGGTCTGAGAACACTTATTGTTTCCAACAGTGAAAAACTGGAAGTACCTTAAAAGGAGTGATTAAACAGAGTGTGGTACAAAGATAAAACGAATAATAGGTAGCCACTAAAAATAAAATCCTAGATATTAGTGCCCTATAACATGAAAATATTTGTGTTAAAACATACAATGTAATCCAACTAAAATGTGTTTGTGTGTGTATGTTCAATTAACAGTGAAGACATGATTTTTTTCTCCTTTTGTCTACCTGCATTTATGAACATTTTAACAACATGTAAAATGAGGGGGAAGAGCTACTGCTAAATTAATTATTAGTATGTGCCTTCATCATTAAATTCAGATTTCTGAGTGAGTAGTGTTTCTGTGTACTTGTGCTTCTGTGACAGAGTCTGGATAACAGTAGATTTAATCTCAATCAAATCTTGCAGGGATTTTATCTTACCTTCCTGCCCACTTGAAACATAGTACAGTGCTTTAAACAAAGCAGCATATTTCCAAATTCCTTTTCCTGAATTAAACTTCCTCTATTTTGCTTTTACCTTTGACACACTCAGTTCTCCTTTAGTCTTAGTAGATTGCCTAGAGGTAGGGGATGGAGACAGCTTCTCCATGTTCCACTGCTGATTCTTCATTTTGTTTCGCTAGAGACCCAGGCAATGATTACAACCTTGAAAACTCCACTGCTCTTCTGTTGCTTCAAGGGTGGTATTTTGTTCTTTAATTAGAATATAAGCTTCTTGAGCAGTAGAACAATGCAATGTTTTTAGATCTTTTTCTTCTCTAATGATAACTGTGTTTTAAACAGAATGGACAAAGAAAGCAGACACTTGGGGAAGAAAATCAAGAAATGGATCAGAAAATATCAGTTTCTCTTGAATACTTTCCTACTTCCACAGCAGGAATTTAGCACTCACTCTTTATCTGTGCTCCCCTGGTACATGATATGATGTGTATATTGTATTTTCTCCTCTTTATAATAATTTCTTATATACATACCTCCCAACTCTGCCAGAAGTAAATGCTTTGAGATTAGGGCATTTGTTTTACTGCATCTCTATATTTTCAATCCTCATGGTCAGTCAGGCCTTTGAAATTACTGTTTTTTTCATTTATATAACGAAAATAATACTATCTACTAAAAGTTATTGGAAGAATCAGATAAGTAGAACATGCTGTATCGTTTCCCCCCCAAAAAATATACTAAATGCTCGATAAATACACACAAATGATTTAATCTTAACATTTTTACTGAACACAAATGAATTTATTATGTGTAAAAGATTCTATCTGTAAAAAAATCTTTACCAGGCTTAGGCAGCTTGTGTGTTCTTTATCCTTACTTTAACTTCCTTCCCAAACATGCTATCACTGGCGGTGGTACACTTTTACATCTTTTGTAAAGAGACCATACTCTCATTCTTAATATTCATATATACAGAAATTTGGCAGTTTTTCTTTCTTTATTAGATTGTGATGATCTCCAGAACACATTGTTCTGTTCATATTTGTGGCCTCTGGATTAAAAGATGTGCCTAAGTTAGTGTCTAACACATGTCAGGTGCCTAATATTTTTTTTGAATAAAAGAAAGAAAAAGAACTATGAATAAAAACTTTAAAATGCATTTATGCCCTATCCCAAAGTATGGAATAAATACTGGCATAGTTCACAGCATTAGAAATGCTATGCAAACAGTTTATACACATTGTACTATGAACACTGATCCAGTCAGCCCTCTGGGTTCTGTTTTCCTAGTCTTTGTCCCGGAACTGAACTTTGGCAGGTAGGAAGTATACTCTAGTTATTCACTTTTATCCTGTGGAAGGAAGACCATGGGATTTCAAAATTAATTTAGACAGATATGACAAATGGGGGTTGCCATTTCGCACCTAGAGCGTGAATATTTCAATGGCAAAGAGTCAGCAACTGTTAATTAAAAATGGGTATTGTTAATTGGGCCCAGTGTTGTGGTTTTGTCAGCAGCTTCAGACCCTTTCAAACGTATTTCAGCAGATCCTTATGGGCTGGTAAGATAAATGTCTTTTCTTTCTGGTGTGGATGATAGCAATTATGACCCTGATTTTTTTCCTTCATTATATTAGTTCTACAGGTGTATATAATTTTATAAAGTGGAGAAACTCACAAGGACTGAAATTTAGCTCAACAGTCCTCCCTTTATCTCAATCCAAAATATTTATTAAACACAGCTATATGACATATTTATTCACATCACAATCTTACACAACATGGAGATGGAGCCATAATTTTGGAAGATACTTTTCACACAAAAAGAAAAAATACTGCTTAAAATGTAGACATATCAGAAATAAAACAAGAAAGGTTTGTTTTCTTCTACATTATTATAATGTACAAATGTTTAATCCTCCAATTTATTTTTTAACCACCAAAATGTGTAACTGACACGATGTAATATTTTCATGGGTAAATAGTATTTGTGTAGACCAAAGAAAAAAAATGATAGAAGGAATTGTGTATTGGAACAGAATATTAACTGGGCCAATTTTAACCTAATAATCCCATGAACACCAATTAAAACAAAACAAAAAACTCAAGTATACATTTGGAGGTTAAATTCCACTCTCAAATTATTTCTTGTTTCAAGTAGGTTAACTTTAGAATTATACAACAATATCTCCATGTTTCTAATGAATACGAGGAAGCTAATTGGAGTGTGTGCACATAGGGGATATTTGAGGAAGAGAGGACCACACGAAGAGCTAGTTACTCAAGATAACTCGTCCATTTTGTTTTTTCTACTCCCTAGTATTCTCTGATTCAATTGTTTTGGGAGTCAGTGGCCAATACACTACAGAAAGAGATACCCCAAAGCCACTCTGAATGTGCACATCTGAAGATACAACATTCTTCTCCATTACTGGTTAAATATCAGTTAAGCTAAGTAAATATCATTAACATGGTGAGACATTCAAGTTCAATAGTGCAAATGCTCAGAGGCCTTGCCTAGCCCTCAGTCTAAATTAGGCAAATTCCTCTTAAATCTATCATAGATCCTTTTAATTTCCTTTACAAAATTTTTCACGATTTTAATTACATAAACACACTCACACATACATATACTATACTGAAAGCTCTGTAAAATAAAGTTGCACATTACCTTTATTTATGCATATCCGTGTATCTGCTATGAACTTGGGGTTCAGTAATCTTTTACGGAATGAATGTATGAAAAAAAGAACGAAATGACAATGGGAATTCTGGGATGTTGTTCTAGTCTGAGAAACTTGAAAACTATAGGTTAATATTACTAGCATTATTTGCTTACAATTATTACCTAAATCACTACAAAAATTATACAGAAATGATGTAAACTATGAAAGAAACTATCTTGAGGGATCTGACCTATATTTCAATCAAAGTAGAACTAGATACTGTTGTAATTCTTAGAATTTTTATTTACAAACTTGGTCCAAAACAAAATGAAACAAAGCACTAACACCATGAACAAATGAAGAAGATTCTTACAATAAATATCAGAATCAATTTCTCTGCCAATTTATGATAATAAATAGTGCCTAAATTTAAAACATGATCTCCCCTCCTCTCACACACAACAAAACACACCTTCACAAAAAGCACTGTTACTCGTTTTCATTTTACTCTTCTACAGTTACAAATAAACATCAAATACAAACAAGCCCTTCCCAATAGGGTTTAGGAACAGAAAACCTCCTGAAGCTATCAAAATAATTTAGCTAATGTGTGACCTAAAATTTCTAGTCCTAGAAGTGTGCATGCTGTTAAATACTTACTCAATTTCTGACTTCTAGGAGCTTCTAGCAATTAATACCAAAGTAAGGGTGACTTTTTTTTTTTCTAGTCTGAAGATTTATTTGTTAGAAAACCACTAACTCATTTTCTTTTCACTACTGACAGCTATCAGATAATAACTATTGGTCTACATCAGGCTGGTTTGTGTTTAATCTTTTTATCTAGAAGGGAAAGATTCCACATCCTATTACCAATGCCCTGAGCCAAAAGAGACCTCAAAATAGACCTACTCATAACTGAGCCCTGGTGACCAGAAATATGGTGATAAATGTTGAACTGAAAAGGTAGGACTTCATAAAGCTTTTGTCTATAATCCTCAAAGTAGAGTAGTTGGTTCTGCAGCAGAGTTAATTAGCATACATGTGGAAGCAGTTTATGGATGCAGTTTAATCCCAAACAAATGTGAAAATAAGCTCACATTGTTTTGTAGAATGATTTACATTCATTATCATCTACTTAAAAAAAACAACATGCTTTAAAAAAAATCATTATTCCTTCCAGAGAATCAGAATAAAGCATTTCCATATTTGTACTTTTGAAAATTATATATTTCCAGGCAAGGTTATATTTCCTCAAATCAAAATGAAGTGGAAGCTTTTGTCTAAATCTACGGTTTCCAAACTTCATCCAGATACAGAAAGATTACTGAATAACACAGGATTCATGAAGTGAATCAACAGATTTAACTGACTGCTCATCACCAGAAAACCAAACCTGCTTTACTTGCTTCTATAAGATACATTTTCAGACATCATTAAATGAGATCTCTAAAAAAGGTGCATGAAGGAAGTAGCTCTAATACTCATTACTCTGAGAAGGAAAAACAAGGCTTATATTTTAACATGGTTTATAAAACTGTCACATTATTTGTTTGTGATGACGGTTTTCAGTGGACAGAATTTGACCAGAGATATAGTTGTACCTTATAGTTGTAATGATGAATCATACTATAATGAAGTTTGACTGCTCATAGGAATCTAACATCAAAGTTAATATATCATAGACTGAGTGGCTGCCTCAGGATTCTCTGAAATAATCTAAGTGGGATGTTCAGGGAAAAAAAAACATGGAGTTACTCAACTCTTCGTCTTCTTATGTTAAGAACCAGGCCAAAACTGAAATGACCTACAGACATGGTAAATGAGATAATTTTTACCTAGGGATATCTTATTTGAAAAGCACTTGATCAACTTAACCACGCTTCAAATACAAGCCTTCATTTAATCAATAAATATATAAGGTACTTACCATGTGCCAGGCATAGGACCAAAGCAACAATGGTGAACAAGAAAGTTAATGTTCCTGTTCTTCACAGGGTTATAGCCTTATGGAAATTACTAACTGTGGGAGAAACATTACAATGAGGTCACAACAAAGTACTTATAGTCTGTAGGAGAGCCAAGTAAGCCACGGGTTAGGAGTATGGGGGTACACCAGGGGTGACTACCCGAGGTAACTAAAATGAGAATAAATAGAAGGCAATACAGGGAAGAGGGAGACTGTTCCCAACAGATGCTATCTGGGAATGGCTGGAATTTGAGACTGCATGTAAGAAGTCAGTGATGCATGATGCTAGAGAGAGATGTAGAGGACAGTCCTGGAGGCATATTAAGGTGTTTGAACTTTATCCTTTGTCTTAACAAGTACTTGCCTACTCTGATGCTACTCTTCCATAATATTTGTTAAATGTTCACTGTATAATGCACGTATCTGATGTTAAAATTACCCACCCTCTCAGTTGGAATTTTGGTTATGATGGATGTATCTGAGATCCTATCCAAAGGTATTGGTTATGGTGGATTCAAAATGAAGCACCCATCCTTTCTTATTTTCAATACTGTTTGTTCTCACTCATGGAGATTACAGGAGTAAGTTGCTATTTTAAAGGTAGAGTGTTTGCCCAAACTGTGTCATGTTTCAATATAAAATTATACCCAATCACCAATTCTCCATTAATTTTTTTTAAATTTTACTTTCTCTGGCAGACAGCTGAGACATGGTTGCCTTATGTTGGGAAATACAAAAGGTGGGCTTAGAAGGCACATACATTTAAACAAGCTTGATTTGTGGATGGGAAGTACAAATTGTGTAGCAACTACAGAATTTATTTGATTTTGAAAACTTGATTTACTGGATCCAGCATTATTTATTGTATTCAGGGTTGTACTTTAAGTATGCTCCACTTTCATGCACTGCTTCTACTCAGATCAGCCTTTCCTCACTCTATCACGAGAACGTCAGGAATATCCTGCAACATTATGCCTACAGAAGTGGAATGCTGCAAGACAGGAAAGTTATATGTTAGTGATCCTTTCTGCAGAGAATTTTACCTCAAACTGTGTTATTATGAGTGGTCAGATTGAGATTTTTAAGAACCTGTTTATCCCTTGAAACTCTCCTAAGTGCGATCAGTATGAAAAAGGAATGCCTGCTTTTATTCAAACCTCATGGACGTTCTTACAGTTAACATGAAAACAGCTGAGTTTTATGAAGACAGATTCCTACCAACAGATTCATGTAAAAATTTTTCTTCTGTGCTTCCTTTTTTAGGCAGGAGAATGAGAGCCCTCTGAGAAGCCTTCCCGCAGCTGTCTTGCATTTTTAATCTCTCTATTCCTTTTAGGGGTGGAATTGGGCATTTCCAAAATCCCACAGACCCTAAGGACACCATTAGTTGAGTGGCACCAACTAATAAATCACAATTTTCTTTTGGAACCAGTAGCATCACAATTCCCTGATTATTCGGCCAACCATACTGGCAGGCCAAAATATTATAAACAACACATCTCTTTCCTGATTATTTTTTTCTGATATTCCATAAATTCTCTTTGTTAAAGAGGACTTCCTCAGAGGAAAACTTAGAAGTAAAGCACTGAGAATTAACTTTTTCTTCATTTTAAGACACTTTAAATCAATAACAAATTTGTGGCAGTTTTCTTATTTCTTACCTTCCTAAGTAGGAAGGGAACACCTGTTTCAAATTCAGCAATAATTTGTACAACGAATTTTCATTTAATTTAAACTAGAGCATTAGTTGATTTCTCTTTTATCCCCTGAATGTGAAAACCCCTTGGAAGTTGCAAAGTGAGTTATTTTTCTTGGTAAAAATTGGTGAGGGAGTTGTTTATGCCACAATTCTATATATAAAGCAACTTTTATTTCTTCTCCTTTTCTTCATTTTTTACCACTATGACTCAATTGAAAATACATCAACAATCGTGACACACATAAACCCAGACAAATAAAACACAGTATATAAAAAGTATTTTTTTACACATAGATGTATATTCTCATTGACTTCCATACTGCTAGAGATGTTTTTGTTTTTTTTTTAAAAAAAACTTCTCATGTAATTTCACTGCAAAAATCCGTTAGTAGATAACCTCCATTGCTTTCAGGGAAAAAAGCAACAATCCTTTTTATGATTACAGAAGAAATGAAGTTCTCAATTCAGTCAAATAATAAGTAGAAATAGTAATAATAATGTAACCCATTATGCAGAGGTACTACTCTATTAAAATAAATTGAGAATAAAATGATGATCCAATGTTCTACATTCAAGAATGGAAAAAGCTAATTGTTCTTGGTCATAGTGGTTCTAACCACTAGAACCAATTTTGAGCTCATCCTAATCTATCAGGCACTTAAATTAGATACTAATCTATTAGTATCCACACTTCTGAAAGCCAGTTGAACAGTGACCCTCCCGAATAGTGACAGCCTAACTTTAGTGACCATGCTTCTTAGAATCATCCATGCAGTAAGAACCACACTGCAGTGGCCACCCTTTCATGGCTAGATACTCCAGCTTCTGAAAGTATGTCAATCTTAGAGCTCCAAACTTCCTGAAATCCATAATACTTTGTTCAGAGAGATTATGTTTTATAAAAAACCATTCTCCTTTGCTTACCAAGCAATAAATTCAGCTTTTTCAGAATCAAGCGATGGCCTCTTAACAGGACTAACTTATGTAATCTTCACAAAAGTGGTAGAGGTAGATCCATTATCGTGTCCATTTTACAGATAAAGAAATGGAATCTAAGAGACATTCAGTAACTTACCCAACATCATTCAACAAATAAACAGTAAAGGAGAATCTGACTCCAGATAATCCGGTTCCTGAGCCCATGCTCTTAACTATTATATACAGTTTCTCTTAGTTCCTTCTTAAATGCTAACTATTTATTCTCACTTCTCAAAACTCTCCAACATTCATCACTTTCTGCTGCCTTAAAAAATTATGTACTTGAAGTTCCCTAATGCTCCACGTCTGCCCTTTCCTCTGATCTCTTTGCCCACATCTTTCTCTTAGCAGAAAACATTCTCTTCCCACCTCAATAATGCCTAGGGTAATACCCATCCTTCACTAATTTCTATGTTTACTCTGAGACTTTTAACAGTGCCCTTATTTTATAAATGCAAAATTGAGATCCAAAAAGATAAATAATGTACCCCAAAGTCACACAGCCAACAAGTAATAAAAACAGCACTGAAACATGTTAATTCTGACTCACAGTCTTGCTGTTTCTCATTGGAAATATTTTCTGCCATCTTATCACTTTGTTCTTCCTCTCAAAACCATCTCTGTTTCTCTATATTCTGCTTATTTTTTTTTTTTTTGCCCTTAAAATGGGACACACTAAAATGGTAACTAAAATAGTACCAAGTAGAAGGCTTCTTTAGAGTTCACACATCATAATATTCCATCTCCCATTTGTCCATTTCCCCCTGAAAAATAGCCCTCTGTTACTGATTCATGGTCATAATGCAGATGAGACAAGGGTATTCAAGTCTAACTGAGCAGTTCAGAGATAATATCTCACTAGCAGAGCTAGTGCTCAATTAATCACAGGTATTATCCATATCTAGCATTATATTATTCTTTTCTGTAACAATTATTTCATTAGTAGTCCCTATTCAATGTACACCTATGGATTTCTACCAATGTGCTATTTTGAGGTAAATGTTACAGTGATAAGCTGGTCTCTTTCTCAACTTTATCAAAGCCTTAGAATTCTAAATCCATAAAATAGGAATAATAACATGACTCCAGATGTGGTTTTGAAAATTAAATATGATAATTCACACAACGTGTTTAGCATAATCACTGTCACCTAGACAACCCTTAGAATGGTGGCTTTAGTGTTTTATTTTAATTATTCCTTATTATCTCTGAATAAATATGTTTTAAATAGTAATACATTTTAAAAGAAGGGCTTGCCTTCTGATCATGCTAGTGGAAAACAATCCCCTGACCCCCCAAAGACGGGTTGTTTTGGAAAATTGTAAAAATTTGGTTGACTATGGATATTTGGTTGGTTCTTGACTGCGTGTAGAATCACATCAAAATGGGTTATCCCAAAATTGGGAACAATCTGTGCCACAAGTGATGTCACTAAAAATCTTTCCTAAATAAATAAATAAACCACCTCATCTCAATTTCCTGCATACTACTGTGAAATTCATCTGTCTAAAGTATATTTTTAACATGGATTACTCTCCTCATGAACTTGCAAGGACCCTCCGTTTCTTATTAAATATAGTCCAAATCCATCAGCTGAGCATTCATCCTTTGACTCACCTTCCTAATTATTTTGCCCATCACTTCTCATCAAGGGTTCAACATCCTCATGAAGTACCTACTTTTTCCTGTAGATGTGCCGTGATTCTCACCTGCTGCCTTACTCCACATGCTCTGGCCATCTTTAAAGCCCTTTTGGACACATCTCTCTATATCCACATAGCATCTGTCAGGCTCTAGGGCCATTCTAGGGAGACAGGAATTGGAAATAATCTTCCTGGCCTGATGTACCCTTAACTCCCTTGAAGTACTTCTTATTTCCTGCTTTACAGTACAATCTACTTGAATGAGTGACTTCTGCTACTGGACCATAAATTATTTAAGATAGAAGTCTCTGTCTTTTTCAACACTCTATCATTCTCAGTGCTAAGAGAGTACTTTAAACACTGAAGGTGCTCAGTACATTTTTGTGTTCTATTAATTCACATTAGCATATCATAAATTAAAGTCCTACGGGGTACCTTCAAAGTTTCTTTTAGAATCATGATCATTTTAAAAGATATTGAACAATATTTTTAATGCACAACTTCAGCATTCATTGATGCAGATAAGCACTGAAGAGCATAAATCCTAAATCAAAAGGTAGTTTAGGACTTGATTTACATCTACTTGATTTACTTGATTTTTAAAAAAAATACGTACAAAGTTACACTTAAACTTTAACACATCCAGACTTTATCATAGGTAATTTAAAAGGGGATAACATAAACATGCTTGAAATTTGAAAATTCAAATTTTAGATAAAGTCTAGAACCACGAGTACCTACTATGTATTTAGACTACTTTTTGGTTCACAGTAAGTTCTCGATAAAGTTTTATGAAATAAATCAGTTAAAAGTCTTTGAAAATATTGGGAGTAAATGCTTAGAAAATTATAATATATTCAGATTACCTTCTATTGTAAATTTTAGTTTCCCCTTTGCTTTTTCCAGTCTATTTTTTAAAAAAATTCTATGATGAAGTGTTTTAAATCTGCTTATTTCAGCACCTGAAGTACAATCTGGACTATTCTGTGGAGAGCAACCACTCAACCTGAGAACTAGCATTTCATTTTATTCTCAACACCAACATAAAAAATGAACATTATTAATATTTCTATGATCATAAATTTTGCCACCCCACAGGGCATCACACTTGCACTGAACTTAATGGAATCCTGAGGAAGTTCTCAGAAATTATAGTAGAATAATAATACAAAATAAGACTCTCAGATAAAAGCGAATACTTGTCTCCAAAGGAAGTGTAAAGTCAGCCTGTTGAAAACAAATGTCTTCCGGCTCTCCTGCAAGGTATTTTTCTACCTTCTCAAGCCTTCCTTTCCAGAGCTACTTCTCTTCTAGTTCTCACTTGCTAAATGTTCTACGTTATTATCCATCATATCTATGGATGTTTTCTCCTTTTTGCTCCATTTCAGTTCATTCAGGGAAGACTTCCACTTCTCCCTTCCTTATTGTTTAATGTGTATATGTCCAATTTTACTGAATGCTGTAGAGAAACAGGCGTTATATTGTAACCTTCCAAAGAAATTAAAATTAAATTGTACACAACTTTGCAAAAGAAGAAAAACTTTGTGCCATGCTCTATTTTTGAATCATCCTCTCTCCTTTCTTTTCTGTATCCCCTCTTTTTTCAGCCCCTCATGTTCCTATGCATTAGTAAATAAAGTAGTTACAAGTCTTTTTGTTTTTTTTTCTTTATCTGTAGCAAACATATTCCCTTAAAGTTTGTCTTATCACCTTAACCTACCCTACCATTCTGAGCATTTATCAGAGAATTATCTGAAACCAAGAGGAACCAAACCAAGATAAAACTAAGTATTATCTCTCCAAGAGGAATCTTGGTGCCAACTGTCAAGACTGTTTCAAAGCCTGCTACAGGTGTAATCTCGAAAACCTCCTCAGCCACATTCTTGCACATGTGTTATCTGGAGATGGTGTTCTGGAATCTGTAAATTGAAATGTAACCAAGCATTACCTCTGGGTGTCATGTAGGGTGATACTGTCAGCCAGTGATGGTCTCCCTTGTCTCCCTCTTCTTTCCAAAAGAGGTAAAATCTGTCCCTTTCACTGAGTTTTCATCTTGGCAATTTGTGTTCAACTTACTCTTACTTTCAGGCATATACCTATTTGCTCTCTATTAATGGCTGTATAACCTTACTCTTACCTTTTGAACAAATCCCCACTTTGAAACTTTTCCAGGGTAGAAGAGAATCGTTTGATTGGGATGAGACAAACTACTTTAAGAAAACAAAAAGCCATTTTCTTCACTTGCTTTCTCTATCAAGAATAGAAAAATTATGATTTTAAAAAAATCAGCAAGAACCTGTTCTTATTGCATTTCATGCTATTTCTGAATTTGTGAGCTCTCAGCAGCCTTCCATGGTGTCAACCCATTATATACCTTTAAAAAAAAAAAACTGCCTCCATTAAACTTTAAGCTGTCAAGAATTACAACGAAAAGATGCAATTTTTTTCACTGCAGGAAAGGTCTGATTTAGTAACAAGCTATAAGCTAACAGAGCAGCAGAATCCGCATATAATGTTTCATAGAAAGGAAAAAAAAATGCTGCTTTTTTTGTGTTCTTAAACCTTGGTTTTTTCTCTTTTCTTATTTAAAAAAAGATATAGTCTACTTAGCTTTCAAATACAATAGAGACTAGGAAGTGTGTTCTTCTTACATTTGTGGCTACAAATCTTGGCGTTCAAGCACTTACAGATGCGCAGTTGGTTTACACACCTTTTATACTGGAAGGGGCACCATAGAGGAAAAAAATGTTAGTTCACATTGCCGTCTAGCTTACATGTTTAATATTGATTTAATTAGTCATTTAATTCCAAACACCCTTATTATCTACTTGTTTGAACAGGCTATTTACTTTCACCACAATGCATACATTAACACAAGTGACTGAATAGAAAGCCAGGCTTGTGGCCTGGTGCTTTCTTGGTGCAGAAATGATATCCTCCTCCCCCACTTTAGCTCGAGCATCACAATGTCAAACATGCTGCACACATTCCCTAAGGAATCTGCAAGGCTAATTAGGGTGAGCTTCACCATAAAGAATACAGTTGTTAAAACAGCTTCTGTACACACTAGAGTAATGAGCATTCTTTACACACGCTGTGATTTGTTACTGCAATTTGCAGTCATATATCTCTCAGGAAATAACTCATGTGTTGTTATTTATTGCATGTATGATTATTAATGATATATTAACAACTGTTGAAAGCAACTTACTTCACCTCAATAACTCATGTACTTAGCTCAACGTTTAAAGAGCCAGGGAGGCATCAATTATCCCAGAAAATTACACTTTTTTGTTTGCATTTTCTTCCTCCAGAATAGTAAAGAAAATGCCCAAAGTCTGATAAATAAGAGAAATATTATTTAACTTGATTTTATCATGAAAGATTTTATCATGGTTATAGGAGAGTATATTTTTAATAATGGATTTTACAATTTTTTGAATCTCTCAATAATTCATACCACCCCTATAATCCAATGGCTGGTAACCTTAAAAATAAAACTTAAATATCATGTGTCAATTTTTATTAGTGACCTGAATAGGGACAATATCATGTACACAGTTGTTTTTTTTTAATTAGTGTTACTAGGAGAAATATGTCACGGCTCATTCAAACTCAATCCAAATATAGAATTACCTAAATACTCCAAAATGCTGCATTGGTGGGTTATTTTGCATTAAATATACAAGGGAGGTTAAGCTACTGACTTAAATATTACGTGTGATACATTGCACATTCGGCATTGATAAATACTGAGCTCCTTAACTGCTTCACCTTCAGCACTGACAGATTTTTACCAATTAACTACTACCCAAGCGTCTTCTGATAATTGGAACACGGAAGCAAGAGAGCTTTTGTTTCAGAAATTAGATGTAGAGCATTAGATCTAAACTTTCACGACTCTCTGAGGCACTACGGGGGATGATTTCTGGGTCTGAGACCTGTTTTAACTTACCTGAAATCATGGGTGCTGTGTGCTTGCATCCCTGCAGGCAACTTTTCCAGAGATATAAATTGCATTACAAGAGTGGCACACTTCCAGACAGACAAAAGATTCTGTCTTTTGAAATATTCAGAGATCCGAAGAAAGCACTGCGCTACACTCAGGTTCATTACCAAACACTCAGATAATGTCATTGATCTACATGATATTAGAGGTAAATAAACGATTAATTCAGCTTTGATGATCAGAAAGAATGATTGTTGACACAAAGTGATGCCATGTGATGAGACAGCACCTTAGGTTGCTAATTACTCAAGTTTATAAAATCATTTCTGACAAGTGTTCATTTCATGAGGCTTTTCGAGCTCTTGTGAAATAGAGTTTTGCAATGAATATTGTTGGAGTCAATGAAAAATCTGATGTTAAATACTACCTTCTTTGAAATATTATTCTTTGCACAATTCGTGTATGTATGCTTTCAAATGGATTGCATTAAAAAGTCAATTGAAGGCATTTAGTTTTCAGAGTATGATGCTAGAGGTATGAGGCAGAAAATAGTATAACAATAAACAAGCAAAGAAACAGACAAATCAGCAAGTGATGGGGGTGGGTCTCCAGAACAGTCTTTCTAGCAAGACTGAAGGGACAAGACTTGAAGGAGAGCAACACATCTGCATATATAAGGAGAATGATAACAACATCAGATGAAACAAGTGAATATCAGGATTGAAAAGGCTGCAGGAGTTTGCAAGCAGATGTCAAAAACCATACAAGAAAATGTCAAGAAAAGTATAACAAGCAGCTAAAACTGGTTGCAGAGATTAGGGTGCTAAATATATGCATGATGAGAACAGTACTCTGTGCCTTACAGACCCAAGAGCTGCTTCACAAGCACGAAGGAGAAAAAGAGCTTCACAAATAATTTCTGCAAATAAAACTAGGGTCAGAATGTAAACAAAGGTAAGAATGCAAATAAAACTCTGCTTGGAACTTGGGTCCAGAATCTCTGCGCCAGGCTACTTTACCAGATGATGACAGAGTGACCTTTTGTTAAATAGAAATCGGAAAATGTGCCAGGTCTAGGAGGGAAATACAGAGAGATGTCCAGAGGTAATTACTACAATCTCTAACTTTCAGAAGTCTACTTTATGAAATATTACAATTAGGAATTAGAATTACAGAATTACAGATGTCTTCACTGCAAAACTTATAGTAGAAGTAAATTTCCTGAGCTCAACCTGAGGGATTCTTATTTAATGTATTTAATATGACTCAATTCAAATTCCAAGAAGATTCACAAGTTTACTCTAATCAGGTGTGAATAATTTATAGACAATAAGTTACCTGATCTACTGGGCAAGATCAATAAAGTTTATAGGTAAACTGCCACTGGGGCATCCACTATTAGCTTAATTTTTAGCTTAAACTTTTATCCTTATTGAGAACAAAATGACAGCACAAAAGCCTTCCCTCTTTAGAATATAACTAAAACAGTTATTATTCCCTAAGAATCAGCATTATTATACCAAGATTTTTGCCTAAACTCAGCGAGACTAGTAAAACATAGGTTATTAAGAAGAAGAAGGAGGAGGAGGAGGAGAAGGAGGAGGAAGAGGAGGAGGAGAAGGAGGAGAAGGAGGAGAAGGAGAAGAAAGAGAAGGGGAAGGAGAAGGAGAAGGAGAAGGAGAACTACAGCGTGGTAGCGCTACACCGTTCTACCTTAGTTTCTCTTTCAAGGACAAAACACATTGAAGAGACCAGAAACTCCTAACAAAATGGCCTTAAAGATTTTGCATCTAAGCTTTGATTGTGCAATTTTTTCCTAAAGACACATCAGTCTTACTCACCAAGACTGCAACAAAATAAATTCTCAATAAATACTTGTTGACATGAATTTGTTGTATATTCAAATCATTTGGGCCTTTCTTTTCCTAGTGTTGCACTTTTTCTTGCTCTTCCTAACTCCGTAGCTAGTTAGTAAATGTGGTCCTTAATTAAACATATCTAAAAGACATCTTTTCTCAGGGATCTTTTATTAGCTTAAAAAAGAAATAGAACCTTCTTATCATAGAAATGTCACTGATGTAGTCCCTAGGATGGTGGTCATCTGGCCATCTCATTTCCTCTGAATCTGTCTTATCCGCAGCATTGCTTTTTACAATTTCTTCATGCATTCCAGAACGACATGAGAAATTTAATTTTTGCAAGGTTGAAACAGACTTTCTAGGGACTAGTAATGCCCGTCACATAAAGAATTCAACTGAATTTGAAAATGATAAAGTTTTATCAGTGAAAATATGATTGACAGATAGATTATACACAGACACACAGACACAGACACAGACACAGACACACACACACACACACACACCCCCATATGGAGTTTTATCTGGAGCCATTATGTTACACTGTGACCTATGGGATATGAGAGAAAACTAACCCAAAGTGAAACTGCTACAAGCTTCAACCAGAGTGGGAGCAGCCCAGGAAACCTCTCATCGCTGCCATCCACCTCACCAAGGATATACAGTTGACCCTTGAAAAATGCAGGGATTAGGGTTGCCAATTCTGGCAGAGTTGAAAATCCTTATATAACATCTGACTCTCTACAAACTTTACTGACAGCCTGCTGTTAACAAGAAGGCTCACTGAAGATGCATTATATCCTGAGAAGAATGTTTTACAGTTGCAAACATTTTTGATCATTATCACGTGAAATCTGTTCTTTATTACATATTCTTTTGTCTTCCGCTTCTGTCACTGTGCATTATCTTTTCTGTATAGCTGCTCCTACTTCACAGCTTTAATAAACAACCCAGTACTTATAATTCTTAAATCTGTACCTCTAGCTCTGAACTTACTTCTCAATCCCCGGTCTCTCTCTCTAACTTGGATGTTCTACCAACACTGTAAATCCAACAAGCCAGTTCACAAAGCTTCCTATTGCCACAAAAGACATACTATTTTAAAAATAAAGTAAATTACATAGTATATTAGAAGGTGATAATTGATATAGAAAAAAATCAAGCAGGGAAAGGGAAAAGGTAATATCAGGGGGCAAACGTAACAATTACTATCAAAGAATATCTTCAATCATTCCTTGTTTTTGCTTATCTACCACTTCCTCTCTACTTAAATTCCTCAAATTCCTCATTTTTTCAAGTTAAACTAAAATTCCCCATGGTCTTCTCCAGCACCTTTATCATAAAATTGGTCCCTTGGAAATATTTTCATTGTGTCATTCCTCTCAAAATTCTCCAGTGCCTCCACTCATGTGTGGAATTAAGTTCAACTTGTTCTGTATGTTCAAAAAATTTCTCCAAACATGTTCTCTAACCCATCTACAACGTCAGTTCTAGAACATCACTGACTGAGCATCTACGAGGTGTCAAGGGCATGTTATAAACTGGAGAACTGTAATCGTTAGGACATAGTTTCTCCTTTAAGGAGTTCAGCGTCTAGTAAAGGCCAATAGCAAACAACGAATATTCCAAACTTACCAACCTCAATCTTTAATTCTAAATTTTATTCATAGCGTTCTCCTGCTCTGAAATAACATTCTGCATTTAAGCTTACTCCAATCTTACTACCTCTCAGAGCTCATTTACAGACATTCCCATCCTCCTTTTTGCAAGGACACTTCAATATTACATTATTTTCAATTATTACAGAATTGATCATTAGTACAATTAATTTTGGCACTTGTGCAATATGAAAATTTGTCTACTAAAAATAGACTTTTTCCTCTTTCTATACTAACAGATACTAATTTTATTCCAACTGGAAACATGCCTGCCCAAAGAATCATGTTTCCTATCCTGCCTTGCAGATGGTGGCAACCAATGAGAAGTAAGAATAAGGACTAGAGGAAGGCTTTTTCAGGGACGTTCTTAAAAGGGGCTTCATTCAGGTGGGCATAACTCTGTTTTGCCCTCTCCCCACTTCCTCTTTCTTTCTGTCCAGAATGGAGATATGGAGGCTGGAAATCCCACAGTCATCCTGGATCATGAAATTCCTTTGAATATAAAAACCATGTGCTAATCATTGAGGGGAAAGACTGAAGATCCCAAATCTGATCATTGTGGGGCTGCCATACCAGCTCTTAACAACTACCTATGGATTTTTTGTTTTACATGAAAGAGAAATAAAACAATCATTAGTCTAATCCACTGGAGTTTTGTTGGGGGTAGGAAAAAGAAAATTTAATTTCCCTTACTCGACTGTAATCCCTAACAGATTTAGTACCATATAGCCTCAAATTCAATCATTATCAAAACATTTCTTGTACACTGGACATTTGTTATATACCAGACATTTTACTCCCTATCAATGACACAAAGACAAATGAGAAATGTTCTTTGCCTTCCAAGAGCTCCCAAGTACAGTGAGAAAGATAAACAAGAAAGACCAATTAGTACAATGCAAGGAACTCAAGCACAGTGGGAGAGGCAACTCTTGGGTACCATGAGAGCATTTAGGAAGAACATGAAGAAAATTTCCCCAAAGGAAATGACACCTGAGCCAGGTCCCAAAGGCATCCAGAGTTACCGTAAATGAAGTAAAAGGGAGGGTAGTGATATGGGGCTGGATAAGCGGCCAGAAGGCAGGTTAAAAAAAATGCTTCTTATGCCATGCTCAGGAATTTAGGGCTTTAGCTACCTGTGGTTAGAAGAAATTGAAGGATTTTCAAAAGGAGGAATAAAATCAGACATATTTTGGACTCATTTATCTAGGAATTATTTGTTGAAAACTTTGAAAAGAGAAAGATCACTTAGAAGGCTGTTAGAAAAACCAGACTAGAAAATAAGAGGTCCTGGTCAAGAAAAAAGATTCAACTGAAAATTTATTTGGGAGTTATTATTGACATGATTTCATGGGGATTCATTATAGGAGATGACAGGATAGTAGGTAGAGTTAGGTATGATTCAGGTTTCTGGTTTCTGAGACGATGGGAATGTCACCAGCCAAGAGAGGGAAGAGTACAGGAGGATCAGGTTTATTGAAGGTGGTAGGAAAATTATAAATTCAATGTGGACATGATGATCTTGAAGTGGTATAAGATAGCTTAGTTGGATATCTATGGTAGGTGGTTATATATAAATGTCTGAGTTTAGGATCGAGGTTTAGGCTGGATTTAGAATCATCAACGTCTATTTGATGATAAAGCCAAGGGTACCAGAGAAAACATCCAGTGGATGAAGAGTTGCAGGAGTAGATTACTGGAGAGCTTCACCTTTTAACAGACCAACAAAGGGGAAAAGGCCATGGAGAAGAGTAAGAATGCCCAGAGAGAAGGAAATCAGGAGAGATGGGAGAATTTAGTGCCAGGAAAGTTTCAAAATGTGGGGAGAGGTCAAATGGTGCAGATCAGTTAAATGTTGCAATGCTGAAAGTTCTAAAAAGAACTTTAAAAACTATGTTATATTTGACTACAAATGCAGACAGAGCTGTTTCAATGACTTGTATTGCAGGACTCAAATTAAAGTGAGTTGAATAACAAATGGGAGATTATAAAGTGCTGTAATGCAATTATTCTGTATATGCATCTTGTATCCTCAATTAAACTCTAAGTTTCAGAAGGCAGTTTTTACATTTCTTTTCTATTTTATTTATGTTCCATTTTATCCATATATGTATATATATATATATGGATACATGTGTATACTCAGTTACATATATGTGCATAGAAATGTATCTCCTATGCATATATATTTATGTATAAATGTATGAGTGCATGTGTAGATGTATGTTTATCCTGTATACTTAACAGTGGCTGCAGAAGTACCAATGAGCAAGACTGACTTGATGGGTATACAAATGAAGTCCCTGGGCCTCCAAGCCCATGTTGGCAGCAGTGATACCTTTAATCATTCTCATTATGGGAAGAAAGTTTCCCATCTCTCCTAAGCAATATCCAACCTGTTTTTTTGCCATAGTCTTTTGTGGAAACCAGGTATGTAGCCTGGTATTTCTATGTGCTTCCATTTATTTTCCTCTTTCATATCTTCATTTTCTTTCTTCCTCTACTTAGATCATGTGCAGCCTGCCTTCAACAGCTGGCATTTACAGAGCTATAAGTTTCCATAACTTCTCCAGGAGCTCTGCATTCATGAGCATGCCAAATCAAGCCCTTAAGCTATTCCGCAAATAATTTCTACAGTAAATTTCATTTGTAATGACCTGCCTGAAGTTGAGTTTGTATCCTTTAGGAAAATCTGTATCTTCTCACAGAACTCACAAGCTCTCTCCTTGCAATTAAACTCAAATTTTACTAGTATAATTAATATACATATGGAATTTATGACACAGAAAGTGTAACTGATTAAAACAAACAGAATCACTTTAAAACAGCACCAAAGCACAAACATACTTTTGTTTTGAAATCCCCTAATTTTTCTTACTGTGTCTTTGGGTTTAGCATTCCCTCTAACCACAATATGGTATGTCTGGGGCCTCTATTATCTGTTTTGGCACTTCACACATGGAACACCTGCATGAGATAGGCTCCTTGACTCTACAAACAGCTTGCAGGATAAGAATTTATTATTGAGTAAGTCTTATTCATGCTGTTTAAATGAAAGGAGGAGCTCCACTAACAGTTTCTTCAGTTTAGTAACTGGAATATTTTATAGTTTCATCTAACTTTTATTTTCCCCCATCTGCTTAAGTGGCTTTATTCCTCTCAAGTTGAAAATTTCAAGGCTCTTTACTAATTGGATGCTAAAAGGTATTGGTACATTTTTTCTTCCCCTACTACCTTTTTTCCCAACAGTCTGTTTTTGTTCTTCTCAGAGGCCTTTTATAAACCTTTCCTTTCCCCCTTTCCCTGATACTCCCCGGTCTAAAGTCATTCCAAAAACTAAATGAAGTCAAAATGGGGGAAGAGTTGGAAGAATGAGAATTTAAGTGGAAGGTGGAGAAGCAACCACTTTGCAAGGAAATATAGTTTACATTGCCTCAGCCACTGTGGTTTCATAAACTGTTGAATCAACAACAGCCCTCCACGTTTCAGCTTTCTAAATCCCTCCCCACTGGCACCCTAAAGGTCCACCACGCATCCTTCCTAGACACTGTACCTTCTTCACTCTTGTGAATCACAGCCTCTATGGTACCATGCATTCTTAGAAAGGCAGGAAACTAAAAATATCAAGCAAGGCTGTTTGTGTTTCCTGATATGATTCCACTGTACAATGGGGCAGGAGGGTATTCTCTCTTCACCCCCATGAATCAGCTCTAATTCCTCTTACCACAGTGAAAAAGAGTTTGTCATTCAAAGTCCATGGCATGCTAATTGAACCTCATGTCTTCACTTTCCTTCCTTAGCTTTCAATCCACCACAAAGGGGGTATGTGCTTTGGGGGGTGAGGGGAGGGTTGGGGAAGATGGGAAGGTGGAAAGCTTGATTTGTAATATTTGCCACTTTCCATGGTGTAAATACTCCCACCATGTAAACTTTAATCTAGCAACAGTTTATGAACTGGCTCCCACAGTTTCTGTAAAATTAACAACTGGTTCTCATAAACTGTTATCAGCTGGCCACGGCACACCACCGCAGAAGAATCTTCTATAAAAAACTCAGGAGTAATACCTCTTTCACTTTCTGCCCTACTAATGATGCACATTACTGAAAGATCTGTCCTTTCTTTTCTCAGGGCCAGCTCTAGGCAAACTCACAAAATTGGCGGGACTCACCCTCAGCCTTTTGCTTCACCTTTCAATTTTTCTGACTTTTCATCACATTGCAGTTTCCATTGCTTAGCTAGCGTCCCGTGATTTAGCAATCCTACAATATGCTCTCACCTCCATTAAAATCACTTGCCCTGCTTAGCATTCTGTCACTGAGATCTATTAACTTAAGTGAGCCAATAAACTCACAAATGAGTTAATGGGCACTAAGTGTCAATAGAGATAACAGCTTGGTTCTGTGTTCTTTCTCATGTTGTCTGCAGTATTAAGAGTGATAGTCCGAAAAGAACGTCCCAGCTCTGAATAGTGACTCTGTGGCACTATCAGACACTAGGAAAACAACAGAGCTTTTAGTTCTGTCAGGTCACTTCTCAAATGTTGCCTGGACATTCAGCCCAAGTTTCTCCAAAATAGGCAGGGAACACTTCAGTGGGGAGAAGATGTTATCTTAGTTTATTTTACTCAGGTTTCTCTCTTGACTTTTCAGAAGAATTTCATTCATGATTCCTTTAAAATCTTGACCAAAACCAAGTCCTGTTTCCCTTTACCCCTCAACCTGTTCATTCTTCTCCATGCCTCTTCACACTACACTGACAGCTGCCCTCCTCCCACCTGGAAAGTCCTTATCTTATGATTCCCTTGAGATTGTGCTAAAAATTAAGCTCTTTCAAAACCACTTTCCTAATTCCTAACCTTCATTATCTCACCTTCACTTTGATTTCATTAGTCCTATATACATGGTTTATCTTACTCATTAGATGACCTGGAGTAAGTTACCTCAACACTTTGTGCCTTAGTTTCCTCATCTGTAAAATGAGGATAACATACTCAGCAGAGTTATTTTGGGAATTATGTGGGTTAGAAAATGAAATGCATGTAAAAGGGTAGCTGCCCATAAAGGAACTCTGCAATAAACCTCAGCTTGTAGTAGTACTAACAGTGGCGGCGGCAGCAGTAGTAGTATCAAGTGACATGTTCTCTCTCATCAAACTCATAGTTCTTTGAAATCAAAGAGACAATGTCTTAACCATTTCTGTATGCTGAGCCTCTGCCTTCGTTCCTAGCATTTAGTAGAGGCTCAATGCATATTTATTGACTAGCACAGGGAACCCGGTAATTTTTGTGTAGTCATAGTGTAAACACGTATTTGGTTTCCCAAACTAAATTGCAAATTTTTCCATATGCCCTTTACTTTTTATATTCCTCAAAGAACTTGATGCAGTCCAAGAGAGGTACTCAGAAATAACACCAACTGAGTATGAAAGGGTGTTAACCCTGGACGACCGAAATTCATTGTATTCTTACTCTATTTCTTTCTTTTTCTGTGGTATCAGTTGTAGCATCCCGGATAGGAGCTGCCAGGGCAGAAGCTACACTTCATTTATGTATTTGTAAGTATTGAATAGGCTTTCAGCACTCAGTGAACAGTAATGATAACAATAATAAGGAGAATAGCTGCAGTAAGCTGGTTAAACAAGAATTACGCACAGACCGGCCATACTATCACAGCTGGGGAAACGAAGCATGACCACTGTTAGGAGACGTAAAGCCACTTTTGTATTAAACTAAGGTTACATCAGTGACTGCAAACAAATAAAGATGAGTCGAATAAAGTGGAAAATATGAAACTGAAAGTTCTCCGTATCGGGCTAATGTTTTAAGCAAATATTGTGAACCATTTAACCTACCTAGATGGGCTGTAATTAAGGCAATCCTTAACAGTATTAAAGCTGAATTAGAGGATTGATCCTAGGAGATAACAATAATCTTTATATTGGAATTCAGAGGACTTCAAGTTCCTATCAATCCATGCTATATTCCTGTAGATAACTGGTATTGCTAAAACGGAAACAGAAAGAAAAACAAGTTGCTGAAAACAAAGATAGGATAAATAAGATCAGATCATCAAATAGGAAACCTTGAAAAATTGAACTCAGTTTCCTTTTCACAATATAAAAGAGGGTCTGGGGGGACTTGGTACCAATGTCACATCACTCCTTCTATTAATATATTTATTCATTCTATAGTCATTTACTCAGTTATTAGTGTGCTAGATACTGGGGTGAATGCTCACATGTCATAAACACCTTGAGAACATATGTTCAGGCATTATTTAATGCTCATGAATGGTTCAAGATTAAAATATACTCTGATTCTATGCCAAATTAAGCTCTCCTGTGGATTAAAGGGCTGTGATTGTCAATAAAGCTACTGAGTCCCTACTATATGCCACATACTGTATAAAGCCTCCACTGTACTCTATGAAGTAGGTATTAATACTGCATACGAAGAAGCAAAGGTTCAGAAAGTTTAATTAAATTACACAATGTTAGACAGCTAGTAAGTTGCAGAGCTGGTGTTTGAACCCAAGAAGTCCTCAGCATTAAGTAAACTATGTCTTGATAATAGTGTTAGTGAAGTCTAATTGAGTGCTTATTATGTACCAAGTGCCCTAAACACATTATGTCACTGATATTCACAATAAGTCTGTGAAGCAGATACAGGTGAGCAGCTCACAGAGGAAAGTCTACTTCTTCAATAGCATGGAGCTGTTAAGTGAAGATTTAACCCAGGAAGGCTATCTGGTGCTTAAAGCCTGTGCCTGTAACCACTACACCATGATGCCTCCAGCTGAGATCATTTCTATTCTTGGATGAACAAGGCACATGACTGCACAAATATTCCTCAGCATGCATCACTGAGAACCATGCAGATATTTTGCTCAGCATAAAACAGAAAAAATACTGTTCCCGCTGTAGAGTTATTTCAATAAGGCAGACGTCCCAGTAGAGCTTACAAGAAAAATATCCAAGTTGAAGCAGTAAATCCCCTAGTTCATCAAGCCTCCTTTCCCTTTATTCATATGTCACGACGAAAAAGCTGAATCATGTGAGCTGCCCCTACTTAACAGCGATAATATTCAGAAGGAGACTGCCATGGGATTGGGCATCAGAAGATAATCCGTGTAATCGAAGAGAATAAAGAGCCTTGGAAAAAAACCTTTCTTCATCATGGCTTAAAGAAAGAAAACTGTTTTTCTTTTTCTTTTTTTTTTTTTTAAGAATTCAAAGAAGAGATACATGAAATCAAGGAAAACAGCAAAAGAAGGCACCAAAAAAATTTTAAATGCTAAAAATATAAATGGAACTTGAGCTAAATCATTTTGTAAATAAAGGCACATCAAAAGAACAAAATGTTGAGATGATGTGGAAAACACAATGGGTCATACGATAGAGCAACTTGAATAAATACAAAATAATTGAATGGGGAAAAGAAATGTTTACATATAAAAGATAGCAGAGATAAATTCTATATATAAGTGCATATCATGCATAAACATATATAGTTCATATTTCTAAGAAAAATAACTAAGTTTCTTAAAAAGACCTCTGAAACACTGAAATACTAAAGATCTGAATTTGTGTATTAAAATTTTAAATTCTATCATAAAGAAAAGAGTGACATGGATCAAAGAACATCGTAACACATCCTGAAGCAGAGATGGACTTCAAGTATAAAGAACTAATCCTAGTCAGACAACACAAATAAAATATATAACTAATTAGAGAAAAAAAAAAAAGCTGAGAGAAAATTGTTGAGGGTAAGAAAAGGCAGCCTAATTTTTTTATTCCCCAATAAATTGTCTTTTAATAATTAAGGCAAGAGACAAATTACACAGAGCCCAGGCTATACAATCCCCATTCAAGCACACTCAAGAACTACTTAATCATGAACTCCAGTCTGACAGAGGTGAGTCAAAATAAA
This sequence comes from Camelus bactrianus, assembly GCF_048773025.1. Classification (NCBI taxonomy): domain Eukaryota; kingdom Metazoa; phylum Chordata; class Mammalia; order Artiodactyla; family Camelidae; genus Camelus; species Camelus bactrianus. The sequence continues at coordinate 61,944,730 of NC_133541.1, forward strand.
GACTAGGAATGAAAACTTGAGATAGAATATGGTAACGGTGAGCACTGATCCCATTCACAGTGAAATGATAAAGAAATGTGGGTATTACTATTATTATATGTCAGTTGTATAATAATATAAACAAAACCGAGAGATTGAGAACTGAGAGGGGAAGTTTGATGAAGTGACTGCACAGTTATTTCCCAGGTGAGAACTCAACAGAAAATTGTTTAATTTTATAAAATAAATTCTGCCAATAAAAGTTAAAAATAATCATAAAATCAACCAAAACTACTACATATATATATATATGAAGGTGAGACTAACAAAAGTGAGCTAATTTTAGCTTCTGATGTAGAAATTCAGTGAATTTTCTAAAGTTAATAAATTAAGAAACACCTTTCAGTATAGTTAAATTACAAGAACTTAAAAGTCAATACACATTCCAAATAATAACACACAAAAAAAGCACAATAAAATACAGACTGCTCAGCAAAAGACTGAAAATAAGGGAACATGAAATATAAATCAGATATAGTACAAAGATGAATCGTATGTCTCATATCAATGAAGGTAAACAGAATAAAATAAGAGATTATCTAATTTGATCATCAAGGAAAGCTGATCCCACAGCAAATTAAAGTTTTAAAATACTGTGGCTTTAAAGTAATACAAGAAATGAGAAGGCAAAGATATATGAAGAAAATACTAACAAAAAAGAAAGCAAAATGTGTGATATTAGTACTAGCTGAAATCAAGGAGAAAGAACACTAAAGCAGTTAAAACAGGCACGTCAGTGAAAATAGAAGATATATAATAGCAGCACAGCATTTTTAACTTGATCTTTGATTTGGTTCAAGTGACCAAATAAATGTATACAGACATTCCTAATAAAATACATCAATCTTCACGTGTAAAATAGCATACAGATTAGGTTATAAAGAAAACTGAAAGTGATTTTTTAAAAGATTAATTTTTAGAAAAATTGTCTGCTTATAATGCACTACAATTACAGTAACAAAAGAGGAAAAACTAATATACCAATTACTTAAAGATTTAGCAGTTCTATGTTCAGCAACTAATGCAAAAAAATTAAGCAAAAATGTAGAATATCAAGAAAATAGCATAAACAAGTTATTATACATCAGAATCTATGAAAATTAACTAATATTTTGCTCAAATGAAAATTTATAGGTTTTAATAATTATCTTTCTCAACAACCAAGGATGAAATAATTTAATAAAATATTCTACTAAGGAAATTTAAAAAGTTGCAACAACATAAAATTAAGGAAAGCAAGAGGAAGGAATTACTAGTGATAAATGCAAAATTAATAGATTGGAAAATGAAAAAAGTAAAACAGCGAACTCACTAATTGGTGTGTGTGCATATAAATATGTATCATATATAACTGAATATATATTATTAATATATGCATATACTAAATATACATGTATGTAGTTAATATTGAAGAATATCAGAGGGAAAGCAAATATAATAAAAAAGAAAAACTGAATGTGTTAGTGACTACATATTATATATACATACTATTATTATACACATGTTATATACCACTATATATATATATATATATATATGAAACTAAATATATGTATGCATGTCCCTGTGAGTGTATGTATTTACGTGTATGTGTGTATATATAAAATGATCTTGGAAAAATAAGATAAGGAGAAAGCACATATAATAAATAAAATGGAAAAAAATAGAATTTGTTAGCAAATACAGATGCAGAGAAAATAAAACTAAGTATTAGAAAATACTTGTCACACCTGAAGATAAATTTGAAAGTCTGAATAGAATGAATGCTTTATTACAGTAACAGAAATAGCAAAATTGGTCCTAAAGACAACAGAAGTCAAATTAGAGGATGATAAATTTTCCAGTTTTCTTGGGGGAAAAATTAAGAAAAATATTTATTCATTCCTATTCCTAAATAAGCCAAACCTTTCCTAATACAGAGTTTTAGTGATGAATTCTAACCATGCCCTAAGGAATAGAAAATATAAAGCAATTTAAAATATTCTAGAAAGCACAAAAACATACAGCTTCCAAATTCCTTTATGAAGCCAATGTAAAACTAATGTTTTAACAGGGAAAAAAGTATAGCCCCATACTATTTTTGTATACAAAACAAAAGGAGGAAATTCTCAGAATATTAGAAGGACGTAACATGATTAAGGTTTATTCAAGAAATATAAATAAAAACAACCTTATATAAAATCTATCAATGTATATTAAAATATTAAACAGTAAGAAAATAAAAGCACATGATTATCTCTGTAATAGCAAAAAGTTATTTAACAAAAATATCTAATCTTGATTTTTAAAATTCTTAATAAAATTCCATAAAATAATTGGTATTTTATACAACTTTATAGTCTGTTTGATATGTGTCTGAAAGCAAAATCCATGAGAATAGTGAAATATTGGAAGCATCCTCATTAAATTTATAACAATAAAATAGGATGCTTATCATTAACACTATTATTTAAGCATTTAATATTATCCTAGAAGTAGCAGACGATGCACTTTAAAATTTTTTAGAAACTTAAAGTGATCTTAAATATAAGAGATATAAATACTGGAAAGGATAAAACAACATTTTCTTTAAGATGATTTTACAACTGGAAAACTTAAAACAATGAAAATTAAAAGCAATAGAAAAATTTACAGAGGGGGAAAATTCAAATAAATAGTTATCAAAATGTACTGCTTTTCTGGAAATAAATATACCCAGCTTTAAAATATAGAGAAATAAGAATCTCATTTTTAAAATAATAACACATATCTAGGTATGTAGTCACAAAATATGAAAAAAAAATTAACTCTACTAAAGGATATGTATTTCTAAACTTCAAAAGGAAAAAAAAGACAAAACTTATTCCTGCACAGAAAGACTTAGTATTTTAAAAATGTAAGTTCAAACTAAATTAATCTACAGATTTCACATGATCCAAATAAAATACCAAAAGTATTATTTTTGGAAATAGCTAGCTGATTCTAAATTTCTTATGTAAAAATAAACATGAAAAAATTGGCAGTGTTTCTGAAAAAATAAAAAGTAGTAAAGGAGAATACCTTGGTAAGACAGTGAAATATATTTCAATACGACTAAGTGATACTAGTGTCTGAATAAGCAGACTGATCAATTAAATGAAAAAGGAAGACAAGAAATAAACAGAAATACATATGAGAATTTGCTGTATGATAAAGTTGGCTTTTCAAATCAGTGAAAAAAAATAGCTTTCTTAATAGACGATGTTGGTGTCCCAATTAACAAGCTAGCCATAAAAAAAAAAAAGCTGGTTATCGCCTCAAGAGCAGACCCCAATAAATTCTATATATATCAAAGATTTAAATGTATAAGTAAAAGTTTATAAGTACTAAAAATTACATTAAAACAGTTTTGATATGAAAATACTCTGTCTAAATAAGAGTAACCATTCAGAAGCATTAGAAAATATTAATAAATTTGACTGCATAAAAATTAAAATATCCTATGCCCCAAACCTCACAACTTGAAGAATTTTAAAAATATTTTATAAAGCTTATTAAATATGATAATTCATACTTATAATAAATGCATGTAAATTTTTATGAATTATAACTGAACTAGAAAATAGGCACATATAGAAGGAAAATTCAGTCAGACATATCTAATCATAAACTCAAACAAGCCTTTGACACAGTAAAGCCACTTCAAGGCATTTATCCAGCATGTATATATGCATCTATAAACAAAGAAATAAGAACAATGATGTTTATTGCAGCATATTTAGGATGAACACAAGTCTGAAAAAAAATCTCTGTATGTCAAGCAGTAATAAGTGGGTTAAATCAATTTCAATCTACCCATAAATGAAATACTCTGCAATTGTGAATAGCAAGGGAAGCTACAGACTTAATAATGCAAATACCACCAAAATAAAATGTTAAAAAGGAGAGAAACATTTTATGTCTGCATGTACACATAAAATTTTTCTCAAAATATACACAAAAATTTTAACCTGAAAATTGGGGATGCAGAGCAAGGGAGGAAGAGTTGCTATTATAACTTCTTTACTGTTTGGAATTTTTTGCACATTTATTTGCATACGCACGCACACACACGCACACACATACCTTTCTGAATTTAAAACATAAGAAAAATTAAAACCTGGAAGTTAAAGTAAGCATTACTTTGTCTTTAAATTTTCATGATTTGACAGTGACCAATAAATTTTACAATACTAAAAGTTTAATAACAAAATTTCATGTCATAACTTTACACCTTAGTATTTGTCCCCTCAAGGCAAACATGATCCTTGGGGTCAAGGGAAGGCAAAGAGATGTTCAATGATCAATGTAATCTTTTAAAATTCTAATAATGCAACTGCAAAAAGATTCCTACATATAAATGAAGCTATAAGAACTTAATAGCATGTATGTGATCTAGAGGAAAGAGTACAGGAATTATATTCAGACAATCTGGGTCTGAAGCTGCTGTACCACTTACTTGGCCAAGTTATTCAGTCTTTAAAAGCCTCAAATGAGTGACAAAATAGAGATATGAGTAACAACTTTATAAGTTAGTTGTGAGGATTAAATTATGACATATCAATGTTGAATAAAGATTCCAGGATTTTAGTGTGATGGGATGGCTATACAAAAGAGATCATCTTTGTGGTATTTTTTACAACAGCATCTTCAGGCCAGAAAATGGTTACAGGTCCCAAAAGATCCAAAGTAAATTCCAGAAAGCTATAAAAATAAGAGAATGGAAACCACATGCAACTTAATAGAGTCTCAATTCACTAAGCAACTCCTGACCAACATGAAAAGCTCAAAGAGGCATGTGGGTTATATTCAACTGGATGCGTTCTGAATGTTTTTTAAACACTCTTTAATTTGTTGTTGTTCTTAATGACCTGATTGAGAATCTTTAGGGTCTGCTAAAGGAGCATTTTATTTGTTTCTTAGCACTATCTCTTTTCTTCCAATTTCCTTCTTTCTCTGTTTTCTGTCTCTTCTTCCATTACATAAATAGATAGCCCATGCCATATGTGTAATTTGCTTCAATTTCACTCTTTATTCCCTTATAGAAAGCTGTTTTAAATGGACTATACCAACAGAACTAGAGGTGCTAACTAGATCAAACAGTTAATTCTGAAATTTTTGAAGGCTTTCTGTAACATTTATGTTGGCTTTTTCATTTAGTTTCTAGGAAAATTTTATCACTGTGACAGTTAATTCAAATCCCAGCAAGACCTGGTAAGCAAATAACTTGCCAAGTTTTAACTAGAAGTATTCCTTAGCCTTTACCAAAAGAAGGACCAATTTAAGGTGTATTTCTATAATGGATGAGCCTTCTGTCTGAGTATTCCATTACCTCATTCATTTTAAAGTCAATTTAGAACTCATGGACAGTGCCAAATTTACAGCCCTAAGTCCAGACTCCCTTTTTTAGTCTACAGAGAAGACACTGCATAAGTTGTCTTGCTGCAAGCCTTCTAAGCTAGCCCTACTCCATCACATTCTTATTCCTGAGGGGGCATATGGGTTTCAGACTCTTAGTCTATCTGATAATGCAAGTACCATTAAAGATCAGCAAATCTAACTGCAACCTTGACTCCCCATCTGATGGGACATTATTACATCACTAATAAAATGGGTTGGCAAAAGCAACCAAGCTCTAACATACCCAAGATTCAAGTCACCGAATACCTTTGTGTTCACTCTACGATTACAAATTAATGATCACAAAATTTATAAAATGTTTAACTTTTCCAGATGTGCTTAACAAACCTGGACCCCTAAATGTGCAGAATCTAGATTCAAGGAGTGACAGATTAGACCATGTTCTCTAAGAAGAAATGATGTCATGGTTGTTTAGGGAGTTAAGCCTATTTGTGTGCATACTCTGTCTATAATTAGTATTTTCTGAGGGATGGGCTAAAGCATTGCTGGGGTAGGATTACCTGTGCTATTTCACAGTATCACTGCTATTTTGGGGCTGGTTACATCATTCTGCCAAATGTCCCGAGGCATGAGGGAACAGAGAGGTTTGGCCCCACCAGATGGCTTGCTTTTTGTCACACACATCCTGATCTTTGCTGTCCATGTCTTTTTCCTATAGTTTCCTCCGCCTGAAAATATTCAAGTACCCTCTAGATGTCCAATGTGAACTTCGAATGGACATGAGGTAGGTGATATCTGGGGCATTGTGCTTTTGTAAAGAGTTAAAGCCATGTCCAACAGAAAGTTCAAAATTGGTGAAGACATCTATTTTCAAGTGTAGGGGCAAGTAACAGAAAACTAGGTCAAGGGATCTGGGATTTGAAAAGGGAGTAAAATAGTAAAATCCAAGAGTCTAAGAAGGAAATTTTTTTAAATGCGAATGGTATGGTATCCAAGGCTCATTTTTAACAAGATAGGACAGCATAGTTCAAGGAGGTGTCAGTCTGTTTCGAAGTATAGAGTCAGGACAGCCGAGTTATGCCTTCTCTCTCTTTTCCACCCACTGATGCTGTTTTCATCCTTCACAGCCCAATTCAAATATCATTCATCTGAAGCCTTCCGAAACTTTCTTTCCTGACTCTCCAGAGAATGAATCATTCCCTCTTCTGAGCTCTCTCAAGATTTGCTCAAATTGCCTGGTTTGGAACTTATCATTTTAATATAGTTAGTTACAGATTTATCTTCTTGAGAAGAGACTGGGTATGGTATTCATTCCTCTTTATATTCCTAAAACCTAACCAATTCATAAGGTGGATGCATAATTTAGATTAGATGAATTGAATTCAAATGTTACTTGCATCCTCCATGAGATCAGGCTATGCATATAATAGGTCACAGGAGCTTTAATGAACAAGAGTTTATTTCCTACTTGATTAATTCCATAACCATCATAAAAGATGTTTTAGCAATACCCTTGGAATTGATGAGAAATTTGTGAACAAACTGGATACAAAAAAAAAAAAAAACCTAAAAAATATTACTGGAATTATCCTGGGTGTATGGATCAAGTGAGGTGAGTTTCAGATAGAAGATAAATTTACTTTCTGCAGCTGACTTGAGGAAGAGCTAGTAGGGTGATGGGGGGAAGAAATTACTCCATTGAGCCACCTACTGTGGAAGAGTATTAAATATCTATGATAATTGTGATACCAATAACTTTTTCAAAGGCAAAGAATGGTATTTATATTACTATAGTGGCATCTGTGAAACATTTGGGTAATTTTAGTTCGAGGTTTTAATCTTTCTGATTTTCAGAGCTCTCACAGTTGCAGTTCCCTGTCACGTTCGGGAAGGAGTGCTTATTCATAAGAAGTGGTATCTTCATTCTTTAGTCATTAGTAAAAATGGGTCATAGATCATGTCATGTTGTCTGTAACCTAGTTATAATTCTGGCAGGAGAGAAGTTTCAAAATCATGATTTCACATAGGAACCTTTAAAAACTCATTAGCTTCTGATAATTATACTAATATCTAAAGCATTAAAATCATGGAGCTAATTTCTGCAAAAGATCAGCAGTGAACGTGTTCTGGGAAGTTTTCTCTTTCAACTTTCTGGGAACAAAAGAGAAGGCAGTTCAGGCCTCTAACGTGTCACCCTATTTCAGATGCAGAAGAGAGAATTTCACAGAAGCCTCGCATCGTGAGTTAGCGGATTCTAAAATGAAAAGCAAGAATATTAGAGCAACATCTCAAAATGTGACTCTGGGCAATGGAGAAGCCTCTTCACTTGTGATTGATTTGCATTTCTGCCTATGTCTGAATTTATATTCCATAAGCACAGATGGAGGTGTGATAGATTTTTTTTTGAGCACATCTATTTATTCAGATACCGGATTCAGTCTCTGAGTAGAGAGATGGTAAAGGCTGCTGTGAGCAGATGGCACATAGGCACTATGACTTCAGAAACAACATTCTTTCAAGATAAGTGGCACAGTAATAATAATAATACTTAGCACATATATTGCACCTTTGGTCTGCCAACATTAACTAATTAATCTTCAGTAGACCCCTGTGAGATAAGTAAGTGCTTATAATTATCTCTATTATGCAGTCAAGTCAACTCAGAATGTGTCTGCACATACTGTGGAAGAATTGGCCCAAGTTAAAGACCGGGTGGATCCAATTTGCATGGCTCTTTAAGATTTCTGCTCTCATAGCAGAGACTAGTATTTCTAGACACCCTGCTGTTTGAGGCACCAAGTAGATTTGAAGCAGGGTATCAACTGCAAGACTTATTTCATTCAGAAGGTTTCTGTCTCAGGGATTCAAAATAGGCTTAAGAAAAGTTGAGTCATTTCTCTAAGCCACAAGAGGCCACGGCTGGCCAGAGCAGGTGTGGAATTACAGTCTTGGTCTACTTTTCTTACTTAAAGCAGGCAATGTGACTATTCATATCTTTCAAAGATATTCTTTAAATTAATTTTTAAAATGTAGAGTTAAGATAACTCTGAAGTTTTCTCTTGGTACCTACTGTACATGAGGTTTTCCACCACAAGTAGGGGGCTGAGTGACCTATGGCCTTAGCTAGGTATTAAAAAAAACACATCAAAATAAAGGGATGGTGAGCCTCTTGTGCCACTGAGTTTCTTAGATTTGAGATTTTGATGCTGCTGATATGGGAGAGCAAAAGTGTCTGTCCTGAGGGTCTAAAATTTGGGATTATTGGAATGTACCACGCTATGGAGGCCCCAGTCTCAATCTGAAATGTGTAGTAAAAAAAAAAACCTTTGCAAAAGCGGGAGTATTAATACCACACACACAAACTTATTATGAGGATTTAAGGAGAAAATATATGGTAGTGCCTATCAGTAACCTGACACATGACACATAAACAGGTAGTATGTAAATCCTTAAGCCACCACTTATTAGCAACATGACTCTGGGCAAGTTACAACCTTCTTGACTCAGTTTGCTCACTTATCAACTGGGGATAATTCCACCAACCACAAATAACTTAAAGACCCTAAAGCTACTTCAAGTCCTCTCAAAAGGATCAAAAAGTCTTCATGACCTCATGATTTCATATTTTAAGATACTTTTGCTTTTTATTATAATATCTATTAAAGCATTCTTTGCATCTCATTCCACCAGCCCTTTATTTGTAACCCTTGGGAGGTGATTGCTTTTGATCTTCCCCTTTCCTCTTGTCCATTTTAAACCTGTTCTTGTTTCATGCAAGGGGCTGAAAATTCAAATGTCTTAAAGGGCAATGGAGAGAGCATTAAGATGTAGGGTTGCTAAACATGTAACAATAGTCAGCGATGCTGCCTAGAGGCAAATGAGCAACTCCACGCCCTGATTGTAGATAAATAAATTGAAAGTCATTTTTAACACACATCACATCTGGGGCACATGTATATTTCTTGGGTCATGAAGGATATTTCATTTGCTGCATACCATGCTCTTCTGTTCCCTAGGATTAGAATACTCTCTTCCTTCCTCTCAATTATCCTTCCCATTTTTGAAAGTTCAGATTATATCCAAGCCCTCCCATGAAGTCATTCTCAACCTTCACAGTTCATTCTTTTCTTACTCAGAATTCACAAGTTTCATCTTCTGAATACTGAGTTTAGCGCTCAGAATTTGGCATTGATGAATAACAATTCAATTTGGCATTAATAAATGGCATGTGGTACCTATTTTTTATACTGTTATACATCTTTGTATTGCTATCTTTTTAGGTCATGTTTACCCATGAATGAAGGATGTTATATAAATTAAATGAGCAAAAACACATTGAACTGAGAACTATTTCTGCCCCTCCCCACCCCCCACACACACATGAAAAAAAAAAAACCTCAATAAATATCAGTGCAATTATTTTATCATTATGATAGCTTGATCCTCAACTAGGTGTTCTGTTTTTTTTCTTTGCCTGGCACAGAAAAATGATCATGAAGATATCTTTATGCTTATCACAATTTACAGTTTATCAAGAAGCTGATCAACCACTTAGTCCTTAGAAAATAATTAGAGGTAAGCAGTATTAGTCATCTCTGATGAAGGAAGGAATGAAAGTTCGGGAAAAGGTTAGCAAATTAAGCAAGGGAACTCAGCTAGAATGTGAACAAATAGGAAACTCGGGTTTCCTGATTCCAAGACTAATCTAGGGAAAGAATTCATCAATGATGGCACTGTGCTGATTCAGTAGTCTCTTTAATATAATCCCAAACTGGCCTTGTTTTCCCTTCCTGGGCCCTGTGAGTTTTACAATACCTGAACTGACCTGTAAATTATTTACAGGCTATATGCCTTCTATATAGATTGTAATTTTTGTGAGGGAAGGTGTTACACCAGGTATTTTTAACTTACCCTGAACTACTTTATTTAAAATAAATCTTTTAAAAACTTAGGACTCTAATCTTAAGTTTGAGTACCAATTTGTCACATGACCACTAAGATAATCAGGAAATATTTATTGCAAACACATTATGTGGATACATTTTTTAAAAAGTAATTGTCAATAAAATGATGAACTAAAATGCATAGTCTCTTGGATTTTCACTATATCTATTCCATCTAATCAGGTTATTTTCCTTAGGTTGAAAAATTATTTTTAAAAAAATGAGTGAAGCACATCGGATGGTAGTTCGCAGACTTCCTTTGATAGTACAACCCTCAGAAATTATGGGGTAACTTTGTGAAAGTCTGCTATTAATCACTCCCATCTCAGAGTAATCCAGCATAAATGTTGGTGTGTAACATAGGAGATTTTACTTAATGTTAAGTTTAAATTAAATGCACAGGATGCAAAGTAACAAGAAGACTGGTGTACATTCACCAAAAGCTGGTATTTATGCAGGCATTGGTGTGTTTGTACTTTAATATCCCTCCTTTACTTGTTCATTCATTTGGCTCACTAGAATATGAGTAAATATCAAATACCGAAAAACAACCATGAGATTAACACTAAAAATGGGAGAAATGATAGATAGCAGTTTGATTACTTTCCTTAAAACTAAGAGAAAACAACTACTGCTTACTTTTGGTAATGAAGCACAATGTGTAGCCCATAGTTACCAATTTTGATGCTCAAAGTTTGAAAACTCCTGCAATAGAAATTAAGATAAGTCTCTAGTTTGCCCTTTATTTAAAAAAAATCAGTGTATCAACTTGTTTATTTTTTCATTTACCTGTCACACTTTTCTCTTTATGAATGCAAACCATGCACATTTCATAGAAGCATAATTCTTTAAGAACACCTCCTTTCCTAACAAAGGGGATCTAGGTCTGGGGGCTGCATGAAAACTGGAGGTCACAACAATAAGAAGGCCATGGTCGATCTAACTTGCTATTACAATAACTATTGCTGGTTGTAAAGTTTTCATGATTGCTGGATGCTAAAAATGGCAATTGATACAAGCCCATAGATGGAGTCCAGAGAAGATAATAATTATGAGGTTAAAAATCTCAAAAATATAGATACCTATATCTAGATATAAAGAAAAAAAGGGGGAGTAGAAGACAAGTCAACAAGAGTATTTTTCTTATCAGCCATAAAATGAATGAATGAACATTCTATTGCTATTCCAATGATGACAGAAAGAAGATTGGAGAACTAAAAATGATGGTGCATCTAAAGGAGCAGATTCAGTTTTCCCTCCTTTTAGTAAATATCCCTCATTCATTCTATCCATCAGTTCTAGGAAAGCTTTCTTTTCAGAGCATTTGTTCTTGGCCTGGTGAAGCCATACAGGTGGTGCTGCCTCAGCAGAAAAATGTCTTCTTGCTGAGGGACCGCCAATTATTTGTAGGGAAACTCAAACAGAAGAATAAATATTACATGTTGATGGATACTTGTCAGGAAAGGGAATGAGGTGCTTTCAACGGGGCTTGTCAGACACAAAAACCTTCAGCAAATCTGCATTTTCAATGGCAAAGTGGCTCGAATTCTCCAGCTGCTCCACTGGTGAACCTCAAGATTTATCTCATAAATTTAAATTATAGATGACATAGCACTGGAATGGAAATAGATGACACCTTTAAAAATAAATTTAGTGCAACATTTGGGAAAAGGAATCACACATTTCAAAGGGGAAAAAAGAAAGTTCCAGTGTGCCAAAACAGAGCTTTTATTTATTGTCCTATTTACTATTCTCTGTCTAAAATTAACATCTCTCATACTTTTCCTTTTAGCCCTCTTTATAAGACATGCTGTGGAGGAGCTCTGGAAGTTTTGTGCGACTCAAGGAGTAAGCCGGTTGCAACTGTAACAAAAAGCTTGCCAAGGTTGAGAGCCAAACTGGCAAGGTTTTCTGTTGTGTCAGCATTTAAGTATTATTGCAATGTTATCGTATCACTGAAGAAAGGGGAGCATGGAAACAGCAGAGCCAAATGCTAAGGAACATTTGAAGGAAAGTGTGTACCTAGCTTCAATAGAGAGTTTGGCAGAGTTGGACAGGGTTTAACTTTAATAGGAACCAGTCAATTCAACTTTAATTTGATCATATGAAATTGTGCTTTTAAAATTTACTCCAGGAGATCTGGATTCCAACAGTCTTTCTGAATCAGATAGTGGTCAAGAATAATAAAGAATTTAAGTCTGAAAACTTGCAACATCAGATGAAAACTTGTTTGTGTTATAAAGAAATTTCCACTGGTCAGAGTGGGAAGAACAAATTTCTTTTGAAGGGAAATTTGAGAGCAATAAATTTGAGATTTTTGCCTCCTTCATGTATTAACTTGTCCAGGTAAAAGGCTATGAAAATTTGGACATTTGTCATGAGAAACCACAGTAACGTTCATGATGTGAGCAAAGATTGTACCAATATCAGAAAAGTCAACTGAGAGAAACAAAGATGAAAGCAAGAGCTGGAAGCAAAATGAATTAACCTATCACTAACACTAATGTCTACTGAGGGGGAAAGCTTACAGCAACATTTTGATCATACCATGCAACATATTATGAAAGATGTGCTGCACTAGATTAGAAACTTTCCTTCTTTCTTTCTTTCTTTTTTTTTTTTTTTTTTGGAACTAAGTGAAAACTAGAGGGGAGGAGGCAAAGAAACATGCGTTCTCCAGAAATAACTTTCTCCTCCACTACTGATGGTTTCTGTTGTTCTTCTCAGGTCAGCCGTGGACATACACATAAGTGATTCAGGAGGGTTAAAAATTGAAGTAGCGAGTGGAACAGCTTTACCCACGTTCACTATTTGCCTCACTTGCTTTCCAATTCCCTGTAGTTAGAGTCAAATATATTCTCACCCAGTGATCAGTGTTGGTTTTCAAGTGACACTCTGCATGTGGAGCTCAGGAAAACCAGACACCTACAGGAATGTGTTGAAGAAATGGGATAGCAAGGCCGCCAAGTGACTCAGTCTCTGCTTCCATTCCCTGGGGTTTATCAACTTTGTTAATGGGGCATATGTGCTGAGAATTATGTAACATTAAACACGGGGAACATTTTCTGGAGACATTTCTCATTCTTCCTCAAAGCCAATGCATTGATAAGTTTACTGTCCAGGTAAAACACCACCCTCTAGTGTACGTCTCTAAATAATGCTGCTGTGACTCCTCTGATGATAATGATGATAACAGTCAAGAGCATTAGCATAAGTATTACAATGAAGGTCATTTCCCCCTAGTATCCACAGGGCAATACATACAAGGACGGACTGCACAGTGGATATATAACTCATTGGTGTGTTCACAGTAACTGTTGATTTTCAGTCAAAAGGAAGCAATCAGTTGGCTTGATGAAAAGAATTCAACAAAGCTTATTCATTTCACAAGTGTTTAGTGAGAATTTGGTGTGGGACAAATGCTCTATGACACAAGAAGGATGCTGACCACTTAAACTATGAAGTGAAAGAAAAGTATTCCAAGAGGTGAACATTCTCTGAGAAAACCCCATGATGCCTGCTCTTTAGGAAAACATAAGTTGCTACAGTCAGGGTGGCATTCAGTTACCTGAAGACAGCTAAAATGTACTAACAGAAACACAAAAAGTTTTCTCAAAAATCCTCAAAATAATTGACAAATAAAATGTGAATTCCCCTATCTCCTAAGGAGAAAAAAATTAATTTATAAAAGTCTAGATTAGAAGATTTTTGATGTTATATAGGCTGATTCCATGTGAAAAAAAAAAAAGAGAGATAGAGCAATTAAAAGTACTCTACAATTCTCTGCCATACAAGATTGTTAGAAAACCCTGTGAAGATATTTGACATTACTCTCTTCTCTGATACAGAGCTCAAAGAAATTGAACTCTTTTGTTGAAAATATCCGTAGCTCCTTTCTACACTCCTGAACATCTCAGGAAACTTTTTTTCCTTAATCATATCTGGGCCTAAACTGTTGAAAGTTGATCTGGCCTGGTACATAAAAATGGGGAGCATTTGAGAGTGTTAAAAATTCTGCCCACAGGACATGAAATGTATCAAATTCATATACATTTTCCCAGATAATATGTTCGAAATGCCTCATCAAAATTCTCTCACTGGTATTTTCCCGTAGAATCAGGGAATATCTAGTATCTTCACCGAACAAAAATATCATTGCTCATCAATATCATCTTCCATTTGTCAGCAAGTTTAGACTTTCTGCTACCCACAAATCTGTCCTCACATATCCACAACTGTGATCTAACTGCCTCAGAACATTTTCAGAAGTAGTTGGAATTTAATTAACGACCTGTATATGTGTGCACATGCACATTTTCACATGTAAGTGTGGTGAACATCATCAGAAAACAACGTGCTCATGTGAAAATACGCCCCCCAACAGAGAAGAACAGTGAATTTGCCCCAGAAATTGTCTCTGGAATAAACACAATTAATCAGCACCCTGGAAGCCAGGAGACCTAAGTCCTCAGCCTGGCTCTGATTCTAACTAGGTATATGAGTTAAGAAAAAAAACTTTACTTCACAGACCTCAGAATCCAGTTCATAGAATATGAGGGCAGGAATGAATGATGGCAAAAGCCTTTCCGAGTCAGTAATCTAGGTCTTATACAGCTTAGTAGTTTTGCTCTCTAATTACTATTAAAAATCAAAAGTTATATTATTCTGGAAAATTTGGTATTAGTACAGGCTATAATCAGCATCAAAGTATGAAGAATATCTAAAAGAAAAACTTCTACACAGATCATTCCGCCTAGGGCTGATGGTGCCTTGTGCCGGTCTCATGCTGTGTAGTGCTGCCGTCAGTAGGACGAGATACGGAATGAAGCAGCCTGGACTGAAAAATCCCAGCTCTCCCATCACTGGCTGTGCGACCTGAGTTACTTAAGTTCTCTGCGCCTTACATTTCTTACCAGTAACATGGGCATAACATAGCATCTATTCTATTTTGTTTTGAGGATAAAATGAAATTAAACATATAAAGTTGCCAGCACAGAGTTTACATAGATCAAGAGCCCAATGATTTTTAAATTATTAATACTACTCTAAGAATAGAGAAAATGAGAAAGGAAAATCTACTTCAATTATTATTTTTAACAGAACTTTTGAGGGAAAAGTGATTTTTTTAAACCCACATCAAATGGTTAATAATTTTTAACTACATCTGTACAATGCCCCATCAGTGATTAGAAATACAGGTCGCATCTGGCCAACACTCTAGTTTGTACTATGGAAGACAGCATGTTTGAACTCATGGGCAAGTTTCACTGAGGCACAGCTAAGCTGTCAAGAATGGATAGTGGATAATAAATTAGTATGAGGGCATTCATTATAAAGGCATCCTTTCTTACTGCTTCCTCAGTGGCACATCAGTAAGAGTAATTCTGAACAAATAGCAGCCACACATACATTTGCTACCACACATACCAAATGAAAGTGGGAAGAAAGGCACATTCTAACTGTGGCAAACATAGCAATCTACCCCAGGAAAACTATTTATTATTTAGTTAATCCAACAATATAGTTTGACAGGTTCTTTAAAAATAAACAAAACAGTGCATTCTGAAATTTATCAAGTGATTTTTTTCAAATAAATATCCATGCTGTGTTTGAATATTCTTTAAACCTTGACATTTATGTTGAGTTATAAACTAGCTATGAAAATGGGAACTTGGATTTCTCAAACGAAAGCCTTTTGGAGTTGGTAAATAATTCTCACTGCAGCTTCATAGATTCTATCCAAATTTTAAGTACAAATGTCAGAGCTAGAGACTATGAGGACTGATAAAAGTAGAGGTTTTGTTGATGTTTTCTATCCTATTACTGTTCATATAAAGGTTTTTGTTCCAAATGAATACAGCACATCATATGGTATCTAGTTAGCACTGGCAGAGAAAAATGAATTTGTACAGTTCAGAGAGACTAAATAGAGATAATACAGGGTGAGGATATCAGCTTCTGTACATTTATTTTTTTTTTATTTAGCAGCGTGCATAAAACTAAGTGGACTTTGGGTAGAGAGCATTATGGTAAAAGGGTGCAAAAACGCCATGAAACTATTAATATTTTGAGAACTCTGACAAAATGAAGAACTGAGGCCAAACTGACACTACTGAGCAATCAACAAGAGTTGTCTGTGTTTTCATCAGCACTACTGGGCACATTTAGCACAACTGATCAGGATAACTTTGAGAAGGATCATAAGGATATAAAGACTCCTTCAAAGCAGTAGGAAAATGAATAGCTGAATGGAGAAAATTGTGCCACACATCTTCTTGTCCTATTACTGTTAACGCCAGCAGTCACAATCAGTCGTTTATTGTATAGGGCAATCTTGTTGATTAGAAACTGGATTCAAGTTCATCAAAATGGAATGGCATGTAACTCATCCCTTCTATTCCTACAGAAATAACTTATGCATCCTTATAGACATTTTTATTTGTAGCACTATATTATGTCATAAAAATTGGCTTTGGAAATGTATATAGTGCCTTGTCAATCACTTCTGCCATTTGTTTCTTGAAGGAGCTAGAAAACAAATCAGCAAAAAAAAAAAAAAAAAAAGTTTCACTTTGGAAAAGGAGACATGATATTTTTATGATGATATTTATGATATTTAATATACTTAAAAATATTTTAAATATTGGTCTTGAAGTCCAATTGGTTTGTCATATTATTTGGAATATCTTTATATCAGAAAGTAAACACTTTGCTAAAGGATCCTGTATATAATTCTTAATTTAATGATCTAAAAGAAACAACCTTAAAGAAGTGAAATAATGTGTTCAAAATTACCCAGGAGGTCACTAAGTGGGAAACCAATGCAAAGCCAAGAAGTTTAAAGGTCATGGTCAGCCACTAACTTCTTTCTCTGACATGCAACATCAGCTCACTACCCCTAGTCCTGACCCAAACAGCAGAGGATAAACAAATTTAGTTGCTTAGCAACAGGATTGCAGAGCAAATTTGCTTTAATGTTGTTCTTGAGCTGATCATTTGAAGGTCCTTTCAGACCATGCAACCTCTAAAACCAGCAACTCTCCATAAATATTGACTTAGATCAAAAATAATGTTGATATTCAAATACTGAATACAAAGCCATTTCAATAGCAACATTATAATATTATTTAATTAATATTATGTGTATGACTATGTTAGATACTGTTCTACATGCTTTATACATTTTAACATGTAGAAAATGAAGAGATGAAAACTGTATATTGTAAATATATTGAATAGTGAAGAAGAGCTGAAACATACATATGAATAAATATATATTAAAAATGTTTATTAGGTTAATTCATAAGGCATAGAATAAGAGATCAACAAATATATATACCTCTGTTTAAAAAAATATGTGAACACTTTATTTACATAAACTTTCCTTTCAAAGGTCTTAAAACATTTAATTTCACTTTCTCTTCCAAGTTTTTTGAAAGTTGAATACACACAAGTATGTTCTCCCTTGTATAAAAAGAAGTAAAAGGGGAAAACCTAAAGATCATAAAGTCATAGCGTCTTCTTAAAGCAAAAATATTAGTCACATAACTACCTCATGAGCTTTAGTTTAATGTTCATTTCAATTCATTACGTTTATAAACCAGATGCTGCCTATAGGAGTGTGCACGTGAAATTTCAGCATCACAACTCAACTAATACACATGGTAACATTGCTGAGACAAATAAGATTGTATTAACATAAAATTGTTAAGTAGTTACCTTTACCAATTCAGCCATTTAATAACACCAATTACTTGGGGCTCACTCTAAGGGTTTTGATGACTACGTTTCAGAGAGAAAGAACAAGGAACACAGTATCCTCAATTTTCTTACTCAGAGAAGCACAATGTAACAATAGAGCACTGAAGACATTTCAAGAAAAATGAATGATTCCAGACATATCAAAATTTAGCATTTTCTATATGTAATTTTAATGCCAATTTACTTATTTTGAAACATGAAATGATTTCATGGTTGCTAGAAAGGCTTACCAACTTTATTTATAATTTCTTTATGTCTAGTTGGTTGTCCCATTAAAAGAAGTGTGTCCTGTGGTCTTTCAGATGCTGTAGATTTACTTTGGGGGGAAAAAAAGTTCACAGTAAGAACAATAGTTCCAGACATCACAGATGGAAATTTAAATGTGGTGTGATACTGCACATCAGGAGCCAGCTAAGGTAACTGTGTTGCAATCTGCGAGTCACTCTTGTGAAAAGATCCCTTGGCATTTTCTTAACAAGAGCGGAGTGTTAGTGCCAGTGTTTTGGCTTCCTTCCTTTTTCCACTGTATGAGCTTGAACCACCAATACTCTTTCTACATTTCACATCTTAAGTCATTTTAGGGTTATACAATTCACATTAATATTTTTCCTCAAACATACACTTCCGTGATGGCAACACATACCATATTAGGTGTTTATGAGATTCTTTAGGAAAAAATGTGTTCTGCTTTTGAGCTGCAGTAACAGCAGTCTTATGTCTTTTTTTTTTTTTAACCAAGGTCCTGATTTCATTTTCTCACATTATCCAGTACTTATTCAACTTAAACGCTTTCATGAAACTGAACCAACTTCAGGACAGGCACAAATAAAAGCAAAAAAGAAAAGACTAGGAAAGAGAACACAGATACACACAACACGATACCTCGTAGCACACTGGAATATTTATCTTAAGTTTTTTTTTGCATAGGAAAATAAAATGTATATTATAATATATACTTATATACTGTAAAAATATAATTTATTTTGTCATCTTATCAACACTTTTGATATTCCTTAATCTAATAAAAGTGAAACAAATCATTGACACAGTGATTTGTTCAACTATCACATTAATTTCAAAGATAAAATGTTTTGAGGACTAACTCAGAATCATATTTTTAAGTTAATTTTAAATATCAGTAATAAAATAGCTCAAGTAATATCAGGAGTTGATATTGGGCTTCCAGTTTCCAAACTGGCTTTTAAGGAGATTAGAAGGCACCACTTCATCCTAATAAGTAAAAAAGCTGGACAAACTGAAAAATCGACAACTTTTCTTAGATCCATAAAAGAAGTGAAATCACAGGGAAAACCAATGCCTTGAATATTGGAGACAGACACACACAGAGATTCACAAACTGCTGGAGCAGAAACCCATGAGCACAAAATCTGCAGGACCCAGTGTTGGGTGGGGGAAGGGAAAGGGAAGTCTGAACTGTAATTGACAAATTACTGGTGGCTCAGTGTGGATAACTCAGAGTTTAAAAATCCAGGGTGATCCAGTCATCTGGGTAGCCCCATACTTTTGTTAGTCTTACCTTCAGGAGTTCAACTTGGATCTCTCTGGGCATATTTGAGAAAAATCCCCTCATGCTTCCAACACGGGGAGGAAAAAGGATCATTTTGAAAATACCAGTGCATTCTGTTCCTCTTAACAAGGTCTGCCCTAGGGAGAAACTGTTTACCCAGAATCTAACTTGCTGGGATCTAACAGAGACTAACTGAAGGGAGGGAAAACCCCAACCAGTTCTAGCTAGATTATTAAGGCAGTGAAACTGCTTTGTAGGATACCATGATGGTGGCTATATATAATCATACGTTTGTCCAAACACACAGAACGCACAATCTCAAGAGTGAATCCTAATGTAAACTGTGGTCTTTGGGTGACTGCGGTACATCAATTCAGGTTCATCAATTGTAACAAATGTACCAGTCTGGTAAGGGATGCTGACTATGGGGGGGATCATGCATATGTGGGGATGAGGGTATATGGGAAGTCTGTGCCTTGCCCAGAGTTCTGATGTGAACCTAAAACTGCTCTAGAAAATAGTCTGTTTCAAAACAGTTGATTTAGTCTAAAACTTACTTTTTAATTTTTTTTGTTCAATAAATCACATAATTACATTATTTGATTGCTCTCTTTTTAGATTCGTCTAGTTATTTTATTCCCTCAGCATTCTATTTCTATTATTTATTTACTGAATGCTCACTTAGTGTTTAGTATCTAACGCACATTATCCCATTTAACCATTCACATTCACACGTTGAAGTGGAAATTATCATTGCCATTCTACAGATGAAGTTTAAAAATGTTAACTTGTTTAAATTACAGAGCTAAGAAGCAACAAAGTCAGGGTTGGGACATAATGTTTCCTGTCACACTGTAGTCTTAACCAACATTATCAGTTATTAGAAGGATAAACTGTATCACACCAAACCCCATTATTTTTTTTAACTGAAATAATTCTTCAAAGTTGTTTGTGATGCCTCTGTAAAGCTACCTTCTCCAGAACTTCTGAGTAAAATTATTAACTTCTTTTCTAGAATGAGTAATAGTTGATTGAAGTGTTTTAAAAGCTGGGTGAAAATTTCTCATTTTTATTTGACTTGTTACCATTCAAAGTTTCCTGTCAAAATTTTGGGACAGTTAGGGGCTATATTTAAAGGAATAAGCATGTCTAGCCTGCTGGTTATAGGAGTTAAATACTCTAGAAGAAATAGATGATACTATAAAATTATAATTAGGGACAAAAAGTTACCCAAATTGTACACTGTCACAGTTGAGGAACAGAATGAAAAGAAAGGAAGTAGATCAAGCCAAAGCTGGAGAACGTGTGTATACACACATACACACACACACACACACACACACACACACACACACACACACTTTAAAGATGAACAGATACTCTAGTCCTCTGGAGTGAAAAAACATAGTCATAAATTAATAATCTGTTTATATTTCTTTTGTAAGGAGAAATCTTGAATAGCTTTTAGAAGACTCTGTGTCATTGTTTAAAGTATCAACATGGGAAAACATTGACTCAGTCTTTTTTATTAAATGCTTGATTTGGTAAACTGTATCATAATTGTGAAAATCAAGCCAGCATTAAAGACTACGAGGATGTTTTAAGTCTAAACCAACAAAAGACTAGTATTGATAACCTGAATATTATCAAATCATATTTTGTTTCATTTCTAATTTATTATCTTTGCTAATAAACACATGGCTATGGTCCTTAGCTGTGACGGATACATTACACATGAGCATGATGAGGCAGATACAGAGTAGAAAAAATGAAATTTTTGTATGTAAAAAAAGGGAGAAAGTAGAGAGGAAGATGAAAGTTTAGGTGGCTATAAAATAATCAGATTTAGGTTGGCTTCAACTTTTTTCAGTGTTTTCATTTTTAGACACAATAAAATATACTGAAAACTGTATGACATACTTTTGAAAATACAGAAGCATTGTTTCACATTCATTTCCAAAGAAGTAGAGTAGGATAAATTTAAGAAGAGACAGAACAGTTACATTTTAAAGCCACAGGCACCCTAAGTTGATTCCTTACAAATGGACTGAAACTTCCTATTGAGCAAAAAAAGAGGAGGGGTGGTGGTGAACAAGAGTTCTAAAATAGGCATTTTCAGAATATTACCATCAAGAGAGAGATTGCTATAATTTAACCACTGAGCTGAAATCTGAAATCCTTAAAGTGCATTTTTAGGCTGCTGATCCTGACCTCCTACAGGCCAATTAAAGCTAAATAATTGTTGTTGGTATGACAACCTCAGGGAGAAACAAAAGACTTCACTTTCTTTAAGCGAAGCTTCAAAGTTATTCTTTAGAATAGAAAATAAGCAGGGGTGGATATAAACTGTGGTAGCTTATGCAGTCACATTGCATAATGACATTTTTCTTCTAATAATGTTATTAAGACCACAATGGGTCACAGAGGGCTAGCCCATGCACATCATTGATTTGTGCATTTCAGCTGTCTTTAATCTAAGAATTGATTATCAGAGCCAAATTGATTATTTCATTTATATGAATAGTCAGTAAGGTATTTTAAGCACCATTTCAAATCCACATATTTCTTAGGTATAGCTTTAGTTTTATGTCTCACTAGGAGATGTGTTAAAGGGTCTGATGGTCAAAACCCACACACATTTCATTAAAAAAAAAAAAAAACGCAAATTGTCACAATTGATCCATGTGAAAACTGCTATTACCGATCATATGGCAATGAAGGTGTCTTCATTGCTCTTCTACAGACACATTACTCTTGATTTTATTGAGGTTTGATTGATGTATAAGAAAGCGCACATATTGATGTAGAATTCTGAGTTCTGACATGATTACACCTATGAAGCCATCATTGCAATAGAGGTAATGAACATATATACATTACCCCTCCCAATTCTTTATGCCCATTATAATCCAGCCCTACACTCCTTCTCCCCAACCTTCCATCTCCAGTAAACCCCCTTACCTGTTTTCTGTTACTATAGATTAATTTGCCTTTTCTAGAATTTTATACAACTGGAATCAATACCATAAGTACCCTTTTTTGGTCTTGCTTCTTTCACTCAGCATAACTATTTGAGATTTGCCCATTTTATTGTGTTCCTTTTTATTATTGAGTAGTATTCTATCTATGAATATACTACAATTTGTTTACACATTTACCTGTTGATGGTCATTTGAATTATTTTCTGTTTTTGCCTATGACAAGTAAATAATAAATCTGCTATGAATATTTTTGTGCAAGTAATTATGTGGATATACGCTATCACTTCTCTTGGGTAAATATCTAGAAATGGAATGGCTGTATCATATGGTGGGAATACATTTAATTTTTTAGATTCCAAGCTGTTTTCTAAAGTGGTTATATCTTTTATTCCCAATATTCATGTACAGAGTTCAAGTCATTCCACAGCTTCACAATCAGTTGGTGTGGTATTCTTTTTAATTTCAACAGGCCTAGTGGGTATAGTGGTGTATCTAGTTGCAGCTTAATTTGCCTTCTCTAATGACTAATGCTGCTGAGTATCTTCTTTAGTGAATTGTCCATTCAACTCTTTTGTCCATTTTTTAATTTGGTTGCTTGTTTATGTAACATTGGGTTTTTTGGGCTCATCATGCTTTCTGAACATAAGCCCTTTATCAAATATGACTTTTGCAAATATTTTTCCAAGTCTATGGCTAATCTTTTCATTTTCTTAAGTGTCTTTTGAAAAGCTGAAGATTTTAATTTTGATCAAGTCTAATAAGCAAATCTTTTATTTTATGGATTGTATTTTTGTCAACATATATTAAAAACATTTGTTTAACCCAAATCACATGTTTTTCTCCTGTTTTTCTCAAGCACTTACAGTTTTAACTCTTTTATTTAGGTCTACAACATATTTCCATTAAATATTTGTGTATGATATAAAGAAAGGAAAAAGTTCATTCATTCTTTTTCTCTCTCCCTCTTGTTTTTGGCTGTGTGTATGTGTGTTTTGATTATGGCTGTTCAATTATTCTAATACCATTAGTTGAAAAGATGATCATTACCCCATTTGATTGCCTTGGTATTTTCATCTAAAGTCAATTGACTTTATATTTGTGGGTCTATTTCTGGATTCTCTATTATGTTCCATTGATACCTCTGCCATTATCACAGTGTCTTGATTACTGGAGATTCATATTAAATATTTTTATTAACTAGAGTAAGTACCCACATTTCTTTCCAAAGTTGGAAAAGCCAAAATCATTTTAGCTATTTTAGATCCTGCATTACCAAATAAATTTAGAATTAGTTCATCGGCATCTCCAGCCTAAGTCTTAGCAACTGATTTCATGATAAAAGGATGACAATGTAAATTAACAGCTTTCAATATTATTCATCTTGACCTGACCCAACTTTGCTAATAAGTCATTTCATTATGCCTATTGTGATGTCCAACTCATAAAACTGAATCGAAATTATGTGTTGTCTCAAAACATTTTGAAGATAAATGTAATTTCTTTTTGCTTAAGTTAAAAAAAAAGGCATCAAACTATCTAGATCTAAAAGAAGGAGAATAATCTTTCCAGGTGACTTATAACAGCTGATGGCAACTAGATGTAACAGCAATCCACTATCCTTACTTGGTATCTCAGGGGCTGACTTCTCAAGCATAATTACATGTTGTCTTAAATCCCCAAACACAGAAACAGTCAACAAATTGCACCCAAATGCTGTAAAGTTTTTTTTTTAATCCCCCTTTAGTCACGAAGGTATAGATGTTGCCTATAATACAGGTTAATAAAAAAGAAAACTGCAGATCAGCTGCCTCACTGTGGTATGGCGTATACCTCAGGAAAGGCAGCCTATGGTTATACCTTGAAAATTACACTTTCAATTGTGTGACCACACAATTATTATTCTTTCTCTGGGAACTTTTCAGGGATCTTTTAACTTTTCAACTTATCAGTGATAAATAATCAACAAAAAACAGCATCCATGTTTTTACCAGTAATACAGAAAGCTTAAGTTCCATGTAATTTCTAAAATAGCTATATAGTTTCCTTAGGTAAAAGTTAAATCCTCATATTTTTATATGAAATTTAGACAGCTAGCTAGAAACTCACAGAGTATCATGGAGCCTACCAAGCATGAACACCTAAAAACAGTCAGAATAATTGTAATTTCAGGGATTTTCTTAAAGCAAGATGTTAGTTTCTGCTAGATAGAATTAAGAGACCTTCACTATTCTAGACAAAGCGTTTGAATGTAAAGAAAAGAAACCTAATCAGACCATTCTGAGAAAAAGGGAAGTGGAACAAGGAAGACACCAAGGATCAAAGTAGCTCTAGAGGCCTGCTCCTGTTTGCCATGTCTCTGTCTCTGTCTGTCTGTCTCATTTACCATATTTTCTCATTCAGTTTCTTAGATTCTCTCTCTAGAGATTCTAGATTGTTCTCTCTGCTTGCTTAGAGCCTCCAGTCCTTTGCTATTTATTTTATTTGAACATACTCTCATGAATTTTTTTAAGAATAACGACCCAGCTCTTCTTTCTCAATAGTATCTTTTAGGCAAATGAAGTGAGGGTTGTAAGGGGAAAATTATTAGAAGATAGTATGCAAAAACAGGCAACAATAACAGCACATGTAAATCTGTACTGTCCTCTTGGAGATTTTCTAGGTCTTTTCTTGGATATCTGGTGTCTATGTTAGCTGGGGGAAAATGTAAAATGCAAGAGTTGGGACAACTGTCATGTCACTATTGCTAGTGAGGTGGCAGACCAAAATAAGACACCAAAATAGGTAGGATGCATCAAGATTTCCTTAAGGTCATTAGTGGGATGTTTTAGTTGATTGCAATTTTATATTTCTATGTAAAATGCACTGATTCCTTTAAGTTAAATTATTGAAACTACTTAGTACTTCCAGTATAATGCTTAAGATTAAAGAAACAAACTCTTTATGTCGCATATGCCACACAATGACAGATGGTCCATTTCAAGCTGATCTGAAAGCACTGAAACTGCATGCTTCATAACAAGGATCATGTTTGCTGCATATCTTCAGGTGCCTTTATATGATACCATATCATACGCTGGCATATATGCTAGATCCTGTTTCACCCACTTCAGCTGTGCATGGGCGCAGGACACAGTTTATCTCCAACTAGATTTAAGTAGCTTCTGATAATTCACTAGAGTCTACAGACAGAAACAGATACTCCCATGTCGACTTCCTTTGAAATTTCCCTGGAAGTAATTGTCATGGCTTAATTATGTATTCATAATAAAGCAAGACTTAGGCAGAGGTAAGGCCTTAAAATCTGCCAAAATGATACCCGAGTATTAAATTAATGCTAGGCAGAAAACAGAACTCTGTATCAAATCTTTTATATTCCTGGTGGCTTAAGAAAAAGTGACCTCCCTTAATAGTTATAAATATTATCCCTGTGGTAGTCAAGACCTAGGTTTGTTCAGGATTTTTTCATTACTCCTCCTTCAAAACACAGGGTACAAACAAGTCTCTATCATGTTTAGGGTCAGGATTGCTTTGGCTAAAGAAAAGTGAAAGGAAGTGATGCATGTCACCTCCACAAAGAAGCTTTAAGAGAGCCTCGGAATAATTCACCTTGTTTCCTTTTCCTGCCTCAATAATCATCAAAGTGTGTGTGGAGATAAAGCCTCCATTAGCTGGGTCCTGGAGTGACTGTGATGGAGTAACTAACTTGACAACCATTGTTTCACTCTGCTGAACACGTAGTATAAGCAGGAAGTAAGCTTTTGTTTGTTTAAGCCACTCGGATTTTGAGATTGAAGGGTTGTCATTATCACTGCATTATCTATACTACTACTAAATCACAGCACATAACCTCACACATACCCCTCAAGGACATTCACCCGACAAAATGGAAAGAAACTGTTTCAACAAGAAAGATTTCAACAGAAGAGTAAAGTGAAAACTAGAAGAAAATCCTGGTTCAATAGGTAATGCAAAAGTAATTCAGAAATAGGAAAACTATCTACTTTTTAAAATAATTCTTAATCTTTCAGAAAAACTTGGTTTGAAAAAAATTTTTTCCTTTATTTGTGAGCTCCCAGTACAAAAAAATTTAATTTCTTACTAGTGACACTGAATGCTGGAACCTACCCACTTCGTTACTATAATTCTGGGACTATTAACATTTAGCTTAAGCCAAGAATCAGGCTTTAAAAAAGTAATCAAATAAATGTGCACAGTGCAAAGGACTGTAAAGTACAATTCAGGAGGTGTCTCTCCACAATGACTCCTAACACATTAGTTATTTGTCTAGGTAGGTAGAGATTTACCCATCCGGTGCCTCTAACAACACCAAAATCACAGCGGTCTGGGAGAGTCTCCTCCACCAGTTGTAGAAAGTGCACATTAGTTCAATCAAAGGATAGTAGCTGCCAGCACTGCTTGGCATTAATGACCAATCAGTTCCTTACTCCCTCAAAACCTAGGCCATTTCTTAGACTTTCAAATTTGAAGCCTTTACACGTTTTTTAACAATGTAAGTTTTGAACTATTGTAGCAAATTTAAGGATCTATTTAATTGTTCTGTGTTAGATAAGAACACCAAAAACACGATTAGAGTAATAAATCATGAGCAAGAGATCTATAAAGCAAAGCATCGAATGCCTCTGTCCAGAGAGTCTTCAGAACACACAAGAGTCCTGCCACTTACTTTGAGTTGAATATATAGGGGAAAGGCAGTTCACATCTTTACAGGCATTGATCAGGACGTAACTCATTTTTGTTATTAGTGGAGTGCTGCAGGTAAATCTAACAAAATAACATATGGTTGATTTTCAAATAGAACACTCAACCATTGTTCTCCATTATCTGATCTGTACATCTTCAGAGGTTACCTGTGGTTGTGGAGTCTATTCTAACCCTTAGAGATGATAGTCCTGAAAGCTCTCTCTGCCCATTTTATCGAGGACTTAATTTTATTCCTTCCAGTGTCCTAAATAATGCTTCAAGTTGACAATACACTTTTCCTTGCACTCTCCCAGAGTAGGTTATTGCAAACCTTTCTTCTCCACCCTTAGAATTTAGACTAGAACAAGCAAAATTTCCTGTTTTGTTCTTTTCATTTGTCATGTAGTCAATGGAATTTAATTTGCAGTAACATTAAACCACTGAAAAAAGAGACATTAGTGAGAGTATGTTCAAAAATATTTTCCAGGATACGGACTTATATCTACCACATCCAAGAAAACAATTAAGCTCTGATTCTATAGGTAAATTATACATGTACGATGCAAAACTCTGAAGAGAATGTTACTTTTAATGAAATGCAAAGAAATCATGATATAGAATATAGTTATAAAAATTCTGAAAGCTCAAAGTCTTATTTGTAAATCAAGGATTGAACTTGATTATCATATCTTTGCCAAATAGTCTAGATTTGGTAAAAAGCCCCATCTCATTATAATTTCTTTTAATGTGATCTCTAATAATTTAAACAGTGTAACATCATACATAATACATGTCAATATACTGTGCCAATATAGGATGTGATATAGCTATACTCCTCTTTTATATTTAAGATGTATGAACGCAATACATCCTGTTATCTAATGCAGCCAGGAAGACATTTGTGAAGAAAGTTAGCTCAGTACTCCTTCTCTCAAAAAAAAAAAAAAAAAAAGGGAAAAATTCTTTCTTTGGGTTTTCAGAACATTGTCAAATGAATTAAGTATTAATTATTTTCAATATAGCCACTAGAAGAAAAATCGTACCATTTAAAAGAGAAACATGGATTTTATAATAATAAATGTGTTAAAGGTCCATTCAGTAAACAAATAAGGGAAAGAGTAAACAGCGAAAATTGAACAGACCTATGAAAAATACATTAACTTTTCAATTAAAAGTATACATCTTTTCACTTATAAGTAAAATAGTGATGTGATGATGATGATAAATATGGTGACACCAACGATAATTATAAAAAGAAGCTTCTAGCCTTTTTAGGAACTTATGGTGCCTCTGGGGGAGAAAACCCCAAAATATCACAATCCAAATTTTAATGAGACTTCAAATCTTCAATATGCTGTCAAAGAAGCTGCTCCCTTTCCTTACTTTTTAAAAAGGAATTGAGAAATATGAAAGCTTAGAAAAAACAAAATACAGGCTGGCAGGAAGAAATTCCATCTTGTTGGGTCTCTGAAACAGCGGAGGACTGAACACTTGTAAACACGGTACCTTGAGCAATAGTTGCCTTCTGGCTTGTAGTTTGAGGCCAAGAATAGCATGATAAACTTAGAATGTGTTTATCTCTTGGCAGCTTCATTTTACTTGCAAGCTGGGAGGGACAAAGACCAACAATTTTCCACCTACAAAGTGCATCTAAACTGGCAGGCAACTCAGTGAGTAAGTCAACTTAAACCTCCAGATTACAACTACTTTCAAAGACAGATGGACAATTTTGGAAAGGGGATGATTCAGCCAATATCTCAAGGCATTTGTGGTTACAATGTCCTGTAGTTGGGGTGTGTGCTGGTGGGGGGGAGAGCTTTAATTCGAAGACTTCACATACGTTTAGTGCTATTTTAAGAGAAATGGTATGTGTGCAAATTTTTATAATTCCATGTTCATTGCTAGTTGAAAACAGGTAGGAAAGTGGCAGCATTTTAAGAACCTCTGTTTTCTCTCCAAAATAGAGAAAGCTAAACAGTTTCTCCAAATAGTCATTTTATTCTGTTATTTTTTACTTCTTTCGTTGCAGCAAAGCTCTGTATCTGTTTTATTCAATGGCTCAATGCCAACTGTTTAATGGTTGATTATAAACCCAGGTAGACTTTTATATTTTATCTTCAAATTGCTTAATTTAGGATTAATGTTAATTATATGAACTACGGTTGGGAAAAGAGGGGCTTGGATGCTGTAATTTTGTAGACTGTGAAAGAAACTTCTTGTTACAAGGTCTGAGACATCTGCCGAAGATGGGTTATTTGTGTAGTAGGGGTGCTATGTTTCAAATATGGAGATATTTTGAGATCACAAAACAAAACTCTTTTTTTAACCCACTGGATTCTTTTTTTTTTTTTTTTTTGCTTTCAATACAGTCTTCTGCTTCAACACACAGCTATTACCCAAGAAGATTCTGAATCCTTGGAAAGTGGAGGTAAAATCTTTCAGTATTGGGAGAGCTATTTTATGGCTAGAGCATGGTTCTGATTTAACAAGAAATTGGAAAGAAATGATTTATATTACCAAAAGGATGAAGAAGGATCCTGCTCCATTTTCATAAAACATTCCATGATCAGAGAATACAAATAATTTCAGAATGGAAAATAAGTATGCTCAACTGTTTATTCAACTCAAAAGTTTCTGTTGGAAATTTGTTTCATGTGAAATAAAATTAAAAGATTTTTTACACTTATTTTTATAAGTTATTAAAAAGTAGATTTATGAAGAGAAAAAGCAATGGCCAAAGCAACAAATACTTAGAAATGTCAGAAATGGATTCTAAGTAGTTCTGTGTGAATGACTCATCATGATTTCTTCCAGACAGTGGCAAATTAACGTATTTTACACCCAGAGCAAAATTAATGCAGTTGAGCCTGCCAAATTCCAATTCCTTTGCCATGCCACATGTCCAGAATAATTGTTTGTTTCCCAAAACAAGGGTTTTCTGTGGACCTCCACCAGAGCTCATGCTGGAGTTTAAGTCCTGACAAGAATGGGTAGTTATTTTTCAGTTGCATCCTGTAACCCTTAATTTGTTGAAGAGATCCAGCCTTATTCAGGCCAGTGTTATCTTTTTGCCTTTTTTTTTATATACCTACCTACTTTACTTGTTCTGTTTGAATAACACCACTAGATAGAAAACTAACTTGAATTAAGTATTTTCTGATAGTAGATTTCTAACTTTTATGAAACATGTCATTGGTGAAATGGTATTTCAAGAAACATATCTTTCTTGAGAACAACTTAATGTATCTGTTCTTTACATTTTGCAAGGCTTTTAAAGGTTCATTTTAGATTAATAAAAGGTCACGTGATTGGGCAAATGGGATGTTGCCGAGCCCACTGCAATTGGGAATCAGAACTGACATAAAGCCTCCTTGCTGTTAAAAGTGAATCAGTCCCACCTAGAAAACAACTCTGTGTAACTGAAGTTTGTCATTCACACTGTCAGATAATCACTTGTTAAACATCAGCCTTTTAAGTATAATCATATCTAATTCATGGAATTAGAAATGCAGGCTTTCTGAAAGAATTCTAAAGGTATTTCTGTCTTATTTGATTTCCATAATACCCTTTGCTTTCCTTTCCTTCCTACCTCCCCATCCAAATATTGGAGAAGCGATGGCCTCAATATAAATAGTATTTATCCCCAAAGGAGAAACTGTTCAAAATGAGTTGGAACCCAATGGAAAAATATGGCAAGGTAATTCTAAAAAGAATTCTCAAGACATTTGTCAACATCAAAAATGCCAGTATTGGAAGAAGACTCAGTAATTCAACCCCCACACAGACATTCTAGATGCCAGAATGTTTTTCTCACAAAGAAAGGAATGTTGGTAATGATTCTTATGACCTCACAGTCCTTAAGGACATACATTCTAATAGAGAGAGAGAAACAATCAGGATTTAGTAAGGGAAAGTAAAATGGATCAGAATAGGAAATAAGTGTTTCTCTCCTCTGAAAACAACAGGCACACATGGAGGCTGTCAGAGCCACTATATATTGAGAGGAAGAAGGAAATATTGCCCATTCTCTGAGAACATGCAGTTCTGTCCAGAGGGAGAACTTAAGAAGGTGAAAAATGAAAAAATGCATTATCAAGGCAATTAATGCCAAAAAGGATCCTGACCTCTTAGCAAAAGTGGACTTCTCTTATCTACCAAAACCTACAGTAATTTGTTGTTTCTAGCTTTTATTGTCATAACCTGGCATGTAAACAAATGCTCTGAAAAGTCTGAAAACATAGAAAGAAAAAGTTCTTCTCTTCTCTATGCCAGGGAAAACATTCTGCCAACTACCTCTTAACTTAAAAGGGAGAATCCAGTCCAATGAGACTAAGTGAGATGACTGGAATGTAAATTATCACTGTCCAGTACAAACAGCTAGAGAACACTTTCCATTTAAAAGTGTCTTGCTGCTGAACAAACATAGCTAACTCCCTTGAAGATTATTTTAGCCCCCATTGCCTTTGCACGAAAATTCCTCATGTTACTTTGAGATCGTCCTTTCATTACACTGAGAACAGGCCATCTCTATTTGAGTGTGATGAGAAAATTAAGCCACTGAGGGAGACTGAAAGTTTGGCTCTGGACCATGCCATTGGAAGGACGTTCAAATGTTTACAAATGCTTTTCCTTGGCTGCACAGTACCTGCACCTGTGTTTTATGCTAAGAAAATATTTCCATCCCCAAGAATATTTAAACTGTTAAATTCAAAACACAGAAGACAACTTTAACTCTGTGGTAAGGACCTGATTATTCTACCTCTGTAGTGAATTCCAATCCAATTTCAGCTTCTTCCTACCCACTTTTTTCCCACATTCTCTTCTTACCCTTTCCCCTACCCACATTTTGGCTAATCCCTGCCCAACAGGATTTCCACTGGAGTAGCCAATAAAAAAAAGATATGAAGCAATCCAAGAATTTCCTATAGAAATATATTCCCTTTACAATTACACACAATGGCCCAAAATTAAAGCAATCTCAATTTTAATTCTTATAAGTTTTGATTCCTAATACTAATTATGTTCAATATTTTTCTCTGGACTCAAAATTTTATCAGGCAAATCCCTGAAAGCCTATTTACAACAAGCAAATTCCCCGAAGTCAATTTGATGAAGGCTTAGTACTTTTATCTGCTAAACTTAAAAAAGTAAAGTACAACAGTCCATATTGGAAAAAATACTTTTGCCATCTTTTCAAGATTTCAGTGGAGTTTTAGTTGACCACTTTTCAGTTTGTCTTCATAACAGAATCTTAAGGAATGCTTAATTCTCTCTGCCCCGATAGAAAAATATATCCATAAAAATATACCCATCAGGAAAACATTTTCATGAAGAACGTTTTCATGAAGAATAAATTACATATTCATAAAAATACAGTTTTGAATAAGTATTTGAATATATTCTTCCACATGAATATATTTTGAATACAGTCTTATGAATATACTCTTGTGACACAGATTCTTCCATCTCTCTGATCTGCCTCCTTTATTACATCTTGTCATTTCAATCTCCTCTTTCACTGCACGTCAATCCCCTTCTTCACCTGTCACCCCAAATCCCCTTCCAGTCTGTCCCCTAGGTAGGACGACCAGATATCCTCGCCCAGAACGTTCCAGTTTTTTCATTTGTGGTAGATAAAATCACCTGTGTTAAATATTTTAGTGTCCCTTTTCCCTCTCAAATGAATTCTGGTTTGAACAATATTTTACGTAATTCCTCTCTTGAGTCCTCCATCTCTGTCACCTCCAGTCTGGGATTTGTTGTGTGATGGCAGTCCTTGCTCTCAGACAATCTCTACTTCTTTATTTCAGTTCCTTCCAGTTATAGCAACAAGTAGTCAAGGAGAGACAAATTAAAACCACTGAAAACACTGAGGAAGACAAAGTAAAAACTTTCAAATAAAACTTTGCAGGAAACTCCAGTGGTTAGCAAAACTACTCCATGTAGTAAAACACTGTAAATGTGTTCAAAGTAGTGAAAAAAAACAAATAAACATGAGCAATACAATTTTTTATCAAATTAAATTTTAGAAAATGATCTTTCAGGGAGTGAATCTGGAACTAGGTAAGGAGAAGTAGGACAGGAAGAAGAGGTGGTTTACACAGCCTCTAGGAGGACTGTGATAAGCCCCTCCAGGAAAGTAGTATCACTACCCAATTTAAGAGTCTTTGCTCTGAAATTCTCTCCAAATTAAATATGCACAATGGGTATAACATAAATTTATGCAATCTAAGACATCAATATCGCCATTTATTGAATGCTTATTCTATGCCTGGAACTAGGCTATGCTGTTATCTTACTTAAAATCTTGAAAGCAATTATTCCAATTAAATGTTATTTTCATGAGGAAACTAATGTTCAAGGAAGTTTTTTAACTTGCACAAGGTGACACACCTACTATATGAAGAAGGTAAGAAATGAACCCAGGACTGCTGAACTCTACAGCTGATGCCCCTACACACTATGCAAAGAAAATCTTGAGGAATATGATGTAATCTAAGATGGCTATAAAAAAAAACCTATATGTATGTATGAGGTATACATGATAAGTAAGTGTGATATGTAAACTTTAGCATTCAATTAATAATTAGATAAATGGAAGACTTGAAGGAAAATTTTCATGAAATAAATCAAGTAATCTGTGGGAGGGAGACTTTTTTTGTACTCAGAAAATAGAGTAGAGGCAAAGAGAATTAAGCATTTCTTTTCTGTGAGGCTAATTAAAATATATAAAGCTCTTAGCACATTATCTGGCATATTTTAAACACCAAAATATACTGTAATTTAAATAATGTTTAAATAATATTTATGTTTACTATATTAATACTGATAATATTAAACACTAAACTACTTCATTTGACATACATTTGAGTGTTATGACATGATATGGGCTGCTAAGAAACAAAGTTAAAGTGGTTGGCATTTCCAAAATAAATGTATTTTTACAAAGATTTGCTAACAGAGTTTTGATGAAATTACACCTCTTCATTTCCACAGGAACAGAATCAGGCTACACAGGCTTCAACTCTTCCAGATGTGAATAGGTATATATTGACTGAAAGTGTTGTGACAAATATTTTCCCATGTGATTTGCATGTTTTCAAACTCATGAAGCACATGAATGTGTTTGTAGACACATGCTTATGTAAATGTTAGAGAAACAAACAGAACAAAACTTGAATTTAGATAATTTTGATTTATTTTCAAAATTTATTGGGGAATTAATTAAAGAGCTATTAAGTTTTGTCACGTGGTATGTGCAAAAGTGGAAAACATTTAGTAAACTATCCTGAAAGGAGCCTTTGTATGTATTTGCATACAGTTGCTAAAAAGCGGAATGGGACTTAGGGACTCTAACTTTACTCACCCAGAGAAACATATTCACCCCCTTTTAAATAGGGGTATATATTTTCTGTTAACATAGAAAAAATGTATTGTTCAACATTAAAAATAATTCTGAATCTTTCATAACATTTTGATTTCCTACCATTAGTTCAATAAAATAACCTTTTTAAAAAATTTAATCTTTTTGAAACGCTAAAATTTCTCTTTAGATATCAAGTGGCTCCTAAAATCAATATTTTGATAATTTAATTTAAAGGAATCATAAACATATGGATTAGCTTTCACTAAATGGCACATGATATTAAAAATTAAGGAGAAAATGCTCTTAGCATAATATAGGTCAGTTGGAGCTTATCAAAAATATTTTTAAAATACTGATTCTATAATTTTTCATATTATAAAATATATGAGTGTGTAAAGTGTCAGCAAACGGAACTTTTTCTCTGGTTCTTTTTTTTCAAGAAAAATCTTAAAATTTAAGTTCTATAAACATATTTTTCCAATTAATATTTCTCTGCATCCTTGAACTGCTCCGTTTTTTCAATTAGCTAAATTTTTTAACTTGTTTAATTACTAAGTTTAATTATTCAGCTAATAAATAGGATTTATTGGTTTTCCCCAAGAGGTTTACAGGAATGGCTACATATTTGATGCAGAAAACTTTAGAAAGCACCGTAGAGTTCATAGAAAGAAACACAAGACAACAGAAACACTAAAAATCTGGGTAGCGGTAACCATTGTTAACATGTAGTTACGTAAACATTTTGGCTTTTGCATCAAATATATGTGTCTTCCATATACATTATATGGAAGACAAATACACACATACAAATACTGTGGAGTCACGTTGTAACTTATGGGACTAGTACTATATGTACTTAGCCAAAAAAAAAAAAAAAGGAAGAAGAAAGGTATTGGGAATAAAGGAATGGCAAGTGAAGGAAGTAATGAAGTAATAAAAGTTAGGAGAGAAAAAAAGATGAGAGGGATGAGAGGGAAGGAGTAGGAAGGTGGGAATTAATGGTTTCCCAAATTGAGTTAATTCACTGGCTGTTCCCAAAAAGAGCATTTAACCTGGAACAAGCATGAAATGGGAGAAGCCAATCCATGGTCTTAGTTTCTGACCCCTACTCCAGGGAGCTTTTCATGCTTTTTATTGTTCAGTAACTTGCATGGAAAAATTTCGTCGAGTCTGTGTCCCTCATGGCGTGCCATCACTAAGGATTCTTCGAGCTTTTTTTAATTACTATTTTTAATCTTAAGTCCGCTGTCCTAGAGGCCACCCCAATGGCAGCACATCCTACTGGTCAGCCAATTATTGCTCAAACTCTCAGTTCAAATACCTTGGGCCTGTAAGCTTTCCACACTTTTCCATTAACATGTATTTTTTAATTTCTTATTTTCTGAGGCTCAGATATGCTCATTCACATAAAAATTCTAAACATTAGATAAACAAATAAAATATATTAATATATAATATGTCTACTTTTTATATAGCTACCTGTGTCTGTTTACATCTATTTACTTATTTATCTATCATCTATCTATATAACATTTCTTGACCAAGTTAGGTTTATTCCAAGAATGCAAGATTGACTAGCATTCAAATATAGACCACTGTAATTTACCAATTAAAGTATAATAGGAGGAAAATAATCATATTATCACTTGCATAAATTTGTATAGCTGTACAAAAATTATTTAATTTTCATAAGCATAATATTGAGCAAAATAAGCCAGATATTGAAGAATATGTATTAAATCATTCCACTTACATAAAGTCAAAAATGGGATACAATTCACCTATGATGTTCACAAATGAATATTTGCTAAAATATAAAAAAAGCAAATAATTACCAAAAAATTATCAAAAAATTAGGTCAGGATTTAATTTGTGAAGGATTTATATGACAGTGATTAGTGGGGTACATGGAGACTTGGGACTAGCAACGTCCTACATCTTGACCAGAGAGGTGGCTGAGTATTTTTTTGTGTATGAGTTATACAACTTTGTTTTGTATACTTTCCCTGTATTTATTTTACAATAAAAAGGTTATATTTATTATCTTGAGTGTAGTGATGGTTTCATGAATATATATATGTATATATATGGCAAAATTTATCAAGCTATACACTTGATATATATGTAGCTTAATGTATATCAATTATAAATAATGCAATGTCAATTACAAAGCTGTATTTTAAAAAGTTTAAGGTGTTTTATTTCTTTCAAAGGAACCAGTATTATGTGCTGGGTGATAATCATATGATTCCTCAACTTTAAGAAATAAACTTACAGGCCTCAAAATAGACTTTATCTCTCTATCTAGTTTCTGCTTTATTTTGTAGGTGGAAAAAATTTGAACTGCACCTGGAAAGGCTGGGGTATGCAATATTTTTTTAAAGACTTGATTAACACCTGCTTAAATATTTTCTTCCAATCTTTAATTAAACAGTTAAGGTAGGACTGAATTTCTAGATATACAATCAGAACAAGTCTGAATAAAACTCTACAGCTGCTAATTTCCCTTTCCAAAGAGAGACTTAAACACCAAAAGATTCTTAACTTTCTAAAAAGAAGTTTCTTCATTTTATAATGGAAGCAAAAACCTCAGAAAAGAAAAAATATGTAAGTAAAGAAAACAATTGCAACCATTTTTTACTGCTAAGAATTACAAATACACATTTTCCCCCTCATTCTAGAACTGTCAAAAGATTCCAAAATAAAATTTAGGTCAGTAACATGGTAAGGTGTACAGATTTTCCCCAACATATCAACTATTAGTACTACTTTGGAACACATGATGTTTTCAACATCTAAAAACTACATTAATAAATTAAACTACAAAATTCTAGTCTAGCCATCAGTAAGATAAAGACTTCACTATAACTCCTCAATGAACCTTCAGCATCACTCAGGGTCTAGAAAACAAAGTGAAAAGGTATACAGAAGATATTTTTATTTTAAGTATAAAATAGTTAAATTGATACTTATGAAATAGTTAACAGCTATACTATTTTCATAAGCATATTATTGTATTTCTTGCCCTACTTTTCTGCTTTTCAGAATTTTAGACCCCTTTTCAATTCCTTAAACAGTTAACTTTCTTTTTAAATAGTTTATTATGCTTGGTAAAGAAAAACGGGGAGAGAGAAAGGGAGGAGAGGACAGAGGAGGGAGGGAGTAAGAGATGGAAGGAGGTAGGTAGGAAAGAATAAGAGTTATCTCTGTGATATCATCACAGCATCCTAGCAGTTTTAAGCTAATGGTCCTAGTTTAGTTAGAAGGATAACTCTTTGCTGATAATTTCCAATGCATGTGCTGAAGATCAGTACTAGCTACTCCTCATGTATATGCTGATTGTTACTTGAGAACGAAGAGTAAGATTACTCCTTAGAATGCTTTTGTTACAGAGGTGGCCAAGCACTCAGTCAGACTGTGTGTGCATTGTGGCTCTATCCCATACTTGCTATGAGACCTCAGGCAAGCCACTTAATCACTATGTGAATCAGTTTTCTCAATGTAAATTAGAGGTATATACCAGGCATACTTCATAGGGTTGTTGTGAGAGTTAAATATGTTCATATGTTGAAAGGATTCAGAACATTGCTTGGTGTATATTTTATGTAATTTTTTGGTATTATTAATTTTTTCTATTATTATACCTATGTGATTATTTTCATTGCTTAATAAAACAGGAATTTGGTGCAAAAATCCGTATTTTTATTTATGCTGAGTGCCAATTTCCTGAATTTTAAAACATCATCTACCCTATCCATGAAAGTTAAATTGCTATATGGGTTCATGAAGCTTCAATAACAAGATACAGTTTATAAAGGAATTATTCCAAGAAATAATAATTTATTCAATTATAGTATTCAAAATGCATTCATGAATCCAGATCCAAAGTCCACTGAAATAATAGTGTAAGACTTGAATTTTTCCAGTAAAAGGGTCTTATAATATTTAGAATTAAAGCAACTTAAGTGAATTCATAAACTTATCAAATCTTTCAAAGTTCTTTTCAAGATTTCTAAAATGACAAATTAATTCCATCCTAAAACATTAATATAAATAGCCTCCGCGAAGATATCAATTCTTAATGAATTCCAGGTCATATAACAGTAAATGTTATCATATATTATCAGTATAATAACCAACTGACCAAATTATGAGCTACTAATATAATGCTTCAGTGAAGAGTGAAGAATGACACTAGCTATCCAGAGCAGCCATGGAATAGTTGGGACTTTCTGGTCATTGTTCTTTTATACTAATTTCAGTATTACTCTCTAGTAATCTGTGAAAACAAAGCTTAAGAAAGGCAAATATTTTTAGGAATGATAAAATATTAATAAAAATAGAATTTTAAGTAAAATAAGAATGGCTGAGGAAAGGAAAGTATTAATCATACTAAAATGTGTCTGATTGTTTCAATGAAGACTGTATACAATTTTAGTGGATACTGTCACTATTCCACTGAGATTCATTTAGGGGCAGGTACCCCTATTGCCAGGTGCTGTGAGTGTTGGCTACTAATGGTTCCTCACCAAGGAGGTGCCTTCCCACTCCTCCCATTCAGCACATGGCACATCTAAAAATCAGGTGCAGCTTGGATCCTCTTCTTAGGCTCTGCTTTTATAGAACCTGATCTACAGACCAATCATTTTCATTTCCCTCTCTAAATAAACCAAGAGGAAATATAAACAGGATTTAAGCAAGCTACAAGAAGCATTATTTAAATATGATTGTTAGTCCCTACTAAAGCAGTGAATGTTTTTCTAACATCATACATGAGTAAGTCTTTTTGTAGTACTGGAACACATGAACTACGTGGCCTTCTAAGTACGGGAGTGTGTGTGCGCGCGCGCGTGAGCCTGCGTGTGTGTGTCTGCCTTTGTGTCTTCGTTTGTCTGTATCTGTGTGTTTATGTGTATATATAATATGATTTCTGAATCACAACTGCATATAATACATACACAGCATTTTGCTCTGTGGTCAACTGATTGAAATCAACACAAATGTGCAAATTCAGGAGAAAATGGACCAAAGAAGTGCGTGAGCATTATTTCAAACTGTTTATTTCAAAGAGTTAATTTTGCATGACTGCTATTCTTATGGATCTAAGAATTTTTTAAGCTGGATAGAACAAATTGAGCTATATATCTGTCACCCAACAAATACACTTGGAGGAATGTGGGATCCCTTCCCAGGACTTGTGAAATACCCAAGGATATTTTACAGGTGTCAAGTCAATTCTCTACAAGGCTAAACTTAAAATTGCAGTTCTTTTCAGAATTTAAAATAAATTTTAAGACTAAATTAAATAGGACTTTCTTCTTTTACTACATTATTTGCTGAACTGTTAGAAATGGAGGTGGTCTTAATCTGCATTGTTATAATTCTCAAGGGGCATGATATTGTTGACATTTTCCAAGATGTATGATCATGTAGTAGTTAAATTCTGTCTTGATCCCTGTATAGATTAACTCTCCCCCAGGTTACTAAAAGAAGGATGACAGAATAGATATTAAGAGAAGCAAATGATGATCATGTCTCTCTGATTCGCTTGTCTATTGACTCAAGAAATGGTAAGAAATTGCTACGCCTTCATGAATATAACCCCTTCTACCCTCACTTATTTTACCTCCTACAGGATTTTACTGAATGTGGCATGTGGTGCTGTTGGTGTACACTGTCAGTTGGGCATGTGGTGACTGACAGAATTCATTAAGGCAATTAGGGCCTGTAGGATATGAGAGCAGAAAATAAGCAGAATGTCTGTGGCTGTTTCACACCTGGCTGACCCCCACTCACTCCAGGTCTCTTTTCTCTCAACTCAGCATAAATAGAAGCTACTGTGCATGTACGTGAAGGCAAGGATATTCAAAGTATTCTAATTTCTCTTATTTTTGGTCCAACCTGCAATGGAAAGATATCTAGCACTTTGCAACCAAGGATGCAGTGGTTAAAGAAGGTCTATCTAAACTGAAATAGAAAAATATTCTTTGATTTTGAAATTGAATGTTTGGAAACACCAGGATGAAATATGGAGGTTAGCACCCAGATGGAAAAAGAGTGATCAGGGAGGACAGCAGAGGAAAGGGAAGGAGACTCAAGGTGAGGCAAAGAGAAGAGGGAAAAAAAAAAATCTAAACTCTGTCTAATATTGTTAAGGCACATGATTTTTACCATTTGCTTACTGAGTATTACCAATATTTGTGCTAAAAATAAACAAGAAAGGTCTGACTGAATTTCTAGAAGACCGATCAGATGAGTTAAAAGGGGATGAGAGGGTTACAGAGTTATGAATACAGAAATATCAAACTTCAAAAATTCAAGAAAAAAGGAAAGTAAATCTAACTTGGAAATCATATAAAACTTGACAAAAATAAAGAGGAGAGAAATATGACAAACTGATTTCTTTCAAAGAAAATTCTTCAATTCTCTCATTTTTGGTGACATTTTAACAATTAAAACATCATTTAAATTCATGCCCTTAGAATTCCTGTTTAAAAGGTTTCAATACCCATGATGCAGCTTCTCTAAACTCTCAAAGGTATTAAAAATATCTATAAAATATATTTTAAAACTTGAGATTAAAAATGTGTGTGTGTGTATTTGAGAGAGAAAGAAGTCCTGTGTCAATCTATTAGCAGATTCTTGAAGGAATCTGCATTAAAAAAAGTTAGTTGGAGACGGTTTATAAATGAGTTAGTTCAGGGAGCTATGTATGTTTAGCTGCTGAAAACAGAGGAAGTAGGCCAATTGAAATAGGTTATAATATCCTTCCTTCATCCCACACAGTCTAGTTCTTAACTCTGAAGTTCAAGAGAATTGTAACCTGAAAATTAGACTTTCATTTCTCTAATAAAAGATGTCTCTCCTAAGACAGGATATTCCTAAGAATCCTTCATATACTTTCATTTAGTGGCTAGATTCTGATAACACAATCAGGCATTAAGAAAATAGGCCTTGAAAATGGAGTTTGACACCCTGAGAGGCAAGAACATATTGAGAGCCCCAAGGGAAATTTTTGTGGAAATTTTAGTCTATTTTATATCGAGTTGACCAGAAATGTGCAAGAACCAAGCAATGGAAATAGGAGAAGATTCTCACTTCAGTCTAACAGACCCACACCAGAAGAGAGCTTGCTATCCACTGACTCAACCATCAGATCCGCTTAGAACTTCAAAACTGAAGGGAGCATGTGGTCAGTACTTGAGTGGATGGCAGGTGAAGTCCAGGGCAATGAGATCTTTGCAGATATTAGATCTGAAGAGATTTATTTCAGGTAAGAACAAATAGATAAACAGAAACTAATTATGAATTTAAGAAGAATATTATAAAAAATTTAAAAAGGAATATCATCCTTGAAACCACATTTATAAAACATATTTGTTATAAAACCAGGAAATTTTTTAAAAACCAGCAACTTGGTATCCATAACAGAATGCTAAGGAGATACCACTACAAGCAAACCATATGCTGAAATTTAGAAAACAAAATTCTTCAGGAAAAAAAAAGAATTAGGGTTGATTTTCATTTTTATTAATTTTAATTTGTATGTTACCTGGAACACTGAAAGACTGAAAGAAAAAGAAGACAATCATAAAATAGCATTTCTTTAAAATCCTTTTATAGGCTATTAATGGAAAAGTGGATAATATTGAAATCAAATCAATAATGCAGAGGACAAAGGTGAAGCTCTCCCAAAGGCCAAGGGAGAGGATGAAAAACATTAAGTCAAAAAGAAAGGGAGGTGGAGATCTAACCTAAAATCACAAGGACCCTGAAAAGAAACCAGACCAGGCAGAGAAACAACAAGGATGTTTCAAGCAGCAAAACAGCTTTTCTGAGGTGGAAAAAAAATGACCTGGACAACTGCTGGCATTTTTAGGTAACATTTCACTATGTTTCTGCTAACACAAGTAACACATACTTAGTGAAAAACTTTTGGAAAGTACGGGAGAGCAAGAGAGACAAAGAGAGAAAACTGAGGAAATGAGGAAGAGAGAAGGCAAAGAAAGAAGGAAGGAAGGAAGGAAAGTAGGGAGAAAGTGTGAGATGATTGCTTATAATCACAGCACCACCATGAGAGAATTAACATTAATTTTCTTGGCTTATTTACCAGAAATATATTTGTGAGTGAATTCTGCTTCTGAGAAAACTGAGATCATTCTGTTTATCTTTGTTACTTGTTCCCCTCAACATACAATTTATTTAACAGCAGTATTACTAAACATAATTAAGTGACTACCTAATTTTCTATTAAAGCTTATTTAACCAAGTTCCTGTTTACTTATATCAAAATTTTCAATCACTGTGTCATCATTCACTGATTTGGAGCAAAATGGTATTCCCATTCTTTTGTGCCAGAAAGTGTGTAAATCCTGCAGTCTATTTTATGCATACAACAACCTCATTAAATATTAGTATGTGAAATTTTTGTACATGTTAACATTAACCTCATCTGTGGTGACAGAAAAAGAACCATTGAAATCCATGGTAAAAAAAAAAAAAAATCCTTGTACATGTCTCATTACAAACAACTCTGGTACTTCCTAAGAGTAACCTCCAAAGATAAGAATGATTGGGACAGGTTGAAAAATGTTTAATATACATATCAGACATTTCTGTTTTCTTTTTTGAAGGATGAATTATTTATTCATACGCTTTCTTCACTTTTTAGGAAGTAGTAGGGTTTCTAGGAGGATGAGAAGAGGTTTGTCTTTTTCAGAGTTGTACTCATTCATCTATCATATGTATTGGAAATATATTTCTCAGTTTATTGAAAATGTTTGTTTTCAAGTTAATTAAGTTTTAAATCTTTTTTAATGGGTGATGAATTGTTTCTGATTGTGAGTTCTTCCTTTGATTAAATTCCTGTAAGTAAGGAATTCCTTTCCTCAGAAATCAGATAAATACCACCAATATTTGTTGTTATTTTAAGATTTTAATTTTTATATGAAATGTGTTCATCTGGAATTTATTTTGACATACTGTGGAAAATATACATCTAATTCTATTATTGCTCAAATAAACATCCAGCACAATTAACTGAACTATATCCTTTCTGATTTTACATGTCATAATTATCAATCTCCAAATATACATGTATAAAGTCCCTTCATGTCTCTGGCAGGGGGAGAGGAAGAGTGATTACTGTGAAATAAGCCAAAATTTTTCTCCATAACAATAACCTACTCTCTGTGGAAAAGACTTGCTTTCTTTTCTTAAAAAAATATATTGGACATTACATT
Source organism: Camelus bactrianus (assembly GCF_048773025.1). Lineage (NCBI taxonomy): Eukaryota > Metazoa > Chordata > Mammalia > Artiodactyla > Camelidae > Camelus > Camelus bactrianus. The sequence goes on from NC_133541.1 coordinate 61,988,649, forward strand.
CTGTCTTCCAAGTCTTCTTTAGTTCCTTTTATTGTTTCTAAACTGTTACTCCTTTCCTTTTCATATTGTAAGAGAATTTCTAAATTTTGATTACATTTTTGATATGATTCTGTAAAATCCTCAAGCATTGTATTATTCTATCACATAGTTCATAGAAGTAATGTTTCTGCCATTCCATATTTCTCTGCTTAAAAACTTGACACACAAATCTAAAATTTCCCTGTTTTAAAATATTGCTGATTGTCAGTGATAATGAAGTACAATATATTTTATTATCTACTTCTTAGGAATAAATTTTGAACTTGCTCTCAGTGACATCTCTGGTATGGTCCTCTCTACCACATACCCACTTTTTAATATATTTTATCTTATTGCCCTAAATTTCTGTGCCATTATACATTCTTCCCCATTTTCATTATTTTAAAACTTTGGTAATCATTTTAATGGATATCTGAATGAGAAAAAGAGTGGAAAAAGGATGCAGGCAGAATTTTAAAATAATTCAAAAGTTGTTTGAAGTATTTGAATTTAAAAAGCAAAGTTATCAGTTGACTTCAAACTACTCAGTAACACTAAATGCAGGAAAGGCTTGAAGCACCACAGTGGAGTGTAGCAGCACAGGCTCTGCTTTCAAGTCCAGGTTCTAGCAATTATTAGTTTTATGACCTTGGGCAAGCTACATATTCTTTTTAAGTAGCATCATCTATAAATTAGGATAATACTAGCCTCATAGGGTGATAGCAAAGCTTAAATGATACTGAGAACATAAATCATGTAGTGCAGTACATCATAAATACTATATGTTATTAAATATAATATTTCAAGAATTGTAAAATACACCACTATTTTATCTACTATTAAGTAAGGGAGTAAAAGGCTGTCAATTAAACTGTGACATAATGCCTTAATAATAATCCTAAGTGACAATCCATCACATCAGCCTCTCGTTTGCTTTGAAATCAATTTCAGCTACACCAAGGTTTTTGGCAGTTTCTCATGCTTTCATTTGCATTCCGTTGAGTGTGATAGGCAATATTTGTGCACAAGAATCTGTAATAAATAATTAACAGTTCAGTCCTCTACTTTAGAGTTTTGTCTTTGCTTTGATCACTTAAAGTATTTGGTTTAGTCTTTGCAAAGACAAAAACAAAAAAAAACAGAATTATAATCATTCTTCCAACAATTAGTATTTCTGTATTAACATCAAATGTATGCTTTTCTTCTCTGATTTATGACTTTCTTTATATTCAATAACTTTTAACTGTTGAATTTGTGTGTAATTCTTTTGAAGACATTTGATGTGGCCTTCAAACTCAATATATGCAGTAACACCAATGAATACACTTCACTGAAATGATGACAAATAAAGAATTGTTACCAGATTTGTGTATGCCTAACAAAACTGTCATTACCACCCAAAAGTATCACCACAAAGTGCCACCCCAAAGTGGTTGCATGAACTTAAATTAATTTTAAGTTTCATCACAATTTCAGAAATGTAAAAATATAAAAGAGTACATTTTAGAAATGACAAAATACTCAGTAAATGTTAACAATTTATATTGTTACAGATGAAGGAGACTAAAAGTTTGTATTCATAAAAATCTTATACCCATTCAAATTTTAGGTTTTTGAAAAGCATCAGAAAAATACGTTTAGATAAGCAAACACTCAAAACATGTACCTACCACATGTTTTTTATGAAATAAATAACTTAAAAATTATAGCCTATGATAAATTGTGATACAGTCATACAATGGAATATTACTCAGCAATAAAAGAAAAAATATCAATTCACAGGAAGAGACATGACGAACCTAAAATGCATACTGTTAACCGAAGGAAGCTGGTCTAATATAGTTGCATATTGTCCAATTCGTATTACCTGAGCTTCTGGAAAAGGTAAAAGAATGGAGATAGTAAAAAGATCAATGGTTGCTAGGAGAGTGAGGTGGATAAGACTGCATAGGTAAAGCATAAGATACTTTTTAGAGCAGTTAAATATTGTATATGACACTATAATGGTGGATACATGGCATTATCCATTTGTCAAAACCCATACAAAGTTAAAGAACAAAAGATGAAAATAAAATCATTTAGGCAACCAAGGAATCCCAGGAAGGAAAGTAGACTGTGACAAGAGAACTAAACTATTACAAACATATAAAAGAATCTTACTGAAGAGGGTGGGCATAAAAGATCCTGACCTAGGTAACTTTGAAAATGAGTGGAGTCTATAAAACTAACAACAAAAGAAAATGAGATTATGTACTTTCGTTGATAAAGTTGTTCCCATCATGGCACTGATTGACAATTCTGATAGTGCTATACTTGTGTACTGCAAATGAATGATTTAGTAAATATCTGGTAGACAGTGGGAGACAGAGTGCTCACTATTGGACTAGAGCTTTATAGTTAAGCAAGGGAGGAGGCTGGAGTGATCCACATGGTAATGGATTTGAGTTAGAAACCTCAGTTTGAGCTGATGCTCAGTTCAACACAGGTAGAGATGGTTACATACAGCAAGTGTATATACACAGGTTTGTAAATACATGTTTCCTTACTCTGTCAGTTGAGAGGGCCTAGAAGAAATCACACTCCAGTAGAACCCACTAACATTAGATATTGGTTCCCAATACCACTCTCCAATAAAACTAACCAGGGTTCCTTGGAGAACTGACTTATTCAAAGACAGGTTGGAAATATTTAACATGAATTTCAAGCATCTTAGAGTTACACAAAGGAAGGTAGTTGCAAAACAAAACAAAACAAAAACAAAACAAAACCCTGTCTTTAAAAAACACTGTATTTTTGAAGTATGTGAAAGGGACACAGGAACCAACCAAAAAAGCTCTCAATGGCCTGACGTGAACAATTTGAGTGATAGTATAAAGTAGCATTGGATTATAACCTAAAGTATGAAGTAAATATCCATGAGCTTATACTAATATAAATAAATGACTGAATAAACAAATGAGGAAGAGATTAGACAAATCTCCCTTGCAAAATTCTAAATAATTTATGTAGACATTCTGCCCTTAAAAGGGGGAAGCATTAAATCCCAACCCATTAAATGTGGGCTACACATAATGAAAAAAAATCAGCAGCTTTATGAACATTTTATAAACCTGACAAATATTACCTCATTTCAAGGTCAACATGAGTACTGAAAAATCATATTAACAATATGTACCTGTGATGGTTAGTTGTATGCATCAATTTGGTTAGGCTATACGACTCAGTTATTTAATCAAATACTAATCTAGGCATTGCTCTGAAGGTATTTTGTGCACATAGTTAAAACCTAAAGTCTATTGACTTTAGTTGAGGGAAATTACCCTTGATAACACAAGTGGGCCACATTCAATTAGCTGAAGACCTTAAGAGCAAAAACTTGGGTTTCCTGTAGAAGAAATTCTGCCTCAAGAATGCAGCATCAACTCCTGCCTCAGTTTCGAGTCTGTGAACCTGCCCTTCAGATTTCAGTCTTGCCCGTGCTCAAAACTGTATGAGCCAATTACTTAAAATAATTCTCTTTATTTAGATCCTCTAGGTTCTGTTTCTCTGGAGGACCCCGACTGATATAGTACCCTTGATATGATGTGATGGGAATGGCACTTTATCTCGGTGGTCTTTCTCTCAAGAACCCATAACTCCATTTAAATCATGAGAAAAGCATGAGGCAAATTCTAATAAAGGGACATCCCTCAAAATACTTAGCCAATACTCCTCAAAACTGTCAAGGTCATCAAAAACAAGGAAATCTGAAAATCTGTGACACACAAGAGGAGCCTCAGGATATATGACAACTAAATGTAATGTGGGGTCCTGGACGGGATCATGGAACAGAAAAAGACATTAGGTAAAACTAAGGAAATCTGAATACTGCATGGACTTTAATTACAAACAATATATCAATATTGGTCCATTAGTTGTAACATATGTACAATACTAACATACCATGTTAATAATAGGGGAAACTGGCTATGAGGGTATATGGGATTTCTCTGTGGTATCCAATCAATTTTTATGTAAACTTAAAATTATCCTAAAAATAGTTATTCATTAAAAATAATCTAGACTAGATTATAAACTAGTCTATTAAGAAAATAAATAAAATTAAGAATTTTAAACCTGGGAAATAATATAATAGATCTCTCATGTAGAATTAAAATATGTAAATTTTAGTTATATAAATAACTATTTTAAGTATTTTAAAATAAAATGTAAATATAAAAATATGAAAAAGAAAATGTGCCATGCAAAAATGAACAATTAAAACAATTTAAGAAAGAAAGTCCAAGTTGAACATCCAGGTAAATATTAGCAACATATAGGATTAAAGTATAGGAGGAGACGTAGAAAACTGGGAAAAGTATAAAGACTTGCTAAATCTGTGCCTGACAGGGAGAAGATTCTAAAGACTCATTTTTTCTTGAATGTAATACTTTTTCAAATACAGATTAAATTATGCTTTTTTTTTCCAAATCACAAAAAAGTAGAGCCTTATCTGAGAGAAAAAAACAGTAGACAAACATGAAAAATAGAAAGCAAAAAAAGATATTACAGCTGTAAGATCAAATGTAGCAGCCATAAAAATAAACTCTGAAGTTTAAACTTACTTATTAAAATTTGGGCTAGAATTCTACTTCCTGGAGAAATGAATAAGATAAATAAAAAGGGAAAAAAATATTAAAGGAAGAGGAATAAGTACTAACAGAAAACATGTAGGATAGTGTAGGAGAGAGCAGAATGATAATATTTATATAAGGCAAATTGGAAATTCAACCACAGAACATAAAATGGAATAAAAATAATTTTCATTGCTGCACATAAAGTATTTTCTAATGAGTAAAGTAATAGCTCATTATATACTTTTAAAATGATATGACTTGCTCCAACAAATTCAATGTACAGATATAGCCAATATAGCCATTTTTATTCCATTTTTATTTCATTTAAATGCTTAAGCACTCGAATACTCTATTAAAAGCAAATCTAATACTTTCCTATTTAGGACTCTCCTACACTTCAAATATTCTATTCTTTTTCATACATGAAATAGAGGAAGCCATACATCAGGGTTCTGAATGTTCTGTTCAAGACTGACTCTGCACTCTGGTTGCTGCTTAGCTTCCCCTGATTCTTGGATAGCCTGCAAGCACTCTCTCAATGCATGCAACTGGGACCCCAAGGAAAGAGACCTCAGATATCATTTCAGATCATATCTATTGCTCTAGAGTGACTTGGCTGGGAGAATCTTCTTGTTTTAAACCCACATTTTGCCAGAGAAGCTCTCCAGAACATGTTATGGAAAATATCTGACTTCATGCCAGCACTAAGACATTTGAGTCTGAAAACATTATTTTAAAAAAGTAATAATAAGGAAAATACAAAAAGCAAATAAAGAAAGAAAGAAAATAAGGTAAAGACCATGATATAGACAAAGGACACAAGCACCCTACCTCCCAAATACATACACACACGTACACAAACACACATTACTGTGCATGTGGGAAAACGCTTAACCTCTTCATTAAAAAGTCATAAAATTTATAAATGTGCACTCTTCTACTTACCAAATTGGTAATATTTTTTAAAATAATATTCAATTATGTCAAAGACCTGGTGAGATGAACAGTGTCACATTCTGCCACAGGGAGTGTGAACTAAGAAGCTATTTCTGTGAGGTAAATTGGAATATGTACATAAAGCCTTTGAAATGTTCAAATGTTCTATGAAAGAAACGTCTAGAAGTCTGTCTTACAGGCAGATTTGCAATGTACCAAAGGATTAAAATGCAAGGTATTTATGGTAGTAGTTTTGAGAATAGCAGAACTATGAAAAACAATCTAATTGTCTAGTAGCTATTATTAGAGTCCTCAAAGGTAAAAGACCCACTGGTGATATCCTTTTCATTGTTTTCAATTTATTTTTACTTTTCACTATTCTTGTTTTCTTGTTTATGAGTTAAAGTTTGAAATATATAAATATTGAGTATCATATGTATGTTAAGTTTGCAAGTATGGTCTTAAACATATGGTCATAATAGTTGCAAAAGAATTTAATAATAACATACAAACAATTATGCTATAAAGTAATACTTGAAGGTAATATGATTTATTAGGTTGTGCTATGATAGCTAATGTTGCCTATTAAAGTAATTTTGCCTATCTCAATGGAATTTGGTGTTGCCATAGCACAAGTTTGTATCACCTTGAGCTCAGAAATACATAAAAATTTCCTATTGAAATATGTTAATTTTTTTTTACTTTTGAAATTTTTCTGTATAATGTGCTTTTCAGAACTAAATTACCCTCATAAGACAAGGAAAAGAGGGTTAGTCTGGCTACCCAGGTCAATAATGACCATCAGCCTAACTCCAAAGAACTGGTGTAGAAGTCACTGCCCCACTATAAAAACAGATAAAAAACAGTGCTTACTCAGAGGAATGGATAAATATAGGTAATGTATACAAATTTTTACACTAGAATATCCCATGTTCTACTCCAGATAGAGCACTGGGTTCACTACTCAGTTTTCCATTCTCTAAACAAGGACACAAGACTAAACTTAGGTGGGCTAGTACAAAGTTACGTATGAAAGCTGTGCCTTGTATAAGGTCTACCAGTTATTACTTACTTAATAACCACTTTTTGAAATATTGATTGCTCCCCATCTAATTAGGCACAGAAACTGGAGTGAAAAGGAGAGAACTGCATGGTTTCACTTAAGGGTCACGGAAGACTGAGATCTAGCCTGGAATTCCCTCCTTGTTAGTCATGCAAGTCAGTTTCTCTTAATGATTATTACAAATAAAATAATCACTTCTATTTATTTTCTCTAGAAGAACAAGTTTACTAGGTTGAACAAAAACGGTTCTTAGGAGATGTGTGTCCACTATGATAAAGGGTGAACACTGCCTTATATCCAATGAACTTGGCTGTGAAAGAAGCGTCTCCCTGGGTCTCTAATACATTTGATTGAGAACAACAAAAGGTATTAAGAGCTCCTGTAACAAAATAGTATAGAAATCAACTTATCTTACACATTCCAAATGTTCTACGATTAATATTTACTTCATGTATAATCACAAAGAAAATAAAGTACATACTCACTGACAAAAACCACTAGACTTCAGGCCAAACAACACCCCTCTTGAATTATGTGGAACTGAATATATTAGAATAATTCACTAAATTTCTGCCTGGAAAATCTAACATGAAACTTTAATAAGAAATAAACACAGATTTATGCTTCATCTGGTCCTATTTATATAACGAATGACTAACTTTAATATTTAAAAAAATTAGGTGTTATTCTATACTTAATCTTAACTTCTCTTATAGTTACATAATAAAGTAAATTGGAAAACTTTCCCTTTTATCTTAAAATTGGGATTGTAATAGGAAATTCAAAATTTTTTAGCCAAGACTCTATACTCATATCAAACAAAACAGAACTGATTTGAGAATAGCATTGTATATTGCTGAAAAAATATTGGACTTGCAACCAGAACATGTAAATATTAAAATATTTTCAACTGTTTATAGCTCTGTTGCTTTGGGTGCATCACTTACTTTCTTTAGCCCTTGGCTTTCTTATCTCTAAGCCAGGATAATAGTAAGTACTCCAAAGGCTTAATGAGGGGATTAAATCAAGAAAAAATTAAGTGCTTACTGGATCGTATTTCGCAGAATCTCAGGACTCCACTATACTGGAGTATTAATAGTAGAATTATTAGTAGAATTAAATTATTAGAGTCATAGGGATGGATATTGGTCACAAGGACTGAGTGGAGAAACTAAAGAGGAAGGAAGAAACCTTGAATGATAGCTTTATTGTCACCTTAAGAGTGGGATGAGCAAAAAACAAGGTTGGATTTTGGCAAAGTAGAGTAGAAATCTAATGGCACTGATCTCTGTACATGCCTTGGTCACTGTAGTATGCAGTTTTAAGGGGAATAAAATATCAATGCATTAGGAATGGAGCAATGAGTGATCTACAGATGCACTTGTAGTTCCACCTTGAGCAAAGGAAATTGGGTTCATTACTCAGTTTTCACTCTCTAAACAAGGACACAACAGTTCTGTACAACAAGGGAGAATAACATGAAGGAAAGAATTTGTGTTATATATTAAGAATTAGGTATAAAATACTGAAAACAGGTCTAAGTGCTCAAGGTATGGCAAACCTATTTTATCCCCTGTTCAGAATAAATATTAAACTGATTGTGTTTCCATGTTGTCTCCTCTGTCCTGTCTGGTGACATTGCTACATGGAAGAAAACTTCTTAAATGTATGAGAATAAAACGCATTTTATTAATTTCATTGTTTATCATCAATATTATTTATAGTAATATAAATATTATTATTAATAATATTATTAAATTTCACCTTTCTGTTGTTGGACAACTCCCTTCTGGACCAAAATCAAGGACAATGAAAAGGCTTTGCCATTTCTAGTTGTTAGTATTGCTTGTAGATTACCCTGGTTTCTCAAAACCCACAGGTCTGCTAACTACAGTGTCTATACTACATGGCAAACACCCATTATTTAAATATTTCTACCTACCTTTGCCTCCCATTCATTGGGATTCATTCATTCTTTGTTCCTTTTACTCAGAGCCCCTAAAGTAAAATAGCAAATCTGATAAACCAACGAATCAGCACAATTACATGGATGTATGGCCTTTTCTCAAGCACACTGTACACATTTTAATAAAACCTTTTTAGATTTCATGACAAGGGAATGGTAAGAATGACTTGCTAGAAGAAGAAAAGAGTGGTCTACCTATTTTGCTTAAATGTAGAATCCGCCCAGTATACGGCCATCCAGATCTACACTGAGCTGTATTACCCAACTGTTGGATGACTTAAGGGGATGCTGGGAACTTAGAAGAGGGTAAAGCCCTGGAGGCACAAAGAGAAGAAGCCTGGGTCCTTATATAACAGCATGAAGCTGAATTCCATGAAGTCCTCTCCTCCAGTCAAATGTTGTCAGCACTACCACTTCACCATGGCCTGTGATGTGAGTGAGAACTGAAGAGAAAAATTCTACTACCCGCACTGAAGAAGCAAACCACCTTGTTGTGGAGAGACACATGCAGAGAGTGGCAGGCAGCACTAGAAGCTGACACTGCCCTCCAACCCGTGCTTACAGCCAGCAAGACAACAGTGACCAGTGAGCTTGGACAAATACCATAGGTCTCAGAAGCATTTGAAACTCTCGCCAACCCCTTGATTTCAGCCTGGGCAAAGGACCCAACTAACATGATCAGCTATCATGCTCAGACTTCTGACCTACAGAACTGTGAGATAGGATGTTTATGTTGTTTAAGCTGCTAAGTTTGTAGTAATTTGTTATGGCAGCAATAGACACCTAGTACACTAGCTAAGCATGTGTCATATAGATACACAGTAGATAATATATACCCTTTCATTACTAAATAATGAGTTGGGGCAACAACGTACAACAAAGCCATGAAATACAAGTAATATATATTATACAAAAAAAAAACCAAAAAACAAAAACAAAGTGAAATATTATTTTCTCTTTTCATCAATAGTATAGCAAAGGAGGCAGAGGTTAATAGACCACTAGGTGTAATTTCAGTAAGAAAAAGGAATACACCAAAGCCCCATAACTCCTTAGATGTTGTCATCAGTAATCACTAGCAGTTGCTGAGTGCCTGCAGTATGCCGATTATCTTACACACAACATTTTATTTAATCTTCTCATTATCTCTGCAAGTTAGGTTTTTAATCCTATTTTACAGACTAGAAAAGTGAGGCTTAGAGGGTTTAGTAACTTACTTGAAGACACACAGGTTGTTTAAAACAGCCAAAAATCAAAACCGACCTGCTGAATTCCAAATCACTGATCTTTCTACTGTACTACCATGCGTATAACTTTGTTGTAAGCCTTTCATAAACATTAAAATACAAATACTAATGGGGACTGCATTATTTATATTAATACAAACTAAAAATAATTTGGAAGCATCAACAATTAATGCATGTATATCTCTTCACAAAATATTTCTGTGATTTCAGGAAACTACCTGTGAGGTAGTCAGGGCAGGTATTATTAATTTACCTAATTTACAGATAAGATAACTGAGGTTCAGAGAATTATTCCTAACCTGCCACTACTCATGACTCTGAGGGACAATATTAGATCTCAATTCCACATCTCTTCTTCAAATATAGAGCTTTTCCCCCAGAGTGGGACAGGTATTTGGGGGAGGGCTAATGGAGAAGAAGGATGCAGAAACTGTGCTAAAAGGGACCGTAAATGTCCAATCCACCTACTTCTTAGTTTACAAAGATCAGTCCTCGTGATGACCAGTCTGCAAGACTAGCACACTAAAAACATTTATGTGACCAAAAAGCAAAAAACATAAAATTTCTGCTGCATCTGTGAAGAGAAAAAGCTACATGGTCTGGTGCTTTGGAATCCTCCATATTTACATATAAAATAATAAGCACAGTAGATCACTTTCATTTATGATGATGAATCTACTTTCATTTCATAAGAATTGTCTTGGAAAAGAATTTCTAGAGCTATGCTATGATTTTAACAGTTAAATCTCTTTTTTTTAATGAGGAGCCCATTTACCCATGTCTGTTCATCTGACTTCATTTGTAGAAATATAAAGAAAGAATATTCACAATTAGAAACAACACAGCCTCCTCCACCGTACTGATTAACACTCTCTAATGGCATTAAGAAGAATAGTGTGTTTGATCATCTATTTCAGGAGTGAATTATGGTTAATAATATCACAAGTCCTGTGATAACATTATGGAAGTAAATCCTATTTCTAATCAGTGGTAAAGCTTAGTTAAATGCACTGTTAACCACGTTGTCAATTAACTGTCAATTACTAGCGCCAAGGTAAAGGCGAGCTGTTTGTTTCTGAGCAAACAGTTCATTGAGAAGATTGTTGTAATTATAAATCTCTCACGTCCTTCTGCATTAAGAGTCTTACTAGAGGCTGAACAGTCATTAATATCTTACATAGTCAAGTCTTCGCAGCAATTGTTTAACAGCTATTTTGCAATTATAAACAGCACACTAGCTAAACAAAATTAGAGTCCACAATTATTTTTGTAATGAATTGGAAATATAGAAATACATGTAACTCTCTGGAAGTCCAAGCATATTTAATTCTCCTTAGCTTCCCATAGAGTGAAGGGTTAGTTTACTAAGAAATGCAATATGATTACGCCAATTTCTGTGTATTGGTTCTCAAGAAGTGAGAATTTCTCGAGTTTTAAGTCCAGAATAGTTAGTACCTTTATGTGATTCTCTTAGAATTCTATAAGGCACACTTTTATCTCTTTTATGTGCTAAAATACTGTGGATATACTGACCTTTAACCAACAGACTTTTTGAAAAACAAAGTTCACTAAGAAACAATCAGTGTATTTTGGATTCAGAATATTAATCCTAAGAAAAGGCTTTTTTCTTTTTTTCTCTCTGTATTTATATAATTATTTGAGGCTTACTGTAGTTACATAAAATTAAAACAAAATCATAATTTTAAAAAATGCTATGATTACTGTGCTTATTTCATTGCATGGAGTACTTAATCAGTTTTAAGCTTGATAACACAATGAGTGCTATCTTTATAACACAACAACAACAACAAAAAGTTTTTTAAATATTGGATTTTTCACACTGACTCCTTAGAAAGTACTGCAGAACACACAAAATGTAGACAAATCAGGCCTAAAATGGGAAATGCTACATTTTAACTCAAAGTTCAATTTAGGAGCTTACATGCTCTCACCACAAATGCTTCTTTCTGGAGAAGCTAACTTTGGCCACTTTATCTAAATTATCCTCCCTAGTTGTGCTCTGTCACATCCACTCTCATAGCAAATATGTCACATCATCTTATTATAGCGGATAAAATTTACAATCATCATTAAAAAAAAAGGAGAATGCACATGTGTATTATTGCTGCTCTCTCTAGAATACAAGTACCAGAATCCTGTCATGTTAACCTATTTCCAGTGTCCCATACGAGCTCAGTGTATAGTACATTTTAACAAACAGATGTGAAAGGGATTAATTAATTAACGAATAAGGGTGTGTGGCCCCAGCTTCTGCCATCCACCATCAGTCTACAGAACTACAACAGCAGAGCCTGTAATGAATTCTCTGTGAGGGGATCAATCCTGCCTGGAATTCTACTGATCAGCTTCCAACATGAGGCCTGTCTCAGCACCTGAGCGACAAGGGCAGGGGTGCACCGCTCATTAAACACACATCAGAGCTTGGCTGGAAAACACTGCAACATCACATCATGAAGCTCGTTACCAGGTGAAGCAGAAGCACAAGTCATCATAGCATCTAAAATGGTAACCAGGGGTACCATCCACAGGATGTCTTTACATGCTGAGAATATAAAAGAACTGCTGACACAAATCTCTCTACTCCATTTTATCCTCACACAAAATGAAGAAATATAAGGATTAACAATAAGCCTGACTTATCTCCAGGAAATTCTCAAGAAGCAGTCCAAGGAATAATTAATGTGAATCTAATATAATTTTACTTTCTATCCATATGAACCAACTTCCCCAGAATTTTTCCATAGTCTAGGTGATAGAAAATTTGCCGTCAAAGAAGATTAAGGAAACAAGAAAGTGCAGAATCACAGACACTTGGAGAGAAGATCTAAAAAAGATTTACATAAAACCAACAGTGCCAAATGATCAGAAGGTATTAAAGAGAGCCATTCTCAAAGATGATCCCCTCCTGCTTGGATTCTCAACAACTTCCTCCTTAATGATAGTTACAATCTACTCATGTTAGAGGCATATGTTTACCTTATGTACTCCATGAATCTCTTGTCCCTGAAAGCAGTTTCTGTGTCTTGCCCTAAAGGTGTTATTGCGCCATGCTGCCTTATGCTGGGTGCGCACTAAGTAGTTGCTAAATTATGTTGAAACCTCCTTTGCCATTTGGTTTTACAGATAAATATAGAAAGTTATTTAATACGGAAAAGTCACTGGTTATGATAGCACAGCCACAAATAACTCCTTGAGGTTTTATTTCCCTTGCCCATTTTCATATAGCAGCAAGGAAGTACAGATGATTAGGACATTTAAGAGCAAAGTCTGCCTATTAGATGACTAGACAAATAGAAAATTAATCTGAAATACTAATTGTATATCCAACAGCACTTATACACTATATAGCACTTTACTGGATAACAAACCTATTTTTCACTAGTTGTAACCATTTTATACTTGGAACCATTCTAAAAATTATGATGCATACTTTGTGAATTGAACTTAAATGAAATGGACTTAATATGGGGCCATTAGGAAAAAATATATATATACATATACACATACACTGAAAGAGTTAATGGCTGCACAAAACAAATTTATTTGGCAAAGCCATGACAGAACTAAATAAACTTTATATATACATATACATATAGATATACATATACATATTATATATATATAATGTCTGTGGTACAGAGGAAACAATTTATAATTTTTCCACTGCCATTTGGATACCAAAATGCACTGAAGAAAAGACAAGTAGCAGTTGAACATGCTATATGTGGAAGAATTAGAAAAGCTAGAATTTTAAAGTTTCCTTCATCAACTAGTCCACAGTAACTCACAGATTACTAACAACTTATGCAAGTTTTACATGCCTATTCCATCTGCTCTTCATTAAAAAAAAAGTTGTCACCATAGCAACTGCCACATGCCATGGTATTTATGCTGCATCTGATGTACAAAGCATGGTTTGTGTAGGAAGGCATGTGTATGTGTATGATGTGGCAGCTGTCGTCTCTGCCATTTTGTTGCTGCTGTAGAATAAAACAAGTAGTGGTTATGAATACTCATTTTAGTAGTGATACTAGTGCTCATTTAACTAAATGCTCACACAAAAAATCCTTTTCTAATCATCACACTAGTATGCTGACATGACTGACTTTAAAGGGTTTTTGAACTAATTTCATCCTAATTTTTAAAAGCAGACTTGATACAACTGAAATTCATTTTTCTAAAGTAGTCTGTGACACTTTTTGTGTAAAATTACAGTATCTATTAGCCCTACTCGATACTGGCATTTATCTCTTAGTAAGATCCTCTACAATAAATGTTTAAAAGACGTCCCTGTTCCTTTGTTTTCCCACAATTCATTTTGCTGTCAAATTACTGAAATTCAATTGGACATAAGATAGAGCTTGGAAATCAGGATTGGTACTGCCGACATAATACTCCATCCTTTATTTTCTTGCTGACTCCTACCACAGATGTTGAAAATACTGAATGCATGCTTTTTCATTGTCTCACAAAATCTAAATACTTAAAATTCCAGCTTCCCTTGCAGCTAGAGGTGGCCATGTGATACATGTCTGGCCAAAGAGATCTAATCTGAAGTATACCTGGAAAAACTTTGCTCTTCTGAAAAAAAAAAAAAATGACTGGCACTATTAGTGCTCCCCCTTCTTCAGTCTGATTGCCACTGGAGTTCAATGGTCCTTTTGCAATGGCGTGACAAGCATGATAAAGTGCAAGAATAGAAGCAGCAGAAGATTATTTTGGCATGGGAAGAATGCTGCACAAACTCTGTTCCCACTGCCACACCTCCTCTTATTTACAGTAATTAAATGCCATTACTGCCTAGGCCACTGTTAGTGTTTTTTTTCTTTTACTTGTAGGTGAACTCTTTCTTATCTGACACAGAATTATTTTATTGTGCAAAAAAAATTGCATTATTTTTATATTATTAAAGTAGAACCTATTCTATCCTATTATATTTTAGAGATTATTTTGTTTGCTGAAAAACTATACATGTGAAAAAGATACACCATAAATTGTATTTCACGCCCTTTATTCTTTCCTTGATTAAAAGCTAGTGTTTCAGTAAAATGGGTAAAATCTCAAGTTAAAAAAAAAAAAAAAAGAACTGAGCAAATATAAAAACCCAATCAAATTGCAACCAATATTCTGGAACTTAAAAAAAATTCAAATCAGTTTGTGGATGTTTTCTGAGGTATTCATTTGGCTTTTTAAACTCTCCTCAATGGAAAATTTTAACATTTCAAGATAGCTTTTGAGGTTTGCTGCCTCACTAGTATTATTTCTTTAAAGAAACAGGCTGACAATATATCCTTTTTGATGCCTAGCTCAACTGGATCAAAGTTTTAGGCCTGATTTTTAAAACATTCCTCACACGTTCTGAATTAAAACTAGAGACAAGACAAGTCCTCAGGTAAGGCTTCAACGGCAGCCAAACCATCTTAGTTTAAAATAGCTTTTGGGTTTTTTTGCCTTAGCTGAAGCTTAATGTGCTGGATGAAGCAATATATTACAGTAGTAAGAGTTAAAATAGTTTTAATACACATCAAATATGAAAGAAAACTAAGCATCTAGAGGTGAGCTGACAGCATCCAACCAGGAAACTAAGCACAGACTATAGAAAACTCTCCATAGACACTCTTCTCTAGACAAGACTTAACCTCTGCTCCCCTCACCGTTCTCCTGCACACACACCAGAAATCCTATCAGCTACAAGGAGATCCAGCTAAATCCAGAAATAATTTCTAATAATAGGAAAATCTAAGGTGTCTTCTACTGCAAATTCAGTGGCACTGAAAGGGCAACATTAATCAGAAAGCAGATAGAAAGTAGACAGTTCAGAGCCACAGTACACACACTATTCTTTTAACTTTCATATATCCAAATTTCACAATATGTGGTTAGTGGCAAGTACAGTGTATAGTGAAGCCCAAAATGAAGAAACATCGCCCACTTAGAAAATTTGACTCGTGACCAGGATAGATCAAATTGAAAATATATATAAATGAATAAACCAAAATTTTTGTCTTAATGAATTTACATATTTGTCTAGTTTATTCATTTATATATCTATACAGTCATTCACTTATTCATTCAACAGTTACTGATCCCTCCAGGAAAAATACTTTAGACCTGTTTAGAATTATTACCCTCCCTAAAAAGTAGAAATCCGTTTTTTAAGGTGTAGTAGATGAATAATTTTGAAACCTTGGAAAATATTTAAAGTCTGTTGCATGTTTTAGGAAAAATACCATTTATTTTTGCTTTCTAAAACTCATAGCTCCAACAAGACAGTAACTAGTGAGGCAGATTATTTTTCCCATTCTATATTTATACAGTATAATTGCAAACTAAATTCAAACATCAAGAGAAAAATTGGGGGGGGGTGGTATGAAACAGGACATAATTTGTCAAAGCATTCACCAACCTGCAATGGATTCACTGTTATAACTACTGTTAAAATCTTCCTTTGGATGTCCAAGCAAGAGTATGCAGCATTAGCCAAGTTTGTAAAAATCACCCCTGCCTTCTGTGTCTGTGTGTATCACATGAAAATGTATATTGCCGGATGGAATTTCAGGTGCCTACATCATCACAGCTATTACTAAATTATCTTTTGTGATGATACCTCAGGTAGTCAGGACTGTTATGCAACAGGGAGTTAGGAAAACATCTTCAGTTTTTAAAGCTATTAAAATTTCTTGCAGGTGTGCATGAGAGAAGCACAGCACAAATTCACTTGCACACTACGAGGATTAGAGACCATGCAGCCCATCCGCAAGGGGCAATTAACACAAACATTGTCGAGGAAGAAACAACCATAGTTGCAAACTAAACAGAACTCATACAGCACTTGTATTCCCCAATTATATTGCAAAGCACAGATGTTTATTCCACAAAACAAATGATAGTGGCAGTTTCGGGCTATGATATAATCCTATAGGGTCTACCTTTCTAAATACCTACTTTCTACTGATCTTTTTTCCCCTAGTCCTCGAGACTGTATTTTCTTTTTTCTGCGTGATGTGAGCCTATTAAAAATATGACGAGCCTTATTCATCTACTTGTTGCAGCATAAGATTCAATATGCTACATCTGGAACAGAATTTCTTCCTGTAGTCACTTCAGTGACAAGCTTATGGGAGCATATTATTAAAAACACTTCCTAAGTTCCATTACTATCCACCCCTCCTACCCAGTATATGTTTGTAAAAGTCTAGTTCTTACTCTGGATACAAACTAAACTTGATTCCAATTAGCGCCAACACCAGTGATCCAAAGAAAATCTGGTTTTACCCAGTTTAGTGGTGCTTAAGTCTATCTGTTTTTATAAGAAAACTTAAAATCTTTATACTTTCCCCACATTCTGGAATATCTTATGAGTCATTTCAGAAGGAAGAAAAGCATAGAGAATAACTTTGGCTGCCATACCAACCTGTCATTTAAGAAAGTTACATTAATCAATAACACCTGAACAGTTCAATTACTGAGTAAGAAAGGCAAAGAAATGGAAAAAAGATTAATAGGTCTTCCCCAAAATTAGACCCCTAAAATCAAAGAGTAGCTGCAACCTATGATGATTTCAAAAGACTATTACTGCTTTAGTTAATACATAATTATCAAACCCTTCTATTTATTTTTTCCAAATACAGCAGCCAGTTTCACTGACAATTTTCCTGCTCAGAGAATTTTTCACCTTTGATTAATGACACTTAATAAAAATTCCACTTAGTTGCAATGAAAAGAAAGAGAGTCACTTGAACCAATGGTGAAGTGCCTTACAGAGCTAGGCTAGGAAAGGTTAATGGCATCATTACTCGAGTCTTCGGAGTATACGGAGTATATGTATACCTCTTTCCGATTATGTTAGGTATGTTGGATAGTATATTAACCCCTTCCAAACTCTAGTTCCACTGAAAAATGTTTTTGAAAGATAATTAATTAATATTTATAAATATATCCCTTTTTTCCTTAAAGAATTTTTGGATATTACAATGACAAAATAAAACAGAGTGGGATGAATCACATCCCAGAGGATATAATAAAGAGAAAAAAATTGCTTCAGAAGAACAAAACCCAAGTACCAGCCCACAAGACAAGTATAAACCAATTACCTAGATAAAGTGTTTATTCTTTGTACACCGAGCCTGTCAGGAATGCCTTTTGAGAATACTTGTACTTCATACAAAGGAATGAAAATATCTTTGTGGTGCCACAAGATTCATGGAAGTTTTTTTTTTTTTTCCTAAATCATTCATTGATACTGACCAATTGTACTGCATACATGGTTTAACACTGAAAAAAAAAAAATCTCTATGGTAACAAAGAAAGTGAGTTTATTCATTAAAGTTCATTGAGCCCCTACTACGGGGAAGTCATTGCTCTGAAGCTTGGGATACATCAATACACAAAATAGACTCCCCCCCAAATGTCCTTGTGAAATTTGCGTTCTAGTGGGGGAGGTAGATAATTAAAATGAAACAATAAATAGGGAAAACTATGGCATTCTAAAGTGCTAAGTGTGAAGAGACAGAACTGGGTAAGGGTAATAGAGAGTAGCAAGGCAGTCTACTTTAACATAAGGAGAGGTTGCTATTTTAATGGGAGGGTTAAAAAGGCTTCTACAGTAGTGGCTAACATTAGCCTTTTCCTTGTGATCATGGTCATTTTGATTAGCTAGGAAGTAACTTTGTTGGCTGCCTATCTATCTAGCCTCTAGGAACCCCATGGTCTATTAGACATTGAACTGTGTAGATCAAAGTCATTCTAGCCTCATTGCTCAGTAGAGTAATTACATCCATCTTGCCTCTGACAGTTAAGTGCGAAATGAGGCTAGTCTCCTCTAGCAAAGGAAAGGACTGCTTCTGCTGGCCTGGAGGATCCAGGGATATCTAGGAGTTTAAGGTTTTCAAACATATCCCTTACTCCTTCCTTGTCAGGTCCTAAGTCCTGCTCCTTCCCTGTCAAGACCCTGACTTTAGCGAAATTTCGATCCATGCTAGGAGTGCACTGCGTCTCTTTTGTGCCTTATAACAGGGAGCCTGATTTACAGTGTATTCCGCCATCTGGATACAGGAGATAACGATTTCTCTAAATACTTCAGTGGAAGCCTTCTGGATATAACAGTTGACCTAAGTCTAACTGTATCTTTCTTCAAGGCCACCAGGTCAGTTGAAAAGCCAGCTAACTCAACATTACAACTGTCATGGCCCCTTTATTATTTAGGTGCTGGAACTATTTCAAAAACCAGCATTCTCCCTCTGCCAACCTATAACTCATCCCAGTCCACCACAGTGATAGTCTAATAAACTGTGATAATACAATACACAAAAGATTTCCCACAACCTATGTATAATCAGCAACTGGATCTTTATCATTTGATGGCCAAGGAATTCGGAATTAGAATCCTGTCATAAAGGCCTCTCTTTCTAGAGCCAAATCTGGCCAATTGTCTCAGATAGGGCTTCCCTAAAATCAGACCCTGAGATAAGAACTTACGTGCCAGAAGTTGGTTCGGAGAAAACCCAGGAAGAACAAGGAGTGTGAGGGATATGAGACACAGAAGGGAGAGATGCCAGTAAAGGGCGGGTGAATGAGTGAGGCACTGCTATGGGTAACCTGGGTTTGATCCTACTGTGAATGCTCTGAGAACCTGTGGAACATTCTGCAGGATCATCCCACTAGAGGACTGGATGGCTAGGGCATTTTCCACCAGATTCTATCCCCATTGTTTGTAGGACACTTCTGGAGTAGTTAACTTTTTGGCACAAAGTATACTGTGTCTACTGTGGTAGAGTAAGTTTCAGAGAGCCATAGAGTTACTTCAGGGAGAGAGGACGAGAGGTGTAGACACCTGTGCTACTACGTTGTCAGCATGCACACTGGACAGTTTGCTACAGCAACAGGCACACTGAAGTGGATAAGTGGATCACAGCTTAGGGCAACAACAGCATCTGTGGCAACACTCATGTCCTAAATTTAAACAAGCAGTCTTAACACAAAAATTTAGTATTTTTCAATACCTTAACTCTTATCTAGGATAACATAAGGATTTTAGAACATCTTAAATCCATTTATCTAACTCCTAACTTACAGGTTACTGCTGTCAGGTATCTTAATAATATTAAATCAGGAAAGTATTAAACCCATAAAAGATAATTATTATTGTTGTCTTAATCAGCCAATATTCATTCGGCTTAACTCAAATCTCTGATCGCTTATCTGAGGTTCTTCCCCTTTTGCCTAAAATACATCCTTGAGGATTTTCCTTAATGTAACCCGATAGTGATTTATACTTTTTGGCCACTTGAAAATGCCATTTTGTGGTCATTTCTGAAGGATGCTTATATCATTGGATATAAAATTCTAGTTTTGAAACTGTTATTTTTCTCTAGTACATTATAAACATCTTTCCTTTATCTTCTGGTTTCCATTGCTGGACTCAAGAATGAAGTTCTTGTTGTAACCATTGTTTCTTTAATGCTAATGTCCTCTAACTGCCTTAAAATTTGTCTCTGGTTTTCTGGGATGTCACTATGTGTCTAAGAGGAAACCAAAAAAAAAAAAAAACTTCTCCCCCTTATGATTCATTGGGCTTTTAAAACACAAGAATAGGTGTCTTTCATCTGTTCTAAAGTATTTTCAGCTATTTTCTCACCAAATATTTCTACTCCACTCATTCCCTTCTCCCTTTCTGAGACTCAAATAGATATTAGATTTTGTCTCTGAATCTTGTAAGCTGCTTATATCCCTTATCTGTAGTTTTCATCTTTATATTGTACTATACTTTCTGAAGTTTATTCTGATCTATTTCCAGTTAACTAATATTTCTTCATCTGTATTTAATTTTCTCTTAAATCCACATTCTGAATTCTTATTTTACCAGTTTTAATTGTATAATTTTTTTTCTTTTTTTAACTGAAGTATACTCAGTCTACAATGTTATGTTAATTTCTGGTGTACAGCACAGTAGTTCAGATATATGTTATATATATATGTATATATATACACACACACATATATACATATATTCCTTTTCATATTCTTTTTCATTATAGACTATTACAAGGTATTGAATATAGCGCCCTGCGCCATATAGTAGGACCTTGTTGTTTTGTTTTTTGTTTTTTAACATTTTTATTGATTTATAATCATTTTACAATGTTGTGTCAAATTCCAGTGTAGAGCACAATTTTTCAGTTATACATGAATATATATATATATATATATATATATATTCATTGTCACATTTTTTTCTCTGTGAGTTACTGTAAGATCTTGTGTATATTTCCCTGTGCTATACAATACAATCTTGTTTATCTGTTCTACAGTTTTGAAATCCCGTCTATCCCTTCCCACCCTCTGCCCCCTTGGAAACCATAAGTTTGTATTCTATGTCTATGAGTTTGTTTCTGTTTTGTATTTATGCTTTGTTTGTTTTTGTTTTAAAGTCCACATATGAGCGATCTCATACGGTATTTTTCTTTCTCTTTCTGGCTTACTTCACTTAGAACGACATTCTCCAGGAGCATCCATGTTGCTGCAAATGGCGTTATGTTGTCAGTTTTTATGGCTGAATAGTATTCCGTTGTATAAAAATACCACCTCTTCTTTATCCAGTCATCCGTTGATGGACACTTAGGCTGTCTCCATGTCTTGGCTATTGTAAATAGTGTTGCTATGAACATTGGGGTGCACATGTCATCCTGAAGTAGGGTTCCTTCTGGATATATGCCCAGGAGCAGGATTCCTGGGTCACATGGTAAGTCTATTCCTAGTCTTTTGAGGAATCTCCATACTGTTTTCCACAGTGGCTGCACCAAAGTGCATTCCCACCAGCAGTGTAGGAGGGTTCCCCTTTCTCCACAGCCTCTCCAGCATTTGTCGTTTGTAGATATTTGAATGATGGCCATTCTGACTGGTGTGAGGTAATACCTCATTGTAGTTTTGATTTGCATTTCTCTGATAATTAGTGATACTGAGCATTTTTTCATGTGCCTATTGATCATTTGTATGTCTTCCTTGGAGAATTGCTTGTTTAGGTCTTCTGCCCATTTTTGGATTGGGTTGTTTATTTTTTTCTTATTAAGTCGTGTGAGCTGCTTATATATTCTGGAGATCAAGCCTTTGTCGGTTTCATTTGCAAAAATTTTTTCCCATTCCGTAGGTTGTCTTTTTGTTTTACTTATGGTTTCCTTTGCTGTGCAGAAGCCTGTAAGTTTCATTAGGTCCCATTTGTTTATTCTTGCTTTTAGGACCTTGTTGTTTATCTATTTTATATATAGTAGTTAGTATGTGCAAATCCCTTCATCGCCATTTTATTTTTAAATCACTTGTTTTTATTAAGATTTTAATTTTTTAGAGAAGTTTCAGGTTCAAGGCAAATTGAGGGGAAGCTACAGAGATTTCCAGTATACCTGTTACCCTTACATGTGCATAGCCTCCTCCATTATCAACTATCTTCCACCAGAGTGGTACACTTATTACAACTGGTTAACCTACATTGACACATTATTATAAAAAGCCCATCAATTACATTAGAATTTGCTCTTGCTGTTGTACATTCTATGAGTTTGGATAAATGTATCCATCATCATATATTACACATATTTCCTCTGTCCTAAAAATCCTTTGTGCTCTGCCTATTCATCCCTCCCCTGCCCCTCAGCCCACAGAAACCGCTGATCTTCTTTCTCTATAGTGTTGCATTTTCCAGAATTCCATGTAGTTGAAACTTTATGGTAAGAAGCCTTTTTAGATAGGGTTCTTTCACTTAGTACTATGCATTTAAGTTTCCTCCATATCTTTTCATGGCTTGATAGCTCATTTCTCAGTGTTGAGTAATAATATTCCATTGTTTGGATGTACCACAGTTTATCATCCATTCGCCTACTGAAGGGCATCTTGGTTGCTCCCAAGTTTTGACAATTATGAATAAAGCTGCTCTTAACATCTCTGCACAAGCTTTTGTGTGGATATAAGTTTTCAATTCTTTTGGGTAAATACCAAGAAATGTGATTGCTGGATTGTATATTAAGAATATGGCTAGTTTTCTAAGAAGCTGCCAAACTGTCTTCCAAAGTGGCTGTATACCACTTTGCACTCCAACCAGCAGTGAATGAGAGTTCCTATTGCTCTACATCCTCGCCAGTATCTGGCATTGTCAGTGCTTTGGATTTTGGACATTTTAGGTGTGTACTGGTATCTCCCATGTCATTATTTAGTTTCTAGTTTCCTGCCAAATTATTCAATCTTACCTTTGTTTTTTAAAATCACAATAAGAGGAGTTTTATTGTCTGTGTCTAACAGTTTCAAAATCTCATGTCTTTGTAGTTCTCTTAGTATTGTATGTTGTTTCTGATGTTGTGTACTTACTTTATTCTCTTTAGCTATATGATAGAGGTTTTACTTAATACATTATTTGGTATCTGATATAATGATAACTTTCTTCAGGGATTATCTGTGTTAGATTCTATGAGTTGTTAGAGGGACTTTGGGTTTCCCTGACCCTAAATGATAAAATTGTGGCTTGAAGTCCCTGTAATATCGAATTTACTTCTGGTTCACACTTTCTTGAGGCCACTGTTCTTTATGAAACCAGTTTTAATTGGAGCCAGAGTCTTCATCCTTAGCAGGATCTGGGTTTTGATCTCTGTCTTCCCAGATTCATGAGACCATCAAAAGCACAACTTAGTTT
This sequence comes from Camelus bactrianus, assembly GCF_048773025.1. Classification (NCBI taxonomy): domain Eukaryota; kingdom Metazoa; phylum Chordata; class Mammalia; order Artiodactyla; family Camelidae; genus Camelus; species Camelus bactrianus. The sequence goes on from NC_133541.1 coordinate 62,012,191, forward strand.
TGAGCTTCTCTCTCAGGTTGGGAAAATGACCCCAAAGCAAAAGCAATTTTCAGCAAATTATCTGAATTTTCCCAAATCTTAGACTAACTATTCATTATTTTATAAGCTCTTTGATACTTTCAAAAAGATATCTTTTAAAAATTTTGACCAGGTTATTCAGTTTTTCTGAGACAGACTGGTATGGGTCAACTAGTTTCCTATCATTGGAAGTGAAATTTACAAGTTAGCTTCTTGTTATTTTGGTCAGAAAGACTTACATTCATATGAATATTTTTACTAAGCCACTATCCCTTAATAAAACAAAAGATCAATAAAATCCTATAAATGATTTGTGAAATTCAGAGTTTTACTGATTTATGGTCACTAAGTGGCTGATGGTAAGACATATCAGAAAATAATAAATATACTATTTAAGTATAGAAACAGAGTAATTTTAATTGAGATATAATTGACATATAATATTGTGTAAGTTTAAGGTGTACTGTGTGTTGAATTGATTCATTTCTATATTGCAGTATGATTACCACATCATTAGCTAACACCTCTGTCATATTGAATTATTTCTCTTTTGTGTTGAGAACAATCTAGTCTCTTAGCAATTTTGAAGTATATACATACACAGTATTGTTGACTATAACCATGATGTTGTACATTAGATCTCCAGAACGTTTTCAATTTCTAAATTTGTCTTTATCCTTTGACCAATGTCTTCCCAATTATCCCACCCCCTATCCTCTGTCACCACCATTCTACTTTTTATTTTTATAAGTTCAGCTTTTTTAGATTCCACATGTAAGTGATGTCATATAGTACGCCATCAAGGCCCATCTGTGTTAGACCTATGTATATATATTCCACATCTTCTTTATCCATTCATTCACTGACAAATACATAGATTGTTTCCATATCTTGTTTATTGTGAATAATGCTGCTAAACATGGGAGTGCAGATATCTTGGATATTTCTGGAACATAGTTGGTTTTATTTTTAATTTTGGAGGAAATTTCATACTGTTTTCCATAGTGGGTGAACCAATTACATTCCTACCAACAGTGTAAAAGAGTTCTCTTTTCTATACATCCTAGGTGATACTTGTTATCCTTTGTCTTTTTAATGGTAGCCATTTTTACAAATTTAAGGCAATATCTCCGGGTTTTGGTTTGTGGTTCCCTGGTGATTAGCAGTGCTGTGCATTTTTCACCTACCTACTGGCCATTTGAAAGAGATTACTAAATTTGTCCACTGTCATTCCCCTCTGAAACTGTGCTTTGTCAATTTTGGAGCTAATCAAGCATTCATATCTAAATCTTAATTCCCTTTTTTCAGCTGTGAGATATATAATTGTTACAATGAATTGATTAAATCTTCTCCCTGTACAGTGCAGGGCTGGCCTGTGGGCAGAGACTTTAACAAGAAGGAAGCTGACAGAATATTCTTCGCATAAAATATACACTCTTTGATTATAAGTAAATACACAATGTAAGATTCACCCAAGAATATAGAGCTGCCTCCATTTTAAGAAATTATAGTCATTATTATTGCTACATTTACAGATCTCTGGAAACTGTTGGCCAGGCAGAATGTGATAATCCTGCATAGTAAGAAGACAACATAGGAGGGCCAGCTTTGTGAGAACTCATGGTGAATTTAGACATGCCACAGAATTTGCTCCTCAGTATCTCCTTTACTGATATTCTGTGGATCATATTTTCTTAATTCAAGTCAATAGTTTAGGATGAAAAAAAGTCATAATATTGTCTTCAAAATGTTAATGTGCTTCTTTGTTCCTATTATTAAGTATATTCATAGGGATGACTTTGTCTGATTATCTAGTTAAAAAGGTACAAAGAACTAGCCTGAAGCAAGAAGTTGAGAAGTTAGCACGGCAAAAGCATGATCAAAGAAAAGAGAGATAAATGTGAAAGCAATAGAACAGAGAAGGGAAGCTCAGCATTATTCAGTCCCTCATTTCTTCATTAATTCTTCCAAGTGCAAATGGGCAGAAAAGCATTAAAGATGAAGAAAATGTCTCAAACAAAGACTAAAATTGTCAAGGTAGTAGACTCATTGGTGGTTTGCAAGGAATTAAGAGCGGGGAATAAAGAACAAGAAGGCATAACAGAATTTGATGGCAGAGAGAGAAAGCATAAGAGCCACTTTAAAATCTTTTGAGCCCTAATATTAAAGAATAACAGTATCATTCACAAATATAGAAAAGTCAGTTTGGGAAGATAAAATATGAGTACTTATTTTGCCTTTGAAAATGTGAATTTTGTAGGACATCCAATGCACAGTGAATTAAGAAACAAAGATCTGCAGTTGGGAGGAGATGTTGGTGATATGGATGTGGCAAACATGACGTGTATACATAGAATGTGCAATACATTACTTTAAGGGAGAGATATCAAGAGGAAAGAAGACATAGGAAAAGATGATGTAGTGGATGCTGATAAGGCCTTGTGCAGATCCCCTTCAATAGCTGGAGCATCCATTTTCCTATTGCTGTGATTATGGGCTAAAAACTTGGGTATAAAAGTCTAGCCATTTCCCTTAAAGAGAAATCACAGTGGTACAATCTGTTCTCCAGAGCTTCCATAGGATGAGACTGAAGTTGGTCTCAAGGAAGCTGTATTCTTGCTTAGTTTTTTTCCCCTCTGCCCCATCCTACTTCCCTCATGCCCTTTCTCCTAAGAGCACTTCCAGTAAATCACTTGACCAATAATTCCCACCTCAGATTCAGCTTCTAGGGAACATGACCTAAGATAGATGCCATGTGGGGGAGGGGGTAAGATAAGAAAAAAGTGGAGTAAAAACTGTCAGAGAGATAAGGCTGTATCCTGGAAATGGTGAGAGGGAGAGTCATGATTCGGGGGAGAATAGCCATTCATGTCATGGGAAGGTGCGAAAGATAAAAGCAAAAGTTAACCGTAAAACAAAGTGACATTTGTGACCTTCAGGTGGACGATTTTAGTAGGATAGTAGGTTTCTCACCTTTTCCTGAGAAATTTTGATGGAGAAAGATGAAAAGATTTGCAATGACTGCTTGAGGAAATGGCAAGATCCAAATCCCTTTGTTCAAGTCCAATATGTAAAACAAACAAACAAAAAAAAAAAAAAAAAAAAGAAAAAACAAGACCAAAAAAACACAGATACTTCGGCTGAAAGATGAATGAGACAACTCCATAATACTTATATTGCTTCAGAACCACTTCACTTTTTCCTCCACTTCCATAGAGCTAAGGAGTCATCGACCCCACAGTGCTGTAAGGAGCATGGATTGAAATCCACCAATTTAGAGGAGGAGTGAGAACTAAGATTAAAATATAATGTAAGAGGTAAGAAAATCCTGAGAGAATTTAATTGGGACAACTACAAAGGGATCTGGGTTTCACCTAGTTTGGATGTTCTCAGAGATATCATGGGCTCAGTAAAGGCCCAGGGAGTATTTGTAATTCTTCCTAAATTACCTCATCCAGCTGAGATGTGAGGCTAACTTTAAACTGGGCTTTGTCAAGGTGGAATCTGGAAATGGAGGTAGACTTGGTGAACCTGATCCTCTGAAATGAATGCAAAGGAAGAAAGTCAAATATATTTTTCAGTTACCATCTCAGATGGCATTCAGAAACATGTAAGTTCTTTATATCTTTCTTATTTCTTGCTTCTATGTACACATTACCTATCTATGGACATATCTATGACCACACAGTCAAAACCAAAAGGACTAATATGCTTGTGATACAGGGGCTTCCAAAAAGGGGCTGCTGAACAGCAAGGTCTGGAAGAGAAGAAACCATATGATATATTGTATGTTGACAAATACCAAAAAAGGGAAGTCTAATGGATGCCTGGGTAAGTGACCTCAGAGCCCACTACAAAGCAAAAGTCCCTGTGTCACCAGTCTAAACTGAAAGTGGAGTCCTGGGCTGAAGCACTTCAGTCTCAAGCTTTGTTAGGAGACTAATACAAGAGGGCACAAATGAGGTTATGAGGGCTTAGCTTTGAATGGTCATAGGGAAATGAAAAAGAGAGGAGTGGTGCCAGAAGAGTTGTTGGGTTTAATGACCATGTATGAAAGGCATATACCAAGAAAGAAGAGCAATGAAGGATAAAAATGTTTATATCCTTGTGTAAGGAAAATTTTCACTTAAACATGGTTTGGTGATGAGTTTGTTTCTTTTGATAGTACAGTATCATAAATATACAGCAATTTTCTAGTTTTATCTCTTGTTGCTACATTTACATTTTCCAGGGCTTTTTGTTGTATCTCTCTACAGAAAATGAGAAAATATGAAGAAGCAAGTTCAAAGATGGAAAGATTTTTGAATTCTACAATCCTTTACAGGAAATTCTATATGTGAAAATTTTTCAACCGCTGTATTGTTCCATGGTCACATATGAAATCTGCTTAAAACTACATGGACTTGGTTCAGAATGCATAGATGACACCTGAACAACTCAGGGGTTGGAGTACTGCCCCTCTGCACAGGTGAAAATCTGCATATAACACTGCAGTCAGAACCTCCATATCTGTGGTCCCACATCTGTGGATTCAACCAACTACAAATCATGTAGTACTGTATTTGCTATTGAAAAAAAATTCATGTTGTAAGTAGATCCATGCAGTTCAAACCTGTGTTGTTCAAGGGTCAACTGTATATGGTTATCTCCAGTGCTATAAAACTAGTAAGAATTTATCAGGAAAACTGTAGATATCATCAACTGATCTGAATATACAAGGGCAGGAAGGTCTTAACAGTTCATGAACAGTAGCATTTCCCTTACATTGATTTTCTTCTTTCTTAGAGAAAAAGAATTATTTTTTAGAATAATAAAAATCATTATCAGCTACATTTTATCTTGTATACCACAGGTTATCTTATGAAGACTCAGAGGACAAGAGTTACCCCTATTCACCCCTTCACCACTATGACCATTAGCCATTCTAAGACTGCCCTGGATAATGCAAACTATAGAGTCAAGGGCAGAGGCTGCTGAATTCATCATGAATTGATTCGCTCTCCCAACTGAACACATTTCTCCTGCCTCTAGGACAGAGCATTAGACATGAGAAATCACTGCAGCCCTGACCCTCTCTTTATGACCCAGGCTCTTTGGGACTCAGCCCTGCCACAAAAGATTCAGGAAGGTGCAATGAAGGTGAGATGAAACAATATTCATTCACTTCCCCAGAGCAAAAATACATATTAAGGGCAAGGACAGAAATGCCTGAAACACAACTAACAATACATTGTCAGAAAGAAGACAACACTAAAGTGAATAAGCATAAATTGATGAAAAAGGCTTTCATTATTAGACCTCAAGAATGTATTCTGTTTGTAACTAATAAACATATTATTTAATATGTAATGTAATTGAGTTCACATTTTATCTATAAGAAGAGTATCATTCTCACCTAGAGGTCTCTTCAGTGATAAATTTTAAAATAACCGCTGCTTTTACTCTGGTCTAAGTAATCCATTATATTGGTTTCAACCATACTACTAATGGTAAAATTCAGACTTCACACCTTGAGTAAGGAAGATTTCCCAATTGATATGTTGGAGACATGTTTCTACCACCTTTTGCCATCACTGAAACTCAATAATTATCTTTGGACAGGTCTCCATTTTCTCCCACAGCCAGCACTGGAGCTGAAGGACAAGACTCTCCTTTGTCATACCTCAAAAGTAGCCCTTGGTACTGTCACTCTTCCACTGTCACAGAAGCTATGTTGTGTCTCCATCTTGCTCCACACTGCTCAGGGAAGGAGGGATGGAATATGGAACCCCTGTCACCACTAGCAATGCCTTGACCCTTTAAGAAGAGATCATTCTCAGAGTGACTCACAGCCTCTCAATGGCTCCTCTGACTCATCCCTAATTAAACAGAAGACCATCCTTCCTTTGGGTTCATGTTCCTTTTGTTTACTCTCTGATGATGGCAGGTGGATGGAGTACTCAGTCTTTTGTCATGTGGTCAAAATTACAATCCCAAGTATAAAATAATCTGATATTGATACTTTCCAATGTCCAATGCTATTCAGTTTTCTCTGTGGTAAATTTATCACATATTTTATTTAAAGTTATCTCTGGAATGCTGTTATAAGACTATGTTTTCTTTCCTAAAATGTGAAATAAATTTCTTCTCAGAATTACAAAACTGATGAAGCCAGTTTACTTTTCTTGGAGAATCCCTCTAGTTAATTTCAGATACATAAAAAGCAAAATTTTAGGCTTGGGTACCAAGTAGACTTGGAGTTGATTTTATGTTGTATGATTCTGACTTATTTCAAAGGCTTCTTAAGTAAATTCTTCACTGTATAATGAAGGATCAATAAAACAACAGTGGGTGGTACTAGAATAGCAGGCCCATGGCTATGATAGCAAGATCTCCCTGATGACACTGCTGTTCTCCTAGCCTGATAGGTATATCCACTCCCCTAGTGGACCATAGATGTGGCAGTTAAGCCTAAGGGATAAGAGAAAAGAAGGCTTGGGAATGTCATTGTTTGAGGAACCTGTTTTATATTTGATTTGTGTGTCCATGTAGATGGACATGAATAACATTCTTGTATTCCCTTTACTTCCTCACTCAAACCTCCCAGGTAAGAACTGAACAGGACTGGCTTCATGGATACGTGACTTGCATAATTGTACAAGGTTCCACACTCAGAAGGACTCACGTTTAAGTCAATGTTCTACTGTCACCATCTTGAATTTCTTAAAAATTTTTAAAGAAGGGGTCCTGCATTTTCATTTTACACTGGGCCCCACAAATTACATAGCCAGTTGTGGAAGTAAAGTTGTGGAAATTAGCAAATTTGGGAAAAGGAACCATATATGGATAACTTAACCCTTTCCCTCTCCTCCTCTCTTGGGATCAGCTTCCTTTCAGAGAGCATGTGGTTGGGTCAGTTCTCAACTTATAGGAAGCTTAGTGGCAAAGAAACATTTCTTGTGGGCAAGGTTATGGTTTGCCAGGCTGTCTCTGACTAGATGGATGGATATGCCAAATTCTGGGGTACATAGTAGTCACATACCTAAATCTTGTTTTCCAATAGTACTATTAGTATTAAAATGGATAATTTTATTTCCAGTTGCCTAACTTGTTTGTGTATCTCTCACTTGGTTTACAACTCAGGTAGGTGATAGAGTGGTATAAACCCCAATGGGAACTATATGTCTTTGGGAGAAAGCATTTTCCATCTATCGTAGCTGGTTGGCAGCCCTTCAGGAGTGGAATTTTCAGTTACAGATCCCTGCTCTTAATGGGGAAAAGATACGAGAATGGTGAATGTGGTTAGAAAAGAAGTACACATAGATCCCTAGGCTCAAAAGTCCCCACCCTACTGCTCAAATGGAGATGTGTTTAACAAACACCATCCTTTAAATGTTAAATATACCTTGAAGGAGTAAGTATATGGATCCTTCCCATTGTGATCCTACTTAGGTACTTTTAGTTAAATAATCAGATTTGAATTCTTCTAATTGAAATAAACTAATATATTGGATTGGCAACTTTAACTACTAAGAGCAATACTTTTTAAAAATTGTAATGGGCAGCATAATGTTCCTGAAATCAGGGAGAGGGTTGTCATAAGATGGGGGAGAAGAAGGTGAACAAAATGAGAAGACAGTCACCTTTGCATCTATTCATAGTGTCCTAATGATTTCAGCTTTCAGCTCAACTCCCCCACGTCCCTGAAAATCATCTTCCTTGAGAGCTTTTCTGCTGTTAACACAGAGAGCCAATAACTAAAGAAAAGCCCATCAGTAAACTTCTAAACTAGCTGGAGACATCAATCACCACCCAGAGTAAGATGCGTTAAAGACCAGTGTTTTACGAATATCAACTCAGTGTCTCCCTACTGGGCTGATGCACCGTCTCTGGCCAGTGAGAAGGGTAAGATTAAACAATACAAGAAATAGGCTACCTAGAAATTCAGAAAGACTAAAGAGCATGAAGAAAGCCAATACCGGCCATTTCCTAGCCCAGCCTGGGCCTTTCATCTGAGAACTGATAATCTACAGCACTGTAAACAATGTGGATAAGCAATCACGTAATATTTTTTATTTACATTTATCTAATCAATTTATGGGGGAAGCAACAACTCAGCATTCCTCAGAACCTCTCATGGCACAGATTCAAACAATTTTACATGTAAGTCCTATTGGTCCATTCTATGTCATCAGTGTTTTCAGCAAGAGCCTTCACAAACTCTGTAGAGGAAGCCACTGCTTTGATTGCTTTTAAATTCATTTACTCTGAATTTTCTCCTCATAAATGCTATTACCACAGGAGAGGGATCTCATTGATAAACTCACCTGAAGTAGAGCTCTGCATAGCTCTGACCAAACATTCAAAGTTAAATGGTCACATGCCTCCTTGTTCTCAGTTAAAAGGATAATGCATTCCAGATATCTAACAGCTTTCTTTTCTCTCTCTTTCTCCACAAAACCCTCTCCTCCAGGTCTGACAAACTGGCAGTTTTACCTGAAAAACAAACTAAATCTCTTGGTGCCTTCCTATTCTTTTCTATAACCAACCTAAAAATCCCTACAAGTCACAGATTACCTTTTTGTTTGCTTCTATCTTATTTTATTAAAATCACTTTACATAAAATGTAACAAGTCAAACACCTGACATAAATAAAGAAAAGGTACTTGCTTCAAAGAGTGCCTTAATAAACTGGTTCCTTCCTCTCTGGTTATCAACTTCAAAAAATGCCAAAATGAGCCAAACAAGCAAGCAGAAGTCTCTCCCCTGTCTGCAATGAGGCTCATTTCTGTCTGCTTGTGCTGCATGTTATGGAAGCACACATTCTAATGTTAAAATCTACCTAAAATGACCAAGTGAGGATGTTTCTAACCAGTCAAACGGATGTTTCTACATCATCATAGTTCCCTTCCAGAATGTGCTCAAAAGGGGCCCAACACTTGGTTTTAGAGATATACCATAGACTCCCTGGTATCCCACAATCACCCTGGTGCTTTCCCAGGTTCTTATGACTACTACAGAATGACTCTGTCTAAGGACCAGAGTACACCCAGTGTGGAGAAGGTAGGCATGTGTATCCAAGAGTCCTAGAAACCAGGAAGCTCTCTCATGGCTGCTTGCAGTGGATGGACTGGGGACAGGCTGAGGACGAGGATGTCAAGGGCCACAGCTAACCACTGTGAGAACCTCTTCTGATCTCATCTTTCCATATGGGAGTTAAAAGTGATTTCAGGAAGCTAAGGGGTTAGCAGGACAAGCTTAGATGTTTATTAAAACACCCTGATATTTCAAGAAAAAAACTGTCAGGTTGAATTCTTCCTGTATTAGTGTTCTATTGCTGCATAATAAATTGCCACAAATTCAGTAGATTAAACTAATAATAAATTTATTATCTAGCAGTTTCTGTGGGTCAGGAGTCTGGCATATTTTAGCTGGATCCTTCACTTGTGGTCCCACAAGGCTTAAATCAAGATGCTGGATGACTGTGTTCTCATCTGGAAAATCAATTAGGGAAAGATCTGCTTCCAAGCTCCCTCAGGTTGTTGGCAGAACTTGTTTCTGACTGAGGTCCCCATTTTCTTGTTAGATGTAAGCCAGGAACCACCCTGAGCAGCCAGTCTCAGGTCCCTGCCATGTGGCCTCCTCCATGGGCTGTTCACAACGTAGCCATTTCCTCCTTCAGTTCCAGGAGGAAAATGACTCTGACTTCTTTTAGCTGTGAACTACAGACTCTGTTGAAAAATCACACCTAATGAAGTTAGGCTTAACCAGGATAAACCCCCTTTTGATTAGTTCAAACTCAACCAATTAGGAATCTCAACTGCATTGGCAAATTCTCTCCAACCTTTGCCATATAACATAGCCTAACCATGGGAGTGATATTTCATTTATACATAAAAGGCATTTACACTCAAACACAAAGAGAAAGGGATTAAGGATATGTACACCAGAAGCTTAGAAACTTAGGGAGCATGTTAGACCCCTGCCTACCACACCTATAAACCATTAGGCTGCTACTGTTTCAGGACTTTTAAGAAACAACAAAAATAGTATGCTTACATCTTTTAGCCAGATATGACTAAGTGGTATGCTATACAAATACCTAATGTCTGTAAGTATTAGAAATTTGGGGAAATAGCCATCATCACTTCTTCTTATGCCTGTTTCCTAACCAATGTGAGAAGAAATAGACAAGAAGTAAGTGGGATCAAAATACAGTAAAATTATTAATGATGAAGTTACTTGGAAAACGTAGGTTCTCTTATCTCCTTTCTTGATTTAGACTTTGGTATCTCTAGCCTGTCACAGGGAGAACAGCTGGAAGATGGTGGACCTGCTAAAGCACACCCTGTCTGTCTCTTTTCCAAACAAAGGAAACTCACTTGTTTAATAGATACCTTAAAAGAGAAAGCAATTTAGGAAAGAAGTGGATTTGGCTCTGCATTGTTCAAGCTTCAATGCCATGGTTCTACTCTCCAGTTAACAAAGCCTCTACATCAGCATGAGCTAGGTTATGATGCAGTAACAAGAAACTCTGAAATCTTAGCAATTAACATACCAACATATTGCCTAAGCCACAAGCTAAACATTAGTGAGCTGGGGTTCTCTTTTCATCACAGTTACTCAGGGAACCAGACGGATGGTTCTGGGCCTGGGCTTCTTCAATCACTGAAGCAGCAAGAGGAGGAAGTGGTGAATCACATGCCAGCTTTTAACATTTACAGTATAGAGTAACACATGTCACTTCTGCTCAATTTTTATTGATCAAAGCAAGTTGCATGGGCACAGGGGAGGGAAAAAATGATATTCTATCATGTACTTTAAAGAGAAAAGAATCAACGATACTTGATGGACAGCATTAACAGCTACCACAGTGGCTTAATGAATGTCATTCCTCTCCCATGAGGTTTTAGGAATTAAGGAAGTCCCTAAAGGTATTTACTCCAATACCTCCCCTTCTAAAAGTATAGCGTGTGTGATTTCTAAGGGAATATGAAAATGTAACAGTAAGTACAGACAACAGAAAACCTTTATGAAACAGCCATGTAGCACAAGCCTCACCTTCATGGAGATTGCTTCAGTGAAGAGCTAACAAATGCAACTCTCCCAAAGCTATTTTGCAGGCAACTGAGAGAGGTCCTAGCCCCACATGATGGGTTTCAAATAGGAAGAGGGAGACTGTGCCTGCCACATTTTAGGAGGCCGCCTTCAAATTCAGGCTGTGTGTCTGGAGTCGCTGTACCCAACAGGATCTGTGAGCTGGCTCTGTGCTGGGTGAGAAGTGTGAAGCTTGGTGCCAGAAAGCGAGTGCACATCAAAATCCTGGCACGGGTGCTCTTCAGAAACGGACAGAAGACCAACTGTAACATACGGCTCATTCTTCTCACGTCATAAATGGAAAGGCATTAATCACTGGGAGGCCTCCCAGAAATTAAAGTTCATCTATTGGTTATGGGGTGTCAAAAGGCAAATGCGGAGCATTTTAAATTTGCTTAGTTTTCCTGCAATATAAAATCCAGGTTTGAAATGCTGGCTTTATCATCAAAACAGACTCCTGGACTTGCCAAAGCTAACATAAAGAGAGAACCCAGAACTCCACACAGGTTTTTCATTTATAGCATAATTTCCTCCAAAGACAGCTATTTTAAAATGTAGATTAACCCTTAGTGTCTGAATTTTTCCAGACTGAAACTTTGAAACAATGCAGTCCCATCTGCCCACATTAAAAAACCAAGTGGCAAGGGAGGTGCCTAGGCTTCCCCCGTGAGGGCCAGAACCCACTGCGTGGCCTGCCAACTCTCCACGCGGCAGGGAGCACCATGCTTTCGGCTTGGACATTCCTCCCACGGAGAAGTTACCATTGCACTCTCAAGTCCTGAATTATAATCACCTGATAAAAGAAGACAGAAGTCATAATCTGTTTTCTTCTTTGAGAACCCACTAAAGCACATGTGCATCATTAAGGCCTAAGTGAAACAATTCAACCAAACCAGTAGCTCCTTAAAAGTGATCACCATGCGTTCATCAGACCAGTCTTAAGAGTGCAAATATGAATACATGCAAGCCAATTACTTCACATTCACCTTCAAAGTGGAATCATGTATTTTTGGATCTATCTATTCTATATAATAACTTCTGCTTAAGAAAGAAAAGAAGTAATAATTCAAAGGACTGCCAACTGGTAACCTCTCTGTGCTTGTGTGTGCACACGCACACACACGCGTACATGCTTACCTGCACAGTATCATTTTCAAATTAAAACTGAATAAATTTATGTGGGACATAAACTTTCAATTTTCCACACATCTCTTTACTACTTGTCATCCTAAATTCTGATTTACTTATGTATGTTACCTGCTCTAGTAATGTAGAAATTTGTGTTTGTGTGATTTACTTAAAAGGAACTTAAAAAGGAAGACAGCAATATATAAACGTGCTGCAAAATTATACCTCCCTTTGAAATCTTACTGCACTAAACTCAGAGTAAAGATAATGCCCTATATGCAAAAATGCAAACAAGTAATCCTTATGCTCCTATTTGGGCCATTCCCACAGCATAAAACTTCATCTGTGAAATGAAATAAGTACCTTGAAATTCAGCGTAACAGATATGAAGGATCTAAACCCAGTGCATGGTACATATTGGGTACTGAGTAACTGTCATCAATGATGATTTTGCCTAAGCTGCAAAGTTAGTTTTGAGCAAAGAATGATTAAGAGCTTATGCTTTAGGATCTGCAGCCATGGGTTCAAATCCCAGTTTCACCAATTACCAGCTGTGTGATTTCTTAGGAATGGAATCAAAGGTAAAGACACACACTGAGGAATCACGAGAAGATGTGAGATTTCTCAAAGGGGAGGAGTAGACAGAAGTAATTTCATGGATGTGAGAAGAAACTAGAGCATGGAGGAGGACTAATCTCTCAGGCTGAAGAGCTAGAGAAGTGGAATTACTAGAAAACCAGGATAGGGAAGATTTTTAAAAAGAAGATAAGTTACTAAACTGCCAAATTCTGTTGCATAATAAGATCACTACCCACAGATCCATGGAAGCTGGAACAGAAGGATTTTAAACCTGGACCCTTTGCTGGCATCTTTCCCTGAATCTCTGCCTGATGGGGCTGTTGAAGCAGCACTGGAATAGCACAGGTTCCAAGGAATTCTAAACAGAGCACCAGCCTCAGAGACACTGGTCTTTAGGTCCAGAGGCATAATTAAAAGACCCAGAACAGAAATTCCAAAGACTTCACCTTCCTGAACTGTGTCTGCTCAATCAAGCTTCAGAAGAGAAACTGTTATCAACAAGCACAGAACATGATTTAAAAAAAAAAAGCTTCAGACTGACTGATAACTAACAAAGTAACTGCTGTTAAACACCTTCTCACCTTCAGCACTGAGTACTTACTTGCTGGATAAAAAATATTTTTAAAACAGAACACAAATGCAAACAGTAATGAATTGTAAACATAAATAAGATAAACATTTGTCATAAAATCACATTATTTATTCTCCACTCTTGAGATTTTATCCCTATCCTTTATTTCTCTTCCAAACATTCATTTTACTTTTTTTTTTAAAGTGACTGTCTATCATTGGATCAAATTTAAGCCTTTAGAGAATAACGCTGCTTCCACATACCTTTCTTTACACACAGCCTCTAGTGAATTCAATTTTTTTTTTACCCTATTTGGCTTTCTAATCCAGTGAGAAATAGCTTATTTTAAATAAAAGGAGGAAGTCAATTTACCCTTAAACCCAGAGGTTAATCTCCATGTAAGCCATCTTTGGCATATTTAATTGATGTGAGAAATTTTGCTGGGATAACTTTTGCAGGGGCTTCATAGAATGCTCTTCAGAAGGCCTTTTTGGATCTCATGAAATCTCCAGACTTCATGCTCAAAATAACATTTTTAGGCAAAGGGTTATGTTCACATACTGTGAATACAGGGGTTTCAGAGGTTAATACAGAAATGTTGTACATATTTCATGGGAACGTTTTAGTTCATGGAATACATCCACTTTTTGCACCAAATTAAATAGGTTCCAAATAGTAACTTCATCTATTTGACAAATATTTACTGAGCACTTAGTATGAGCACTATAGAGAATTTTGAGATATTACATATTAATAATACTAGATCTTTAGGTGGAAAGAAATTAACACTGTTGATGGTCAACTATATGTTCTATTCTTGGATTAAGTAGGTATCTACCAACACACAAATATAGGCAATCCAAGGTTGCATGCATGTGGCGAATACATACTATAAGCTTAAAGGGTTGGAATTAATTTGTGTGTAATCACAGAGTGCTTCATGAAGAAGGTGGTGTTTCCACTTGAAAAATCTAAGATTTTAATTTATTAATTACAGCATACTCAGGGAGATGGGGATGATATAAGCTGTCACAAGAATATGAAAATCTAAATACTTAAACTCCTAAAGGAAAGGAGTGTAGACTAAGTTTCCTTGAGGGAAAAATTCTTTAGGGATTAGAGAGGTGAAAGCAGGAACATATGGTGAGGTCTTTAAGACCAGGGTGAGGCTTCTTATTAATTTAGTAGAGAGGTGGATGATATAAAGCTTTGATAACTGCATGTTTTAGGAAGATCAATCTATCAGAGGCATATGAAAGACTGGAATAAGGAAAATCGGGGAAGAGTGCATCATAGTGGAAGACTAATAACTGCATGAAAAGCACAAAAGGTTAAGGGTTGCAGTAAGATACTAGTTTTAAGTTTCAGTATCTGGGAGTTACAGAGGCAAAATTAACAGAAATAAAGCATCTTAAGAAACAGTTTGGAAGGGCAAGGTGAGTGTAGTTTTAGGTAAGTTGAGAGAGGTGTCCCCAATATGTATGCAGAGAGAAGCGGTGTTTTACTAGGGTGTGTGCTGCATGCGTTACCAATCATCTGCCGTAATGAGCAGGATTACAGACCACACAGCAACACTGATTAGTGGACTTCAGGCATATTTCTTCTTCAAACTCTACTGTGAAATGGAAAGCAAATCAAACTTCGGTAACTCTTTTGATAAGATTATGAATATTTGCTACCAGAAGAAGAGAGCAGCAGTTGGTTTCGTGTATTTCAGAAATGCACCAAAGAAATAAATAGAAAAACATCTCTTTCAGGTCTGCTTGATTTGTTATTGTTCAGGAGGAAAAAAAGCTGTAATTATTTCATCTAGTTAAAAAAGAAGAAATAGTCCAGGACTATACTGAATAAACCAAATTTAGACAAACTGTCCAAATAAAAGAAAACACAATGCTGTAAGTTAAATTTCTGTATCCCAGCCAAATATTAAAAACAAAGCTCCCTACCTTTGCAGTTTACAAAATACCTAGATGCCCAGTAGAGAGGTGGCTTCTCCTACTCCAGCTCTTCATCTTTCCCACACCCCACATCACCTTCACTCTGCCTCCCCCGCCTCCTCCATGGGTAACACGATATGAACAGTGTTTAGACTTATGAGTTGCAATATAAATATTTAAAATCTTGAGTAGAATATTAGCCACATGTCTGCCACTAACCTCACTTGTAGTAAGGTGATTAAATTACTATCTGCTTAGTTAACCTCTGGATTTGACTCATCATAAGGATCTCATAGTTTTAACATTTTTAAACAACACAAACAATGGGGAATCAACTTAATGATATGCATAGGAATCATTTTAATGCTTTTATTTGTATAAGTATCATCATAATAGCAAGGCCACAGAGATTAAACAAGACTGAAGAAATAATTTGTTTGCAAAACCCACCAACTGAAAAATTGGCCACGCCTATCTCAGCTAAACACACATCCAAATGAAAGTCATTATTCTGGTAACTAGCATTAAAAAAAGTGCTAGAACAACTTGAAAATTCCAGTAACCATTTGCCTGGGAGTGTGTATGAATTTTCTGAATAATTATGGCAGCTTTACAGTTTTTTGCCTTGTTGTAGATGTCCAATTCTCCACTGAAAAACTTGTGTAATATCCCAGACACTGTTGGGTTGTTTCCACTAAACACATTCAAAAATAGTGATTGGTCAGATATCTTCAGCACTCCAGAGGAGTGAGAGTGGGGTTATAAGAAGCAATCTTACAAATATACTGATATTAATTGGCTATAAGAGTTACAATCTCTTCAAATGCTTTTCATCAAAAACTCCATTTGAAATTATACGTTGTAAGTTAATGATAACACATTTTCTCTCTGACCCTTTTTCATAAATATAAAATATAAATAATATCACAAATTCTCAAATATGTTTCATTACACCCAACCCTCCAGTTCCACTCTAATGAAGACTTTAATCAATTCATAAATATAATCAATCTACAACTGATCTTATTGCCACCAGACTCTTCCCCTTCTGATTTTTCTTATCCCTATTTGCAAAACTAGTCTTCTTGAAAATCTTTTTAGTCGTGCATTTCCAGAACTTATAACATCTTGTGCATATTATATTAAAATCCATAATCTTCAATAATTTGGTCCTACCTATATCATTTTTCTCACTTACATTATTTTCCATGACCTGCCACGATGTGCCTTCAACTCCAATTTGATGAGTTTCATCCAAATTTCCTGATTCCCCCAACCAGAAATCACTCTCATCCTTAAACCTCATCTCAAATACAGCTCTCCTTAAAATATCCACTTTTCTTACAAAATGCATAAAATATTTCCTTCTACTGTCCCCTTCACTTATCCTACAATTTTGCTTTCTGCCTTGTTATTTTGTAATTATTTAATGGAGTAATTACCTTATACACAAATTCACTTATCTTCATAAGGAAGAGCATGTTATATTTGTGACTGACACAACTGAAAACAGACAGGTGACCATATAATGTCATTTAAACCATTCATTAAATAATTTTAGATCACGTGCCATTGACTCAGGTAATTATTTTTCCCTTTCCCAGTTCCCTATTTTAGTTGTTGGTACGGTCATCTCATTTCCCTCCATTTGTTTCCTATGTGTTAGTTTTTAATCCTCAATTTCTCTAATGTCAGTATTATTTACTTATATCATTCCTTGCTTCCAGAAAATTTCAAGGTGGTTTACAAGAATACATGTTGATCTTGCTGTATATATTGGAAGTAAATAAGAAAAAAAATTAAAGAAGACTATAAAATGCTATCTAAATTCAAATATAAATACATAAAATATAATAAAGCCCTTTAGTAAGCAGATAAGCAACATGTTATAGTTTTCAACTGGTTGAGATCTCTATGTGTATCTGATTTTTTTTTTTTTTTTGGTTTAGCTGTGAGCTTTAAGAGTATCTTTCAATGTATGTGGTTCAGTAGTTAATTTTTGTTCAGTTTTACTATTTTTTTTAATTTTAATAAAATATACAATTCAAAAGAGTTTAAAAGTCAAATGGTTCTACGAAGTTCATTATGAAAAATAGCAGATCTTTATATATATATACACACATACATACATGTATAACTGAATCACTTTACTGTACACCTGAAACATTGTAAATCAACTATACTTCAATAAAAATCAATCCATCAATCCAGCATATCCCCACTGCTACTCCCACATTTTCCCCTCTTCATGGCAACAATTTTTATCCCTGATTACATGGGATTACATCTCTAACATACTTTTATTTGTACTTTTTAGCTGATTATTTTGGTATAATTCACTACATCTCTAAGTAACACGATTTGGGGGGCTTTTTTAAATATGGGTTGTAAGTATCATTTATTTACCTACACTGCACAAGATGAGCATTTAGAGTTCTTTCCTCCCACCCCCTCAACCCCTAAACTCAGAACCATTCTACCAGGTCCCATATCATCTCTAATAGTTATATTGTAACTTATTTAGATTAATATTCAGAGTATGTAATCATGACAATAAATTTCACTCAAAGCTGAGCCACATAATAAACTATTTATGATTGGTTTTCTCTTTCTATAGTTTACCCTATATTTATCACATATTTCTTGCTTTA
Organism: Camelus bactrianus; assembly: GCF_048773025.1. Classification (NCBI taxonomy): domain Eukaryota; kingdom Metazoa; phylum Chordata; class Mammalia; order Artiodactyla; family Camelidae; genus Camelus; species Camelus bactrianus. Next base: position 62,030,151 of record NC_133541.1, read on the forward strand.
TTCATTTGCTTGGTTCTCTTTACATTCATAACTAACTCAATCCCACCTCTTTATCAATTACTAAATCTCCTCTCTTAATTTCAACTGCTTAAAAAGGAAGTTTTCATGAAGCCTTCTGACCTTCTGAGTTCCCTATACAAGCAGTACATGGCTCTTATTCTGAGGCTTCCTTTCTCTACCTTTCCCTGTTGAATCATCAATTCTGCAAATCCCATGTCTTCATTATTTTTGTTCACTCCTTTGATTGGTAAATGGTTGAAAATATCTATGATTTTCCCATCACTGACAGCTTGGCTAAGTATACACTTCTAATTGGAAATTATTTCTCTTCAGAATTTTGCGGAAGACAATTCTTTACTGCCCTTCAGCTTTCAACGTTACTCTTGAAAATTCCAGATGTATTCTAAACGTGTTTATTATTAAACCATGATTTTTTCCCTTCTCCCTGGAAATAAATACTATTTTTTTTCTTTTGTCCCCATAGTTATGAATTTTTGTGATGGTGTGCTTTGGTTTGAGTCTGCTTTCCATCTTTTTTAAAAACAAAAACAAAAAACAAACAACAACAACAAAAAACAAACTCAAGGACTAATGCAATCTGAGGAAAATCTCCTTGGTTTATTCCAAGAAAATAATGAATGTTTTACTTCCTTGTTTTTTCTATTTTCTATGGGATTCCTATTTTTGAGATATTGGACCTACTGGGCTGGTCTTCTAAATTTCTTTTCTCTCGTTTTCAATATTTTTGACATTTTGCTCTACTTTCTGGGAGATTTTCTCAATTTCATTATTCCAACTCTTTATTAATACATTTTTTTACCAAGTTTTTAATTTTCAACTATTTTTTTCTGCTCTCTGTATGTCCGTTTTTGTAGTAACCTGTTCTTGTTTCATGGTTAAAATATTTCTTCTTTTTCTTTTTTTTTTTTTTTTTAAGTTTTTTGTTCCTCATATATTTTCCCTCTCTCATCTTCCAATTGTTTTGTTATGGTTTCTGTACTTCAAGTCAGAGTCTAACATGGTAACCCTTGTTTATCTGCCAATATTGTTTAGATAACTATAGAATTTCTGTTTCTCAATTCCTAATTCCACTTCACGATGGGAAGTATAAGGCTTCTGATATATAAACTCCATTTTAAAGATGAAGAGGAAAAGAAAAAGATAACAAGTGTATATTATACATATGTGTAAGTTTACACTTATACATTTGAGGGTTTAGTTGAAAAGTTAAAGAAAAGTCAAAATAAGCCTTTTTAGTAATTAAAAGAAATCATCATTTGCTTCAGTATTTCGGAAAATTTTCTGCCCTAAAGGAGAAAAGGCTTAGAGAGAAATCAGTTTACTAGCCATCAAATAACTTGCCAGTTAAAGAAAGCAGAAAATTCTGGCCCACAGAGTGCTTGTTTTCAGACAAAGTGAGATTTGTACTTCTCCCCAAATGCTCTGTAGGAATTTAGGTTAAAGTTAGAAAGATGGAAATTCCATTCACAAGTGACTAATTTTTTAAGTCTATTAATAGCTATCATTTGCAGATTCTTTAGGAGATAGGTAATAAATAGATAGATATTCACAATTTTATGCCTAAAGGCAATCCATCACAGATCTCCAGCTTACTAGCCAACTGAGAAAGAAAAATAAGCAGCAGAACTAAGGATTAGTCATATAAGCACTATAGATATTATTTTTCAAATGACCTTCATTATATCTATAAGAAAACTGGTGAACAACTCTATTTAAAAAATACTACTTGAGAGTTAGTTAAAAATCATTCTCAAGCACACAAACAACCATAACAACATAATTCAAATATGAACGGAGTTCAATTCAAAACTGAACGGAGTTACCAAAAAAATAAAAAAAATCAAAAAATAATACTCTAAAAAAGCAGTAAATCATGCAGAAGAAACAAAGTTATAATGGTATATTTTTTCACTACGACAAAATTCTTCTTGGAGTTTTTTTTCCCTTATTTGATTTCTCTTTAAGAAATAAGCTAAGGAGATATGAAAAGACTAGCAAATACGCTTTAGTAAATACCAAAGAATTTACAGATATTAGCTGGAGAATTTTTTTAACTTTGAAGTAATGTTTACAATAGGAACTAAACAATACATCTTGAATTCATTCAGTTGAACTTGAATTTATTTCTAAAATGTTCAACAAAATTGATAAAAATGAAAATATTCTAAAGCCATTTAATATCTCCAATTTGAAAAATATAAAAAGTTTTACTAAACACATTTACATTAAATGCTATAACAAGTAACAATAGTACACGATTCTGAGCAATGTAATTCTTAATCATATCTATGCTTATATCAAATATATAAGCATTATGTTTTAAAACATACAACCTGACAGTCATCTCCTCTTTAAATTTCTCAACCAGCTTACTTAGAATTTAATGACTCTGAAGAAAGGCCTTGCTAAAAGGACACAAAGCAAAGTCTAGGCCAGTTACAAAGAGGCTTTCTTAGACCTGGGAGGAACAGCCTCAAATTCACAATCATTCGGCTATGTCTTCAATGCCACAATTGATGCTGTTTTGCCTCAAAGCGTTTTGGGAATAAAATGAAAAGAGTGGCCACGGTGGACCACAGATAGAGCTGAACCTGAGACCCTTTCCTGGAAAGCACTATTTCCAACAAACCATATTTATATCATTTGATTGAAGACTGGGCAGCACCACAGAAAAAGGGCCATGTTAAAAAGTGAGAGAACTGAATTCTGGTCATATGTGGTCAGTAATTCTGGAACTAAAACATTGAACTTCTCTGTATGCCAGTTTCTCATTATAATGGGCTAAGGCATATAGTGAAATCATATTGGAAAGTTGAATAAATTACAGAAGAAACCCCTATTAAACAAAAATAAATTTCATTAGCACACTTCATTATCTAAAACGTCATTACAGACGTAGTAATACTAAAGGGACAAGGAAATAAGATGAGAGGAGGGCAGTAAAAGGGAGAGGTGAGAGACACACTTCATAACCAACTGAACTCAAACATGGAGTGTGGAAAGGACAGAAGTCACTTTTTAGTCCAACCATATCTGCCATCAGCCATCTGACACCACTAAGCAGAATATAATGGTTTTCTTTACTAAGCTGTGAAGGTGAAGCTATCAACTGACCAACCATCTTCAATAAGATATAACTTATTTATTAAAAGATGTCTTTACTAAACTATCTGGTGTAATGGAGAAACATTTAATTGAAACATATAAAACTAAATTACGAAGTGAAGAAATGTTTTTACTTTGATTTTTCAAGTCTCTTTGCAGACACTGTTAGTCTTCAACTTTGTAGAAAATTCAATCATTACTTTCTATTATTTAAATCAAGGGTGCCCAACGTGTATCAACTGATCAGGAAGAAAACCAGAAGCTGTTAAAACTACAACTTTGAAAGAGCTAAAAATATATTCACCCAAGGATTTACAATGAACTTTTCTACAGATTATCCTTAATACTGTATTAAACAAGAAGACACTTTCCTTGCAATATCTGCATGAGAATGCAAAGAACAATTCTACCAGTTTTTACACCAGAATTCTAACAATTCTAGTCATGAGAGGTATCCTAAGCCATGGTTTCTATAAATGGTACAGTTTTATTTCTTGTTGCCTCTTTGTTTTGCAATGATATTGGCTATGTGCCTGGTGCCTTTTATAAGAATATATTTCTAAGTAATATTTGAATAATTTAGCTTTATTATATGGTATTTACAGGAACAACAATAGACATTCATTTAAAACAGCATTAATACTACACACAGTCTCTAGTTCCTTCCCCTTTCCCTTGACTGTCAATGGAAAAACCACAATAAAATTTGAGGCATTAATAAATTTCCTAGATGCTTCTTTTCTCTTTCTCTAAGGTTAACTAACTTGTCTTTCAATTCAGCATTTGTAGGGTTCTCCAATTCCAAGATTAATCTTTTTGTTGCTCTAATGCAATGTTGAATATTCATTTGCAAAACAAAGACACATGGGCAAAAACTTCTGCAATATTGTCTGTCTACGGACAGCTCTGAGGATTACAATATGCTCAGCTTTCAATTTTTTTGAAACAATTTAGGGATGCAATGTTTAGTTGAATTTCAAGATAGATTCTAATTTTTACATGGATCCTTCTGGCAAGGAAATTCTGGGTACCTTAAGGAATTGAAATAAAAAATATAAAGCATGGATTCTTGAAATACTACCCCCCCCCACCATCTAAATGAAAATGAGCATTGGAAAACATACTGTGGTAATCCAAAACATTCATTATGAAAATCATGTAAGATTTGAAACTCTCTCTGCGAGCTGCATTTGATTACAAACTTCTCTTGGGACTATGCCTAGGTATTCTTGGGCTTGTGACCAGACTACATTGCTTAGTCTACCAACCACCACAGAACATGCTTTAATGTCACTTAATTCCACAAGAACTACACTGTGGAAAAGTCCACATTTTAAATACTTTCTATACTGCCCTGATTTTTTCCAAGTTCCTTATTAAACATTGTAGCAACAGTAAAAATGCTCAATGCCCATACTTCTATAATATTGCTGCTCTTTTTAGTTATCTTTCTTCCACTAGCACTCCACTGATTTTAAATCTCCTTGCTCTGTGTACAGCCACAGGTATAGGTTAGCTCTATTCACACCACAGAAGGAAAAACCCTCACTCTCATCCAGTGGGGACAGCAAGAGTGGCCTGGGATGAGAAGGGGGCTGCAGTAGGAAAGACAGAGGCAAAGAGGAGGAGAAGAGTCATAAAGGATATAGTTATTTGAACTCTGCTATACTGAATCCTATGACCATGTATATTCATTAGCAATATTATATATTCATAAAACATCTAGGTCAAAACAGTTTTCCTCAGTCATCATGTGGTTTGGGGTATGCAACTAGGACATCCATTCATAAAAGAAAGTTATAAAAAAAAGCCCTTATATTTATATAGCAAGTGACAAGGAAGGGAGAATGTTAGATTAATATTTCTACAAAATACTACTTTTATATAAATTAATATCTGTTTAAAATTTTAGTTCATCTTTAATTCTTAGAGGCAATGATAAACTCTTCACTTTAGCATTCAAGTCCTTCCCAATCTGACTCCAAAGTACCTGTCCAGTTTTATCTCTACCTATCATGACACCTAAACAATTATACAATTTTGCTCTAATACCCTTTTTCTGTTTTCTTTCTCCCTCTAGATTGTTTCTATGAAATACCACTTTCATAGTTTCATGTCTGTTTCAAATTTTAGTTTATTTTCTTATTTAAACCCCAATAAATCATTTAAAATATAGTTCAAATTCTTTCTTGATGCCTTTTTTTTTTTTTTTACTTATTTCAACTGTATTTATGAAGTAGGATAAGCCTCTATTCCAGGACCTCACCTTTTTCTGACATCCTAAAGCCCTGTATACAATTATTTATTCAGTCAATAAATGCTTATTCAGTTCCTACTGCTATAAAAGTACATACTTGTACAAGCAGTAAAAATATAGACCTCCAAGATTACAAGCTAGACACGTAAGACAAATTCATATACAACTACAAGTCAGAACATAAATGGCATAGGTAAAGTGTAAATAAGGTGCTTTGGAATGTCAGGGGAGGGAAACTGCATTTAAATGGAGACAATAATGATAATTTAACAAGATACCTAAAGTATTTCTTGAATCCACTGTCCCTTGAGGTACTTTTAATGTAGTATACTATGGAATTATATTTTCATCTTGCTTGCACTCCATCTCTGGTTTGTAAGGGTTTTTGTTTTTTTGTTTTTTTGGGTGGGGTGGTATATATGTGTGGATTTTCTCAGCTAGTTTACTTTTGGCTGCAAGGAATAGGAAATCCTGACTCAACTGGCTTAAGCAATAAAAAAAAGTTTAGGATACCTAAGTTTAAGAAACCCAAACATAGATAGCATAGCATCAAGGTTGGCTGAGAAATCACTAAGACCAGATTCAAGGAAAGATTGCCCCTCTCATCACTCCTTTTCAACACTGTACTGGAAATTCTAGCTAATACAATAAGAAGAAAAGGAAATGAAAGGTATACAAAGGGGAAGGAAGACATAAAACTTTGTTCACAGTTGACATGATTGTCTATGCAGGAAATCTGAAGAACTGACAAAAAAAAACTTCTGGAACAAACATAAAATTACAGCAAGATTGCAGGACATAAAATCAATGTACAAAAGTCAATCATTATCCTACATACCAGCAATGAAAAAGTAGAATTTGAAATTAAAAACACAATACCATTTCTATTAGCACTCAAAAAATACTCAGTTAGAATACTTAGCTATAAATGTAACAAAATGTGCACATGATATATATGAAGAAAACTATAAAACACTGATGGATGAAATAAAAGAAAAATTAAATAAATGGAGATATATTCCATGTCATGGATAGGCAAACTAAATACTGTTAAGATGTCAGTTCTTTTCAATTTTATCTATAGATTCAATGAAATCCCAATTAAAATTCCAGTAAATTATTTTATGGATATCAATAAACTCATCCTAAAGCTTATATGGAGAAGCAGAAGACCCAGAAGAGTCAATCCATCATTGAGGGAGACCAAAGTTGGAGGAGAGACATGATCTGACTTCAACACTTACTATACAACTTCAATAATCAAGACAGTGCGGTATTGGTGAAAGAACAGACAGACAGATCAATGGAAGAGAATAGTGATCCCAGAAATAGACCCCCATAAAGTCAATTCATCTTTGACAAAATTACAAAGTCAATACAGTGGAGGAAAAAAATAAGTCTTTTCAACAAATGATGTAAGAATAACTGGACTTCCTCATGTGCAGACTTCATACCTTTCACAAACTTCTAGGAGATAACACAAGAGAAAATCTGGATGATCTTGGGTTTGATGATGATTTTTCAGATATAGCAACGAAGGCACAATTCATGAAAGGAAGAGCTGATAATCTGAACCTCATTATAATTTAAAACTTGTGCACTCAGAAAGTGTCAGGATAATAAGAAGAGAAGACACAGGCTGGGAGAAAATATTTGAAAAGAAGTATCTGATGAAGGACTGTTATCCAAAACACACAAAGAACTCTTAAATTCAACAATAAGAAAACAAACAATCCAAATAAAAAATGGATCAAAGACCTTAGTCTTTAGATCTCACCAAAGAAGATGCACAAATGGTAAATAAGCATATGAAAAGATGTTCCACATCATGTCAGCAGAGAAATGAAAATTAAAACAATAATGAGATACCAGTATATATCTATTAGAATGGCTAAAATCCAAAGCCCTGACAACATCAAATGCTGGTGAACATGTGCAGTAACAGGAACTAGCATTCATTGCTGGTGGGACTGCAAAATGGTACAGTCACTTTGGAAGACAGTTTGGTGGTTTCTTACAAAACTGAACATAATCTTAACACATTATCTAGCAATTCTACTCCTTGGTATTTACCCAAAGGAGTTGAAAACTTATGTCCACACAGAAACTTGCACATGGATGTTAATAACAGCTTTATTCATAACTGCTGAAACTTGAATGCAACCAAGATAAGCTTCCTTAGGTGAATGGATAAACTGGGGCACATTCAGACAATGGAAGATTTTTAAGTGCCAAAAATAAATAAGCTATCAAGCCATGAAAAGACATGGGGGAAACTTAAATTCATAGTACTAACTGAAAGAAGCTATCCTGAAAAGTTTACATACTGTATGATTCCAACTATATGACCTTCTGGAGAAAGCACAAGTACAGAAACAGTAAAAGTGGTTCTTAGAGGTTAAGGGGGTGGGATGGGTTAATAGGCAGGGCACAGAGTATTCTAAGGAGAGTGAAAATATGGTACCATAATGATGGATACATATCATCATACATTTGTCCAAATCCACAGAGGGTACAAAACCAAGAGTGAACCTTAATGTAAACTATGAACATCAGGTTATTATGATGTGTCAATGTAGGATTATCAATTGTAATAAATGTAGCACTCTAGTAAGGGGTGTTGATAATGGAGGAGATCATGCATGTGTCAGCCAGGGGTATACAAGAAAGCCCTTCCTTCCCCTCAGTTCTGCTCTGAATCTAAATCTGCTCCCCACAAAAATCAAGTCATTTTTTAAAAGTCATTCATAGATTTTTTTTTATACCAGTATCCAATTTTTGCAAGAATGCCATGAAATAGATTACGTGTTCTTTTATATGTCATCAAAAACCTTCAACGGATTTTTCACTGCATTCAGAATAAGCTCAAACTCATTAATGTGGCCTAAAATGAAATGCTGGCCATTTCTACCTCTCATCTCATTTCATACCACTACAGCTCTGGGCACTACCCTCAAGCCGTGAGCTTCTTTCTTTTCCTGACCTATACTAATTCACACATCATGGTGGGTCTTTCTCTTGGTTTGGGGAATTCAGACTAGGTATTGCCTAGCCAGCTTTTAGGAAAAATTCAGCACTCATATCACCTCCACAAAGAGGTCTATACTGATTAACTAATCTCAAAGCAGATTCCTTCAACATTCACATTCTACGTCCCTCTATTTATTATCTTCACTGCACTGTCACCGTCAACAATTATCTTGTGAATATTTCTGTGTACTAACTTTGTCTATTCCACTCCTCTTGAATCTAAGCTCTGTGAAAGTAGGAATCTGGATTACCTTATTTACTGCTAAATTTCCAGCACCTAATACAGTATCTTGCACAGAGCACTCAACAAGTATTTTGTTGAATATGTGAATATCTACTTTCTTCTCTAAAAACTTGTTTACCTAAGAATGGCAAATATAAAGTTGAAACTCTTAAGTAGAGAGACAAAAGATATGAATTTTCTTCCAGTATTAATTCTATACCATTTTTCATAATCAATATTGTATTTCCAAAATCTTTTCTTCCTACCTATCTCTGTCAAACTAATAAGAAGCATTCTAAAGTGAGTGTATCTTTAAAAACAAATCTGGAAAGCAGATTTGGTTTCAATAGTATTTGCACCCTTCTCAGTTGGGAAAGACTCTCAACTACAAAATAGGGAAGAGAATCTTTATGAACTTGTATGTGATGCTTATTCCATCTCAATGCATTTCTACCCTGCCACAGAGCATCAAATTTAAGAAAGTCATGCAGGACCTACCTAGATAATGCACGTGACTTCCATAATCTTCCACTCTCCTATATTCCACTCTATCACAATTTATCAATGAATGAGTCTTTGTGATTATAAATATTATCTAAACTGAGCAATGTCTAGTCTTAAAGAAAGCAGAGGCTGAAACAAAAGCTCACGTACTACTATTTTATTAGAGAATGCAAACCCAGGGAAGTGTGAGTGAGAGAGGAGAATGAGGCAGATTGGAGCAGATGAGCTTATAATTAGATGTTTTATGGAGTTGTTATCAAGTGCAACTGGTTGTTGAATCTTGGAAGATCCTACTTACTCACTACCGAAGTGGAAAGTCTCTTTAGGTCAAGAAAAGGGAAAGAGTTCCACCCTGCATTTGTCAAATATTTGTTCTGCAGAGTGTAAACTTCTGGCCCTTAGTCCTCTGTTCCTTCCCTCCTCCCATCTGAACTTTTAGATTGTACTTGTGTAAATGCCAAGTGAATCTTTTGGGATCTTATGCCTCAGTATCAACAAGGAAGTCCCAAGACTTTGAGAAATCCTCAATGTGATCATCAGAGGACATATAGTCAAGAGATGCCTGCATTCAACCTGTCAGAGCCCAAGCAGATGTGGTCACCTTAGCAGTATCTCATAGAATAAGTGGCCAAAACAAAGAGACAGATAAGGACTACAGGTCTCAAGCGTGTCTGGTACACACACCTACTCTTCAGTCCTGACTGTGAAACTGAGATTCAAAACAATAGGGAATATCTACCTTTAGGGGAAAACACCTCCGTTTATTGACTGTCAGCTGTGTGACAAGTACTAGGCTGAGAATTCATTCAAGCATTTTCCACGTGAAAACTTTAGGGCAGCTGACAGCACAGGCCTATATCAGAGTACTGGTTTGGCTGTTGAGCAGTACTCTCAAAGCCTCCAGGGATCAGAAAAGTTTGGAATTTGGGGTACAAGAGGAAAAGGAAAAAAAATGTGGACTGAGTAAAGTAAAAAGAAGGGGAACAGAGGGAAGAAGTAAATAGTTCAAGAAGCTGCAGAGACTGGCCCTAATTACCCTGGGAACTATTCAGAGACATTTGTGCTGCTGATATTCAAGCCTCAGCCTTGAGAAGAGGACATAGATGAACAAGAAACGTGAATAATCATTTCAGAGACAGGGACAGTTCACATCCGTTATTGAATTCCAACAAGAAACATAAGCAAACCTTAATTAAGACAATTTTTGAAAACTTAATTAAAACCAAGTACCATAAAAGAATCACTAATAAATGTAAGCCACAATATGTAAACAGGCCTGAATCCTTTGCGTGACCAACTCAGGATGGTGAAAGACAAGATCATTATCTTGATGTTTTTTGTAATATTCTAGAGCTGAAAGGAATTTTGGTGACCAGGGATCCGAAATCTTCAAATACTGAAGATGGAACCGTAAACTTGAGAGAGTAAGTGACTTGCCCAAAGTCAAATAATGGCCACAGCAAGACTAGAACACAACTCCCAGCCTCAATGTCAATGCCTTTTCAATAACCTTGGGTGATTTAACTTTCCTAGGGGAAACACAAAGCAAACATTTTCCTCCACTCAAGAAAAAAATTAAATTAATGCATAGGGTGAAAATAGGGCTTTTAATTACTTTTAAGTTATTTATATATAGGATTAACAATGTGTAGGCAAAAGTATACATGCAAAGAAAAGCACATTTTTTTTGATATTTAAGTACAAATTTTATTCCTACTAATAAAAGATTTACTGACCTGATATGAAATAACTAACTAAAATCAAACCCGCCAAGGACTGCCGGCTACTCATTGCTTTGTTCCATCCTTTTCAAAGCATCCCATAAATGTTAAATCTATATCTATTCATAGAACAATGAACTGCCAGCTACTGCTCAAATGCACCACATTATCTACATTGACCAGATCGCTACAGAATCTTGGCAAGGATTCCTTATGTTGGAAACTAATTCATTGCAGTCAGACACATATTTATGCTTTATTTATGTCTCTTGGACAAAAGATTATTAAACAGAATGGATGTTAAGATTACATTAAAAGGTTTGACAGAAAGTAGAACTTCAGGGTGAAGATTTTATCTTTCCTTTAAACTCAACCCATTACAGCTCCCTGTGATGAGCCCTGAATAGACACAGCCTGCTGGCTCAGTGATCACATCAGCTGTATAAGAGCAAAGGGTTAAAGACTTAGAGAAAATCTTGCCCTCCTTTTAAAGAAGATAATAAACAATCTTATTTTGTTTTGTTTCAACACATTGGTAGTGTTTCTGCTATTCTAAAATCTGCCTGTGCCTTGAGGGTCCTGGAGGTAACCTGCTGCCAGTGAGGCAACCTGACTGATTTGCACTGACTCCCAGTGACCTCCCTGCAGGCAAAGCCCTGAGGACACCCTCCTGGTAGTACAGGTGTAGTTTAAAACGCAGGTCCTGCCTGTATGATATTTTTAAATTGTCAGAGTTAGGAGACAGAGAAAAAAATTATTACTAACATGATTCATTTTTTCCCAAAGCTCCTTAAGAGGCTCCAGAAATATTTAGCAAACACTCCCACTGCATTTGTGTTATTTAGATTTATTTTACTTGGAATAAAGTCATTTCTTTCCAACCCACAAGTCCGAGGCTTCTCATTATCCTCAGAGCAGTCACATGACAGATGGTAATCGCTTCTCCTGTGCTGAAGAATGTCAATTGTCACACTGTAGGGAAATTTTACAGTGTGGTCAAAACATGCAGGAGAACTGTGCCAGTCGTTTAAACATTGCAAAAGGCTTGACCCTACTATTTCACCTAAAGATCCAGTACTCACAACTGAGATTGATATAGAAGGATGTGATGTATCTGAGATACTTGGGAACATACGAGTTACTTGTCTTCTGATATTTATATAATTCAAAAACAGCAGTGTGTATGGAGGCAGACATTACTTCGTAGTTGTGGTTGTTACTGTTTTCGTATATTTGATTGGGTGATTGCTTGGGGTTTTTTCCCCTTGAATTGTATGCAAAATTATGCCTAAAATGTAAGATACCTTAGATGAGGGAATATTCTAACAAAGAACGTGTGGAAACTTCTTTTTTTTCCCTTCAGTCATCAAATATTTAACTAGGCCCTGACAAATGTCTTTGACAGTATAGAGGACAAGACTTGTTACTTGCATTTTATGGATGGTAGAATCACAGTAAATTCTAAATAAACCACTAAATGAATGCTTGTTGAAATCAACTGAGGCAAATCTGAAGTGTGTGTTTCTCGTGACATCAGTAGGAACACAAAAATAAACCCCATGGCTCTGGGTAAATCTAAAATATCACCTGAGTTATCCCTTAGTCTAAATATAAACCTCAACATTCACTCACCTACTTCTATAACTCAGAAAATTCTGAGACCATATTCTACTTAAATTAGATTCTTCCTGACTTAAGTTGAATAATTCAGTTCGATGAAAATTTCTTAAGCATTTACTGAGCTTTAATGATACAAAGATGAATAAGATCAAGATAAATATGCAACTCACTTTAATATATGTCAAGTACTATTTACAGGCAAAATGTTTTAGAATCAGAGATGATGGAATGATCAGGAAAGTTTTTATATAAAAAATAAGAGTTTACCTGCATCTTAAAAAGTAAGTGTGGTTTCACCAGATGGAGGTAGTATATGTGGAAGATCATTTTAAGCAGTGGTAAGAGTGTGAAGGTATGAAAGTATATGGAATACCTGGAAATATCTGGAAAAAGCAAGAGATTTCTAATATGACATAAGAGATATGATATTGAAAAATAGCTGGAAAAACTGACTTAATAATTGAGAACAGATAAGCAGGGAGTCATGCAGGCAAAGGACTGTAAGCAGGGAGCAGATATCAAAGGTGTTTGCTGTGTACTCAGGAGTCTGTCTGTTTTAAACAAAGGTGTTACACAATCTAAGTCATCTTAGTATTGGGAAAATAACCTTGATAGTACTGAAAAGATAAATCTGAGAGGAGAGACACTGGGTTGGAATGACCAGTCAGAAGGATTTTTTCAATATTCTAGAATGAATAAGAACCTGGACTAGGGGAATTGTGTAAACAGAGGTAAAGATGAGGTTAGAAAGTAACATAAAATAATCTAAAACTAATTGGATGTGGGATCTGAAAAAGACAGAAGAATAAAAAAAATTTTTAAAGGCATATAACATGGGCAACTATAGGTAGCAAGAACATTAACCAGAGGAGTTACAGTAGAAACAGAATTCAGAGGAATTAACGTGTCTGGTTTGGGATAGCTTGAACTTGAGATGCTGAGGCAGAAAATGTGACCAATTTTAACTATATATTAGTTTTGTCCCTGTGAGTGAGTTCAGAGTTAGAGATGTAGGTTTGAGGTCATGAACCTAAGTGACAGTGAAGGCATGGAGCAGGTGAGGTCCCTGGAGGGAGACATGAAATAAATCACCTACAGTGGTTGGGCTGAGGGATGGCTGGTTTCTAAGCACCGTCCCAGGTAGCATGCCCCAGCAGGCCTCGGCATGCTCCGTCTCCTCAGGCCACTGCTGACTTCTCATCCCACTCCTCAGGCAAATCCCTGCAGATTGTGTGACATATAATCTCTAGTAAAAACACTGGGTTCTAAAGAAATTCATATCAATAAACTTAGAATAAAACTGGAAGGTACAACAGCCCCCCATAGTAATTTGGTTCAATTTTCTCCCTGAAAATTGTATTTACATATGCTCTATGTATTATTGAATTAAACATGTAAAATCTTTGCCTTTTTTGAACTTTGGTCATCAAATTATATATGCTTTTTCTATTGAAAATAAATAAAAGCATTTCAGTTTTTTTTAACAGATAGTAACATCTTAAGGCTAATATTTACTTAAATCATTTTTATGTCAGTATGTACTATCGATATCCTCAAAACTGGTGAGAAATCTATCTATATACCTAACTCCTTGGCACCATTTTCCTGTGTTCACTGTTGATAACTTCCTCAGAATTAGACATTAGATTACCACTTTGATTTAGCACATATTACCTACCTAAAGAAGCTCAACTGTGTTGGATTTTTATTTCTTCTTGGCTTGGGAAACACTCAGTATTGATATTAACTTCAAATTTTCCTTTCCCAGATAACCAGATGAAAATTTGGGAAAATAAATCAGTAGCAAATCTTAAGCAACATTTAATTAGGTCAATTTAACATATAGTTATTAGTTACCCATTCCTAGCTGTTCTTTACAGTAGTTATGAACACTGTACTTAGAAGTCTAAACACTGTCTTACCTTTGTGGGTGATATGGGGGAGTAGAGAAGCAAGGAGGTAAAGCATGCATAAGTAACTGAAAACAAAACAAAACAAAAAAAACAGATATTGTCAGTGACCCACTGAAATTCTACATTTACCTTTGGAGAACTGACCTCAAGTTACTGGAGCTGCTTTACCAGCAAAGTAGAGAAGAACAAGCTCCTAGGAGTTTATTTTGCCACTCCTTCTCTGCTGCCCCAGCCAATGATTGATTGGTGCCAGAGTATGAGAATCCAGCTCCCTTGCTGATCATAGCACCAACAGCAATGTGTAATTTACACTCGAGAGCCCCCTTGGAATCAGACTGAGGTTCTACCTGCCTGACACTGTACCCTCAGTTTTGACTCTTCCCCTCCTCTGTCCACTCCCCTTCTCCCTTACTGAATTTTCCTGGGATTTCTGCCTTAATACATCCTAAGTACACAAATTCTTGCCTCAGGGTCAGTTCCGGTAATAATGCTGAAAGATATCCAGGATGATACCATGAAGTGTCCTGAATGCCAGTAACTAATGTTTGTAACTGAAATTTCTTTTTTTCTTCCAGACATCTGGCGTAGTTTAGACATTGTCTTTTTTTCTTTTCTTTTCTTTTCTTTTCTTTTTTTTTTTTTTTTGGCAAGTTAAATCTTAAGCAACATTTAATTAGGGGTTCGAGGCAAGAGTGTAAATCAGACCCACATACCATAAATAAACCTAAAACCTCTTAAAAATAGTATATCTATTCTCCAGTCTTTTCAATAGTTAACTAATATTGAATAGTTGTCCACATTTGCTAATTCGTGGTCTCTCCAGAATCACAAATTAAAATACAAAGAGAAGCAAGAAAATGAATCCTTGACCCAACTGGGAAAAAATACTTGGTTATGTAAAATTTTACTTCTTACCTTAGGTAACCCCGACTCAAATCCTTGTACATTCTAACTTGTGGGTAGTGACACCACTCACAAACCTTTGTATCATTTGGACACAGTTACCTTTTATTTCAAAAAAGAAAAAGGCAACAAATGTGGAAAAGTATTTCCTTGGGGCCTGCACTATGCTCATCATGAGAGTAAATGTTTGAGGACATCTACAAAGCTGTGCCAGAACTAAGTGCCCAATCCCATGAAGCTGATGTGCCTGTGTTCCCTATTAAAGTTTAGTGTTTGTGTTTATAATCATTAGAGCCTTCTAAAATATAGGGCCAGGGCCCCACTTGTCTGAGTATGAGGGCTATATTAAACAGAAAGATGCTATTTCAACTCTATTTTATGAGCACCACATCAATAGAGAAACATGCTGAAGCAATTGTTTGATCGTTTAAAAAGAAAAAAGTAGAATTCATTAAAATTACTGGTGTTTTAAAATAAGATATAAACTGATATACATGGTTTTATAAGTAAAATGCATTTACCAACTTTATCTCCTTCATATGAGAAAGACTTAAATTGAAATACATTCTAGAATATAAGCTGCACACAATTTCAATAAACCTGTATATACACACTGCAAACCACAAAAAAGTAGACATATTTTCCTTGTGCCCTCTATGAATTATTATAGTGGATATCATATAATGCCAGTGTGCCATAGTTTACTAAAAAACAGAAATTCAAGAATATTCTTCAAGAGGTATTTATAATGAAGAGAAAACCAATTCAGCAATGCATAGTAAGGTTAAGCTAGTGCCCCTTAAAGGACATGTTTTATTCTTGTGAAGAACATCTCTTCAAGTTACACAGAATACAACTTACATGTTCTAATCCAAAAGTGTAAGCTACATGGCAGAGTAAAAAAGAATATAACGAGGAATTTGGAGTCATGAGCTATTGCCCCAAGGGGGACAGTAAAGCACTGAACCCTGACACTAACTCAAAGACTTAATCTCTCCTCTTTGGCAGGACCACCATAAAAATGCATTTATTATAGCTATTATAACATTGAATTGCGATAGCAAACATTTAATACTTGTTTGTTGAATAAATGATCAGATCAATCTATTTGGATCTCTGCTTCCAGAATTGTAGAATGAGGAGACTTAATAGTACTACTGGATGATCTGCTGTGTTTCTATACATTTGATTCAGGTTTGGGAAAAATTCAGTAAAAATAGGACCTCATTATACCACCCTGTCTAACGTCTTGAGATGGTTGGTATCTCTTCCAGTTTTCTAAACCAGCAGGCATCTAGACCCTAAGTAAATTACCTGCAGTGCTATGGTTAATGGTAACTTGAGTAGGACGTGATAACAGAATCCTAGGTAATTAATCTGTATTTCCTTTACTATTTCTCAAATATTTTTTAAACTGCAATGCATTTACCCTCCTGATTTGGAACTTCTAGTTGTACTCGTACTGTGAAGAAACAAAAGTGCACAAGCTATTTTAGAATTTTCAAAATACTGTGCATCTTGTGCCTTAACAAATCGTAGGCTCTTTGTCTGCACCCCGTGTTACTTTTATAGAAAGGCATGAGTTAGTTCTTCTCTGAAGTTTTAAAGAAATGTCAGTATGCATGTGCTTGAGAGGAAAAGAACCAAGAATTACAGAACTCTCCACCACACAATCCTGCCCAGTCTTGGGTCTCAATTCCTTCTAAACTCTTTGCTTTCCTGATATAAATGCCATGTGCTTGTTTCACTCATGGCCAAGCAAAGGCTCCCCACAACTTTACAATGATTTACATTGGCTTCAAACAAGATCGCCTGTGTCAGAGTAGAGCTTAAAAAAAAATGTTTATGTAGATATGACGCAAGCCCAGGCACCATTTCTCATTATCCTTTCAACGTGTTTTTCAAAACTCATGGCATAGTTCTGACTGAAAGTCAGAAACATTTTTGACAATAACTGGGAATTTTGTCTAACCTAACACACCAGCTTTAACATGAATTATGGAACCATTTTAATAGCAGGTCAATGACCCAAGAACTCCAAAGCAATTTCCTACATATGGACTGTTTTACAGTACAAGACAGCAATACCTATGGATGGCAGGGTAACTGGCAATTATTGCTCTAAAGGAAATGTATCCTTGCCATTCAGCTGAAAAAATGGAAATTTAGAAGAGTAAAGTTTAGGCAATCATTTAAGAAGAAGGAATAAAGTAATAAAACTCAATGTAGTATTTATGTGTTGGCTAATATAAACTGTTTTTAAAGTCTTCACTTTCCCTCACAGGGAAAAGTGTTTCTTTTTGCTTATATATATATATTTTAAGTTTAAGTAGGTTATCTCAAATATTTCAAAAAATTTGCAACTTTGGAATACATTCAAACTTAATAAATGCCTAGCATTGTGGAATATGTTAGAGAAGGCAAAGTTATTTTGATTTCCTTTGGTATCTCAAAATGTAATTGGAAAGACAAGACAGACAAAAATAAAACTGTTAAGGGACAAAGCAGAGGCAATAGACAATTGTTTCGGTGCCAGAATTTCACTTTAGTATTTGTAGTTCTCTGAGACCTTGTGATAACTTGTGACAAGGTAAAAATCATTCTCATACATTGTTGATGGGAGTCAAAGTGCTATAACCACTGACTGGTTATGTTTTCTAAAATAGAACATGTTTATAACCAATAGCCCAGCAATTCTCCATGATTTCAGCAAATCTACCCTTAGTTGTGTACCCTAAAGAAATGTGTACTTATGTTCACCAAAGACATAAAAGACATGTATAAGAATATTTATAGCAGGTCTACTGGTAAGAGACCCTCTGAAAAGGAAGAAATATATATGAATGTATGTGTGTATATATATATATTTTTTTCCTATCTATTTATCTAAAGTTCAAACTCAGGCAAAACTAACTTATGATCCTAGCAATCAGAATATGACTTAACTCTGAGGGGATTGTGATTGTAAGGAAATATGAGAGGGGCCTCTAGGGTTCTAGTTGGTGCTAGTCAGGCTCTGGACTATAAAAATACATTCAATTTGTGAAAATTTAATCATATAATTTGTGGAACAATTAATCTTGTATGTATGTTGTATTGAATAATCTGTGTATATGTTATACTATAAAGAAATGAAATACAATAAAAAGTAAAGACCAATGTAGTTGAAAGTAAACTGGGATTATTATATTTCTATAAAAGGTAACATGAGTGGAAGTAATATCTACTGTAATGTATGCTTCAAAAAAAAATCTTTCCTTCAGTCTCTTGTTGCATGTCCTTCTTTTAGATCTCTGCCCTTTCATGACAGGACCTTGTAAATGCCCACATTCCATAGCCAAGAAGCAAGGGAAGTGAGCAGAGGCAGGTAATTCACCTTGCCACTACACTCAACTGTCTTTATCTAGGAGGTAGCTTATGTTTTCTTCTAGTGAACTTTTGCCATCTAGTAACAATTCGGCTATGAGTACTGACAAATCAAGTTCTTTCTAGACTAACCTTGGATTCTAGATTTTTTTCTGATATGGTTACGATGAATTTCAAATTATGTCTAGCATTCCTAGCAACTAGGGAAATGTGATAAGCTTTCTAAGACAGTAGGCAGAATGCTGCCACTGGATGCTCCTTATTAATTAACAAAGAAATTCAGCTCTAGCTCTGCCTGAACAGAACTTTGGTATGTAAGTGGGGAGCCCAAAACACTCCTCTAGCTCAATTTATAATTATCTCAAGCATAAACTAATACATATGGCCAGGACAACTGATTTAAAAAAAAAAAAATAGGTACAGAGGATGTTCAAAAAAAAAAAAAAGATTTTGAATTCAGTTTCTCAGAGAAAACTGTGGCAGAAAAAATTCTTACAATTGACTTAAAAATGTAAAGTAAATTTTCCAAATTATATTTCACTCATGTAACAAATGTTTATCATGCACCTATTCTGTGTCAGTCACAAAGAACAGAATGAACAAAACTTTGGTGTGAAAATGAGAAAAAATGAGGCTAGCAAGAAACCTACTTGAGATGAGGTGAATTTAGGAAGGACTCCAGTGCCAAGAAGGACTGGATACATAATTTGTGGGGCCCAGTACAAAATGAAAATGTGGCTCACCTTGCTCAAAATTACTAAGAATTTCAAGGCAGTGACAGCAGAACATGAAACCAATCATAGGGCCCTTCTCAGTTCAGGTCCTGCGTGACTACACAGACCATATGCCCATAAAGCTGGCCTGGTGCTAAGCCTGTGGCTCATACTAAAACCTCTGCAGGTGTTCAAGTGATGGAGTAACTTGATAAAAGTGATGTCTTAATTAAATGAATCCACAATAGTGTGTAGATGGTAAAATAAATCCTGGAGAGGATAGGCTGAGGAGAGTGGAAAGAGTAAGTAAATGTACCAGGGACAATTACCAGAATCTCAGCTGGAAGGACTGAGACCCTAAAGTAGGAGACAATTGTAAGAATGGAAAGGAAGGGGCAAATGTGATGGAATGGAGGATGGATTCAATATAAGGTTGAGAAAACAGACATCTTGAGTTAAATAACTTGACTGCCTTGAACTGTATGTGTGTGGCTGTGTGTGTTCAAGAGGGTGAGATGTGTTAAGTTAGGATTTTCCAAAGAAAAGCATAGTTTACAAAACTAAGTATTACTTGCTGAGGGCTCACTCAGAATGGAGGATCTTGTTTTTTTTTTTTTAACATTTTTTATTGATTTATAATCATTTTACAATGTTGTGTCAAATTCCAGTGTTCAGCACAATTTTTCAGTCATTCATCGACATATACACACTCATTGTCACATTTTTTTCTCTGTGAGTTATCATAACATTTTGTGTATATTTCCCTGTGCTATACAGTGTAATCTTGTTTATCTATTCTACAATTTTGAAATCCCAGTCTATCCCTTCCCACCCAGGATCTTGTGTCTGAAGCACGATGTAAAACACATTCAAGGAAAGAAAGATTGAGCAGGGCAGCGACATGAGTGAAAAGAGAAAAGTTTAGAAGTCTCCATGAGTGGGAGACTGCAGAGATAATTAATGTCATGCTAGGCTTCACTGAACCCAACTTAGTTTGAGTTTCTTTTGTGAATAGGATCGATGTTATATGACTCTTATTCATTCTTCCAAGAACAAAGATCACTTTACTTTAAAAGTATATATAGGATAAATAAATAAATATGTTGGACAATTGGGTCCTTTTATAAGATACATTATGAAATCTCAGTGGTTTTATTTTCCTATACTTTGAAACATTTTGCTAGTTTAGCATCTTAGTAATTATTTCATTATTATTCATCAATTATTCTTAACTATGCTTAAAAGACTCAAACAAAAAGAAAACAAAAGAATAACAGAATCAACTAGAAATAAGATGCAACAGAAAAATCAATCATCATTTTAGGTTTCTCACTGAATTACCCAAATATAGCATTATTGGGGGAGCCCATGATTGGGTTAACAAATTGTAACAGATCCCAGCCACTTATCTCCTTAAAGAAGATGTGCTTAGTAACTGCCTTGAGGTTTTAGCAACAACCCAGGCCCCCAGCTATAAACGCTGGGTGTACCTGCTGTTAGTCTTCTATCCCCAAAACAGCCTTGGGCTGGAATGGTAAAAAGCTGCAGACTCAGAGGTGAGAAGGCTGGTTAGCCAATGACTGGTAAGGTCCCCTGAGGGGGCAACCTAAGACAGGCACAGCAGCCTGAGTCCAGGAAAAATCTTGTCAAGCAGCTGGTTCTCATACCTTCCGCCCTGATAAGCTGAAAGGCTCAACACTATTATGATTCACCAAAAAGGATCTTCTGACCTTGAGCCAAACACCAACAATAAACAAAGCCTTTGTACTCATTGTGATCCCACCCTGTCCTTCCCTAAATTCCTGCTTCAACTGTACTCAATAAATATGAGAGATTTGAGAGGCTCGTGGAGTTGGCTCCCGACTCCCTCTTACTCTCTTGACTTTTCCCCAGAGTCTTGAGTAATTCATTCTGTCTCAGTGGGACTCCTGCTGGCCAGAACCCACAACTGGTGACTAACCCACACATTATCTTGCAAAAAGGTATGGTGACAATGGAGACATCTAACTTTGTAGTATATCTTTAGCTCTCCTTAAAAAAGTTTAAAATTCAAAACTTTTCATTTTCTTTCCACAATAGCAAAGAGAAGATTTACAGAGGATGACATATCATAGTTATTAGATGAAACAGAAAATGAATGTGAAGAGACAGCATTCTAGACAATAATGGTGATGGTAAAATCATCAGTAAGATCTCACAATACGAGACTTTAAATGATAATATCCTCTGTGAACAAAATATTTATAAAGACAAGAAAGAAATATGGTATTCTCATCCAATTAGTCATTCAACAGAAAAGAACTTCACCATATAACACTTGTAACAAAACTTGGGATTACCTGGTTTAGCTAAGATGCATGACAAAATGCTTTTATCAGTTCTGATATCTGAATGCCAAAATTTACTTGACACAAAGAGGTTTTAAATTCTCACTCATTACCAGTAAAATTGTTTTTCACTTTTCCTCTATTCTTCATATTTTTCATAAATTGACATAAAAATGAATAAATAAAAAAGGTCATTTGGGCACAGATGGTAAATTACAATCACTCTTTTCTCCTGGTTTATGGTGGGTTAAGGACGTTTATACTTAAAAACATATATAACTCTTCAGGGTTTAAGAAGAAAGCTGGCATTTCTTTTTAAGTGACTCTCAGGTTTGGGATTTTTGAGATTAAGGTGAGCAAGTTGCAACTATAATATGATTATACTTTGCAAAACTAAGAATTTTGGAAAGAGAAGAAACATACATTGGAAAGAATGAAAGAACTAATTATTGGGGGGGGAATGAAGAAAGGTAAAAAGTGCAAATTTGATGTTATATTTGACACAGCTGTAACAGAACTGTAATAAATTACCTGATATTCTGTTATTTCAAGTGGAATATACAGAAAACACTGGAGATATATCTACGGGGCAAGGCTATCCATAGATACAAGGACCTCCTCATAAAGGAAAAGCTCTAAAAAGGTTAGGCAATGGTGTGCTAGACCTGGTTTGTGAGAGCAACTGTTAAATTTTCAGAAATTTTGCAGCTAGTTGTTGAAGAGCCATTATTAAAAATAAAATTACATAAATACAATTAAATGAATTATATTATAAGCAAAGGTAGCAAATACCCAAAGTGCATCACTTTCCAATTGTTTTACATTGTTCTATTATTTAAGTTCTTGAGGCTATTTACCTCTATTGTATGTGTATGGTGCAAATGACAATTACATATTCTTCCTTAATTCTTCATTCATTGCCGTCAAACGTAGCCTGAAAGTTTATTTTTATGATAGACTGTTGGTAAGATTTCCAAGTTATTTGATAAGGTAACCCCAAGTTAGAATGAAATCTTTACAGGAAAGGAGGATCCACGTTACAATTAAACTGCTTTGTAATAGTTTCTGGTTAGATTTAATGGTAAAAAGTGAGGTCTCCTATAAATGGTGATTGAAAATAAAAGCCTAGAAGTACCTGCATTTCACTTGATGACTATTAAAGAGCCGAGAGGCTGTTTTCCTTTCATTAAGGGAGGTGATGTTCCTGGGGAAGTAATAAGGTTCTTCATCAGTTCTTGGGGTGCTTATAAAGTTCCCCTGAAACAACTCATCAAATGGTCGTTTACACCCACTCTAGAACAAGCCTGCCAGACACCTCCAGAAATCACACTCTCCTTCTTTCCAGTTTGCCCAGAGGAAGGCTCAGTCCAGTTTAACCCAGAAAGGAACAAATCTCAACCAAGTTTCAAAATTAAGATCCTTCTTGAGAATAATTAGAAAAGTTTCCTCAGATACACATGATAAAGTTTTGACTCTAGCACTTCACTGGCTTCTTCAAGAATCTCTCATAAGCCTGAAAATAAAGTTTCTAACTTAGAAAAAGAATTTTTTTCCACTTCATCCCATCAGCAAGGCAGGTGCCAGGACTGCTGTAGCTGTGACTTCTACTATATTGTCCTGCTAACTCACTCCCCCTAGGGCCCCTCTCCCTATACCTCCCACCACCCCCAACACGCCAGGAAAAAGTAAAAGCAAAAGAAGAATGTGTCCCACTTGAGTGACTGTGAATTCCTGTGCTGGAATTTTTGGTATTTTACCAAAAAAGAAAGTTGGTCATTTTGAAAGTATATAAAATGCAAGCCTATTTAGAGCAACGGTGAAATCAAACATTGTGTGCTCACTGTGAAGTCTGCAACATTTGACAAATTGTTATTCTGTTCTTTGCAAACTTCTAAACACTTCCTGCTAAGTGACAACAAGCTTCAGCAAGTTTCTACAAACCTTCTGCAGCTTCTTCATCTCACTATAAAGAACAGATGCCGTTTAGTGGCTGCTGTGAGCTCTTCTGTTCTCTGTACAATATGTACACGTACAAAAAGGAATTCACGTTCTATGAAACTGTGATAGTCAAGGCCTCCAGAAAGCTTTAGCAGTAAGTGCACAGCACTCCAACAGCTGGCCTAAATCAAAGGCTCTCTGTCAATCATGGAGAAATGTGACAGACTTGTGACTTTGTGGCAAAAATGACAAAATTTACAGTTTGAGAGAATCACATCAATAACAAAATAATTTGTGTTGTTAAAATATACAAAGATGCTCCAAATTGTTTTCTAACAAGTTCAATGAAAATGAATGTATATTTTCATATTTAATATTAGAAAAACTGAAAAAGTAGGTAAATAAATATAGTTCTAGTCATTTTCATGTAAATCATTAGAGCAAAACATATAATTTGGCACTATTTCTTACCATGGGGATGAATGCCAATAAATTCAAGTTATCAAAAAAAAAAAACCAATGCATTCTGGGGAATTCAGTGACTTTACTGTGTACTTGATTTTCAATTTTATTTTTAGTAAATTCAGTCCCTCCAAATATAAAGCTACCCACAGAATACAAAGGTAGATATTTACCAGTACAAAAATTTATTTTACAACATTTTAAATGGATTTCTGTTGTGCAATTTAAAAATTTACCCAATATCCTTATAAACAAAGTTTCCTTCAACTTTGTATTCTATTCAATACAACAAAAAATTTTCCTAGTCTAAAACAGTGCTTCCTAGGCACTCATGTTCTTAAGATCTTAAGATTCATTTGTGGTACTTGTGAAAAATAATAATTACTAGGCCTCTCCTCTAGAAAGTCAAAGCACCAAATTTGGATTGGGGGTCCACAGGCAATAATTAGAATCAGATGAGTTTGTCACACAGTGCTTCTTAAAAAAACTGAGAAAGTTTATTTATCTCTATAAAATTCTAATAATTTTTAGCAGTTCAACTTAAATTTGACTAGGAGAAAACAAATATTTCAGTCAAAACAGCAAAAAATAAAATAAAATTGTAACTTTATGGTAACTGAAATATTTCCATCTAAACATACACATCACTTACGTTTTATTAGGTAAATTTTGATATAAGATATGCCAAATATATGTATATACAGCACACCTTGTACCCAAATTACTATAATTTATATATACTAATATACAGCTTTTATGAAAAAATTAAATGAGTACATCCTATATATATGTAAATAGATATCTACGTAATCTAAATTTATCACTTAAACTGTATGATTTGAGGTGGGATAGACAATACTACAAATGTTTTTCCCGGAAAACACACTACATGTAGGATAGCACAAATTCCCTTGTACTATTCTTTGTAGGATTTTGCCTACACTGGATTTTCATAATTGGCATCCTCTAGTTTGCAGTTCTGGTTATAACCGGTAATCATAGGTATTACCTGAGATCTAAAACTTTGATAAATATTTTGATTTAGTGATTTCATTTTTGTTATTTTTGTTAATTTTAATCAATTAATTCAGTAAGTAAATATCAAATGTGAGAGGCAGGAGAATAAAATGTTTTCTCACTTATTTGCTCTCTGATGTTTGGCAAGTTTCTTAATGTCTCTGAAGTTCATTCTTCTTATCTATAAAATGGGGTTGATAATAGAATCTGACCTGTAGGGTTGTTATGAGGACTAAGTAAATCAAAATATTTAAATCACTCACAACAGGCAAACGGTAACTGCTTGCTAAATATTATTAGTAGTGTAAGAAAGATGCTATGTTTTCTCATAAAACATGGTCACTACAGTGATGATACAATGTGTCATCCAAACCAGGAAACTTCTGAGAATGACCATGGAACAATTAATGATTTTATGGAAACAAAGGTAAAAAATTGGACAGTTCCCAGGAAACAGGGAGATATAATCACTCTCTTTAACATTTAAATCTCATTAAGTATATGTTTTAATCATTCCAGAAAAATAGACCAAATGAAATGAAGTTAGGATGAATTAATAGAACTTTACAGCTTGAAGAGACTTTAGAATCATACAACTCATTTTGCTACTTTACTGATGGGAGATTTGAGGTCCAGAAAGCCAAAAGGATTTAACCAAATTCTTAATGAGAAATCTATTTCTAAGCCTGGTAGATGAATGGGCCAGAGTTAGTTGGTTTTATCTTCAAAAGATAACTTAGTACAAGATTTGTTTTGTTTTGTTTTGTTTCTCATAAGAAAGAGCTAACAAAATCTAAGCAAGGCTTTAAGCTTCTAGCCCCCTAAGCTGGATTTTATTGCCGGGGGTCAGTCCCAGCAAGGATATGGGTAATGGTGAGAAAGCGCAGAAAGCAGACGGTACCATCTAGGGCTGGGTACAAACCTAGGGTGCAATCAGAATCTCTTAAGGCGAAGCCTGGAGATATTTTTAAATGTCCTCCTGTGACTGTACTGTGGGCACTGGAGATCAACTTGAAGGGATTCTTTTCCTTTTCAAAGGCAATGACATGCTAATTTTGTTTTAGAAGAACCACTGCTCCTTACCCCCCAGCTCCTGCTAAAGTTAAACTGATTATTTCCCCAGGTTACAGAGATAGAGTTTGTGGCCTAGGATAATCCAATCCCCATACAGAGAACCTTGTTTACAGAGGATGCTGCTGGATGAACACAGAACTCAAGTGAGGCTAATCAGACCCAAACAGGCTCAATTCTAGGACTTGGATTTTGGCTTCTGGGAGCACTTGTTTTACTGAAGAAGGACACTGATAATAATCCTAAGAATGTGCCACTCTAGAGGAAGTAAAGCAGAGAGATGAGCCCACATGACATAGTATGAACCCCAACATAAGCTACATTTGATACCAGAAAGCTTTAAAGACAACATTAAACACTATTTTGCTCAAACGAATAAGGGCCAGATTTCCCATCACTTACAACTTAACTGCATATGTACCTATGCCACCTCACTAGGGACGGAGGTTGAGGCTCTTGCCTGTATTGTGGTTGGCAGAGGAACTAGAACAGGCCTGAGTCTACAGACAGAACTCACCAATTGATGGCAAAGGAGGAGGAAAATGAGGCAGGACTTAAATAAAACTAGAGCAATGGTTCTCAGCCTGGCTGCACATTATTGTATTTATCTACCAACCTTTAAAAATATACCCAGATCATCCTCTAAAACATTCAAATTTAATTGATCTGGTGTGGAGCATTCTAGTATAAGGCCAAGTCTGAGAACCATGGTCTACAGCCCCAAATCAATTCTGAGACTTTCTTACTTCCTGCTGACTCATGTGTAGTCCTCCAGCTCAGTGGGACATAGCCTGGGCTCTGGCCTCATGTGGGCCCAAGTTTGAAACTTGCAGTGCCTATTACAAGTAAACTGTTTGCACAGGTCTCTTAAGCTCTTGAAACATGAAGGTGGGTGATGGGGTTCAGGGCAGGCAAGCTCAGGATGTGCCACTCAGGCACACAAATTATTTTCGGCTGAAAACAGTCAAGGCCCAAAAAACTTAGGAAGAAACTTTGACCTTCTTCCTAACTGCCAAAAAGAATTTACATAGTGGACCTGTTCCAGGAAGGGAGCTATTGCCATAGATAACAACAGTATAAGATGAACTAGGTGTGACAGACAGGGAAGAACCTGAGCAAAGTCTGTTACAGTCCTCTCTCTGTCTCATTGCTTTTTAAGGCCCAGCAAACATTTGTTTACCAAACATTCGCTTTTTTTCATCTTCCTGTGAATTGCCTTCTTCCCCTTTGAAGTCCCATTTACATCTTAGTTGCTATCTTATGTTTTCCTTAAATCATGAATACAAGGATATCACAACTTTTCCCATTACAGAAAGAAAAAGTTACAGTTACATGAATTTGTGGGAGTTTCCACATAAACATAGGAAGCATAGGTTGGAAAAGCGATTCCCATTGGTGAATTCATACTTCGGGGATAATTAAGAGCTATCACAGATCACCAACGACAAAAGATACAAAACAACATTATCAAAGAAATCTAGTATATGAGAAATTAAAGTGACTTTTTCAAAGGAGCAGGATCAGGCAAAAGGATTTAAAAAAAACAAACTATGAAACAAGAACACTTCTTGCAAATGAATAAGAAAAAACCCAGGGTGACTTCCCAACCAAGTTTTGGTAATCTGTCCAATTGAGAAAGTAAAACTTGGGCTCATCCAGACAACTCTCCCCTACCCTATCCTCACAGTACTGAGTACACAGGATAGCTGAGCAAACTGACTTATTTATGAGTGATAAAATACATACATGAAAATATATATACACAGAGGAATAAATAAAAATTAAATAAATTATGAAGGTTAACTCTAAATAGAAATATTAGTTGATGACATTTTCCCACAAGTCCACACCCCTCAGACTGAAACACTGAGTTGCAGCAGTTCTGCGTACCTGAAGGATATTTTTGAAGAGATCATCTAAACTAGGAGCAGACCTGTCACTGCCTGCTTGTTAGAGCATCTGATAACCTATGTAATTAGCAAAGGACCATGAAAGTAAATTACAGCTTAGGAAGTAAAGTAGAAACTTGAAAATAGAATTTTAAAAAATAGCAGGCAAATAATTATTCATGAAATACTCTTTGATTCTCAAATGTGAAATGACACCAGACATTAAATAACACAGACATACTTCTGACAGGTGAGTATTCTGAGATGTAGGGGGAAGGTAAGTTTGTTCTCCAGAAATGGGGTGTCAGCTCCGGGATGAAGGTTAGTGACTTCTCCAGCTGCATTCACAGGAAATCTGGATGTGTCAGCCAGGGCTGTACACTCTTTGCACTCAACTGCAAGTTTCAGTTTTGAAATGTGCAAAAATCACCAAATTAGAGTGTCATGTGAGACTATGAACATTTTTCTTGTTTTTAATTATTAGAAACTGTAATGGACCTGTATAAGTGACCTCTGTTGTATTGCTTAAATAGTTGAGCCCTGATGTTAACTCCTTTCATTATTAATGAAGAAAGGGGTGTTTGCTTCAGTAACTGGAGTGTGACAAAAATGTCAACTATGAAAAACATAACATTCTTATCCCAGAAATAAAGAATACTTTTTCTGCTGTGTATTTTTTTTTTTCACTGAAGCACCATATGATCTACATGGTTTAGTTCACTCCTCTGAAAATCTCACGGATTAGACATATTCTGTTCTTTTTTAATTACCTTGCTCATTTCCAAGTAAGTTTCTATCTTTTAATAATCATTTTGCATTGGAGTTCTGAATGCCTTCATGGCAACAAGCCAACAAGGAAAGAAAATATTGTTATTTAAAAAGGATTTTAAGTGAAGCTAGGGGAGGCTGATTTATTTTTGACCATTCTCTCTCATTTATATTATAAAAGAGGTTTTTCTTAATTTCTTTTCAGCTGCTAGTTTCATCTTTCTTTCCTCTTATAAACTTTAGGTAAGACAGCTGGAGATCTTAGGATTCTGCATTTTCTACATCAGCAAAACTTGGAGTCTGTGCTATGAAAGGAGTGTGATTCTGTTTAATCACAGTGTTACATAACTCTGCAAATTCTCTAAGGTGTAATGATATTTAGAGGTGACAGTAAAAGCATTACAATTCCACCAAGTGTTATACAGAAAAACCATGCACAGAGAAGGCTGAACTTTTTCAAACAGTGACTAGGAACATAATGAATTTTTTTTCCTCTACAACAGTGTGAGCAAACAAAAATAGCTAGTTGAGATTTTGGTCATAAACTTGAGATGCTGTTATAATATATCTATTAAACTGACAAATAAATCCTGCATACTATTTATGGATTTTAGTACTTTCACAGAATATACATTAAGTAGGAATGAAAAAAATTTGGATGGACTACTGTGCAGTAGATATTTTTAGCTCTTATTTGAATGAAAAATATACTGACACATTTAAGGGCTTGGCTAAATTCTTTGCATTATTTTTCTTTCAAAATGGTCATAAAGCCCTATTTCATCAGAACATTAGTAATAATACTAGTAGCAATAGTAGCATTAGTAAAAGTATTTAAGTAGTGTTTATAAAAATAAACATTTATAATACAGTTATGCAACAGAGTGTAACTCATAAATCTACTGTTACAGTGATATGAAAAATTATCTCACAGTGAAAATTTGATGATAAAGGGAGCGTTTTATAAAATTTTGACTTTATAAACTTTCAGGAGGAACCCTGAAATTCTATGATAGACAAGTATACCAGCATGACTTACTAGCAGATCTTGACTTACTAAATTAATTAAGATAGTGTGGTATTGATGCAACAATAGACAATCAGAGCACTGGAACACATTAAAGAGTCCGCAAGTAGACTCACAAATATAAGCACATAATTCATGAAAAATATAGCATACAGAGCAGTGAGGAAAGAACAGTGTTATCAATAAATAGTACTGGTCCAATTGTATATTTATGTAAGAAAAAAGTAATTCTTGATCCTTATTCCATGACCAAAAGTCACTTCCATATCATGAATCTAAATGTGAAAGGTAATAAATAAAAAATCCAGAAAATAATATAGAATATTTTGATCACTTTAAATAATAGACAAAGATTTCTTTAAAAGGACTCAAGAAGACTTAATTGTAAAAAAGAGATACAGAAATTGGACTACATTAAAATTAAGATCTGTAGAAGGTGGGATCAAGATGTTAGAGTAGGAAGACCCTAAGCTCACCTTCTTCCACAAACACACCAAAACTATTAGTACATGTAGAACAATTCTGAGAACGATCTCAAGATTAGCAGAATGGCTCTTCTACAACCAAGGATATAAAGAGGAAGGAAGGAAGGAAGGAAGGAAGGAAGGAAGGAAGGAAGGAAGGAAGGAAGGGAGGGAGGAAGGGAGGGAGGGAGGGAAGGAAGGAAAGAAAAGAAAGAAAGACCACTCTGAGATGGGTAGGAGGGGAAGAGAAGCAACCTAGTCAGGACCCATACCCTCTGCAAGCAACCCAGAAGAGGAGGAAGATGTAATAAGTTTAAGGATCCTCCCTAAGGAGCCAAGTATTGGAGCCCCACATTGGTAACTCCAGCCCTGGGATCCAGCATCAGAATAACAAGTCCCCTTGGTTGATTTTAGAGACCAGTGGGGCTTACAACTAGGAGAACTGGAAGTAGGAAACAGAGGCTCCACTCTTAAAGGGCACATGCACAGACTTCCTTGCTTCCAGTCCCACAGAGATGCAGGAGATTAAAAAGCACCTGGTGCTCTAGCCCACCTGCCCAAACCAACCTACCTAGCACATCCTCAGCCTGCACCAGGCTCCAGTTCCTGCCCCTCCAGCCCCACCCCTTACCTTCTAAGATAAATATGGAAAATAAATGGTTACTTACAGTGCTTACAATACTCCCTCAATATGGCGCACCAATCCTCCCTCACCAAACATGGTAAATATCACTCATTTATTAGGACCTTTTTTTCCTGCTGAGCCTAAATAAGATCTCAGAGTTCTTCTCAATACTGTGATCCAGGCAATCTATAGCAATTACTGGCACATGAATTTAAGTTTAAACTCCAATTTGTAAATTTAAGATTTACTAAGTGGGGTAGCCATTCTTAAAAAAAAAATAGACTGTTACAGGAGAGAATTCACAGTATCATAAAATATCATTTCTACAAGTCCAAGGGAGAGATCATTGCAGCCCAAATAGCCCATATCTCTTCCATTTGAGAATCTCCCTCTTATAGCACATCCAAAAATGTACTCCAGTTTCTCTTGTTCATATTGCTGCTACTTTAGCATTCTGTTGCTTGCTTGAGGTTTCAATATCCACAAACTAGTACCGCTGACTTTAATTTAAAAATTCAGATCAGTTGCACCTTTTGCAACCAAATTTTTCTGGTCTGTATAATGCAAAATACACAGTTTACTGTTTGGATTTTTTTTCATTGTTATTTTGCTAAGTTATCACTTTGAAAACTCTTTCAAGAGATTTCATCACAAATGATGAAGGCTGAATATATGCCCCATAATAAGCTGCTCTTTCATTAGTGTGACACAACGTTCATGGCACCTGATGCAGAGTCAGAATCCAATCTATATTTCTGAATGATTAAATAGTGAAAGTCAAATCTTCAAGAATATATTCAGTTAGGATAATATTCATTAGTCTCTTTGAATTGAGCATAAGATATATCCATTTGGCCAGGTACTTCCTCAAAAATTCTAACATTGAAAATATGTAATTACCCTTAATTTCACCCACATTTAATATATGGAGATATATTTAAGATGTATTGGTGCCTAGAGGAAACACTTGCTTTTGGAAAAGAAATTAAAAGGGCTCTAATCCTTTGTGCTGAATGGTAGGTAGAATTCTGTGAAATTTTGAGTATTTTTATGAAACTTGTTCCAGAAATAACAAAAGTAGCTCAGTTTAACAAGCTAATAAATATTTCTTAAAGACCCTTTTTCTAGTTAAAATAGAATGGGAGCATTTTGTTTACAAGAATGTGGGCTCAAAACCCATTTAGATTTACTTCAAATTCTCAGAAGAGTTCTATTGCCATAATCCAAATGCCTTAGTTTAAATACGATGACTCACTGAGGGAACAATTCAGAAAAGGATACTTTTATAAAAACACTTTCTCCCTTAAAAGAGCATCTAGACCTGACACTGTCAAAGGAATCGTGCTCAAGCAGAATGACTTCTCCTGGGCTGTGGGAACAAGTCTTTCCCCTCCATTTTTAAGCCTTCAAATTAGGTGCAGCTATCTCGTTTCCTTTTCATATTGACAACCAGCAGTATCCATTTGCCAATGGATACTGACTCAACAAAAATTGCTTTACATTCAAATGTAAAATACATCTACTCACATTCTACAATTATGTTTGCAGAAACTGTATGGTGCAAATCTTCTCTGTGGAGATTACAAAGGAGCACACATTCCCTCAAACAATTTCTATCTTAGAGCTGGCTATGACGGGATGCAAAGCCAAGGGGCCAGACAAGGACTGAGCGGCAAAAGGGATCCCTGTGACTTATTTCCACAGCTGAGGAAGGCTTAAGAGGAAAGGTGGCTCTTATCAAGTTTTCCTTGCTATTTATTTCTCACAAAATTCCTTGTGGGGTTATTTATGCAACGTAATATGACCGCAGAATCTTTGTGGTTTCTAGCACATGACCTGTTTACTGTGGATCTGCTTTATCTTAGCCCTAGGCTCAGAGAGCAGTCTCCCTGGACACAGGGTGAATGAAGGAGCAGTCTCTGTATGAAGCACTGCCTGTTCTTGTGGCTAAAAGATAAAATAACACTGAGTCATGCACTGGCTCTGAAACCTTTGCCAAGAAGTGACTCATCACTTCCATTCACATTTCATTTGCTAATGCTAGTCACAGGGCAATACCTCAGTTGAACAGTATAGGGCTGTGTAGACTTCCTCCAGGGAGAGAATCCACAAGGAGAAGTGCTGAATATAGTGAAAAGTATTCCACTCTTCCACACTAAGTGAAAGTAATCTCTACTCTTTATTTGCATGAGGGAGAATAAGGCCAGGAATTGTTTTAGTCAACGCTATTACACGGCCGATGGAAGAAAGGAGAAATGATAATTATTGGGCACCTCCCAGGCTAAGTGCTTTACATAATTATTCCATAGGATCACCTCAACACAGGGTAGGATGGCATCAGCAGACTGCTTTTACAGAGGAAAAAAATCACCATGCTAGTGAGTAATAATGTTATGATAAAGACCATACCATACCAGATTGACAGTGAATTGATCCTTTAAACCAGGTACACAGAAGCCCTCCACATCATCAAAAATACTCATTAAGAACTTATCTGTACACAATAGGAACTGTATAGACATAATCCCTTTAGAGTTGACAATCTGAGAGGCACATTTAGTACATACATACTTTAAAAGATGATAGAATAAAACATGAATACTTGAGTCAATGGGAAAATGTTTACACTCCACAAAACAGGTTAAGCATTTATGAAATTTATTCAGAGAGAATAGGAAAAATAAGGGAAAAAATCATTTTAGTTATCATCACCTCTATATCATTGGAGGACAAAGGCAGGTGACATCTCTATGCAAACTCATATGATTTCTTATTATTTTTCCTAGCTCAATAAAAGGAAAAAGAAGGGGCATTTATGTCCTTAACTTTCCCAGTTCTGAGAACCCTAAAACAACAAGGTATTTTTATAATCATGTGTAGGCTGATCCTAAAAACTGACTTAGTAATTAATGATTATGCATGTTAAGTCCCTATTTTACAGCTGAATGAATACATTAAAAAAAAAAGCAAGAAAAAACTACAGTAATTCTTTCTCAATAATGCTAATCACAGAAAAATGTTTTCACTTTTATTCTCTCCATTTTCTCCCATCTTCACCCTTTTTGTTTACATGATTCAGTCCATTCTTCTAGGCTTCACCTATCCACACAAAGCAACATTTCTGGAATCCTGTTTATTATTTTTATGTTTTGACTATCACATCACAACATGATTAACCACAGTCTGAGTAGTCTTACTCTTCCAGCTTCTAGAACAGAAGATTTTAAACTTTAGTGTCACAAGTATTACCAATAGCACTTGTAAGAAGTGAAAAAAAGAAAATTTCCTTTTGCATCCTTCTCCATTCTAATGCAGTATGTTCAACTAGAGAGGGGTCTAGGAATCAGCAGTTTAAATCAAGCAACCCAGGGAAATCTGATGACCCTCCTGGGCCACAGGAAGAAAGCTCTATACCGCACCTTCAAAGCAATGCCATATTTTTGTGGATATTTCCAAAGATGTTCCATGTCAAATCTTATTATCTCAGGGTAGAATTTATTTTCACTCCAAACTGTAGGAGTGAATCACTGAGACTTCTAAATTATGCATTTTCAGGTTATTGTGACCCTTGGAACTGTGAGAATGTGCATATTCAAGGTGAATTTTCAGACTCAAAAATGAAAAAAAAAAAGTCTCTGCATGTTGATTATGAAGAACATCAGCTGATGAAAAAGCAGTAAAAAGTACTCCTGGAAACTCAGGACAACATCAAACAGGCTAAGATTGTAATTAAAAATTCTGACTTGTTCCATACATAATATGAAAATTTGACATAATTTTTGCTCAGGGAAGTAAAGAAAGAACTGCTATAGTGATCCCGATGTGCAATATTTTCAAAACAAGCAACAATTTGGCCTATAACTTCTGAGTAAGGGAATGAAGAACTTCCCAAATTTGTCTCACCATACACTCGACCTTAAGCCGAGCTTGGCCACCGCTGACAGTCCCTTGACCCTGCCCTGGCTGCATGTGTGTTTCTTCCTTTCTCACTTCCCGACTGTTCACTCACATCAGCATGTCCAAATCATGACTATCCTTTAAGACTAAGTTCTAATGCGCCCACCTCATTATATCTTCTACATCCCTCCAGCCAGAAATAACCGATCCCTCCAGCTTCCTCTGGTACTTTCTGTCTGCTCTTACACAATTACCCAGTTTTACCTTTAACTATCATTATCTTAATTCACAGATACTTTTTAACTATAAAGCCAAAGACGTATTTATCTTTATCTTACCTTACATAGAATGCCTATTATAGGCAGATGTTTCAATATTTATTAAAAATATAGATCAGTGAAGAAAGAAATCATACTAAAATACTTCAATAACCAGTAACTTCTCTAATTAGATGTAAGAGGGGGCATAGAAAAAAAACACCCTTAAGAAAATATCTTTAATAAAAATGAATACATATTTGAACTATTTTAAATCAAATTATCTCAAGCTCAACACTACTGATATTTTGGGGCAAATAATTCTTTGTTGTGGGTGATATCCTGCACATTATTAGATGTCCAGCAAATGTCTCTGGCTTCTACTCACTAGATGCCAGTCATACATATTCCCTCAGCTGTGACAACCAAAAATATCTCTAAACATTGTCAAATGACCCCAGGGGGGGGAAAATCACTCCTGGTTGAGAACAACTATTTTAAAGTAAAATTATTTTGTTTCGTTTGTTTTTGCACTATATGAGAAAAGGCCATATGTTTACCTGCTAGCCAAAGAGAATGGAGAAAAAGGCAACAATATAATAGAAACACTCCAATGGGAAGGACATAAGAAAGAAAATCTATCTCAAAGTTACAGGAAGACTGGGGAAAATAACAGAAAACTTGAGATGAGCGACTGTAATGCTTTTCAAGGGAAAAATTGTGGATACCAAAAATCTATGCCTGAAAATCTTGTTCTCAAATTTTTTTAATATTTTCTTAAGTTGTCAGAATTTAGGAAGAAGTAGGTTATCACTAGGATTAAACATGGGTCCATTAAACTCATTTCCTTTTATACTCAAATAAATTATAAAAACTGAACTTACAAGAAATTTAATAAAATCTGGTATAATATCCTTTTAAAAGGTGTTGGAGTGGAAATTAAATGGACATCCATTTAGGAGTCTAGTCCAAAAAAAGTATGCATCAGATAAACTAAGAGACTTTCCATCTCTAAAACTGTATAACTGTAGGTACTACACCATACTCATTTCATACTCTCTTTTCTCCTTGATGAAACTCATGGGGAAGAGTTGTTAGTAGAGCAATCTGAGGATCACAGAGGAGATGTCCACTCAGCAAAAATACATACCGTAAGAAGCTGAAAATAAGAATGAAGATCCACCAACTGATTTTAAGTTTCAAGAGGACAGAAATAGCACCTACTTAGCTCCTTATTTATGTGGCACATAATAGGTGGTCAATAATTATTACTGAAGGATGGATGTCATAGATCTAATTTAACTCTGTTTCTTTGGTGAGAGTAAGGTAGAGGCTTTCACCTAGAGGGACCAGGAGATTAATTTATACATATTCCTTGGTTTTAAGTTTGAAACCTAATAAACAAGTTAAGAGGGGGTTTCCTGGCTGCTGCTTCTATTGAGGATACCTATACATGAGCAAAACTGTTATTCTCCAAAGATACTAGCCTGGTGATCTCCTAGAAGATCAGTACATACTATTTATTCCTTCCACATTTGCTACCACCTCAGTGTAGGAAAGAAAGTAGGGCTGACTGTCTTTCCTTCTTTGACATAGAAGATAGGAAGACTCAAGAACCGTCCATAACTAAGGCAGTCTGTTAGCATGCTCTGAGGGTCATGCTTATGTGTCCTCACATTTTCAGGACAGAGGAAGCGGGTGGGAAGCCTAGCATAACAATCAATACCAAAATTACAACTCCTTGATAAGAAATGCTGTCAACATGGTAATGACTTGTTTAAACTTTTATTAAATCACTTCACAACAAATAGTAACGCATGAAGTGTTATCCTCACATTTCACAGCGACATCACTTCTAAGCAGAAAAAATGCTAGCCAAACTGTTTTAAAATCTTCATCAAGATATTATGTAGTTAATATTGAGGGGTTTAATTATTCTTGTTTGTTCATAAACAACCTTTTAACAAACAAATTTGGCAACTGAATGCAAGCATGGATGCATTATTATTGCTGAAAAATCAGGAAATTCAATATTGGAAAATCCAGAACACAGTAATGTTTACCTTCTCTATGCACTTTATGGCCCTCTATTTCAGTCTGACTCTTCTGTAATCATGGATTATAACAAAGTTACTATTAATGACAGAATCGTAATTTAGAATTTATAATATTGTGTGAATTTAATGTTCAATCATGTTTATTTTTTATCATTTTGAAAACTTAAACTCCAAAGAAAAGTAATACAGAAAAGGAATGAATATTTTTAAAAATACACTCTTACTGGTCATTCTTAAAATTGTACCCATTCTCCTGGTAAATATAGATATATACACATACATATAAATACGTTTCACACAGAATATTGCTGGATTGGCTTAGTCACCTTTTCAGAACAGGTCAAAGAAAGTTATTGATAATGTAACATTTTTATGTCTATTTATCACCGAAAACATTTATCTTTGTATTAACTGGGATATAGGGTAAGTGGTTGACACAAAAAGGCCATAAAGTTCAATGGTTTAAGAAAGAAATTAAGATCTGAACATGCAGTTGAAAGACAGTGTGGCAGCTCTACAAAGCTGAAGACCCTTTTTTAATGTTGCTTTAACACTCGTTGTGGCATTGCCTGTCTGTAGTTGAAGAACTCAACACTACATCCACTGTTTCCATGTTCTATCATGGCCAAGTTGGGGGTGATGTTTAAAACAGAGCATGCTCTTTCTTTAAAGGCACTATTTAAAAGTCGTTCACATCACATCCTTTTCTCCAGACCTTGGCTCATGGAGCCACTCTAAAATGCAAGACAGCCTTGACTTTCAGTCATTGTGAGCCCAACTATAATTTGGAGTTCCATTATTAAAGAAAAAGGAGAAATATATACTGGGACATCCACAAGGCTCTGCCAGACTTTGAACGATTTCTAGTATTTGAATCAAGTTCAGTCTTGCTGTTACTGTAAGATACAGAAAATGCTTTGACTTCCATTAGCTAAAACACCTGATCCCAAACATGGAGCAGCCTGCCTGGGGAGACACTGAATAGGCTTTCGTTTTAATTTCCTGATAGATTATTCTCAGAGTGGCACATTCTGGTATCAGACCCAAGAAGGCCTGACTGAAAAGAGTCTGGGTGCCCCAGAAGTCTGGATACTAGCTGTGCCCACCATTCATGCTGCAAAGAAATGAGAGCAAGTTACCAAAAGGAGGCATGATTTTATGTTGAAGTTGTTTCAGGAGGAGGGAATTTCCTCCCCTTTGCCTGACAGAGCATAAATCATTCAGACTGAAAACAAAGGAGGGATATAAATAATCAAAAAACCCACCTATTTCTCTGCACCAGAGTTTGTGATCACTGAAGTTCAGTGGCTGATGGGATGGCATCTACACAGTCTGATTCCCAGTGTGGCCCTTCTTCCATCGCACCAAAGTGCCTCCAACGTGGCAAGCTGTATCAATAGAAGTACAATGAGAAGGTTCAAGTTATTATATTGATAATCCAAACAATTCAGTAGTGGGGGAAGGAAGAGTAAAAATCCAGTGAACCAGACAAGATTTTTATTCCCCAAAAAGGCTTATATTTCTATGCAATATGAGTTCCCTGGTGATAGGATTGTTGTGTGTTTTGTCTACTGCTATTTCTGTCACATAGTAGGCACTAAATATTTATGGAATTAATGAACACAATAGTTATCATATAACCACAAGTCTCAATGTGAAGCTCAAATTCTGCAAATCCTGTTTTTACAATGGCTGTCCTTGGAGCAGCTCTCCCTGGAACTAGAAGTAGCAGTGTGCAAGAGCCTCAATCATCGCATTGCCTCCCAGACTTCCCCCAGTAGCAAGGCTACAGCTGGGCCCCCTCTCCATGTATAACACGTGGAGCCATCTAATCACAAATGTATGCCATCAGTTCAGAATTTCTCTCCAGGGAACATTTTCCTTGTACTGTCTAAAGATGTTTTATTTTCCCTGCTGCCTAATTCCTCCCATTTTTTTTCCATTTCTCTTTAGAAATCATAATCAGCCCCGTCCTTCTTTTTCACTTACCACACCTATAGATTTAAAGAACAGAAAATCCCCTGGAAAAAATGAGCAACAACTCTGCAAAATTCTCTAGGTGATTCAGCAGTCTCCTGATCATACACTGTATCCTAACTACCCAATTGCAAAATTCTTAATTCACCAAATAAGCTCATGACGAACTAGAAAAAGCAAGCTGTAAAAGTGCTGTACAGCCACGTCTATTCAGGAAAGAAACTGAAAGAGATAAGGGCAAAACAGAAAAAGAAAAGCACTGTGCACTGATACTGCTGTTATATAATAACTCGAAACTGTTGAGTATTTTGCACTTTGCACAATCCCATGGCACACATAATTAAACTGAGGTTCAGAATTCTTAAGTAGGTTGTTAAATATTATGTAACTGATATGTCTTAGAACACAGAACCAGACTGAAGTCCTGTGAGTCTAAATGCTATATGATTGTCAACACATCATGCTACTTCTAAAAAGATTAACATGAATTCTGAAGTCATAAAAGAGTCTTACCTGTTCTGGGAAGTCGGTGGATTCACTGAACATAATAATGGTTTGAAACTATGGTATTGTAGCCTAGTAATTTATCTTGATCACTTGAGATGTGTGTTACGAGTAATTCATTAATAGTAATGAAATGCTGTAGCTCAGGAGTGGTTACTTTTTAAAAATTTAGAGCAAATATACTTGTCACACACACTCACTACTTGTATTCCAATATGTTTTTTGGGTGGATACAAAATCTATGCAGTAATCACTATCAGGCCAGCATATACAAAGAACCTTACTTTTCACCAATGAGAGTGGGCTTCAGAGCCGATTACAAATTTTATTTTCATTCTTTTTAGTGACTACAATGCAAATTTATGCCATTCAGTCGTAAGTGGCAACAATGAAGATAAGAAGCTGGAAGAGCTCTGGGGCCTTATTGGAAAACAGACCAAAGATAATCATCTTTGTATATAAATGCCAGTATATTGCCTTTGGCAAGGTCCATTACATGACTAAAGGAGAATGGAAAACTGGGAAACACTTCAAAGAAACGGGCTCACCGTCCCTTAGTCAGAGCAAATGTTACTTTTCTGAGATTGTTTATGTCTGCATCAGGTAATCTTAGTTGACTGTTCCTGGTAACACTCTCAGTACTAATAGTTATTTCTCCATAATATTCATTGAATTTTTGTCTTTTCCCCAAGTGTAAAAACACCATGAGGGCAGGAAATGTTCTATTCATTTTTATACAACCATAATGGGTGCTCAAAAAATATCAATTTGGTAAAAATGATTGATTAGGATTAGAAAATAGAATATGTGTTTTAAAAAAAAAGCAGGAGGAATTTCTTACCCTGAGACGTGATCACAATAAGAGTATTTAATGAATGACTGGTAAGGCAGATATAGACATGGACCAAACTTGTTAGAATCTACTATTCATATGAGGCTTCATATAACTTTGAGTTTTACTGTGAGAATTTTGCACAGAAGACTAACATGGCTAATATGTTGAAAATAATTTGTAGGAGTCAAAGGCAAAAATAGGGAGGCCAGGTAGGATGTTACAGCAATAATACAAGCAAGAGATTATGTTGGCTTTAAAGATGGTAGTTGTGAAGGATGTTAAGAGGTGGTCAAATTCTAGATTTTTACTATATGTATAAAGTAGTCAACAGAAGCTCCATATAAATTGGTTTCAAGAAGCAATCAAAGATGAATGCAAAGTTCTTATCTAGACCAGTAAAAAGGATAGAGTTCTTTAAGCCTTGAGAGTAGATCAAATTCCTGAGGGAAGGAGTACACCTAAAGAAGCAAAGAGGCTGTAACAGGGGAGATATTAAGCATTTGATATTCAGGAGTGTCCAGAGAGGTAGAAACAGAACCAAGAGAGTGCTGTTCTTAAAATCTTAAGAAGGATTTTTAAGAAGAAAGGAGATGGAAGACCTCAGTGACCCATTAAAAAAAAATAAAGTCTGTCAAATTAGACAAGGATTTAACAAAATGGCAAACACTGGTAAACTTAGTAAGAGTTAAATATGGTGGAGAGATGGGGTTAAAAACTTACTGATGTGGGAACAAAAGAGAATAGAAAGAGGACCTAGACACAGTGGGTATCACAACTCTTTTGAAGGGTATGCTATGAAAAAGGAGAACAGAGAAATGGAAAAGAAACTAGAGAGGGACATGAAATCACAAAAATACTTTAAAAAAATGGACTGTATTTTTTAAAGCTGTTTTAGGTTCACAACAAAATTGAACAGAAGGTATAGAAATTTCCCATATACCTCCTAGCCCCCAGAGTGGCAGAATTTGTCATAATCGGTGAATCTATATTGACACACTGTTATCATCCAAAGTCCACAGTTTACATTAAGGTTCACTCTTGGTGGTGTACAGTCTGTGTGTTTGGACAAATGTATCCTCCATAATGACATGTATCTTCCATTACAGTGCTATATGGAGAAGCTTCACTACCCAAAGAGCCCTCTGTGCTCCACCTATTCATCCTTCCATGCCTCCTAATCCCAGGCAACCATTGATCCTTTTACCATCTCCTTAGTTTTGCCTTTTCCAGAAGGTCACACAGTTGGAATCATACAGTATGTAGCCTTTTCAGAATGGCTTATTTCACCTCGTAATACGCATTTAAGTTTACTCCATGTCTTTTTATAGGTTGATAGCTCATTTCTCTTTAGAGCTGAATAATATTCCATTGCCTGGATGTACCACAGTTTATTTACCCATTCCTACTTAAGGACATCTTAGTTGCTTCTAGGTTTTGGAAATTTTGAATAAAGCTACTATGAATATCCATGTTCAGGTTTTTGGATGGACATAAATTTTCAACTTCTTTGGGTAAATACAGAGGAGCAAGATTACTAGATTTCTAGTAGGAGGCTGTTTAGTTCTCTAGGAAACTGCCAAGCTGTCTTCCAAAATGACTGTACCATTTTGCATTCCCACCAGCAATGAATGAGAGTTCCTGTTGCTGCACATCTTCACTAGCATTTGGTATTCTCAGTGCTTTGGATTTCATCTATTCTAATAGGTGTATAGAGGTATCTCATTATTATTTTAATTTGCATTTCCCAGATGACCTATATGCTTATTATCTGAAATTTGTATATCTTGTTTGGTGAAGCGACTACTAAAGTCTTGGCCCATTTTTTAAAAATGAGATTGTGTTCTCATTGTTGAGTTTTAAGAGTTCTTTGCATATTTTTGATAATAGTCCTTTATCAGATGTGTTTTTTGCAAATATTTTCTCCCACTCTGTGGCTTCTCCTTTTGTTATCTTGATATCGTCTTTCTTAGAGCAGACGTTTTAAATTTTAATGAGGTTGAGATTATAAATTCTTCCTTTTATGGATTGTGCCTTTGATGTTGCATTTAAAGAAGTCACCAAATCCAGGATCACCTGAATTTTCTCCTGTATTATCTTCTAGAAATTTGATGGTTCTGTTTTACACTGAAGTCTGTGATCTATTTTGAGTTAATTTTTTTGTGAAAGGTGTAAGGTCTGCATCTAGATTCATTTTTTTTGCATGTGGACGTCCAGTTGTTCCAGCATCATTTATTGAAAAGACTACTTTTTCTCCATTGTATTGCCTTTGCTCTTTTGTGGAGATTTATTTCTGGGCCCTCTGTTATATTCTGTTCCATTGAATTATTTGTGTATTCATTTATTATTTTTTAATGGAAGAAATTACAGCACTAGAGATGACCTAGTGGAGAGATAAAATTTAACGATATAACCGAGACAAGTGTCAATAACTTGGATAAGGAAGCTAGATCTAGTGAAAATAGAGGGGCTGGATAGGCACAGGAGCACACTCAGTTGGTCTACATTAGGAGATGGAACATGGAAGACTGGGCTCTCTACATGGATGGGGTTGTAGATGTGGTCCTAGAACACGGAGAACAGTCTTTTCAGATCGCTTCTATGATCTCATTGTAATACATGTCAAGATTATTAGAGGAGATTGAGAATGAGAAAGGAGCTGAGGCTTGAAGAAGGGGTAGAGGAACTGGGAAAAATAAGACAGAGTAAGGAAGGGTAGGTCTGCCTGACAGACTGCAAGTTTCCATTGAAATAATGATGAAATTTAAAGTGAAATGAGTCAGCATAAACTTTTCCCCAGGCAGGTTCAGCTATTGAGGTGTAGGTACAAAGCAGGCAAAGTTTAAATACTATTCTACCACTTACAAAGTTGTGCAATCCTGGAAGACTTACTTAGCTTCTCCAAGCTTCTATTTCCTGATTTATTTTTACAGGTGTGTTATAAGACTCAAATGAGATAATATATGTATACCGTAGTGATTAAGAGCTCAAACACTGAATTAGTCTGATTGGGTTTAAATTCTGACTCGTGTGTTAGTAACAGAAAGAGGGACAAGAGAAATGAGGGCATATGCAAAGTAATGTTTATAATTACAAACCATGGAGTCTAAGCTGGATAAGGAGGAAAATGAGAATATGAAATGGGATAAATGAGGACAATAAAAATGTGACTGGATCAGTTTGGGGAGTTTTGTTTTGTTTTGGAATTAGGTTATCAGCCAGAAAAATAGGACATGGTTCAGAATAGGAGTTCTGAAGTAGAAAGCTTCAGAACTGATAATTTGGTGGGAATGCATTAATTGATATGACCTTGGAAGTAAATGTCTAATGTAAGGTACAGCAAAAAAAAAAAAAAAAAAAAAAAAGGAGA
This sequence comes from Camelus bactrianus, assembly GCF_048773025.1. Taxonomy (NCBI): domain Eukaryota; kingdom Metazoa; phylum Chordata; class Mammalia; order Artiodactyla; family Camelidae; genus Camelus; species Camelus bactrianus. Next base: position 62,074,009 of record NC_133541.1, read on the forward strand.
AGAAGAGGTCAAGAAGCTGAAAGTCTGAGTATCACCTCTGTGATAATGAAATCACTAAGAAGTATGAATGAGAGCAGTGTTGATAAGAATGACAATGAAGCAGAGGCTTAAATACTCAAGAATGAAAGGGTTCTGTAAATTACTGCAACAAGGAAAGAAGTGTGGATAACCTCATGGCTAGACCTTCAAAGGTAGGGAAAGGTTAGGGAGGAATTACAATAAGAAGGAAAATAACACCAGGAAGCACAGTAGCACAAGAGGCGTTGGGAAAAAAGCAGCTTGATAGAGTGCAGAGCACATTTGAACCATCTAGCTTCTTAAGACTCAGTATTCAAATTCTTAGATCATAAACTAGCTGCTCAGCTCTGCCACACTCTGTAGGAAAGCTCCCTACATCATCATCCACCTCTACATTCCACAGTATCCTTAGAAGAGCCTGGAGCAATCAATCAACACATGCAGTAATGAAGTCCAAAAAATTGTGGCGGTATGGCAACAGTGGCAGCCTCAGAATTTAGAGCAGTAAATATCTAAAAAGTAAGCATCAGTGGTAGGGATAAATTGCTATTTGTTTTTAAATATAGTTTTATATTTTCTTGAGTCTTCTAATTTCTTTTTAGATTGATGTAGGAATCAAAGAAAAAACAGATTTTATTTTCTCTGTACATATATATACACACACATATATTCCTTTAATATCTTATTTTTGAAAGGAAAAATCTACATAAATCAAACTGAAGGGTAGATATTTGAACAACATTGAAAGAAAACAGCATTTATTTTTACATAGACACAATTACCCTGAAATATAACTGTTGTCAATACCAGCATGGTCAGAGTTCAAAAAAAAATTAAATTTTACAATGTCCTATTCATTTGCAGCTCCAGGTAAATAAAAGCATTAAGATACGCAGTTACTGAATTGTCCATTTAAAACAACCTTTCTAATATAGGCATTTTAAATAAAACTGGAGTTTCAGGGATCCAATATATACACTAAAATATACTAATTCCACATCTCTCCCAAAATTAGTGTGGGTTATTAAGCTTTCCTACATCCACTACTTCTTGGGAAGATCTCAGAGAAACTAAGAAATTACGAATCATAATTTTAAAAAATCATATGTAATACAAAAATATATTACAAAATATCACAGTTTTAAATAGACAAGACACAACCCTCCACTTGCATGATCTTATCTCACTAACCTCGCCCAAATCTCAGCCTTGGTTCCAATAAACTCTGTTTACAAAGAGGTGTTGGCTCACAGGCCAGTTTGCCAATTTGATTTTTTTAAATATGATTTAATGCGAGCTTTGGACGTTCTCTTAAGTTCTGTACTGGAGGTAAATACATCACTCCCACTTTGTCAAAAGCCTTTCTATTTCCACATTCGTCACAAGGCCTGCCTCAATTTACACAGAGACACAGACACTGAATACCTATACATACACGTTAAAGTAACAAGCAGGTACCTATTTAATTCATTTCAATCCAAAAATTACTTCTCAGGGCCTTTCAACTCTTCTCAAGCCAACTGCACAGTTTGCCTGCACAATACTGTAGCGGGGAAGTTATCCTGTAGCAAACAGGCAGCTGGAGAGGGCTGGCAATTGTAACTGGCAGTTATCAAAATGGTATTAAAATTATACAAAACTACAAAAAACAACAATCTTGATAAGTTTTAAAAATATTCTTTTGAAACTATTTCGCATCTGGAATGGCTAAATTGAGATGATCATCACTGGAAAATTAAATCACCAAAAATAACATGATAATAAACTATTACAACACACAGCAGCTTTATAGCAATGACACTAAGCTAATGGGAGAAGTGCAAAAGTCTCAACTCTATCACCAGTCAGGCTGGAATAAATAAAAACTTATGACAGAACAAATTAAGGAGTGAATGATTTAATACCATAATTATGGTGAAATGTAAAAATTAGTAATTATTGAAGAAACCATATGTTTAATGTATTAACTGTAGCTATTAAAGCTGTATTATATTATTTTGTCAGATTATGTAATAAGTGGGGGTTTTTTTCCCCCAAAGTAGAAGCTACTTCCTGGGAAGAAGATTAAGGTTTGGGGAAGCCCATTATTTAGGCCACAGTTCACTGTACATTAGTTTTGTATTATGGTTTGCACACTAGGAGGTCTAATTCAATTGTAAAATTAGGTTTTTAAAAGAGCTTGATGAGGTGTCAAAGAACAATATTTAGCAACTGGTAATTCTAAGGCACTGAATAAATCTGGAGCTTCTGTGCCTCTCAGGATAGTGTGAGAGTGTAAAAGAGCGACATGGGAAAGTTAGGGTATCCCTCACAGATACTGGAATCTTTTGCCAGTCAAGATTTATATCCATGCTCAGAAATACTCAGAGCAATAGGTTATTTCCAAAGTATTTCCAAGAGTATCAGTTTTTGCTAGAAGAGGCAAGTCCATTCATAACTATGGAAATAATTTAAAAAAAAACTGGAATGCAGACCCACCTAAATTAAATTATTTGGGAGTTTTCTAATCTTCCATGGTTTAATACAGAGAATACTCTCTAATTCATTCATTTATTAATTCCTCACAAAATATTAAATAACCACACTGTAGCAATCACTGGGATATACTTCCACTTACAGGACTTATATTTTATTAAAGAGGAGGCTAACTGTACACATATAAACATGTCTGCATACATTCATAAATAAAACTAACTCAAGGTTGGGTTAAATGCTATGAAAGAAATTCAAGTGGTCAAAAAATATTATTGGAGTCAGGAATTTTCTTTACAAAGCTAGGGAAGACTTCTCTGAGGAGATAACGTTAGTAACAACATGAAAAAAAGGATCCAGCCTTGAGAAGTGTGTTGGAAAAGAACATTCCAGGGACAGCAAGTTATAGCGTGTGCAGAAGAATTTTCTGGAGCAGAACAGAATTTGGCATGTTCAAGAAACAGACAGAATCCCAACACAGCTGTGATATATTGGGGAGGGGAGTACCTGTCTCACAGTCACAAATGCCAATTTCCCTGAAATACACAGCATGCAAAATTGTAATGAGGTAGACACAGAGCTACTGAAAATAATAAGCATTCAGAGAATCATAGCCTTATTAGGTTAGTTTGAATAGCACCAAACTTACCTATTCTAAGTATCAGTTCAATGATTTTTCATAAATATATACCACTGGGCAACCATCACTACCAACTAGTTTAAAACTTCATCAGTTCAAAATTTACCTCAGGTCCTTGTTTTTAGTTCATCTCCACTATTATCTCCAGCCTCAGGCAGCTAGTGGTCTGCATTTTTCCTTCATAGATTTTCTTTTTCTAAAAATTTCATGTAAATTTAATCACACAATATGTAGTCTTTATTCTGGCTTCTTTCACTTAGTATCACCTCTATTATTTCATGCATCGAAAGTAGTTTGTTACTTTTTATTTCTGAGTTGTAGTACCCATTGTATAGATATACCACATTTTCTTTATTCATTTACCAGTTGGTAGACCTTTGAACTGTTTTCAATATGGAACTATTATGCATAATGCTGCTCTAAACACAGGTAAACAATTGTTTATATGAATGTAAGTTTGGGGTAGATACCTTAGAGTGAAATTGCTGGTCATATGGTAACTCTATGATTAACTTTTTAAAAAATTGTCACACTGTTTGAGTCATATGTTTTTGATTCCTTGTTCATAGACCACTTTGGGAGGATAGTAACAATGATGAGAGGACCTGCGGGAATACTTGATGGAACCTGTAACCATTCTCATCTTTTTCCAACCTGACACTGTAACATCATACATTGCTATTTACAGAGGGGAAAATTCAAGACAGTGAGAACAAAGTAGCAACTTACGAAAGGTTCATGTGGACATTATCTGAATAATAATCTTTAAAGAATCTCATAGTTCATCACATTAATACAGGGTATGTCATTGAGAAAAATCTAATTATTGGACCTAAGGTGTGTATAGATCCACTCAGATTGGAAATGTACTTTGTGCTAAATTTTGTTATGCACCCACAATGAGATCAAAAGCATAAGATTCTCTATTCTACTAATAAGAATTATTTCTATGACATTAAGTTATTTCTAACTGCCCATCATCTACATCTGAAAAATGGACTTTCCCATGGTGTCTTCAGATCTTAGAAATTTAAAAAGTAAATAACTGAAATGCTAAGTGGGCCTGTTCGTAAAGGGTGGCAAACTGATGAAGACAATGTGCAATGACTTTCTATATGAGGCAGAAACATGCACAACGCATAAAGAAAAAGAAACTAAAAATATCTGATGTTGTTATAAAGGAAAGCAGAGCCAAAAGCAATTTGTCTGTGCTTCTTTCCCATCTGTGTGGCTCCTTCAGTTAAACAGCCAATGTAGTCAAATCTGATTTGCTTTCCTGTTATAAAAGTTGTGGCTTAACTAGGAGTTATGCTGAAATGTCTAGATAAAGACATTTTACATAAATACTGTATATACATCTATGTTTTACACATATGCTTTCTACATGTGATTTTTGTACACACACCCTGTCTTCCCATCTTCAGGTAATATATTAGTTGATGAAAAACATTTAAAGGGAAGGCTTTCTTGCAAGGCTGAGAGGACTGTTCTTTATCCTAAACTTGACTGTGACATTAGAAAAGCTATAGAGAAAGAGTTACTGCCCTGTTCTCAACTCATAAAAGAAAGCTGTTATCTTCTGTGCAGTCAGGACTGGAAGAAATAAACTGAATACTTAAAAAATATCCTTAGGCAGGTAGGAGGTATATGTACTGCAGTCCTTGTCCATCAGATGGGGAACTAAGAGGCTAAGTGATTTGTTCAACATTAAGTGCCTCCCATGAGGAGTCAGACATAACATCCAGACAGCCTTTCCTTCAGACTAGTACTCTAACTGGCTGACCACTCCAGCTATCAACATTTATCCTGGCTGAATTTTCCCACTCCTGGATGATTGTCTGCCTGGCAACAAGATGACAAAAGCACTAAGCCAAAATATCCTTATGTGGGCATAGCCGCCTCTTCATGGCAGAGCCAATTTGGATCCTAGCCATTGGCAGGGATGTCCCAGAAGCAGCCAATTTTAGTTCAGCCTCTTTAAAACTCTGGATTGTAAACAAACAGTAGGATTTTCCACAGTGGAGAGAAGAATAATGAGACAAAGGATGCAGAAGAGAGGAGGTAGGTGAGGCTAGCACCAGAGAAATGAAAAATTAAAATAAGCTGAAAACCTTCAGGGTCTCTACTGATAAGGCCCAGGATCTCTTGAAGTCCATGAACTGCACCCAGTTCTTCCCACCTTTTCTTTCCTACACTTTTAAATTTCCCTATCATCGCTTGTTTCCTTTTTCCTTTTTTTTTCTTAGTCTCTCTTGATATTTGAATTAGTAGGTCAAAATTATGTATGTCTAGTAGGTGGTTGCTGGTTTAGTAATGAAGGGTAGTTGCTCTGTCTGGCTTGAATAGCATTCATATGATTTTATGGATTTGACAAGCAAACCTTTCCAGATTACATGTTCTTAAAAAAAATCCTAATTGATTAGGTTCAACATTATTTAAGGCAGGTCCAGTCATATCCCTTCCATGAATACAGGTTCTAAAATTAAGAAAATAGCCTTCTAGGATCAAGCACAACTTTGATATGTATGTCTCACATGTCATACTGCTCTGCAATGTGACTCAATCAAAAAAGAAAACAGTCAGATGGCCAAATCAGAAACAAAACCCCACATTACCTACTAGTTTGCTATTGGTCCAAAGGCAATATACTTAAGTTCTTCGAGTCTTGGTTTCCTTTTAATGAAATGGAAATAATAATAATTACTTTATAGGATTGGTGTAAAAACTAAATGACTGCCTACACCCAACACAACAGCTATTATAGTTGTTGTTAGTTATCTCATTAGTATGCTGTACATCAAAATGAAAGTGAAATGGCTGATGACCAGCTTGCAATACTAATGCAATAAAAAAATTATTTCATTTTGGCATCAGTGAGGTACCTTTGGTCAATAATGTCATCTTTTCTTAAAATTTAATGCATTAAACACTGTCAATCACAATGTAAAAAAATAAAAATACAAGTAACCCAGTACTTTCCATTTACTGAGAAAACGTAAAATGATGAAAAGCTACCATGAATTAAGGATCACTTTTAAATGTATTTGTGTTTTGTTGATCATAGCAGCATTTACATGCATTTAGAAAAAACACAGTACATTTTCACATTAGAGATATTTAAAAAAAGCTTGGTGCACATATGGACGGTGGGCCCCATCCAATAACTCCACCACTCCTCACAGACCCTTGGCACACAGGCTAGGAATCACCAATGTTGATTAAGGTCAAAATAGACAGGAGAACCATACACTTACTAGCTCTGCTTGCCAAGTGGAAATGCTAACCTGCTCTTTCCCAGGATTTTAGAAAAGCATTTGAAGATATTTCACAAGATAAATGGAAATGGGATAAACACAAGCCCTTAAGAAAAAAATATACTTCTGGTGCATTTATTAAGCACTTGGATCTGATGCATGACACCTGCTTGAAATGCTAAGAATTATCACAGGCTTTGCCGAGGAAGAAAAGACAAGAATTATGACTGCACACAGGCTCTTACTTCAGCAAGTCAATGTTTTTAAATCAATGAAAAACAATCCAGTGATTGTGTTTTCTTCAAAGAGAACGCAATATAAGATGACACACAGTATTTCAAGCTGTTCAAATTACTGATGGCAGAGTGGCAAAATATATATCCATTAAAACCAAATAGTTGTTTCAAAGAATGTTGGCCAACAGAAATAAATGGTGTGTCTCCGAAGCAAATATAAAATTATTTCTTTACTCAGGATTTTGGGCTCTATAACACTTTTAACCACAAGTACCTCTCACTTATTTTGGCAATTTTTATTTTGCACCTTCATTAGGAATTTCTTGAGTTAGCCCAGCAAAATATCTTTCTGCCTCAACAAAGAGGCATATGCATCAGGTATCAAAGCATGCATATTTCTATAATAGGTTCCCTGATGGTCTCATTCATATTGATAAATTGATCATATTGAATGAGTTAAACGTGAATGAGTAAAATGTGTTGAATGCAAAGTCTATTCCCACAGGAGTATTGCGTCATCAATACGATCTCCAGGCTGGAAATTAATGGGCCATGTTTAAGAGCATTATGATTTGAGAGGAAGAGGTATATGCAATTCATCTTTCCTCCTTGATCTTACTTTCATCAGCATTTTCATTAATAAACTTTAAAAAAATAACTTTTATATAGAAAGTACTCTATCACCATCTATTTGTCCTCAAAGCGTTGCATCCTCCTTATCAGTGAAAATGACCCCTTCTTCTTTATCTGTCTAAAAAGCTGAAGGTAGCTAATGTGGGACCACAGAATATTTGCCAATCAAGAGCATATATAAATTCTAGGTGTTCGAATCTTAAACAGATCTCTTCCATACAAGGATTTTTTTTTTTACACTTGATGATTTTAAAATGATCTTACTGCTATTATAAGCTCTGTCCCTCCCAGATGTAAGCTATCTCATAAGACATGTCCTAAAAAAGAGAAATATTGTAAGTTCCCCACAAGTGGAAAAAATTGCTCTTTCTTATGCCTCATACTATACTCCCCTCAAATAATTTATCGTCATCATTAAGTCCAGAATTCAGGCTTCCATTTTCATCAGAAACCTGGAGAAATGCAGGAGATACTCATGAATTATGTTTGATAAAGACACCAAACAGAGAAGAGTAGTGTTTGCTGAAGGCAGAATACAGTATGACATTTTTAAATAAAAGGTTAAAAGTATATGAATAAAATGGATAATTGCGGGTTCCTAGACTTTATAAAGAAAACCACATAGCATAACGAAAGATGCGAAAATGACCAATGTTTGTACTGGACAATGGTATAATCTCTGTGTCTTAATAGACAAACTAACCATTAGGAACCAATATACTGCAACAGTTAAAACAATACTGTGGCATATTCAAAGGAATGTAACCCTTTTAGTTAAAGAATTAGTCAGAAAATAACAACTGTTTGTAATTCTTAAATTCTGCTATTTGGGATGATATCTTAGAGTAATGGCATAAAATATTAACCAAGAATATTAAAATTTAGACAACAGAAAAAAATCAATTTTAAGTTCTAATTTCAAATTTAGTAATAATGCTGATGTACCTAAGTTGCTTTCTATGAATTGTCTATTTTTTCTGTTGTTACAATCCTATGCTTATATTGATGCCCATTTATGCTCAAGATCATAGAGCTGGAAAGTACCTAAGACAGGAGGATTTAGATTCAAGTATGCCTTACCTCAAAATCTGTGATCCTAACTACTGTATCATATCACATCATAAAATCTTGATCTTACCTCTAGACCTATTTCTAAGTCTTCCCCATAATAAAAAAGGAAGCATCACTCCTGAATTAGTCAAGCCTTAAGTCTAGGCATTACTCTTGACTCCTCGCTTTCACTCACACTCCTCATTTAACTCATTAACAAACCCTGTCAATCATCCTCTTAAATCTTTTTTCTATGTTTCCACCTCCACCATCCTACCCTGAGTCACCATTTCTCTCACCTGAATATTCAATAGCTTAACTGGTCTTCCTGCTTTCATCCTTGCTATCACACAGAGCAAACCTGGTAATATTTTTAAAAATGTAACTCAGATCCAGCTCCAAAGGCCTCTCTCTATGCTTAGAATAAAATGTTAAGTTTCTATAATGGCATACCAAGGACCTGTATGAACTGGTCCCTCCTTCTCTCCCCAACCTCATCCTCTAGACTCCCTCTTTTCCAGTGAGAGCCAGACATTGACATGCTAAGTTTACCCCTATCTGTAGAGTCCTTGGACTTGCTCTTACCTCTCCCTGGAATACCATTCTCCCCCAGTGCCTATGGCTAACCCTGTCTTACATTTAGATTTCAATTGAGACCTGACCTCCCCCAAGAAATGCCTTTTATGACTCCAGATCTAACGTAGCCAGCCAGTCACTCTCTAGTCACCTCACTCTATTCTAATTCTCTGCCTAACATTTCTCACACTTGACATTTTCTTGTTTTCGTTAGTTTGTTTACTGTTTTTCTCCCCCTCCAAAAGAATATAAGACACTGTCTAATTCACCACTAGATTCCCAATGCCCCAGCCACTAGACACCCAGGGAATATCTGTTGAATGACTCATGAATAAAGAGAGCAACTGCTTGCATGTGGAGCATTTCAACTGATCACCTGCGCAGAATGATTCCAGTGATGTCAACAGCGACCCTCCACCCTCCTTCCACTTTACTTTATCTAATTATAGTATTATAACCCTGTGATAAAAATCTCAATCTAAGAAAAAATTTCCTTGTTAAAATTAATATACCCTCCCCCAAAGGCTTATAATTTAAGTTTTAGCAGTCATTTACACCTCAATGTGAGTAAGCTTAACAGTTACAGATCTTAAGATAGAGACGAGAAAAGAAAAAATGAAGTTACTAAGTGACAGAAAGTGAGAAAAAGGGGAAATAGAGCTTCAAGATACATTTGATAACTCCAAAGATTGTCCTAGCTTTTGTCCTGAATAGGAGTTTTGCCTAACAAATGAATTCTGATTCAGACTCAGTGTTTCTTAGATACAGTCTTCAATTACTGACAAAAGATTGCCATCTGTTCCAATGCTAAAGCCAGACAAAGGGGAAAAGAATAAATTGCAGTACAGAGGGTTTAGATAAGATATAAGGAAGGATGCCTACACAGAAATGCGAGGTGTTATACAATGGAGTAAGTTTCTAGAGGAAAATAGTTTAAAACCCTCTTAACATGGAACTCTTTAGACTAATTCATGTTTGTATAAGCAAAGGATATTTAACAAGGAATTATCCCTGAATTCAAGAAAGTGGACTTTATTCCTTTGTTCTTGTGCATGATATAATTTGATATACTGAATAAAGATATTCAAAAGATCTTAAACAATTAGAAATCCAGGGTGAAGACTGCACAGTGGCAGACATAATATATGCAATACTGTCACTACATGTTGCAGCAGAATGAAGACAAATACAGTCGGAGCACACTGAGGTTCTGTATGCAACAATTTGTGTCAGAAGTCACCTCTTGTATTATGTAAGTTTTCTGAGTGGTCTTCAAGAAGAGTGCCAGTAGAGGGCACAACGTAAGAGAGAAAAGTGTCCATGATTTATCTTTTACTTTTCCAACTTTCTCCATACAGTATTTCTCGCTTCTTCAAATCTTTTTTTTTTTTTTGAGTATCTAACAAACCTCCAGTCCATTGAAGTTCTTGTCCATGATGCAAAATTTTTCTTCTGTTAATTGCCCTATGTACTCCATATTCGCAATCCAAACCAAAGTTCCAAAGAATGGTTCCAGGTTCTCAAAGATCCTGAGAACAAGGGTTTATTCATATTTGTTCTGAAGTTCTGGAAATTTTGTTGCTGTTCTTGTTGCTATTAATATTATGCTTTCTTTTCTAAAGGACTTTTAATATTGATATTAGCTATTATATCCCATCTATGTGACTGCCTTATAACCAGGGATTTAGTTTACCTTTGATCATATTCTAAGTGCCTGAAGGCCAAATGACACCCAGCATGTTTTCTGAATTAAATTTAAACAGTAGTTGTTATTAAAAAGCTTCCAGTTGTGGAAACATACTGACCAGAAAAAAGCTGCCCAACAGACAATGCAGGATAGTCTGACTATGTAACATCTTAAAACAGTATATTATCAGTACACATTACAAAAAGATGCTCTGCAGAAATTTTCACTTAATTATCTTTTTTGTTATTGTACTTTACATTTTATATAGATTTTTTAATTGATTGGCTCATGAAAATAATAAAGCTGTAGTTAAAATCAAAAATTCCTTTAGAAAGGAGAAATAATTATAATGATGAATCAAACTGTAGTCTCATGCTCAAAAGCATAAAAATTGTGTTGACAATAAGTAACACACTAAACAAAAGGGTGCATTTGCTACTTTTAAATATAACATGAGAAATATAAATGGTTTACATTTGGATTTTATAGTTTTGGTTGGACTTAATTTTTTACGTTTAACTTTATAGTTGTATAAAATGTATACTTTGTCTTATGTTGGTACAATATTTAAGAAACTTTATATTGAATACAACTTGTCAACTCAAAAGGTCAAAGAGGTGGGGTTTTTTGTTTTGTTCATTTTCTTTAAAAAGTAAAGTATTAGAATAACTGAGCCCTATTTGTGTTAAAAGGAAGTGACTTGATCATTGATTAAAATAACCTACACTAACCCTAGATTGTCACCATGATTTTTAAAGAAACCTGAAACCGAACAAATCTTCACTTGGTGCTTTGTGCCTTCACACGTGTCCCATTTTGTGAAACCTAGCTCAGGACTGTCACCAACTACTTCCCTGTAGCCACTACACACACACTAAAAGGATGCTGATAAATCACATATACCCATTACAAGTGGAAGAATATTCAGGGCCACTCTGCCACTAAATGTGAGTTAGTGGTTGTTAATGTTTAGTCAGTTTTTAAACCACAAGATAAGGTTCTGCAGACATGTTTGTCCATTTGTGCCCCAAGTTTGAAGTATCTACATTTCTATGATACAAGAAACTTCATTATCGAAGGAGTCAGAAGACTGAGCTCTTGGGATTTACTGCCTGAAATCATATCTCAGTTACTCTGCTTACCAATTATGTGACTATAGACAAGTTACTTAACTTCTTCGTGCCTCAGTTTCTTTATCTATAAAATGAGAATGGAAATATTTCTTAGGGATAATGAGAACATTAAATGAAACAAAGTATGTGAAGTTATAACCCTGCTTAGCTATAAAGAATTCAGTAGATATCAGTTATTTTATTATTATCATCTTTATTATTGTTATTTTCATGATTATTATATAAATAACAAAAATCTACAAATATCTATTAGCAACATCTATTGTGCTAGAAAGAAGATAAAATTCAAGCTCTGCTCCAAGGTATCTTATGAGCTAATAGAAGAACTTAGATATGTACTCAAGCAAAAATAATAAAAAGCAGAGAATGCAGAAATTAATCTAAGAAAAACTAAATGTGGAAAGAGTTCAGAGAAGTGTGACATTATTTATGACCTACATAAATGAGAGAGAATCAAAGATGCTTCAATGTGGAGGGAGCATTTGTGCTGAGACTTGAATGAAATACAAAGATAAAAGAGAAAGGGCTATCCAAGCAGATTGAGACAACAAAACAAAAGCATGAAGACAGTACTGTTGTGCTAAAACATTAAGTACCCAGAGAGAGGCAACTTGGAGATGAGCAGAAAAAATAGACTGGGGTGTGACATGGTAGAAATCCTTTAATACCTCATAATGTTTGAGCTTCATTTGGAAGATCACAAGAAGCCAATAAAGGGTTGTGAAAATGGAGTACTGAGGCAAGATTAGCCTTAAGGTGACTAGCAAAACTCCAAGACAGTGGTCCCTGGACCCATAGTATCAGCATCACCTGGGAATCATTAGAAATGCAAATTCTTGTGTGTCTCTTCCCAGACCAGCTGAATTTCAACCTCTGGGGATGCAGCCCAAAAATCTGTATTTTAACAAGTCCTCCAGGTGATTCAGACACAAGCTCAAATCTGAGAACTACTGCTGTAAGGTATAGAATACATTGGAGAGGAAAAGATCAGGAAGTCCAGCAGCCACTAGGAACCAAGTGAACCAGCTAGTAGGCTACTGAGGAGGCTATCTGAAATCCCAGTAAGAAGAAGTGAGGGCCTGAACTAAATCGATGGGAATAGAGAAAAGGGGATTGAAGCAATGTTATTGTTAAAAAAAAAATAAAGTCAACATTCTTGGCATTTGTCTTTGCCGTTGTCAATTAAAGAAAAATGATTTATTGAAAAGATAAACCTTAGCTTGATCTGTATGTACTGTTAAGTCTGCAAATATGAAAGTGGATTAATGGGGCTAAGTTTTCCCATCTACTTTAAAATTTTAAATTCCATTAAAGGAGAAAAGAGAGAATATTCTGCTGCATGACCATTGAAATTAGCAGAATGAGTTAAGTTTTGCATGAATTTGACAATCTCTGTTATCAATAAAGCTAGAACTACCAGACCTCTCTTGCTAAATTCCAATTCTGTTTGGTTTCACACTGTGATTTTTTAATGGTCTTATTTGTGCATTATTTCAATTTTTCATTATATATTGTGCCACTTAGTATTCTCCATGATTATGTTTTCACTGAACAGATGCACTACGGTTTTGCTGCACCAAATTCTATGATCCATAATTAGATGTCAATATGTTTTCTTTATGAACTAAATACATTTTTAGTTACTTGGACATTAATTAAAATCACATGCTGGATTGTTACATACTTTCAACACATTTTTGTGGAAATATTTTTGGTTTACTTGAATGCTTTAAAACATTCAATTTTATACTACATAATTCTTTTTTTCTGTAAGAACAAATACTATAACTAATATATAAATATTAATTACAGAGTTACACTACAGAAGCCATTAATGAGATATAACCATTCACATGCAAAAACAATGACGTATGATGAATTAGAAGAGTACATTTTTTTAATTGTTGTTTTTTAAATATATCATGATCTGTATTTATTTTCATGACAATGGTAGGAAAAAGTAAATGAAACAAAATTTCAGAATAATGACAATGAACCACATTGAACTACCACTAGAATAAAAGCAAATGTAAAAATTTACAAAAATTCACATACTGATAAAAAGAATCATGATGATAAAGTAATACAGAGCTCACATTCCTTAGTCATGTTATATTATACTATTCTGAACATTCTCATCTCATGGGAAAACTGAGAACAGGTTTTCCAAAGGAGGAAGAGAAATTTCTAGCCTCTAACAAAATGTTGGAAAATCTAACCCCAGAGAGTTACTCCACTTATGCCAGACATTCCCACCTGTTTTTGTAAATGTAGTCTGGAACTGGCCAGAGGTAGGGGAGAAAGGGAAGTAAGCATACATGGAAATTATTCTAGCATGTCTCTGTCAATCCAGTTCTGATACTCTACTGTTTCCATATTTAGAGTTACCTGTAGTTCAGTTCAGCAGGTATAAAACTCATCTCATTGTAATTAGTATAATATTGGCTTGTTCCAGGGAATATCACACGTGGCAACTGAGGTTAATTTGGTTGTCTGTGAAGCATCCTGAACTATGCATATCTATATTAACTGGGCTAGGGAACAGCAGCAGGTTCCAGTGTCTCAGCATTTTAATGGTGAGGTGACATTTTGAGAATATATTTCAGGAAGGGCTAGCTTCAAGAATTAAGCCTACTAAACACATAGTCAAAATTTATCAATTATACTTATAAGCAAACTTAACAGCAAAGTTCAAAACCTAAGAAAAATATTTCTGCCCTGACATTTCCTGAAGAGAGCATTAGGAAATTCTTATTTGTTGATGAGACATTATTGTTTGAAATCTGCCTTATTTGAAGGGGAGATTCCATGTTTACACTCATAGCAGAACCCTTTATTTTAGAAATACAGTATCTTGTGCCCTACCCCAAACCTACTAAACCAGAATCTACAGTTTGATGAGATCCTCCTGGTAATGTGTATTTCACACTAAAGTTTGCAAAGTACTTCTCAAAGGCTTTCAGTTAGTCATAATACTGTGTTCACAAATCATATACTCAATTATAACCAATAATACCCCAGGTATTTGGGGTGAGAGATAACTGGATTAAACAGAATATTTAGAACATATGCTAAAAATATTCAATAGCATCTGAAATTCAAACTTAACGAGATGTCCTGCATTTAATATAGCAACCCTACCTGGCATATACGCACTGACTTTTTCCTTTCCCTTTTGGGCTATGAAACTCCCTCCAGTCCTCTCTGAGACTAATTTTTTTCGCAGGAGCAGCTCTCTTTTGCCTCTCCCGTGCACTACTCTGCATAAAGTCACTCTCCTATCTGACTTCCTTGTGTTGAAACCAAACCCATGAAGGAAAATTACTAAAACCGATGGTAAACTTTTAGTTCTCCTCTAAGTTGTACATCAATATTTGCCCCTCAAAAAGTAAACAGTCAGACTTCCATTTCTGGCAATATGGCACACCCACTCTCCCACTGAAAAACTTCTAAAAATGTTAAGGTATTTCCTTAAATCCTTTGATTAATTTACAAGAAAATAAAGAATATTCAGACTTAAATATAAGTGGAGGCAGAAAACAGTATTAAGAGAATCACTAAAGCTACGTTTCATCCTGAGGGATTTACTAAATAAAGTAAACAATGTTTCTTTTTCATGGTCTAAAGGACTCAGGGGACAAGAGGCAAAAACTCAGGCCTGTTCAGGGTAAGGAGTCTAAGAGAAAATTCTTAAATAGCTGTGGCCTCAGAGGTCTAGCAGAAGTGAGGTTAAAAATACTCCCCTGAGATTCATAAATGAAAACAGATTCCACATGAGTCTGTAGCATAAATTCACACAATTTTAAGCCAAAAATTGAATTTACATTGGTCCCAAACTAGTTATTACACACAAATACAACACAAAGGCAAATGGAAATTCTCTCTTATGCACCTACCTTCATCCTAGAGTGAACTTATACCTAAAGATGAGCTTCTAAGACATGTAAGATCATATTCCAGACTGTATAACCCACCCTCTACCCAAGAGATATCAAAAGGGAAAACAAATATAAAATTAGCAGGAATGGATTTATCAATATAAAATATTAAATAAATACTAATGCATTTTTAAATAAAATAAATACTAAAATGAGTAGAAAAATAACCAATCAGATTTCAAAAAGAACCAAAGAGAACTCACAGAAATAAAAAATAAATTAATAATTTAGCAGAGAGATTTAATAATTGACCAGGGACAGATAAAAAAAAATATATCAGGGATACATCAGTAAACTGATGAAAAGTGTAAAAGAAAACTTCTAAAAATCTGTAAGCCCCTAAAGTCCAATCTTTATAGTAAATGCAAAGTTAAAAACATAAATAAACAAAGGCCAGCTTTCACATGAGATGACAGTCTTAATTCACACAATTTGTATGCTCTAAAAAGTTCAAGCTAAGATTTGTATTTATGGAAACACAAACAGAAGAAGAGAAAATCTATCAAGGGATAGGCAATATGTGAAAAGAAAATTTCTGAGAATTATCTGATACAAATGAAAGACATCAATCCACATATTCAAAAAGCACCAAAATTGCCAAGTTAGAAAAATAAAATATTCACTGAAACTCACCACAATGAAACTACAGGATACCAAAGACAAGGGGAAAATTTTCATGTAAATTAAAAAATCCAATGATTTTCCAAAGAGTGAAGGATAGGCTAATAGTTGACTTAATCAAGGACAGTACTCAATGAAATTATATGTTCATTGTGATGGGAAAAATATCTGTGAACAATGAATTCTATGAATTCAGTGTTATAATTTTCATAATAGAAGTAAACAATTTATTGTGCAGTCAGAAAATATAGACCCCAAAATCCAATACCAAAATCATTTATTTTGGGATAGGAAATAATGAAGTTAAACAGTACCAAGGTCCTTATATTGTTGGAAGAAGGGCAAACATACTGCTTTAAATATTCATGTTAGAAAGTCTAGATACTAAAAAAATTATAGTGATTGGAAGCACACAGACCATGTTGCTGATCAAAGTGTAATTAAATTAGAAATTATTAATAAAAAGAATAACTAGAATAACCAAATGTTTAGGATTTTAAAAAGTTTATTTCCAAATAATCATGATTCAAGAAGGGAAACATAATAAAAATAATAATGTTCAAACCCAAATGATAGTAGGATATTATGTATCATTATAGCAGGGTACAATTAAAGCAGTATTTAGAAAGAAATTGTTATATGTCTATTTTAAGAAGTCAGATGATCAAATAAGATACAAAAATAATGTAAGAGTAAACCTTAAGAAAATAAGAAACATTATTATAAAAATAAAATACAGAAGTTAGTGAAAGAAAATATACATAAAACAGAATCAATCAATAAAGCCAACTTCTCACTTTTCAAAACAATAATAAAACTGTCAGTCATCTGGCACAAATAATCAAAAAAAAGATAAGCCACTTAAAGATAGGATAAGTGAAAAGAGCTATAAAGATGTCACAAAGATTATAAGTGGTTTTTAAATGAATAAAGTTTATAACAAAGTTTAAATGGGAAAATTCTTAGAAAAATGTAACTTAACAAAACTACCTAAAGATGAAATAGAATGCCTTAAGAATTCTATAAACCCATAAGGAAATTAAAATTTTAGTTAAACTCTTTCTATGCTGAAAACTCCATGTCGGGACAGTTTGGTCAGTGAGTCCTATGAAGTAGTTATAGACCAAATAATTAAAATCCTAAAAATTTATTCTAGGATACGGTAAGAAAAGTGGAACACTCCCCAACTTATTGTATGAGAGTAGAATATCTAGGATACAAACCTAGACAAGGGCAATATGAGAAAGAGAATCATAATAACAGATGCATACATCTAAATATACATGTACTTAAATCTAGGAATGTATGAAAAATCATGACTGAGTCAGGTTACCCTAGGAATTTATACTTGTCTTTACATTTGAAAACAAATTACTGCAATTCATTACATTAATAAAGTAAAGGTGAAAATCTATGATCATGTCTATTGGTTTAGAAAAGTTGCTTAATAATTTAAAAATTACACATTAAAAAAAAAAAACTCTCAGCATCCAAGAAATAAAAAGGAACTTCCTTGAATGGATAAAGGTAGTTCAGAAAGAACTAAAATAAACATCATTCTTAACAGTGAAATAATAAAAACTTCATCAGAAGCAAAACAATGTTACCCATTCCATCACTTCTCTTCATGATTGTACTAGTTGTCATGGCCAGTCAGGTAAAGCAAGAGAAAGAAATCACAGCATTTGCATTGAAAATTAAAAAAATAAAAATTTCATTAATAACAGATATATTACTGTCTATCTACAAAGTCTAAGAAAATCAATAGATACACGATTAGAATTGATTCAAAGGCAAGCTTAGCAAGTTTGCAAGATATAAAACAGCATACAAAAATCAATTACATTTCCATATCCCAGACATAAATTTACAATATATAATATTTTAAATGTTACTTAATGTTTTAGAAACATACTAAAGGAATGTTTAAAATGTTTAAAATTCTAAGGAATAAATCTAACAAAATTGTGTTAATATTTTATGGAGGTAACAATAAAATTTATCAAAAGTTTAAGAAAACATAGAATGTTCATAGATTAGACGATTTGATACCATAAAGATGTCAAATCTCCCAGATTTATCAATAAAATTCTAAACTATACCTGAATAAAAAATTGTAAGTAGAATCTGAAAAGCTGACTAAAAATGGAAGAAAAAAGGCTAAGAATTGCTAAGACTCTCTTGAATAACAGTTGGAATGTATCTCTTACCAGATATCAATAATTACTTTAAAATTACTGAAATGAAGATAATGTGATATTACCACAGAGACTAAAATATAGTCCAGTCAAACAAAATATCCAGAAAAAGACTCACACATTCAAGGAAACTTCATTTATGACAAAGATGACATTTTGGGTCAGTGGTAAAAATATGAAATTTACAATAAATAGTGCTAGGACAATTGGTTATCCATATGGAAAAAATAAAGTACACAAAACTTCACAAAAATCAATCCAGTGGTGTTAGAGAACTAAACATGAAAAGCACAACTATAAACATTCTATAATATAGGAGATTATTTCATATACTCAGTAATAAAAAAAAAAAACATTTTTCAACCCTTCACAAAAAAAGTGCAACCCATATACAGTAAGATTGAAAATGGAACTACATCCGAATTAAGCAGTTCTGTTAAACAAAAGACCCCACTCAGAGAAGAGAAATTGTTTAACATATATAACAATGGACTAGGCTCCAGAATTTCCAAAAAGTTTCTACTATTAAATAAGAATAGAAAATAGGCAAAAAAAAGAATTGAACAGATGCTTCACAAGAGAGAATATTCAAACAGATAATAAACAAATGAAAAGATGCTAAGCTGCATTATTTTTCAGGGAACTGAAAACTACAGTAAGAAAGTATTACTTACCCACTAGATTGGCAACAATTTTAAGTATTGAATACTAAGCATTGGCAAGTATGTGATGTAAATATATATAGACGTGTACACTGCTGCTTGTTGTACACACTGGTAAACTACTTTGGGAAACAGTTTGAGATTATCTAGAAAATTTGAATACATATATTTCTTTTGAGCTAGAAATTCCATCACTAGGTTTAAGCCTTAAGGAAACACTTATACATACAAACCAGGAGAACATTCATAACAGCACTTTATTATAATAGCGAATTCTCATTAAAAATATAATACATAAGGAAATCAGGGTGTGATTATACAATGGAATGCTGGAGAGCAATGGAAAGTCAATGAATTATGTTTATCTGAATCAATATCTAAACTTCTGAAGCCTAATATGGAGTGAAAGAAGCAAGTCACTGAACACACAGTATTATTCAACTTATGGAAAGTTTAAAACAACACGCAAAAGCAAGGAATACATGATTTAGCATTAGAAACATGTTTAAAAATATAAAGAAAAGCAAGGAAATGATAAATTCAAATTCATAGTGATTTTCTCTGGGTTACTTGGAAATAGAATAAACTAAGAAAAAAGAACACAGGAGATTTCAAAGAAATGAAAATACTGCATTTTGTAATTTTGTGATCCATATATAAGCATTCTTTGAATAATGATTATTTGTACATTACCTATATTTTATAAATATTTCTTGAAATCTACTCAATGTTTTATAAAACAATTACAAGTATATAAATTTAATAGTTTTATTAATTCTCACATATTCAATACAACTGACTCCTAAGGTAATATGCAAAAGCAGATAGAATAAGAAATTGGAAAAGATTCAGTAATACATTGATCTGTATCATGTCAAACACGAAAACAATTTAAACAAAATCTCTAGTGTTGGTTTCTAGAGCTGTCACTGGATTCTGCTTCCTTATGTGCACTTAGTAAATGATAAGCTAGGGCCCAAAGACTGCAAGAAGTCCACAAGGTGATTAAATGTTTATCACCAAATGTTAATACAACAAACATTTATTGAGTACTTAGCACATGGCAAGGCAATTTGTCTACTGCTGTGGAATTCACAAAAATACAGAAGATACTCAGATCTTCTCCACCTCTCATTTGAAATTTCCAAATCATCTCTCTCTCTCTCTCTCTCTCCAGCAAACCTACCCCACCTTCCTTGTGGTTCCTAGACCTCCCCATATTTCTATTGTACAGAGTCTCACAGAGTACCAAACTTAGGATAAAAATTTGAAATAGATTTTCTCTGATGATCATTCTTATCTTTGCAAGCATCCGATGGTCCCCATTACATTCAGGGCCCATAAACTTAAATGCCTATCCAGGCCAGGCAGTTCATTTAGATGAGTGAATCCTGCCAAGGGAAAGCAAAAAGCTGGGCAGTAGAAGTTCTATATGAAAAAGGCAGCATCCAAACTGTCCAAGTCAAATATTGCCTCATAGGAACTGAGGCTCAGTATTGTTCTTCCTAAAGAAAAACATGAAATCCGGATTTTTTTAATAGAAATCACCTAACTTTTAAATTCGTTTTCAAAACCATGAAAAACCTGTTGACCTACATAGTAAAGTACAAACTCCTTGACATAGCAAGCAGGGCTCTTCAAACTGTTTCCAAACTAACTTCCATATCTCATTCTACATTCTATGTTCTGCACTCATCTTCCTGAATACGCCATGTTCCTTGACAGTTTCAAGATGATAGCATATGTAGATTGCGGGCCAATCCCTGATCCAAGTCCACTCACCTCTAAGGACTGTACTCAAAACTACCTCCACTCAGAAGTCTTCCTTAATACCTACAGAACAAAGTCAGCCATGGTTTATTATATCTGTTTCCTTTTCTTTGTTCATATACATACAGGCTGTCCCTGACTTTCATATTTTCAGCTTCTCAACAGCCAACACTTTCATGCATTATACATCGACACTCCAAAGTGCCTTTTGTATGCCAAATCCAGACTTTCATACATCCACAGATCAACTAACATTTTGCACTAATGTGTGGTGGCACCGCCTGACAGCCAAGAGTTCTGTTTGGGCAGTCATGCCATCTTTGTCTGCAAGAGCAGGATTTATGTAATTATTTGAATTTTTTTTGCTCTTTGCCCTTATTAGTTTGCCAAAATGAGTGGAAAATGAACATTGAAAATGCTGATAATGGTGATAAAAATCATAGGTCTCATAAGCTTAATACAGTTGAAACAAAAAAATCATTACATATTCCCATTATGGTACATCTTTAACCCCAATCAGGCTCTTATTAGAGCTAAGCCCAGTCAACTATACTCCAATTATGAAGAAAAAATATAAGATTAAGAACACCATATAAAATGCTAGAAATAAACTGTTGAAGATTGTGTGTAAATGGCAAGGTATAATTAGAGATTATATCATATTTTTTAGATCTCAGGGGGAAAAGGGAACTGTATAAAATGTAAGTCTTTTTTTTTTTTTTACTTTATGACTCTATTATGTGTTTAAGGAATGTATTATGTATGAATCCATGGATATTTAATGCTGTTTCACTGGGAATCACAGTGTTTCCCCCACACACACTATATCCTTAACCTTTGGGTGCCCTCCATCCACTTGCTCCCCCTTTGTCCACTCACACACCAACCTGGAGTGCTCAAGAGTCTAGCCTTGCTCATCCTCCACTTGATAGTCACTGATTCCAAGATGGAGGCTGCTGTACAACTTCTGCCACCAACAGAGATAGGATGACTGATTTAGAGTAAAGACAGAATTAACCTTGTGGAGCAGAGGTATAAGACCTCAAGTATCAGGGAATAGGAGAGAGAGAGTTCTAACAATTTCTGACTATGTCAGGTACTGCATGTATATCACTCTATTTATCCTCATAAAAACTTGTCAAGGGCCATTGAACAGATGAGGATAGTGAACTCAGAGTTTAAAAGTAACTTACTCAAGGTAATACAAACATATAAGCAATCAAGCTACAATTTAAAACCAATTGTGTCTGAATCCAAAGGGTACCCTCTTTCAAAAACACAATGCCTTCAGTGTACTCAGTACTACAAATACCAGCCAAGGCTATGATCAAATGTTGTATGTTCTTCTGGTCCATCCTTTAAACTTGTCCCTCAGTCTGTGACGTTCTTTTTCAGAAAGTTCTGATGCAGCCATTTATTGAATGGTTGGTTTGAATAGCTACTACAAAGAAACATCTTACTCCTCATCCAATGAGTGGTGACTTCTTAAAAATATTAAATGTTTATACCGATCACTTAGAGCCAAAGTTTTCTGAAATGAACTACTTTTGTTCTTTTCAGGAATAAACTTTCTCTGTGTGCATCTTCTCACAGTCCTATTCAAAGAGAATCTGAAATTTCATGATATGCACAAAAGTGATAAATTGTGTATGCAATAAGGTGAAATTAAGCCAAAATTTCCTGTTCATAGTGATATACCATGTGATGCCAGGGGATCACAGCAATGCCAAATATATTTTCAATCTATAAATTCCTGCTTAAATACATAAATGAATAATAGAGAACTATTCTTGTGGATGTCTTACTCCCTTGCCTCAATTTCTCACTACCCTTTGTATGCTTAAGTAAGTCACTGCAATTAGTTTCTACAAATCTAATAAATCTGGGGGTCAAAGTTTTCTAGTATCTACCTGCCCAAGCTCATTAGTTTGTTTCCCTGGGTCCGTCTACAGAATTTAATACATGCATGGGCGCTCCTCTATTTCTGTTTGTATTT
This sequence comes from Camelus bactrianus, assembly GCF_048773025.1. Lineage (NCBI taxonomy): Eukaryota > Metazoa > Chordata > Mammalia > Artiodactyla > Camelidae > Camelus > Camelus bactrianus. Next base: position 62,096,893 of record NC_133541.1, read on the forward strand.
TGGCTCTTCTGAAATGGACAACTACCAGAGGTTTTGAAGACTCTGCTCTCTGGATGCAATTACTTACCTGCTTCTATATCTACTTCTATCAGCTGGATGCCCATTAAAGACATTACTGGTTGCCCTCTCAGATACACAGGATCCTTATTACCTGCTGCTGTTAGTGCTGCTGATGATAGCACCTATCTTGAACACCCTCAGGCAGATAATCTTACAAGGTTTTAGAATCACCTAACTGGAGGTACCTGAGAGAAACACCCCATCTCGGGTGACTCTGAGCTAGTGAGTAACTAATGTGGATACAGAAGTCCTACTTCCTCAGTGTGGGACAGACTTTGATGCAATTTGCGCTCCAGTGCTTCCCTGCGGGGTTAAGCTAAAGTTGAAAACATGTCTTTGCTTTTTTCACTTTCCCTGTCCTCCTCTCTCAGTCATGTAGCAATTTCTCCTGAACACATACTCTCTTTCCTAGTTTTAGGCACTGCCTTAGGTAATGCTCTACTTCTAGAGAAACTGACTTAAGAAAATGCCTAAAAATCAAAACAAAGAGTGTGTGGCTTTTTATTTCTGGAATCAATGGCCATAATTTAGTTTACTGGTTGCCTGATTCCAAAATTCTGGATTGTAGGATTTTCTTCCTAAAATCTGTTACTTGTCTGCTGCATCAAACTGGAACTGAAAATGGACACTGAAATTCCGCCTGATAATTTCAAAATCATTGCCTTTCCACCTCTTCACATCTTAGCCAATCTTCTGGGTGTACCTGCTTCTTTCCTCAGATAAAAGGGAAACTGGTGGCATTGTTACGTAGAGATTCAGGGCCTCAAGATTGGTGGACCTATGGGTGTGGATCTATGGATACCTGAAGAGAGAGCTGCTTTGATAGGAAAAAGGCTCAGGACAAAAGAGACAATCTGCATAGGTCTACTTCAAAAAGGCAGAAATAAATTCTAAAGCAAAGAGTTTACAATAGGATCAACAGATAGACCATGGAGGTTTGAGAGGTCACCAAAGCTGAGTCTGGCGTCTTGTTAGGGAGCACTGACACACGAAATATACACCCAAGGCCTTGAGATAAGCAGTGACCTTTTACAACTGAGTTATTTTTCACATACCTGGAGACTGAAACTCTCCCCTTTCTTAGAGATCAATTTACTTGATCTCTTCTCACTCTCAGAAGGAATTTTTGGAAACAAAGTCCTCTTTAACCATTCTGCTACCACAAGCCTTTAAACTTATGATTAGTGCACCCAGCGTAAGATTCTCAATGCCTATTCTCCCTGAATATCTGCCCTCCCTGCTGTGAATACAGCCATACAGAAACTGGGTTTCCTGCAGTCTTGTGGGTCCTACACTTTTCCAAACCACTCTATTCTGTTGCTACACAAGAAATTAGATGGTATTTTGTAACATTAATTTTAATTAACTAACTTGACCATTCAAGTTATTTTGTACTATTTCCAATTGTCTATCTGCTTCCATCTTCTGACTGGATTAAAGACTACTAGAAGAGTCGTATTAATATCCCTGTCATATCCTAGTGTTTTTGTCAGAGTAGATCTTCTATAAATGTTTAGGATGAATAAATAGCATGCTATTTATTTAATGAGAAATGATTGTACACCTACTATGTGCTAGGACCTTTTCTACCCATTAGTATAAGTGTATCATATTGAATGATACCAACATGATGTCTCTTCATGGAATTTTACATTTGATTAAACAAAATAAACAAGCAGATAGTAGTTACATTTTATAAGGGTAATAAAAGAAGGAGGTGTGATGGGGGAAAAATAAAAGCTAGTGTGGAAGAGAGGTTCCGTCAATTACAGTGCTTAGAGGAAATTTTCTGAAAAAATAGTACTTTGGCTGAGAAATGAGGGACAAGGGAGAGGAAGGGTATACCGGGAGGCAGCAACAGGAAGTATAAAGTTCCTGAGGTCAAAAACAGAAATAAACATGTTAGAGAGACAGACAGTCAATGAGGGTGGAAGGCAGTGTAAGGAAGATGACTTCTACCAAATGCAGCCGGAAAGGAAGGTGCAGCAGGTCAGACTGAATCACTAAGCATCTGAGGGTTCAGCCAGATGTGTCAGCTGCACAATTTGAAGGCCTGTTACAAAACGAAAATTTGGAGCCCTCGTTTTAAAAAATAGGGGTGGGGAATGCAGTTTCAAGTACTAAATTATAACTCATTTTGTCCTTCCCTTCAATCTCTTTCAACTTGTAGTGGTATTTTTATTTACTATGTAATGTCTTACGCCCTCTGGCATGAGGACACTTGCTAGGAAAACACATCAGGATGCTCAGCACCACGGGCCTTTAACCCACATGGTGGGGTATCAGCACCCAACTCTTCACCTTCCCACTCCCCTGACCCCCCTCAGAGACTGAGATGATATAAATACTCTGACTCAGAATAACTGTCAATATTATCATTCTTAACAGAAAAACTAGGTTGTAGAGAAGTTAATGCCTTGACTAGTCAAACACAAAATGAAAGTATTTGAAACATAATTATCAAGGCACAGTAAGCCTAAAATGATCACGTAGTGTATCCTCCTGCTTACAGAAAATACTTCACAAATCCTAGATTTAAAGATAGTCAAGAGATAATTGATGAACCTCTTCCCATTCTGTTTTCTTTTCCCTTTTACTAAATTCCTACTTAAACTCCAAGAATTCTGTTTAAGCCAACATCTTCTCATTCAACCCACCATGTGCTAGGCGCATACCTGAATACATTAACTCCAAAAGCGAAATGCAAACCATGCTATAGCTAAAAATTTAGCTTTTTATATGCTACAGTGTTTTTACGATGAGAGTTTCATATTCTCCAGGAAACTGAACTTTTAAATTTAGCATGTTTTAATGTCCCAAGTATTGCTCCATCTTATTTAACACTTCAACCCCTAAAACAGAGGTATTTTTATTCATCATTTATAAACGAAGCAACCAAAGAGCAGAGCTCTTAGGTAATTGAGGAAGCTACACAGTAGGAGACTGAGTTTTCAACTCAGGGTTGTCTCACTGTAAAGACTTTGAGTTTTTCCTATAAATCACCCCCTCTCCCTTCTTCCCCTGCTTCAATGAATTACCACACCTCTTACATCCTTGTCTTCAGAAGTACTCAACAATTCAACAATTCCAAACTATACACTTTTAAAAAGCCTATCTTGTTTGTATTTAGATTTAGAAGAGCTGTACTTCAAATTTTTTTTTAAAAACCTACAAGAAATTTTGAATGCACTTGCATATAGTATTGGCTATAAATTTTAAATGTAAATGCCTCATTGAAATTGTCAAAATTAAGCATGGAATTAGGTTATTCAAAGAGACAAGTTTGTGACAATATTATTTACTACCCTATTTGCAAGGATCACATCTTCCAAACACTCTTAAGAGTTGTACGTATGTGTTTAAAGAGAGGTCTATAGATCAAGGCAGTGATTTTCTGAGATTTTCTAAAGTCTCAAAGCATTTCCTTGGCTCTGTTGATTAACCCAGTAAGATATTAATTATAAACACATCTGCCATTCTTACTTTTTGTTCTTTTTCTTTAAATAGGAATGGAGTAATTCAGACCTGTGTGATTAGGTGAAGCTAGCAATGCATGATGAGCTAGATTTAGGTACATTTAGGAAGCATCAGATAAGATGAAACAGTTTACTAGAAAACATAACTTGTATTGGAGATTAAATGTTTAAAGTAGAAGAGAGTTGTTTTTTAAAAAGCTTAACCTAAAATGAAACAGCAGATGAGGTGGGTGAATGTGAAAAAAAAATGATAGCTTCATTGTTTGTCAAGAACAACAGTATTTATAGTTCTTCTACTTTGTGACTCATCACTGTGCTATAAAATATTTGGGGTATTACTCATAACTACAAAAAAGACATACAATAGAATAGTTTGATGTTAGGGCAAAGGAAAAGGTGAACAATCTGGCATTCTACTTGTGAAATTCTCATTTATTTAAAAATGGACAATTTCTGTAAATTTTAGTTGCTTTTCTTTGTAAAAATAAATACATCATTTAAAACAACTGATAATCCATGTCCCTCAAATCTAAAACCATCAAAACAGGCAAAATGGAAATAAGGCACAGGCAGTGCAAGAAATGTAACAGATTGTAATTAATCTCCCCTTTTATTTATTGAGCTACGTCAGTTTGTGACTATTATGAAGATGTGCCTTGAGAATTACAGAAATTACTCCAAGGGCATTTCCTTCAAGCATTCCTTCTCTCTACAGGTAAGATGAGCACCAGGAGGAAAAAGACACCACTAATAGCAGCAGCAAATGGAGGGAGTATTAATGATGGATGAAAAGGGCGAGATGACATAAATCCTCTAACTCAAAAGGCACATTTTTACAGATAAAATTAGTAACTTTAAGGAATAAATTATTAATAGAGAATAGTTCATTTTATGGCTCTTTTCTGGTGTTTTTCATTAAGCAGTACACTAAAATGAAGTTAACCTTCCAGAACAATATTAGTTCTTTTAAAGAAAATGCTGATTATCAGTTGCTCTAAACCATTTCAAGAAAAGAAATAAAAATATATCAGAAATGCTACTAACTTCCCAGGAATACATTATTATATTATCTCTTATGAAAACTATAGAAATTTTTGCTGCATTATTTACTTTCACCCTGAAAGAGGTGAGTGGTTCTGTCAATGTATCTAAAAACTGCTGAAAAATTCTGGAGTAACTGAGGGTAGGAGATCCTGGAATACATCTGTGTGGTGGGAGGTGGGGTTCTCAACCTTGACACTCCTGACATCTTGGGTCAGATAATCCTTGGTTGCGTGGGGCTGCCCTGTGTACTGTACAATGTTTAGCAGCATTCCTTGCCTCTACTCACTAAACACCAGTAGCACTCGCATTATCTATCCCCCTAGTCATAAAAATAAATAATGCAACCAGACCCTGATAATCTCCCCTAGAAGGCACTGAGAACCATGAATGTAGATAATTCCAAGCCACTGTCTCTTCTAAAACTTGTGCCAGGACATATGCATAGCCTCTAATTTATGACAAGGCAAACATTTTGAGTTAATAAAGTGGTTCACTACAAAGATCAAATTAAGGATGTGGCCTTTTAATTCATGACTAATAGCCTCAAAGTTCCCACTATAAAGTTGAGAGAGGAAAAGGTATTAGAAACAAAGACATATACCAGATTACCAGGCACTGTCTAAAAAGAAGAATTTGGGATGGGTTTCTGGAACATGAAACTTACTGGAAACAATAGATATGAAATCTATTAAGTTTGTAAAGCTACCGTATTGCCAAAGAAATTACATGACTGGTTGAAAAACCATCTGTCTGCTCAAGACTTAAAACAGCTCTTTGCCTTCCATCCTTCCAAGAGCAAGATATGAGCTGAGAATAAGGTGCTAAAGTTAAAGTTAAAAAAGGTACATTCCTCAGAATCCACTTTGCACGTGACCACTGAGAAAAAAAGACAAAGGAAAGAGGAGAATCATGACCTAATTAAGGAAGTTCCCACCCCTTCCCTGACCAACTCTCTACCCACTCAAGGTAGAGGGGCTTCACTAAACCTGTAAGGAGGGACTTTGTACATGGCATGAACCAAGGGCTGTGGATTATTTCCAATCCTTCCCCTCTCCTAACTAGAGTATTCCATTGTTGAATCTGGGGGAGAGGACAGATACGATTTATCTTTAAGTTTGTGGGACTCTAGAAAAAGAAGAAATCTGAAAGAGGTGAGTGGTTCTTCACTAGAAGAAAGTGAAGACAGAATTAGACCTAATTCAGAGGCTATCATGAACCCAGAGTTCCTGGACATTGAGTTGGATTCAATGATTGAACACATTTTAGATTGTCTCCCTGGGGAGGAGCTGAGTTTGTTCTATGAGTGGGATAAAAGGACCAAGGACCTATTTTATGACTGGAAGGTTGAATTGTGGCAGAAACACTTACTTATCAAATACCCATAAGGCCCTCTACATTTCTCAGCCTCCCTTACAGTTAGATTAAACCTATACTATTAGTTCCAGCCTCCGAAGGGCTATAAGCAGAAGTGACATGAATCACTTGCAGGCTGAGGCAGTTTAGAGCACACTGCCTCCTCTAAATCTCTCTTCTCCCCTTTGATGACCCTTTTGGAAGCCATGTGTTGGTATGGTGCAGGCACAAAATGAAGTGAACCTGGATCTCTAAGTCACTGTTCGGGAAAAAAGTTCTGCTGCCCTTCACCAAAATTTGTTGTGTTAAGCCACTGAGAATATAGGGTCTATTTGTTACTGCAGCATAGATTAGCCTATCGTTTCTAACACAGTTCCCTAGCCAAGAGATCCACCATCATCACAACCACTGACAGAGGTAGAAAATATGCCACTGCTACAGGGCTTAGCTATAAAAAGAGCTGACTGCTGGTGAGGATGTTTTTAGGGTTTCATTTAGAAATCATTAGACAGTATATTGCAAAGATATGAAAGAGAAACAGATCCTGCAGTAAAGATTTCAGTAGACTCTCACACTTGTTCCCCTTTATGAAAAGTGACACAGCATATATGTTCCCTCTTGATAATATATGCATCAGTAGCTAAAATGTGCATTCAGTCTTTCATACAGTAATTAGAATCCATACGCTCCTCCCACCTCTGACCATGCCATCACATTTTATGCAATCAAAGAAATCCTTTCCCCAACCAGCAGCCTTAATGATACCACCCCTTCTGCACTTTAATCAGCACTTCTCTTTTAAGGGGCTATTTTAGGTCTTATGTTGAGTTTAAACTTTCATGCCAAGTTAACTTTATACTTCCGCATCTTCCAAATCCCTTGTCCTTACACTACTAATTCTAAACACCCACAAAATGTGTTATTTAGTTTAAGTAATAAAAAAAAAAACCTCCAATAATAATAAACAGCAAAAGAATGCTTAACTATAATTTAGTTGCAAATATATTTTAATACATGTATACATCATATATCTATATATATATATATATTTCCCACAAAAATTATTTTATTATTTTTCTGACTTTGTCTTTGTTCAGAAAAAAATTGCACAGTAGAAGCCTCAGCTGTTTTCACGATAACTACCCATGGCCACCTCACTGTCCTTTCAAATTTAACATGTTCAATACCTCTCCCAATAAAAATCTATTCTTTCTCCTAATATTTCTACTTATCTGAACCAGCAATCTTTCTCCCATTCACACTGTTCAAAATTCAGATTACTCCTCCTTCCACCCCACAAGCCATAAGGTGCCAAGTACTAATATCAGTGACCCTCTGATCCTTTCTCTCCATTCTCATTGCCTCTATTTTCAGTTAATCCTTCACCACCTTTACTTATTTGTTTGTTTGTTTTGACCCTCATAAGAGTTGCTGAACTAATCTCCCTGCATATGGTTTCCTCTTACACAATACAGTCTTCACATTTTTACTAGATTAATTTTTTTTTAAATCAAGACACCAATTATGCCATTCTCTTACTTAAAATCTATCAGATTTCCCCATTTCCTACTGTTCCATATCTTCATCTGTCACTTGAAGTCTTCCTTACCATAAACCTATCCTGTCTTTCTAACTTTGTACACCATTTCTCTCCAAACTGTATCCTACATTTCAGAAAATTCCTCATCCTTCCTTGTGTTCTTCCAAACCAGAACTTTTGTCAATACCATTCCCTTTGGCCAAAATATTCTCCCCATCTTCCCACTGATAGTTTATCCACCTTTCAAGAGTTCGTCCCATCAGTTACATCTTCAGCAAAACTTTTCCTAACCCCACCATTTGGTATTAGAGCCTCTTTCACAGCACTGATCAACTTTTGTTTTGTTTTGTTTTGTTATGGCACTAGTTAAAATCATTTTTGTTATGCCTTTGCATTATATGAGTTGCTACTGATTGATGTTCTTTGATGGAAAAGTCTAATATATAAATTAGATGGAATGAACTGGTATATGGAAATAGCATAATCACTACACTGTACTAAATAATCTTTTTGCTTCAACTCTCTTCATTTCTTTCTTCTCCACTTTTACCATAGGTATTTGGAAATATTCCTCATTTTAGGAACACTATAATTCACATGAGTTTGGAGGCCTATCACCTTCGCTATTCTTATACTGACAGCATTACATAAGATACTATCTTAAGCAAGTTTTACTTCTGAGTCCTGGCTTTTTGGACCCTGAATATCAGTGCTCCAGTACTTCCCCACTATTGATTGCTCAGTTCCTCTGGCATTATAACAGCATATTGCATCAACTCAATTCATCCCAATCAAGAGCTCCACAGAAAATGTATCTTCATGAATGTTTTATTACATTGATCAAAGCAAAATTCCAGAGAGACTCAAATTCCCATCTTGGTTTCTACACCAACCTTTATAAACATAGCTACATATAACCCATGTCAAAAGAGCTATAAAACAAACTCTCAAGGTGGATCATTCTTTCTGTGTTTTTTTTCAAGACAAATTCACACCTACCTCTGCCCACAAGCAGGTCAGATTATAGAACACTGATTTTAAGAAAATAACTGTGTCTAACTAAGCTGGAGTGTGGATATACCAGTGACTCTCTCTTTTAAGTATGCCTTGACCTACATTCCAAAAATCTCCTATGAATGGGAACTGTTCCATTTTACACATGAAAGTGGCTGTTCGAGTCCATGGTTTTGAATATTCTGTACCTCCTCTCCTCTTCAGTGATATATCTACCAAACTGTTTTTTAAAAATCAGTTGAATAAAGGGAAATATGTATGTCTATATTCATAAACATATGATAATGAAATGCTTGACAAACACTTAATTCAAGGAAAGCCCAATGAAAGAAAGTGTATGAGAAGAGTCTCTTTACTCTCCTATCCCTTTCTTGGGTGACCAACTGTCCTAGTTTTCCCTGAACTGAGGGGGTTCCCAGGACAGGAGACTTTCAGTGCTAAACCAAGAAAGCCCCCACAAACTAGAGCTAGCTCTTTACCCCACCCATCACAGATATTAATATAACCTCAGTTATTTGCAAATTCCAAAAAAAGGTCCTTATTCCAGAATTCATTTTGCTTTTCATTTCCATAAATTATGGAGGACAGATATGATCTGTTCTTAAGAATTCCATTCATATTCAATCTTAGCAGGTCTGAATCTGCTTTCCCAAAGTGTTTGAGTTTCTGGGTCTCAAGCCATAAGACAATCAGGGAAGTTGTCTTAAGGAACCAAGCGCTCTCTGGTGACTCAACTGTATTAGCTGAGATTCTCTGCTTCCCTATCTTGCATTTTCTGTCCCAACTCAATCATGAAATGAGAGAAAAATTGTCATGGGGCAAGAAACTTTTCAAACCTCAGAATGATTCTTCTCTTAGCTGAACCATTCCATTTATATATCTTGGCAGTAGTCATTAGCAGTAAGAAATCTAAAGAGACAACAAAAGAAAAATGTATAAGTCTTTTTCAAGAGCTTCTGAAGTGTTGAAAGTGTTTCTATTTAAAAGCTTCTGACAATGATTGGCAGGATCTAAGAAAATCTGGAAAGATGAGCCCCACCCTCTTAGAATTATTGTCAGGAGAACAGTAATTGGTGAACTCCTATTCCATTCTTACCACAACTGAAGGATTGCAATCTAATTGCTACTTGGTGGTCCCTCTTAAATGCCACAAGAAGGTGAACAAAGCACGGGATCAATACTGAACACCCTGCAAAGGCTACTAAACCTCAAAGAAGGGGAGAAGTTCTAATGTTCTGAACTAAACTGACACAATAAAATTAAGGGGAAACTTGTATTGATTGAGTGATTACTAACAGGCCCATTAGGCCAGTGTCTGCCCAAGAATCTGACATTTAAAATCAAAAATAGGACAGGCCTAATTTTAAATTTTGCAATTAGGGAATTTAATTTAAGTGAGAGGAAGAACAGAGGTATATATATCAACCCTATTTAATGCAGACAGAAAAACAGGCAGAAATGGAGATTACAGAGTCAGTTTAGAACAGACATAATGAAGGCCATTTACATTTGATGTAATAGATGTTTAGAATACTGATGACCCACATGGTAAATTCTGAGGTTACTGACAGTTGGAGTATTTAAATACCAACTTTTGAGCTGTCTTTGTTTTAATAAGTATCTACTCAATGATAAATATAAATAATCATGAAGGAGTTAAACCAAAATTTTACCAATCAGGTAATTGAACGTCAGGCCCTAAACCAATTAGGATGTGATCTAATCAACAGTGCCTCAGTAATGGGTGCTCTGATTCCCCTAATGAACTACTTTGAAGGTTAATTCTAAGTACAGAAAGTCGACGGTCATCATTATTAGTGCAGGGAGAGGGAAGCAAAAACTGGGCTTTGACATTTATCATCAACAGTGGAATACAAATGCACGAATCCTTTTCCTTTATCGATCTTTATGTAGTAATCATGAAAGATACCTTTAGAAGTCATTTGGCTTGTCAACCAGGCAATAGTGCATTTAATCCAAACTAAAAAAGAAATTACTTGGAAAAGAAAGACTCCAAGAAGAGGAATAGCAGACATATGCTCAAACTGTGAGATTTCAAATGGTATGTCATAAGATACATCTAATCACACATATAGAAGGGATCCATTTCTTTGTGGAAAAGAAAAATCAAAGATATTTAAGCACCAGATTAGTGCATAGAGATACTACAAATGTTTTACAAAGCCAGGTAAAGAAATGGAGTCTAAATTAACTTACAGTCAGATTTTTCTATTCAAACAAAAATCCACCAGGAAAGACTGATGTCTGTTAGATCTTGCCATTTTGTTAACAGGGGGTCACAAGTCCTAGCAATTACCTGATTTTGAATAACATTCAAGAACAGATTGGTAATCTTGGACCTAACGCCTAAGTGAGAACAATAAAAACAGTCTTCAGCTGCCATCATATAACTTCTTCATTATCACACAGCAGATGATATTTATTTTTCTGTTTCATTTTTTGCTTTCTAACCTGAACCACAGGCCAGATTCTCCTCCTCTGTAACTCTGCAGGGATTCTTTGGTTGGTACCTTTTGTGTGATTCTGCTTGGCATTCTACATATGGCTCATTCTCCTGGGTTTCAATATATTTCTTGACTTTTACCTGCAGACCTTAATGGAGTTCAGCATTGGAATAAGGGGTAGTTTTATCAGCAGGAAACATCTAGAGATATTATGGGTGTGAAGCAATAATAACTAAGTTTAAATTTCATAAGTTGAGGGGGGAGGAGAATTTTCTTTGAAGAATGAATTTTATCATTTTGCAATTCAAATGACAATGTATTGCTACAGTATAGCAATTGCTCCCTAGATTAAAATAGTCTAGTTACAGTAATTTTTGACATCATTTCAAAAATGGTGTAGCGAAGATGAATGACCAAATTCTAATCTTTGCAGCCTGAGATTTCTCAAAAACAAAGTTGGATCTCTATATTGCCCAAATTACAATAACCCAGGCCTCTTGTCTAAGAAATATAATTCCTGAAACAAGGATAAAATTAAATTCCTCCAATATTTGTTTAAAAATGTGGTTTTGGGATTTCGTTTTGTTTTGTTTTTAATGTTCCAGGTGTTTCACATAATGTCTGCATGAGGTGGTCATGCACTCGGGAAGTGCCAGACAACCTTGACATAACCTTCAAGAGACAATCACTTACTCTGAACATTTGTAATATTTCCAACCATTACTTTTTTCAGCTCCCTTTGATGATTCATGCTAAGGGTAGAAAACCGGAAGGGATATTTTCCTTCAGAGCCACAAAAATAACCAAAATGTACTTTTCTTTCAGCCATATATTTCAACATGCATAAGTTCTCTGGCTGATATTTCTTGCCATTTGGTCCAACTATACTTCCTGAAGACACTGTATGAAAAGAACTAGTCTAATTTAAGAAGGAATCTGTCCCTGGTAAAACAATACATACAAAAAGGAAAAAAGAAATCATCCAATTTAGCCAACTTCCTTAAAGCCTTGATCTTAGAATCTGGTTTTAAAATAGCAAACTTAAACAAAAGTTACTATCTGAGTCATTTTGTTCTCAGTACATTTAGGATTGTTTTATAAAAAAATATTGTCTATTTACATTAATTTTAAGGTCAAAGAAACTTATGTAACCTAAATAGATCTCTTCTACATGCATAGCCTTAAGAATACATAATTATCTTTGTCATCAAAATTTTCATTAAGTTCATTTTCAACAAGATTTAGCATAATTTTTTCAAAGATTAAGATGTATGTGGCCTCCCCAAAGTGTAAAAAGTTAAAATATTCTGAAAATAACTTAATTTACAACATATGTGTTCCTTGTGCACGGGTAGGTAGGAAACTCTACGTAACAAATCTGCTGTTCTCTACTGTAATTTAAATCACCTCTTTTGGAGAGTATTTGAATTTTAAGAATAGACTAAAATTCATATACACTCAAAGGAGGTAAAGTACATATTTACAGACTTCACTACTGTGTTCAGATGGCAGTAACTACTGGGACAAACATTCTGAGCCATGGAATCTGCTCAACTGAGAATGGTATCATGATCAGAACTAAGAATTACAACACAAAACATGCTGAAATTATCATAAATTATTAACATTTCTGACTCTGATTCAATAAGCCTATTATTTTACTGGAAATGGAGATAAAATGAGGAGAAAAGCATAACAAAAGTATTTAAAGAGGTAAATGTCATTTACTTTCAATATTTGTAATAGTATTATTGGCTAGGTATTTGTTATATATGGGAAAATACAGCAATTAATTTTAGATCAGTAGTTCTTAAAGTTTGGTTTCTGGACCAGCAATTGCAACATCTCCTAGAAACCTGCTGGAAATGCAAATTCTCAGGTCCCCACCTCAGATCTATCAAATCAGAGAAACTCTGGGAATGCGCCCAGCAAACTAGACTTCCAGGTGATTCTGATGCATACTCAAGCTGAGAAACAGTGTTCTAGATAACCATTTTTAGGATGTACTGAACTGAAATATAGACAGAGCCACAAAATATTTGCATATGCAATAAGTAAAAAACAAATTTATATAGTGCTTTGCAAATTATAAAGTACTTTCAAATGCATTAATCTCATTTGATTTCTCAATGTTATTGTTTGATGAACTATGGAAGAACTCGTACTTCTATTTTACAGGACTAAATTGAGTATGAAAGAGGTTAAGTAAAATCCTCAGTCTCAGAAAGCTAGTTAATAGATTGGAACCCAGATCTTCAGGCAGTAAAACATGTATGCTGCTACTAAGTAAAGAAAGAGTTGATTAGAATTAGCAGAGATTCAGAGATTATTTGTTTAACAACATTCACTGGCATCCAAACTATGTTGTAAGCTCTTTAAAATTTTTTTATTAAGTAGCATCCACAAATGCAAAAGTCTTACAAAGATACACTGTACACATCCATTCTAAAAAGATATTCAAAGTAAGCTCTATCTCTGACCAAAGTCAAATTAAATAAATTCTCAAACTACTGAAGTCCTAGTTAATGTTTTTACCAATAAATTAGAATAATCATTCATTTTTGTTCCTGTTGGGGGGAAAAAAAACTTAAGGGCTCCATACAGCCTCTGAGAATTCTGTTTTCATAAAGGTGCAAAGAAGAAATAAGGTGTAAATACGTGGGAATTCAGCCAATTATTTCTGAGTATTAATTCTCCAATTCTATAATTTTTGTTTTCTAAGTGGAAAATAGATTCTAGATATTCTTCACAAAGTGTTTTTCTAAAGTGAGAAGGATCTGCTTCTTATCATCAACTGAGTGTATCTCTTCCAAAACTTTAATAATCATAGTCATTTATTCTAAAATGATTTATATCATGACCCAATCTCTTTTTATGGACTCTTCACAATTTTGAAAGAAGAATTTAAGGATGTTAACAAACTTGACACATTTTCAATTCAGATTAACACTACTCAAGACATAGGCACAAATCGTGTTTGTTTTGTAAAACTAATACATCACAGAATCTGTGAGAATGTCTGATATCTATAGAAAGATCAAAGCAAAATGCTGGGGAAACATATTTCTGACTATTGCAGATGTTCTCAGATCCAATAGCATCTCTAGAAAAAAATGTGTGTGAGAAGTTTCTTTGAATGACACAAGAGCATACTTTAAAACTCTAGCCCACAATGTCTCATACTGGGATCTCAGAGTACATTCTGGAGAATTAGAAGGTCCATAAGAAAATTTTTTGTGTATTATTTGTAATTTTGATGACAAACTTCAAAAATCTCACCAAATCTCTTTGAAGTGATTATTCACAACTAAATGAAGACAATGTTTTCAAAGAATGAACATGTATTTCTTAAGTCATTCCTTCTCAAACTAGGGTTCAGGGATGCACCTCCAAATAAGTTACAAGAATATTTTTTTTCTTTTAAAAAGGGTCTGTTCCTCATCCACATTTGAGAAACAACAATCCTAGCAACTTATTCACTGCCTTAAATCGGTTCAACCCGAAAAAAAGAAACAAACTCTCCACTAGGAAGCTTAAATAAATGGAAACATTATCTTGAAAGCACAGAGAACACAGTGACAGTGGCTCAGTCTAGCTGTATTTTCATGCAGTGTCAGTAGAGCCATTTTGACCAACCTCGAGTGATGTACCAGTGCAACAAGATAGGAGCATCCACCCCAACCACGGAAGAATATTTTATCTCTAAAAATGTTTAAATTTGGTTGTAATATAAGTCAGACTGGTTTTACTTGGTTTTATTACTGTTTTTAAATCCTTTATAGACATGTCTCCTCTTATTAGTTGTGCCTGGGCTGAACTGCACCCACTGACCAGCCATGGTACATCACTTCTGATTTTACAACATATGCAATGCAATGACTCAAACCAGCAATTCAACAGATAAAAACCCTCAGCGGTAAAGTAAGTTCACCATCTGAAGATAATCTTTAAAATAATCCAATAGTGTAAACATTTAAAAACTCCATGGATGAGGAATATGGCTGGGGGTTAGGGAGAACATATGTTAAAACAAAGAAAATATAAAAGAAATTCAGTATTCTCTGTAATTGTCTACAATTTACCACTACTTCTTAATTTTGCCCTATTCTCAGTGATTTCATTTGTAACTGAAAACCCTTGTCAGGTTTGGTTTTTTTTAAGTAGAAAATCAGGCCTTCTCTGAATATCAAAATCTAGTCAGTCAGCCAGATTTCTCAGTATCTGAGAAGAGTTACAACGATATAAAGGAAGGAACTCCAATGCTGAATTACAACTAGACGTATCAGTGTGGATAGATGGATGGATAGATAGATAAAGAAAGAGATATAGCTTTGTTTACATGTGTGAGTATATGTTAATATGTGTGATGTGTCTTCTGAAACAATCTAGAAGCAGTAAGTCAGTAGTGAAGGCCACATCTAGCATCCACACTTTGGTTTCCAAATATTCTATACTAATAGGAAACAGAGCTTCTTGGGAAATTGACTGATACCATGGTTGGGGCTGGGAAAATATAAAAAATGTTCTTAGAATATCTTTGAATCCAGAAAGAAAGAAATTAAATGTCTCTGCCTCTCAAATAAGGACATACCAAAATATACCACAAAAAATCAGTTTGAACAAGTTCCTACTGGCTAAACTGGGACAAATTGTACATTGAAATAATGTTATTTACAGTTTAGAATTCAATGAATTAAATGAATAAGAATCCATGAGGCCATTCTAATATAAATAAGTAAATAAATAACTAAAAGGGGGGGGGGGGAGGAAATCGTATCTTTACAGAAAAATGCCAGCTAATGAGTGTAGGAAAAAATAAGGAATTAGTAATTCACTATGTGGAAATATTCATTCTAATATTTGATTCAGGCACAAATCATCAATGGATACGAAAGTTAGAGAGTGAATATTTGATGAGACAGGATATTTACAAAGTCTCAAAGTATCTCTCCACAAGATACTTGCTAATTATGAAGGGGGAAATAGTAACTTTATGGGAGAAACCTGGCAGACACCACCTTAACCAAATGATCAAAGTTAATTCATCAGTAATGGCACAAGTGGTCATGTGCCTCCTGAGAAGGACATAACATCACTCCTGTGATATTCCTACTAAAAATGTATAACCTGAATCTAATCATGAAGAAATGTCAGACAAACCAAAATGGAGAGACATGCTACAAAATAATTAGTCTGTACACTTCAAAATGTCATGGCCATGAAAAGACAAAGAAACACTGGAAACCGTTTCAGAAAAAAGGAGACTAAAGAGATATGTCAATTAAATACAACATGAAATCCTGGACCAGAAAAATACAACAACAACAAAAAACTGCTATAAACAATATTACTAGTAAAATTGAAAATATCTGAATAAGTTCTTTGCTATTACTTATCATATATTCACTTTTTATTACAATAATATTGTACTGCAGGAAATAAAAAAAGTTTTCCTCAAACCTCACAAATTCTTTGGCTGCATCTGAAAATTAAATTGACAGAGATAAATTAACAGGAGAAGAGCTTACAAATGTTATTGAATTTTAACATGTACATGGGAGCCTTCACAAGACAATCGATCTGAAGAAGTGACCAGAACAGAAACCTTTTATAAAATTTAGATAAAGAAACAATAAACTTGTGAGAATTTACAAGAAAAGGGATTTGGGCTAGGGATAGTAAATGGTGAAGAATTAGCTAAGAAGATAAGTTTTAGTTTAACAAGATCTACTAATTCCTCTGGCTATAAAAATGTCTTTCCTCCTCCAGGTACAGGGAGAGTACCTTTCACATGGGAGATTTACCTCCTCTCAAGGAAGAAGGAAGAAGGGGCAGGAGAGGGGGTGGCAAAAGATTGGTGTGACTTTCCTGCTTCTACTCTTTTCCCAACTCCTTCTGTTTAAGATATTCAATATGCCAAGTTGCCGTATTTTGTGATAGCCTGTTCTGAATATCAGTATCAATGCCAATTTCCTAATATATATATATAAATGTACTCTGGTTGTATAAGAGAATATTCTCTCTCTCCCCTTCTCCCTCTTTTTTTTTTTTTTTTCTTTCAGAAATACACATGGAAGCATTTAGATGTAAAGTGGTAACATATCTGCACTCAGTTTAAGTGGGTGGGAGAAGGATTACCACTCAGGAAAGCTAGATAAAGGTTAAATACTTGTACTATTTTTTTCCCTACATTTTTGCAATTTTTAAATTATTTTTAAAAAGGAAGTTAAAAGAAAACATGTCCCTCCAAATTGGTTGAAATGTAGACGATGGCACAGAAAATTCATCTCAGAGATTAAAGTATAATCCCAGGAGATAATGATGTTATTGTCAGCTTCCATAGGGAAGCAAGAACAAAGGTGCCTTAATCCTCTCTATCAAGGAGAACGATCTACTGGGAAATGTAAAATTAGCATTGAATTAGAAAATGAAAAATGCAAAGACATATTGAGAAAGCATCTTGCCCTTTAAAATGTATTTAAACATCTAAATCTAATGAAACAACATCCTGGCAAACTGAAAGGTATTTCTAAAGTTATCTTGGAAGAGCAACTTAGTCAACAACTGCAGATATGAAAGTCAATCTATCCTTGGCAAATTCAAAGAGACCACAGAATCAGAGAGATGTACCTGCATGCTACTTAGGAAACAAGCAAACATCTTCAAACTGAGAAAGTTAAGTTTGACCTTACACAGATAGAATTCTGGAATTGATTTTCAAATATTTGGGTTATGAGAACTTAAGAAAAAGTGATAATGACTACAAGGATCACTAAGATCAAACAAAGTGGAACTAACCTCATTTCTTTTTCTGAGAAATTCAGTAGACATGCAGGTCAAGATGCAAGTCAGTATATGTTTTGCTACCAGAAAGCCACTGGCAACTTTTCACAACAAATCATGAACAAAATAGAAGGCTATGCCTCCTACACTGTTGGTGGGAATGTAATTGGGTACAGCCATTATGGAAAACAGTACAGAGATTCTTTAAAAAACTGAAAATAGACTTACCATATGGCCCAGCAATTGTCTTCTGGGCATATATCTGGAGGAGACTCTAATTCAGAAAGATACATGCACCCCAATGTTGACGACAGCACTATTTACAATAGCCAAGTAATGGAAGCAACCTAAATGTCTATCAACAGATGACTGGATAAAGAAGTTGTGATTATATATATGCAATGGAATATTATTCAGCCATAAAAGAATAAAATAATGCCACCTGCAGCAACATGGATATACCTGGAGATTGTCATACTAAGTGAAGTAAGCCAGAAAGAGAACAAAAATACCAAATGATATCACTTATATGTGGAATCTAAAAAAAAAAAAAAAAAAAAAAAAAGACACAAATGAACTTATTTACAAAACAGAAACAGACTCACAGACAGAGAAGCTTATGGTAACCAGGGGAAAGAAGTAGGTAGAGTGATAAATCGGGAGTTTGAGATTTGTAATACTAGCTGCATATATAAAATAGACAACCAGGTCCTACTGTATAGCACAGGAAACTATATTCAACACCTTATAATAGCTTATAATGAAAAAGAATATGAAAATAAATACAAATGTATAACTGAACCACTATTCTGAACAACAGAAAGTAACACAACATTGCAAACCAACTATATATTAAAAAAAAAAAAAAAAAAGTAGAAGTGTATGGACTGGCCACACATTCTAAAACAGTTGATAGGAACTTGGTTTAAAATTATTTAGATCTTTATTTCAAAGTGTGTTCAAACTGGAGGGTATGATCTCCTATTGTAGAAGATTCCATCCTGCTCAGAAAGTATAATGCTTGAAAGGCAAATACGCCAAATTTATTGGGCATGGCTTCCGAATCAAATTTCAGAAGCAGAAATGAAGAATATTTTCACAAGTTGGAATTGATGATTGACATAAGAAGGCTACCGACTCAGTAAATTTTGTTTGATTATAAAATATAGAAAATTTGGAAATTATTGAAAATGTAAAAATAAAATATAATGACCAACACACAGAGACTGATATCACTAGTATTTGGATGAGTTTTCTTCTTGTGTATATATGCATGTATGTGTATTTTTAAGTGAAAACAAACTGCATGTTCATTTATTACTTCATTTAGCAAACATGTACAGCTTATCTGTCAGTGCCTGGCACTAATCTAGGCATTGGGGACAGTTACCTATAAGTAGTATAGATAAAAACTCTTGAACTCATGAAAGTTACTCTAGATAGAACTGGGTATTTCTTCACTTAAAATTACAATGAAAGCAACCTTTATGTCATTAAATATTTTTGACAATAGTAGTAAACAGCTTAGCAATTAATTTCAAATTTTGTCATAAAAAACACTGAACAATTTTGTGTATAAATCATAAATCTCATTTTCCATTTATTTCCCATATAATATTTCCTGGATCATATGATCAACTCTTCCTCTATAGTTTCCAATTAGTTTCTGTAAAGATTGCAACTGTTTATACTAAAACAAGTGATAAACGGATGCAGGAAGAATAATTCTTCGACAAGATAAACCTTAATATGGGGAAAATATAAAAAGAAAAGTTGAGTCAGTCTCTCTCCACCAACCGTACCCCCCAACACATCCAACCACATGATGGAGGATTGTTGACCTAATTGTACTGCATCTTTATTTCAAAATCTAAAGCTTTCAGATAATAAGTAAATAATGACCAACACTGAAGTATATGTAGAAAAAAGTAATCTTAAGAGAAAGCATGTGTTCAAATGTGGGAGTTAACAGTTTTATTGTTTTTTAAATGTAAAAAATCCCTCTCATATTTGAGTGCACATTTTGAAAGAGATACTGACATGCAAAGGCTTTTGGGGAAGATAGTGACCAGAAACAGAATAGAATTTTAAATTATACTGTGTCAGCAAAAGTTGAAACAAGGATATTTATATTTACAAGCACAGTTTTCTTTCTCACCGTTGTCAAAAAAAGAATGTGTAACAGAACAGACTAACGTGATATTCTAGGGCCATGACCTAATATAGCCTCCATTTCTGATAGAATCTTAATAATTAAATCATTATTGAGTTTATGTATAAATGAGTGAGTGAATGAATGAATGACCAAATGAGCAAAACTGATGGCGTAAAATGAACAGAAGTTCCAAAATACATGCTTTTAGTCAACACAAGGATTTACTTTCTAATTACTAGGGTTTGCCAACAAAGAAAGGAATGCCTCAAGCAATAGTGAGCACCTTTTTCAAGTGTGGAGAAGAAAACGGGGAGACAGAGATGGGTCAGCATCCAGCCAAATATTCAGTAAGGCTACTTTTACTTGTATGATTCATAAATTCTACTAAATGAGACAAACATACTATCATTTGGGGAACCAAAAAGGAATAAATGGAATTAAATGGAAGCTGAAAGACAGAAATTCTGATTTCAAGCCTGAGGTGAAGTCAGTAGGCTGAAGAAGAGATGACTGTGAAAATCAGAGTACTTGAAAGCATGCTTCAAATGAGAAACCTGAGTGTCAGAAGCTTAGAGTCTAAACATCTTTTAAAGTAAGCTAGATCTGTTTATACCACTTTTTTTGGTTTCAGAATTGATTCATAAATTTGAATGTGATATTTGGCCAAAATATTGAATGAATAGAAAATGTTAGTGAAGTATATTTCATTCATATTCAAATTCAGGGGTGTGGGTAATAATACTCAATAAATATGACAATAAACAGTATTTCATTATTATCAGCACTCATCAGTTAAACATAGCTGGCTGAAGAGATTAAGTTATTCTAGAGAATGGATATAATTGAGATAAGAATCTTCCTCTAAACTTTTATACCTAATACATTAACTGCAGTCAGGTTTCCAGCCAAATTAATCAAACAGATATATAAACTATTTAAGACATTTGAGTGGGAGAGCCAGAGCCACTCTTTCTAGGCTCAGTCTGCCAAAAACCATTGGAGGCGTCTCTATTTCTAATATTAGATACTACAATTGGACCTCCGCCTCCTGTCTCCAGATAACTACTCAGTAGGGCCGACTTTCTCTCAGCTTATGTGAAGACAGAGGAGAACAAGATGTGTGACATTCTGGGATTTTGCCAGAATTCAGTGGGTGGCAGAACCAAGGCTGAAGGCCAAGGGACAAATCCACTAGCTGCACAAAACACACCCTCATGCTTTTGTTGATTGAAGTGTCATATTATTTTTTTCTGAGCGTGAGGGTATGGAGAAAATATCTGCTTTTTAAAAGTGTCTCTCCCAGAAAAATAGTTCCAAGTTGAGGCTGGTTTACTGGTGGGGAGGGCGGGAGGGGGAAAACAACTAAAATAAAAAGCTTAGCTGTAGTTCATTAACTTTAATTGGTTTTGTTGCCTCTCCTCAGGTTTCCTGGATCTTTCAGCTATCTCCTCCCCCAGCTCTCTGCTTCCCCTTCTTCTACCTCTCGCCTCCTCCCCCTCCAATCTGGCTTTCCCTCCTTCCTGGCAGCATTTTTAGCTTTAATTTGATAGTAAAAACTGAATCCAAAGTTACAAAATTCTTCAGATTCAACTTCTTTGAAAGAAAATGAAGTTTTGGAAAAAGAATGGATATCCCAACTCATGACCAGCATTCCTCAAAGGCACATGGTCCTCACATGTGGAAGATGCTCTCTGAAGGGGAACTGCATAATGCCCGAAATCATTCATCTGTTTAAAAATGTCTTTTGGAGGACTTAGTACAGGTACTGTTCTGGGCCCCAGAGACAAGCAGAGAATAACTCTCCCTTCTCATGCAACTTACAATTCACCAGAAAGACAGACAAAAACAAAAAAACAAATATATTAAAACTTGTTAGTGAAAAATGCTATGAAAAAAACATAAAGCATGAAGGAATTAGAGTGTTGGAGTGCTGCTTTAGAAAGTTTGGTCAACAAAGGCTTCCCTCAGGAAGTGACTCTTGGGCAGACACCTAAAATAAGTGAGAGTACAAACTATGTGATCTTTTGGGGGAATAATCCCAGAAAAGGGAACACACAGCAATATGGAGGCCAATATAGCTGGAGTGAGGTAAACAAGAGGGGCGAGGGAGAAAATTAGGTTAGAAATAAATCAAAGAAAAAAAGAATTAACTGAACAATTTCACACTCACTCCCCACCCCTGGAGAGTTATCTATTTGAATAAGCACTCTATAATAGCCACCAAATCTATCAGGTTCTAAACCACTGCTGTAGTGAAATTTCCTAAGCATTTACTTCTGAAATGCAATGTTTTTTAGATCCCTGCTCCAAAGTCCTCACTTGCATCATCACAAAATTGAAAGTACTTATTGTACAGCCCTAACTCAAAGATGAGGGGCTAATTTGGATTGAGGGTAAAAGGGACAATGAGGCTGAACCTATACCTAGTCCAGATTAATTCCTATGTAATAATAACTGGCCCACCACTAGTTTAGCTAAGTGAATTTGCATGAGCCAAATGTCTCCTCCACCTTTTGTTTCTGCTGCATCTCATAGGGTTTAGAGTTAGTTGATTCAAACATAGCTCAGGATCTTAAAAAAAAAATATATATATATATATAAATAAATATTGTATATGCACATATATGTATATACACATACATGTATATACATGTACATATTTATGTATTATATACCATGCAAACACATGTATATAAAATATTACATATTCTATACATGTAATATATATACACATTTATCTACATAAATAAAAATGTGTGTGTGTCCCATACCCCCATGCAATGGAAAACAAAAATGGTTGCATTTTATCAGTCATATCTGATATTTCAAACACGGCTATGAAAAATACAAGCAACTGCCTGTTTTAGATCTGCTCAGAATTCCCCACACACACAGATTCTTTTTAAAAACCAAAGCAAAAACAGAAAAGAATTGCTAAATTGATTTTAGGTCCACTGGATGATTTTCATTAGCCTTGACTTATTTTAAGCTCAAAACACACCCAAATGGTAGTCCAACCTGATCTACCCAGGCAGGATTGCACCTAAACTTCAGACTTAATTCAATGCTTCCTAATAGAAGTGGGAGCCAATTTTTGAAGAGAAAAATTGTTTTGGAGAAACAAAATACTACAATAATGACAAGGGAAAGAACATGGCCCTGAAACCAGTAGAACTGAATTTTAAACCTGGTATATGATGATTGGAAAGTCATTTTATTTCTCTGAGTTTTGGGGTCCTCGTCTATACAAGCAATATCAAATTAATGATTTCTAAAAACTATTTAAGATTTTAAATTCTATCATTAAACTTTAGTTTCAAAGATTTGAAATAGATTCTTAGGTAATTAATTCATAAGCAAGGCTTACTATCCTTCAGTGACACCATATCAAACAGAATACTAGTCAAGACTGACAACTGTCCCTTATGAAAAACAGCTTTAGTGTAAGAATAAACAGAAAAGGAAAAGCAAAATCATTAAAGATTTTGAGAAGGAAAAATAAAGAGGGCTAGGAAAATGAAATAAAAACAAAATTCATAGCACAATATAATTTTGTAAGTACCCAAACTAACCACTGGATGCTGAAAGTGGAACAAGGAAAGAGGAAATCTATATACTTCAACACTTGGGAAACAAAGAATTCCTATTAATAATAGTAAAAGTAATGTAAATGAGACACATTTCTCAGGACATTACTAATTCCATTGTCCATGAGAATTCAGGACTTGTGCTCTGTTATAGACTAAATGATTGTGTTCCCCCAAAATTAATATGTTGAGGCCCTAACCTCTAACATGAAGATATTAGGTGATGGGGCCTTTGGGAGATAACTGGCTTT
The DNA here is from genome assembly GCF_048773025.1 of Camelus bactrianus. NCBI lineage: Eukaryota > Metazoa > Chordata > Mammalia > Artiodactyla > Camelidae > Camelus > Camelus bactrianus. The sequence goes on from NC_133541.1 coordinate 62,120,621, forward strand.
AGATGAGACAATGAGGGTCGAGCTTCCATAATGGGATTACTGCCCTTGTGAGAAGAGAGATTCCAGAGCTTCCTCTCCACTACGTGAGGATAAAAAGAGGCGCCTGTCAGCATGCCAGGAAGATGGCCCTCAACAAGAACCAAGTCTACCACCTTTATCTTGTACATCTCAGCTCCAGACTGTGAGGAATAAATGATAAATCTCTGCTGCTGCAGCCATGCAGTCTATGGTATTGTTACAGCAGACCAAACCTAGACACGCTCATTTGCCACGTGGTTCAGTGAGCAATTGAATGAGAAATGTCATCTATTAAATGAATTTAAACCCAGAGGCCTTATTGGTATTTTCTTTGTTTCTTAGAGAGAGAGAGAAAACAAGAGAGTGATTGAAAGACACTTTGCTAATTCCATTTAAAAAGACAAGGGAGAAGGGAGCAAGAGGAGATTGAGAAGAGACTGCAAGAGGATGACAATACAAGGGCTCCTCTATTTTGTACTCCTTCCCTTCAACATGTTCCCTCATGGACCCAAGAGAGAAACATCAAAGGGCTTTGTATCTTTCTGGTGAAGGAGGAATAGAAGTTAGGTACAGAGACACTAGATTTAGTAAAGGATAAGTGTCCTAATCCAAGAGGACGACGCTTGAGGCTTTCCCCAACCAGAAGACACCCCCTCCCCCTTGAACAAATGGCATACATTTGCCAAAATTAATGTTTGATCTATAACCATATATGAAATAGGAATGTTCACCTAGGTCAGAACTTTTGAAAAATTGAATGACTGGCCAGATGATTTTCAAATAATCCCAAACTACCCTTTCTGTGAATCCATGTCCCCAAGAATTTTCCTTCTTTTTAATCTCAGCCTGACTTATTTGAGAAACAAGATTAATTCTGTTAAAACAAAAAGGAAATCCTGCCATTTGCAATTACATGGATGAAACTGGAGGGCATTATGCTAAGTGAAATAAACCAGACCAAAAAAAAAAAAAAGACAAATGCTGCATGGTATCTTATGTGGAATTTTTTAAAAAGTAGTAAAACTCAAAGAATAGATAGAGTGGTAGCTGCCAGGGGCTGGGAGGTAGAGGAAATGGGAAGAAGCTGGTAAAAGGGTACAACTTTCAGTTATAAGATGAATAAGGTCTGAGGATCTAATGTATAATGTGATGAATATAGTTGATAATACTATATTGTATAATTAAAATCTGCTAGTAGAGTAGAACTTAAGTGTTCTAATCAGGGGGAAAAAAGTGAGTATGTGAGATGATGAATACGTTAACTCGATGGTGGGAATCCTTTCACATTTGCACATATATCCAATTACCATGTTGTACACTTCATCTGTCAATTATGCCTCAATAAAGCTTAAAAAAGCAAAAAAAAAGACTCAATAAAAACTTTAAGAAATTATGAATGGAACTCTGACAATGCAGGATCAATATACAATTTTAAAAGTGACAGTATAAAAATTGCAGTGCAATTAGCTCTGAAACAGATCCTATGGCCCCCAAATGCTCTATTGCACTAAACCTGAAATAGCATATGATAAACAAAGGTCATGATGCCTTAGGATACATGTTCAGCCATCTCTGTGGAAGAACAAAAACGGAAAAGAGTTAACGGCAGTTACACATCTACTCCAGACAGACACCACTTCAGTTGTTCTACACATGTTATCTTGGTTACTCCTCAGGAAAACATTATGAAGTATGTATTACATGATGTTTTATAGATGAGAGCATTGAGAGTCAGTGGATTTCAGTAACTTTCTCAAGGCCAAAAAATGAGTAAGTGGTAGAACAAAAATTTGAACCCAGGTCTAAATGTCATGTTCTTTTGACCAGAGCTTGTCAAAAGCATGAATTAGAAAGAATTTCCTTTGGACACTGGCAATCATCAAGATTTGATGTTTTTGGTACCACTGGGACAAGAATTGAGCCCACATTGATGGGACAGCATACGTCTTTCAGGAAACAACAATTTTCATGCGTGCTGTATACAGCATACCAAGCTAGACACTGTATAAAAGAAACATATGTGTGCACAGATATATACATATACATATGCATACCCATTTCTCAGTTACTTGATTATTATCACCTATAATTATGAGCTACCTTCATGCTTAAGCGCTCTATTTTTTTTTATAAAAAAGGGAAAAATAATGATAAAACCAAATGATATCAGCACATAATTTCCAAGGAACATTTTCATGTCAATAATCAGTCAACTCAACCTCCTATACCTGCTACATGTATAGCCCACAAATGTATCAGGAAAACTTCACATTTTCAGTGGTAATCTTGAGTACCATGATATATCCTCAATCATCAAAGTCTGAATCATGTTGATTCTAAATTTATAGGGATAAGAAAGCATATTTATAAATACATTTAAAGAAAAGGGTTATAACAAATGAAAAAGATTTTTATTTCTCCATTCAATCTCATCCCAATAAAACATTCCTTTCTTTCTTTTCTCTAGCTTTTAGGTGTCTAGTAAGAAAGAACTTCCTGTCACATTATTGACAAAATTCCTAAAAGACTTTACTACCAGTATCATCTCAGAGTTGCACATTGTGAGATGATGATAAAAGATTCCACTTTAATTGCTTTGATCCTTATGTATGGCTATTAACATTTATAGTAATTTGCAACTAAGACGATTTCTTCCTCAAAGAAATGTATTTTACAACTTCATACTCTTAAGACTCATGATGAATGAACATGAAACACTAAAGATGACAGGATCATCCAATGTACATGGCACACCTTCTCCTAAGCAGCACAGTAAGACATTTATACCTTGGGATATCAAGATGTCATAGATTCACTCACCCCTTGAACTAGACTCCTTGCTTACCTTGATCATTTCAACTCCTGTACCCTACACTGGAAGCTCTAAAATGCCACTTATGCAATGCAATTTCTTTAGTTTTAATCTTATTAAAATACAGATACATTATAGAGTAATAAGAATCAATGAATAAGTAAATGGATGAAAAAATGAAGCTGCTATTATTATGAGTTTCCCATTCTTTCCTGAGAACTGACTTTGATTGTGAGGACTAAGGCCTTATTTTTTATCATTGAATAATATTCCATTGTATATATCCACCACAGCTTCTTTATTTATTCATCCAATGAAGGACAGGTAGGTTGTTTCTATACCTTGGCTATTATGAATAATGCTGCAATGAACATGAGGGTAGAGATATTGCTTCAGGATAGCAGTTTCATTTCCTTTGGATATATATGCAGAAGTGGGATTGCTGGATCATATGATAGTTTCATTTTCTATTTCTTGAGGAATTTCCACACTGTTTTCCATAGTGGGTGTACCAGTTTGCATTTCCACCAATAGTGTACAAGGGTTCTCTTTTCTGCATGTTTTCAACAGTGTTTGTTACCACTTGTCTTTTCAATAACAGATATCCTAACAGGATGTGAGATGGTATTTTATTGTGATTTCAATTTGTATTTCTTTATAATTAATGACAGAGAGCACCTTTTCCTATATCTGTTGGTCATCTGTATGTCTTCTTTGGACAAATGTCTATTCAAGTGCTTTGCCCACCTTTTAATTGTGTATTTGTTGTTTTTGTTATTGAATTGTAAGAGTTCCTTGTATATATTGGGTATTAACCCTTAATCAGATATGTGGTTTGCAAATATTTTCTCCTGTTCCACAGATTGCCTTTTCATTTTGTTGATGGTTTTCTTTGCTGTGAACAAGATTTTTGGTTTGGTCTAATCTCATTTATTTTTGCTTTTGTAGCCTTTGCTTTGGTGTCAATTCCAAAAATTCATTGCTAAGACCAATGTCAAGGAATTTACTTCTCATGTTATTTTACAGGAGTTTTTGGTTTCACATCCTATGTTCAAGTCTTAATCCATGTTTATTGTTTTTGTGCATGACATAAGATAGGCACTCAGTTTCATTTATTTGTGTGTAGCTGTCCAATTATCCTAAAACCATTTATTGACAAGATTATTCTTCTTCCCCCATGGTATATTCTTGACTCTTTCGGTAAAACTTAATTGACCAAATATGCATGATTTTACTTCTCAGCTCTCTGTTCTGTTCCATTGATTCCTGAGTCTGTTTTTAACATCAGTACCATACTGTATTGATTAGTATAGCTTGGTAATATAGTTTGATATCAGAAAGTGTGATGTGTCCAGCTTTGTTCTTTCTCAAAAATACTTTAGCTGTTTGAGGTCTTTTGTAATTTTATACAAATTTTAGTATTGTTTGTTCTATTTCTATGAAAAAATGCCATTGGAATTTTGACAGGGATTGCATTGAATCTGTAAATTGCCTTCAGTATCATAAACATTTTAACAGTATTAATTCTTCCAATTTATGAACACAGGAATATCCTTCCATTTATTTGTGTCTTCTTCAATTTCTTTTATCAATGTCTTACATTTTTCAATGTACAGGTTTTTCACCTCCTTAGTTAAATTTATTCCTAAGTATTTTCTTCTCTTTTATTGCTAATGTAAATGGTGTTGTTTTCTTAATTTCTCTTTCTGGTAATTTGCTGTTAGTGTATGGAAACTGATTTTTATGTATTGATTTTGTACCCTGAAACTTTACTGAATTCATTTTTTTAGTTACAATAGTTTTTTTTTTGATGGAGTCTTCAAAGGTTTTATATATAATATCATGTTATTAGCAAACAGACAACTTTATTTCTTCTTTTCTGATTTGAATGCCTTTTATTTCTTTTTCTTGCCTAAATGACCTGGCTATGACTTCCAGTATTACATTCCATAAAAGTGGAGAGTATGCACATCCTTGTCTTGTTCCTGATTGTAAAAGGAAAACTTGAGCTTTTTACCACTGAGTTATCTGCATTAGCTATAGGCTTGTCCTACATGGCCTTTGTTATGTTGAAGTACATTCCCTCTATACTCAGGTCATTAAGAGTTTTTATCATAAAATGATGTTAAATTTTGTCAAATGCTTTTTATGCATCCACTGAGATAACCATATTTTTATTTTGTTAATGTGGTGTATCACATTGATTGATTTGTGTATGTTGGACCATCCCTTGCATCTGGAATAAATCCCACTTGATTATGATGTATGATTTTTTTTAATGTATTGTTGAACTTGGTTTGCTAATATTTTGTTGAGGATTTCTGTATCTATTTTCATAAGGGATATTGGCTTTTGGTTTTCTTTTCTTTTAGTGCCTTTGTCTAGTTTTTGTCTCATGGTAACACTGGCCTCATAAAATGAGTTTCATTTTCTGGAAGAGTTTGAGAAAGACTGGTATTAATTCTTTAAATGTTTGGTAGAATTCACCAATGAAGCCATCTGGTACTGGACTTTGTTAGGAGTTTTTGTTAGTGATTCAATTTCTTTACTAGTAATTGGTCTCTTCAGATTTTCCGTTTATTCATGGTTTATTCTTGGTAAGTTTTAGTTTTCAAGGAACTTACTTTTTCTAGTTTGTCCAGTTTTTTGGCATAGAACTATTCACAGGAGTTTCTTAACAATCTTTTGTATTTTTGTGGTATCAGCTATACTATCTCCTCTTTCATTCCTAGTTTTATTCAAGTCTTTTATTTTTTTTAAAAATTGTTTTATTATTTTGGTTTTTTCGGGGGAAGGAGGTAATTAAGTTTATTTATTTTAATGGAGGTACTGGGGCTGGAACCCAGGACCACATGCATGCTAATCACACACTCTACCACTGTGCTATACCCTCCCCCCTTCTCTTTTTATCTTGGTAAGTCTAGGTGAGATTCGTCAATTTTCTTTATCTTGAAAAAAAAAAAAAAACAGGTCTTAGTTTCATTGTCTTTTTCCATTGTCTTTCTAGTTTGTTTCTCACTTCAGACTTACTAATTTTTGCTTTATATATTTAAATGCTCTGCGGTTGGGTGCATAAATACTTACAATGACTATATCTTCTTGATAAATTGACCACTATTATTATATAATGAGGTTCTTTGTCTCTTGTTAGTCTTTGGCTTAAAATCCATTTTGTCTGATATAAGAATAGTTACCCCTGCTTTTTTTTCACTTCCATTTGCATGGATAGCTTTTTCTGTCCCTCTATTTTCATTCTATGTGCATTTTTAAAGCTAAAGTGATTGTCTTGTAGGCATATAGTTGGGTCTTTTTTTTTTTTTCAATCTAATCTTCACCTTTTGATTGGAGAATTTAGTCCACTCATATTTAAAATAACTGTTGAAAGGTATAGACTTGCTATTGCCATTTTTCTTCACTGGTTTTTGGCTGTTTCATAGTTCCTTTCTTTCTTTCTTTTTATCTCTCTTGCTCTTTTCCTTTGTAACTTGATGATTTTCTACAGTGGTATGCTTAGATTCCTTCTCTTCCTCTTTTGTGTATCTGCTACAGGTTTTTGCTATGTGGTTACCATTAAGCTTATATAAACTTTTGTCTAGTAGTTAAGTAGTTGATGATGTGTCAAGACCCATCAGTGTCCCAAAGGACAGGATCTCAGTCAGCATATAGATGTAGACTGATGAGAAGTTAAACTCACAGGCAGCAGCTGGGAAAGTACATAGTGAAGCCTCTTCCAGGGAGAAACAGGGAGATATACGAGTTTTTGCCACATCTCTCTGCACTGAGCCCAGGTGTATAACTGTAGGGGTTCAGGGAAAAGGGGTACTCCAGTTCCCATTTAAAATCTGCTACTTTTTTTGCTATAGCCCTGTGTAGATCATGAACGCAAGCCCCACTGGCTATCAGGTGATTTAGTGGCCCATCCTTTGAATGGCAGCCATAAAAGCTGGGATACTAGATGTGTGGACTAGCTCATACTGGTAACTTGGTTTTATTGTTGGAGTGAGCCAGAGGGAGAGGTAGAGGAAGTGTCCATTGGTTTCCCCTGGTCTCTGGGTAGAAACACAGCTAGCCCCTAGGTGAAAATTAGAAGCTGGATCCTCAGACAGCAGCTTATAAAGTATGTATTCAAACCCCTTCTAGGGAAAGACTGGGAGATGGACATTATCGACTGCTTCCTCTGCCCTGAGCCCCAGAAGGGTAGTCATGGAGAGTACCTGTGCACCTGCTAAGAAGTGCTTCTTTGCTTGCTACAGTTCTGTGGGTCTTGTGGAGGCAAGCGCTCTTAGCTTTAACAAACAGGTATTTGTCCATGGAGTGGGATCTTAAAATTCGGGGCACTAGATGTGCAGCCCAAACCCTTCACTCCTCAGAGAGAAGCCATTTGCTGAGGGTTCCCTCTCAATTGTATAGCAGTATGCCAAGGGTGGGATGCATGGCAAGAGTGTGTCTCAGCCTTTCCTACCTGTTTCAGTGTGAGTATTTTCTCCTTTGCCCAGTGTGTAGGAGTCACTCATCTAGCTTCTGAATTTCTCACAGAGGGATTTGTCCTGTGTGGAGCAATACATCTGATGTGTCTCTGTGGGAACAGAAATTCAAAAGGCCCCTGTGCTGCCATCTTTTAATACTGCTAAAGACTGATTTTCACTGTCTCACTCTTAGCTGTCTCTCACCTTGAGGGTACTAGGGCACGTGTGTATGGACACCTTAGGCAACAAATCCAAGCTCCAACAACATTCCCCCCATAGTTCAGATCTAGGGGTTCCCACATCAACAAATCAGATGCAAAGACCCAGGGAAAGGACTCTTGGCAGTTTGAGGGATAAGACTGGGGCCATTTGAGTAGAGAGTTTTGTGGTACCATGTATTCAGAGCATAATTTAGAAAGGGGCAGGGGTTAGGATTTTGGATAGCACATCCCTCTGACCACATGGACCTCTCCTAGCTGCATAAGTGTTAGAAACCTTTAAATCAGGCCCACTCTTTCCCAGGTCTGGGGGTGGCACTAGCTACAATTATCTTAAAAGAAATGTCCAGAAAAAGTCAATAGATCCCTGAATGGGAATTCTCCTTTACGGAGTGAGGAAGTTTTCAGAGGAGAGATGGCATTTGAGCTGGGTCTTGCAGCATGAGTGGGAGTCTACCATGTAGAGAAAGAAGGGAAGGGCACTCCAGGAAAAGAAACAGCATATGGGAAAACACAGAGCTTGAAAGAGTGGCATATTCAGCGAATGGTGAGAAGCTCCTTGTGGCTGAAGCGTAGGGGGCATGTGGGAGATGAGAAGAGATGAAGGTGGCAGGGTTTGTGGAGGAAAGACTGGGGAGGCTTTGATCATGATGAATGCTGTTCTCCCAGAAGGCACTGGAGATTATGTAAATGGTAGTATAGCAGATTCTAAGACACCAACCTCCTGATTTCAGAGAGGACCTCTGGCAGTGTGGACAGAATAGAACTGGGGAGACCAACTGACAGGCAGGTACACCTAGAAAATAATGAATAAGGCCCTTGTCATCAGCATTGAGAGCTTACACACTAACATTCTTTTGCCTCTAACTTATGGTACTGGGTAAGGAACATGAAGAAGGAAGAATAATGTCTCAGGAGCAGTCATATCCAAAATAAAGCAGTGGCAATGAGGACAGGGATACAAAATGAAGAGATACTTAAGAGAAAGAATCAATGGAATTTGGCTAACTAGGTAAGGAAGGCAGGGTTAGGCAAAGGAAGGAATAAGGATGATTCAGAGGGTTCTAGCTACAGTAGACGGCGGTGCCATTAACTGAGATGGGATGATGAGAGGAATAGCTTTGCTGGGTTTGACAAAATCCACTTCATTTCTATGATACTATCCTACATAGAAGCACAGTGTCAGACCACAGTGTTTTTGGCCTATACTGAAAGGTTCCCCATATTTTGCAATTTTCCCTTTTTTTGCTTTTTTAAACTTCTCTGTCCTGGTCCTTGTTAAAAGATCTTCACTTGTCATATCTTTGTGTTCTCAAAGTCCCAAAATGTAGAGCAAATCATCCTATATGTTATAATTATAAGATTAAACAAGCACCAAAAGATGAACTCAGAGACTCCTCTAGAGTAAATGTGGAAACTACAGGGCATCCCTGCTATGATTTCTTCCTTGATTGCTTAAAAGTTCTAGACCTAGCTGAAACTGTCAGACTGGATATACAAACAAGAGGTGTAACTGCTAAAATGTGCAAAGGAGGCCTTGGGGTAATTTGAAGGAATAGGGGTGTTCATTTGTTTTCACTCCTTCTGTCTTTTGGCTTTTATCTTCCATGAAATTCTTATTTTTCATTCTCTTAGATCACAGAAACATTGTTGGAGAATCTTTTAAACCAATTCTGTGCATGTCTGAAATATAAAAGCAAACTTTAACTCAATCATTTAAATTCTCTCTCACACATTTCCCCCAAACCCTTCAGATCGTTTTAAGGACTCCAGAAGAAGCATTTACAGCTAGCTCAGTTCCTGAGAGAACAAGTGGGTAGACTCACCCAGGAATAAGGCTGGTGTATTTAGTCAAGGCTGGGAGAGAGCAGATAAAACAGCCGCGCTCTGCGGAGCTCGATAAAATGAGATAACGGGCTTGGCTCAGAGCCACAGCTTCGCCTACTGCAGCCCCACAGGGAGGGGTTTCTCTGACTCCACTTAGTTTGCCTGCATTCTTTTCACCCTCCTGACCTGTCAATCTGGTACCATACAGTGATTACTAAATATAAAAACAACAATAACAAAAAATCAAATACAACCAAAACAATATTATCCTGGTAAAGAAGACAGCAGTAAGTGGTATAGATACATTGTCACTGAATGCTTTTAGTTTAATAGAAACATTTTTATTTCAGCAACTTGAGTAATGTAGATATCTGTGATTGTGATTGCCATCTACAAAAACAATAATGAAGGCTTTTTTTTTTAACATTCTTTCAGGCATATAATCAAAACTAAATAGTTTTAAAGGGATTGTTTTAAAGTGCAATTTCTTTCTTCTAATTACATGAACATACTAAGGATTTTCTCATGACTTTTTAAAAAATTATTTTATTCCACCAGTTTTAGGTTTCTAATTATATCAGGGTTTTTTTCCCCCCCCAATAAAACCATATTTTTCAAAGACCTCAATTATTTGCTCTTCCTAAATGTTTTCCATTGCAAGGATTAGAGGTGATAAATCACATTCAGTTTATCTCCTACGGTTTCTTCTAGCACATTGTCAACTCCCCTCTCACCCTCATGTGCACACCCCCTGCATAGTAACTGCATATGGGACAGTGTAAAGGCTGTGGGATAAGTGACACTATTAGCACAGTGTGGTAGCTTTGATGTGTAGCTCTCGGCAGGGCTGCCAGAAGAGTGACAGACTCCTGCTCTAATGCAAAGACTATTTCTCATTTACTCGGTTCACTTCTAATAGTCTTACATTACCGTTAGTGGCAGAAAGCAGACAGACATCATGGCTGAAAAATCTCACATCCTTGGTATTAGCTTATTATGCTGAGTGTCAGTTTTCTGTATGTAATAAGTCCTTTATTAAAAATAAAATAAAAATATTTTTATAAATAAAAATATTCAAATACATAATAGGTATCAAAATGAGGTCAGTTATTTTTATATTAATTCAAATGAAAAGAATATTACATCCCACACTACGCCCCTACACTCAGGCATGGGGGGGTGGAAACTCAATTTTTCTGTGCAATTTTCTAAGGCAAAGCTATCATAGTCTCCCTGCATGTGGCAATGTTTCATGAATTCAGTTTTCTAAGCCTTGAGTTAAATGCTGTTCCTAAACAGGAACCAAAAATTGAATGAATAATTTCATATCTAAAAATAAACCATATTAATGGTTGACAATGGGGGGGGGGTTTAAGATCAAAGGCACCCAAGAAAATAGAGTGGATTGCACTCTGTGAATGAAGGAGGAGTTAACCAATGAGCAATTAACCAGTAGTTTTAAAGCAGAAGCCAAGCTACCTATAAATGTGGGAACATTTTAAATGTGAGAAAGCTGTTAAAGGGGACTTACAGAACAAAAGTACCATTTGTTCCCCTAATTAACTTTGAAGATTCTAATTAAGGACAACATAAAATCCTAAGAATGCTGGTTATTAGGCATGTACTTCAACTTGATCAGTGAGATGGTATTCTTGTAAACAAAGATGCTAATTTCACCAAGCCCAAAATAAACTACAAATATCTCACAGCATAATCATGCAGTACTTCGCGAGCAGAATCCCTATCTAGTACAGGCTGCCTCTTGAGGTTCTTAATTCTAGGCATTAATGGCACTCAATTTAAAGGTGCAATAGAGAATAAAGAACGTTATGACAATTTGGTCTGAACATGGTCAGTCCTCAAAGGAGCCTTCTTTATGTTTGCTGTATTGTAACTTGCCTGAGCAGCTCAATGAATTGAACATTTGAATCATATATTAGTAGAACTTTATCTCTATAATGGAGATTAGAAGAATAAAGTTAAAGAGCATTTATATCTGATTAAAACAATATATTATTATTATTCAAAGTTAGTTTAGGCTTTGCTTTGCTTCAAGAATATGTTTAAATTTCAGTTTTAGCACTAGAACAGACTGAGGGGGGAAAAGAGTACTTCTTAGAAAAGGAATCTGCCAATAATATAGGAGTTATTACAATCATAGAATAATAGGATTATACAACTGTGCTTTTTTCTAGTTTTTCTTTCATTGTTCTCAGGAGTTGTTCTATGAGGGAGTGAACCGTCATTCTAGAGTTAAAAATTTTGACTTCTGGGAACTCCTTTTATGTTTTGATTCTGTAAAGATCAGTGTCTTCAGTTGGGGAAATGCAGATGAAGGTATTTTCTAGGAATGCTTCACAAGGATGTTATAATGAGACCATTTTAAAGAGCTCGCCATTTCTTACAAAAAAGGTATTATGATTTTTATTATTGTCATCACCAATACTAAAGCACAGGAGTATGTGAAGGTAGACAATTGTGGTTAAATGATATAATCACACCAAATAGGATTCACAATCCTATTTTGTGTTTTGAATTAGCCATAGCTTGCAATAGCTAGTGCAGCCTTGCAACTGGTACACTATTAAAACTAACCCTAAAGCTTGCAGCAAGGGAAAAGAGCGGCTTCTGTGATGCTTTGAGACTTCGGTTCTAACATACAGTACTCAAAAGTACAGCTTTCAAAAAAAGGGCAGTGTCTAACAGCCTTGAGATGAAGGATTATAGATTATAAGTAGAATGAGTTTTTAAAATATATTTTGGCATACTGATACTTCTAAGGATTTTCTTTCGCTAGATTCTCAATAGCTGACTGCCTCTACTTAACCTGGAAGAACTTGCAGAGATGGCTACTTCGCTGAGGATCTCCTGTCCCCGGAGAAAGAACTGAATGTAGACATTACAGACCAAAAAAACGACATATACTGGAATCAAACTGGGAGAGCAATATAAAATTAAGTACCCTAGACTTGGTAACAGAGTAACCTAAACTTTAAATGTACAAACAATAATCTTAGTTGCCTTGTGCATCAATATAAACCAGTAGGTACAGAGTATCCACTGTGTATAAAACATTGTACTTTTTTTTGGAAAATACTAGTGCAATTTAATCACCACAGGGGTAATTTATAAAGATACACTAAGAGTAAATGAACAGTAAGAAAAAAATTACAGCATTTTACTCTTTTTTTAAATGGCATCCATTAAAGACTTAAATAGTCAAAATTTGAGACACTGTTACATGTTCAGTACTTTAAAAGTTTACCGACAACAATGAATTAAAAGGCACTTTTTAAAACCTAGTTTTTCACTACCACTAGAAGAAAAAATTTATGGTAGCAGTTTCTAAAACCCATCCTTGTTGATAAGGAACAATTTAGTGTTGGCACCAGAGGATCCTATTTGCTAATGGTAGGTGGAGGACTCAGTCCACGGGATGTATTTTGGCCAGGGCTGTCTTGCACTCTTGTTCTCCAGCCTTCTGTGGCTTAATGGTGGTAACTCACATAGGAACAGGCTTTGGATCACAAGCTCTGGCTTATTAGGAGGCAGTCTAGATGAAACATCTCATGGTTGGGAATACAGAAGTCCATTTCCACTTCATATGAAAAGGACAGTGTCAAAAAGTGGGATTATCCAGTAAATAGCTCAGTAGCCATCATTTCACTTTACCCCTACAGTTTTTAACAAGAGCGTCCAGTGTGTGTGGATATGGGGAAAGCTGGGCTTGAGGGACAGGCTAAAAAGGAAACAGCATCTATGACTATTGACAACAAGCTCACAAGTTTGACATTAGTCTTAACAAGTCAGCCTTCAGAGGTGCTGACCTATTGGCCTTGCTACCTACTCAAGTGCTTCAGGCTCCCATCCCTGCCTCCTGCCCCACCCTGCCAGTGAGACTTCTGGTTGGAAACAGGTAGATAAGAGAATTCAATCTTGGCATAGGGATGAAAGGATAAGGCAAAGGATCAATGGGTTATCTAGTAAACAATAAAAAACTACCAACCCGCAATGATTTTCCCAGGCCAATGTCACAAGAAATGTACTTTTAAGAACAGCAAAAGAAGGGTGGAAAAGAGACATAAGAAGCAAGAGAATATGCAGAAGACAGAATCACTGAAGCACTTTTTGAGCCCACATATTTTAATTCAGCCTTGAAATGAATATTTAGAAATTACTAGGTCTATGAAAATTATATTACATTGTCCCAAACTGTAATTATTTTGTCTGAGAGTACACATGCTGCTTCCCACCCAGCCAGTTCCATCCCTTTGTACATAGTTTTTCCATCATTTAGGTAAGAGAATGCTATCCTCTTCCAGAAGCAAATACAGAAATTTATATTACACACAACGAAGCCCTTAAAAAAAAATAGACAATGAAGGGCAGAATCCATTCCAGATGTACTGCCAAATATATTTAAGCACTACCTGAGATTTTATAAGCCTTGATCATATAAATAACTACTTTTCTCTTTGTGACCCTAACAGTTAGTGATATGAATTACCCCCAATAAAAGGAATGGAGACAAGAATCATTTTTCTTGTGAAAAGATTAGAACATTGAATAGGTCTTTGATTAGAATATTCCTCTCTGATATGACCAAGCTTATTCCATGGTATTTTTTTCTGCTGTGTTGGACTGTGTGCCTTTGATATGCCTATAAGACTTGAAGTTTCTTTACAGGCAGCAAGAGACTAATTTAGAGCTGACTGCTCAGTACAGTCATCAAACAGCCAGTATTGTGTGTGACAACTCAGTATCTGTGTGTAGCTTCGGGTAGGAATGCTTAGTCTACACATATACGTATTTATTAGCCTTTTAACTTATTTATATTATGTCCTTTTCACCTTAGGCAAATTAAAATCAACAACAAAAATGAATTGTTAACAAGAACATTGTAAATGTTGACCTGTAAGTAATATATGGATCATTTTTCATTGCTTTCCAGATTAAAAAGTTCGAGGAGGAAAGAAAGAAAGGAATTCAGAAGACTGAGAGGTACCTAGGTCTGTATGCTAAATCTCTTTTTTAAGGTAGTGCATACCTATATACACATTTTCTCAAACTTTATACCCTGACATTCTTCGAGTATTTCTGTAAGGGATAAAGCAACTCTCTGGCCTTCCCTTCATCAAAGATTAGATGATAAATAAGAGATCATGTAGCAAAATTGAGCATTCTTCTCATCAAAACAAAATGAGGCATTGTTTTATTAAAGCTGATTATTGCATCCTCACAGTTGTTTCTCAGGCACCTAGAAACATGCTTCTTGTGGTTATCTTACGTAGCTTTGGACCCAGTCCTGACAGGAGCAGAGGAAATCTTTCTGAAATTCCACGGTGTTTGAAGGAGTACTTAACAAAACTCCACATCTGTGTTGAAAGGCCCTGAATAATCTTTCCCTCCAAAGAATATTTTCTAACGTGATATTCAGGTGAACTATGGGAGCCAAAGTTCAGCCTTCAGAGCCCAATTCCAGAGGTATGTCACAACCCACAACCATTCTGCCTGAAACTAGGATGGTAGAATGCTCTAACCAGATGTTCTAGCACCTAAGATGCATTGCATGTTGACAAAAATAATTCAGCAAGATATTGCAGGGGTTAATGATTTGGGATGGAGTTACAAACACTCCCATTTACAGGCAGCAGTTTATTTCCTGCCATAGATGGAAGGGGACTCGCTAGTGAGAACACTGTCTACCAAACACAACAGTCAAGACCCACTTTTTGTGCAACACCCACCTTCAAAGTTTTAAGACACGTGAAGCAATGAATTTGCACAAATAAATTCACACTCTTTCCTAGAGGTGGATGGAGCAATCACATCCATCAAGGAAGGATAACAAGTTGGGAGTCTATCTGCAGACATGGGGCATGGAGGAGGTAATTCAGTCTTGGGGATATAGACTTGGAGTCATTGAGAAAATGTTCTATCTAATGTACTGAGCTAACCATTTGAACAAGCGAAAGAGAGGTACTAGAATAATTGGAGTGGACAACATAATTTTTTAAAATAATTGTTGCATTTCAACCATTTAGACTGACATATCCCTGAAAAATAGTTTAGGCTGGGATTTCAAAATTGTAGAATAGATAAACAAGATTACACTGTATAGCACAGGGAAATATACACAAAATGTTATGGTAACTCACAGAGAAAAAAATGTGACAATGAGTGTGTATATGTCCATGAATGACTGAAAAATTGTGCTGAACACTGGAATTTGACACAACATTGTAAAATGATTATAAATCAATAAAAAATGTAAAAAAAAATCTAAAAAAAAAAAAGCATGTTGCAGGTGAGTTTATACTGCACAAAAGAAAAAAAAAGCAAGGAAGGTGCTAAAGATAAAAGTGCAAATTTACATGCCATCTCCTAAAAGTTATTCATTATTAGCACTGTGAAATACCTGAAAAACATTTGTGATTGGTATGTGACTTGCCTTATTTTTTAACAAAAATTCTGCGTTGGTGTTAAACAGATTTTCAACCCTCAACAAACCAGATGGCTAATCCAAAATTATTACATGAAATATGAATAGGAAACTAAGAACTGTACTTTGCAAAAAGATAATGAGAGTTTTTCAGCATTTACATTTTTACCAAATAAATTATATTTCTATTTCATTAGTATCTACTTTGGAATTGTAACAAATAGTCCTGGTGATAATTACCAAATGTCTATATTTAGGGAAAACTAGCACATGTGTATCATAAATAATAGCACAAACTGATATTTCTGAATTGCCTGTTTTTCTAGATATAGACATTTTGTAATTATTGTCAGAGCTGGCATGTAAAGAGGTGTTTAGACAATTTTTAAATGCATATTGCTTACTCAAACCATGCACTAATGATATTCTACAATGGAAATCATATTTAGGGGTATTATAATAAGGTGAGATTTTGATACAGTAGATAATAAAGGAAAAGTATACACTGTGGCTTAGTGAGCATAATCACTTCACATTAGGGCCACTAAAAACAGCTCTGTGACTGATAAATCGCTTGCTAATCTAATAGTGGTCCCAAGGTGGAATAACTTTGACCTTAAAACTATTATGTTTACTGCCCACATATTATTTTTGTACCTTGGCACAAAGAAGTCATTAATTCTGCATCGCTTTGTCTGTCTACTGAAGCTTTTAGTTCTGACTTATTGCCTGACTGGCAAAGAGTAACTTCCAGCAGAGAAAGGCTTAACACAAGTTGGCCAGATAGGGCTTGCTTTTGGCTCCTCACCTGTGGAATCAAGTCTCTTTTTCTCCTCAGGTAATATGCAGCATATATATAGACAGCAAATGCAGGCAGCAGATGGAAGACTTGCTTGATTCTGTCCACTACAATTTCTGGCCAACTTCTGGCAAGTATTATTTTCAGAGCACAGGGAGACATGTGAAACACCATCAGCCATTACCAGGTGACACTGACAACAGTGACGGAAGCTGTGACTTGGACAATGGGGAGGACCAACTGGCTGGTGGTAATGAGAAGTTACTAAACTAAAGCAATCCTGTTCATTGCCACTATGAGAAGATGATGCAGCTCAGTGGGCTGCTAATGAGAAGCAAAAGAGGAATATGAAGGCAATGCCAAGAGACATAAGAAAAGGAAAGAAGATAATTAAGAGATAGCATTTAAATTTCAAGTAAAATCTAAATTATGCAGCATTAAGATTAAGAATATAGAAAGGAAAAAAAAGATTAAGGATATAGAAATTTAATAAATATGCTTGAGATGCTCAGGCAGTAACAACAGCATGGCACAGCAAAACAGACAGAACAGAAAAACAAGAACATGCATAAAAATGTAGTTAATATCACAAACAAGATATCAAAACAACCTATGCTAGGATAAGTTAGTATGATAAGTATTTGTTGGTTCTTGGCAGGATTAGGATTCTGAGAATTGCAAAAAAGTTTTTCTAGATTAAATATTTTCAATAATCTATTAATTCAGCCTAGATGATCAAATTTACATGTTATATAATTGTATGATGGTTCTCTTTCTTCTCACAAATCAACGGACAGGGCTATTGATCTTATCATTTCTTTCACATCTTTTTGTTGTAGTCCTTGATGAGTAACCCCTCGTAAGATCTAGTATAATCTCACAGTCTGGCAGAGACCATTAGTGCTACCTGTTATTACACATGCACCCTTGCAATGTTTTTTTGGATTTTGGTGGTTTTTTTTTAATGTGTCAACTTGGCTAGCTACAATAATTCGAACACTAAGCTATATGTTGCTGTAAAGGGAGTTTGCAGTGCAGTTAAAAGGCCACAATCAGTTGACTTTAAGTAAGGGAGATTATCCTAGATAATTTGGGTATTTCTGAATCAATCTGTTGAAAGACCTTAAAAACAGTTGTGGCTTCCCTGAGACAGAGAGGAAAGTCCTGCTATGTGGAGCAGCTTCAGCCTGTGCCTTGAGTTTCAGCCTGCTTGTGACCCAATTCCTGGGGGCCTTCTCTGTGAATTTCAAACTTGCCTATCTAGCTCCAAGAATTCCCTAAACTAATTCCTTGTAATCAATTTCTTAATATTTATATTTCCTATTGGTTTTGCTTCTCTAGTTGAATCCTGACAGAGACACTCTATAAAATTTTCTGATCTCCCTTACAATTAGGCTGAAGCTATGTCACTAGTTTGGCAAATGGACTAAGAAGTGAGAATGGATGCATGTTGCTTGCAGACTGAGATAGCCAAAACAAAAGCTGCTGTGCTTCCTCTGTCTCTGCTTTTCCTGTAGCAACCTTGGAATCCACATGTTAAGATGCTAAAGCCACAGACAAAAGCAGCTTGTATCCTAAGTCATAGAATGGAAGTGTCCCCTGAACAGCAGACTTTATAAGAATTAGAAAAATTCTTTCCTTCTATTAAGCCTCAGAAGTCTTAAACTCAGGGTTTATTATGTCAGTGTAGCCTTCTAGCTCCATTTCACAGATATAGTCCTAACCTTCTTTCAGATAGTTATATACATAGGAAGGGTACTCAGACACTCATGGGGCACATTTTTATCAAAAGTTATGAAGAAGTAGCACTAGTACTGCATGACAGGAAGCTTTATTTTTATCAGCAATGATTTACACTAAAAGCAAGAAAAAAGTAAACAACAGTAACTGGGTCAAAAGCATGAGCTGTAACGACTGCACTGGCTATACCTATTAGCACAATGCTTCTTACTTTGTAAAATCAATTTTACACTTTTTTTTTAGCTCCACTGTAGCCCACACTTATCATAATCCAAAGAATCTCCTATGATCAGAGAGCCCAAGATGTAAACGACACACCACTGGAAGAAGGTGGAAGAAGAAACATCCTATTAATGTTTAAGGATGACGAGAGAATCTGACACAATAAGCTGGAAGACTGGTTGTCCTAAATATATAACCTTTTAACTCTTCAGTCTTACTGGGTCCTGATCTAGTAATCTCATTACTAGGTTTTATTTACTGAGAAAAGAAAATCTAAGAAATATCTGGGAATATGTTTTTTTAATTTAAAAGGACAGTTTTCAAAAACAATGTAAGGTGAATTCTATTAAAAAATACATATAGACATGTATATGAAAATATACTTACATACATATACACAGAAGAGAGTAATAATGCTAAAACTTTCACATGTGAGAAAGGTGATTATTCTTATGAAGGAATAAATAGGTGATTTTAAAATTATTTTCTGTGTTCTCTATATTCCAATTTTTCTAAAATGAAGATACTTTTTTTAAATTAGGTGATTTTTAATAATATAAGCAATAAAGAAATTAAATATGAAATGTTAAGCATTGTAAAAGATAACATTATAAGCATAGGTTCTTGCATTTATTGTAACACTTGGTTTTCAGATGGCTTTTCATTTAAAATTCACAGCATTTGGATTATTAATAACTACCTTTTCTACAGAATTATCAAAAGTATTTTTTAATGAACATCTAATCTTTCCCTAGCAACTAAATGATTACTCTATGCTGTAAAATCTAAATCTGAATGCATATTTCTCATTTTAACAAATATCTACTCAACTTCCTTAGTGGATTTTTTTTTAACAAATGATAGGACTAAGTTATAATTAATATCATCAAACACATTTTCTGTCAAAAGATGCTACCAAATGCATAAGTATGCTTGAGAACACTTTATTTCTAGTCAATATGAGGATTTTATCCACTGCCAAAATCTGTAAATGTTACTAGTTCCCACTACCTCTTGCTAAGCAAAAGTAGAGATCATTGAGTCCCCACCACCAACTGATCACAAGGTCGTGATTTACAGGGATTTATTAACAGGTTTTAATCATTACTCAATTATGCTACAACCATCACATTTATCTTATCACTACATTTTTCACTATTAGTGTATTTTTCTTGGCAATATTCTTAATATCCCAATTTTATTCTATTCATTCTAATTATGTCATGGAACTCATTCCTAGCCTATATGTACACATTATCCTCTTTTATGTGCCATATTTGTCAACAATTGAACTTGGCTTCTGTTTTAAAGTCCTTACCAATTGTGAAGTTGACAAAGATTTATTTTATGGATGCAGAATGGAAATGAATGAATGAATGTAAGAATGTATGAATGAATGAATGAATAAATAAATAAATAAATATTAAACTATTTCAGAGGCCAGCTGACAGAGTTGAGTGGGATTTGAAACTTATAAAGATTTTAACTTGTAAAGTGTTCAGGCTCAGAAGACAAGGAGGCAAAGGAATATGAAAGCGCTTTTAGTCCATTTGAAGTTTTAATGTCTCTGCAAGTTGAAAGGGAAAAAAATGGGAACCACTTGTCAATTACTGCCTGAACTGTTTCTCTCTGACTGCTGCCTAACTTTGGTCATTCTTTCCTTCTTTCCTTTAATCCTTAATTGTACATCAACCCCAAAACACTGAAATGCTACTTTTTCGATGTCACAGTATCAGTCTAAAGACAAAATGTAATTCTGACTTAACCTGTTTTACCAAGAGGCTCCATAGTGTTTTTGAGGCGTTTTATACTCATGTAAACTCTAGATGTTTACTCTAGAACAACTCTTTAATGTTTTTCAAAAGGTAAGTAAACAAGAACAATTATACCTTTTTCTTAATGAGCAGAAGGAACCAAGGGTGTCCCTAGGCTGTGGTGAATAAAAGAGCAGCTGAGGTGAGGACGAAGGGGCTGTCTCCTTCTAAGGTATCATTGTGGTTTTGCTGCAGAAGTCCAGGAAAATAAAAGCCTTCTGTATCTTAATAAATGTAGTCATGTCAACTCTACCATAAACATGTGTACAGCCCTACCACCAGAGAAAAACTACAGATTAATGACTTTTGGGTGTCTATCTACTCATCTAGACCCCAAGACTCTGACCACCATGTCCACACCCCCATAAGTGGTTTCTGAAATTAGAAAGCCACGTATATTCCCAACCATATATACGTGTGTACAAAAGTACAGCAAAAATAGCTCTATGAGATTTTCAACGAACACTTTCCCCAAACACCAATTGACTGTTTAATGTTCTAAGACCTGTTTAGCTAGAGACATAAATATAAAAATATAAATAAACATAAAATAAAACAGAGTAGTTTCTTAGCTAAAGAGAGACAGAAATCATGTTCATCATGTGCAGTTGGAACAATGCAGCCAACATTTATTTAAATTCTAAAATAATTATCTAGTCATAGAGTATAGAAGTCTCTTCACTTTAATTTTTGGTCCCACAATACTGGGAGTTACTGCAGGCATTATTGATGATCATGGGGTAAAGTGAAACGTTTTATATGACGGAGGAATTAAATAATAATGATAAGAGCCAGCCTACGAATCAACCCAGTTATTGGCTTAAAGAGAAGAGTCTCTCATATACTCGGTTTTGCAGAATAAAAGAGGAACTATTTCAGATGCCAAGGTTAGCACAGATATGCACACAAAGTAGTCTGCCTGTTCATCTTGAAATACGTTTAAAATGTACAAAGGAAAAAAATAAGATTATCATTAATTAGCTAGCACATAATAAGAACCCAATGACAATTTTTTACAATTCAGCATCAACCTTCCACACTACAGCTCAGTATTTTTCTTTCTGAAGTGCCACAGCTGTGTCTGATTCTCTCACTATTGTTCTAATTTAAAGATCGAGAAGTTTGTTTTCATTTGACACTGTATTCGATTTTCCAACTGTTCGCTAGAAACTGCAATCTAATGTCTGCTGTTACATGTTCTATTTGAGTACCATTAAAAAGTCAACCTTTTCCTGGTGCTTCAATTTTGAGATAATACCAAAAAAGTATGCTGATAGGAAAACAACAGTCAAAATAAATCAACCATTGCCCTGGAGAATTTAGCACCATCCTCATTTTTTTCCCCTCCCCAAATTAACAAGTTCTTGGTTCTACCAGATTCACTGGCTTTTTAAAAATGGAAGATCAAATGTCAGAACGAGCCACAAAACATGATGTAAATAGGAGGTATATTTATATATTTGATACATTATATCAAGACCTAAAAGACTTAACAAAAGTGCAATAAAAATATGAAAAAGTGTTTGTTACTTTTTCTTTTTTTCGGTATATGTCTTCTGGTCTAAAGGGTATGAACTCTTCAATAAATCTAGTGGCAAAACTAGCATTCCTAACTTTCCCTCTCACTTAACTGTGCTCTCCCAAGCTCTTTTCCTAATGAATAATAGCAAAACCCATTGCCTCTATCACCGATATCACCAAATAACTTTGTCATCACAAACTAGCTGTCTGGCCTTGAGCAAATTACTCAACCTCCCTGTACTTCAATTTACCCACCTATGAAATGGAGATAATAATAGCTCCTATGCTACAGGGTTGTTGTAAGAATTTTTTTTAATTATTAAGTATAAAACATTCAACAGTATCTGGCATGCACTGACTTGATAATTGTATATTATTTTATTTTTATTATCATCATTATCATTATCAAATTTCACAGCACAAAAGTTTTATCACAAATTGCCAATCACGACATTCCTAAATCAAATATTTCAGGAACATGAAGCCCAAAAAGATCTTGACAGTAACACCAGATCCTTGCGTATGGAGGCATTCCAAGCTCATGATCATCTTTAATATTCCATATTTGGATTAAGTCAATACCCTTTCATGACAAAAGAAATTTCTCCTAAATTTAATTAATTTTTCCAACGTTAACATAAATTTTACATCACATAAATAAAAATAACATTTGTGGGTAGAGGTCACTTCTATTTGGGAACTTGAAATATTTAATTATGTTCCCTAATTTCTATAAATTTTCCAGAGAATAAAATATTAGTTGGAAATGTCATTTTGATAGTTTGAACTGGCTTCTGTTAGATCTGTTAAGCTGCATACATGTGTTCATATGTATGTGGAAATATAGCCAATCTTGGGCAAAATAAATAAATCAGGTTTGGACTTTTATCATAACCTGTTGATTAACTACTAGCAATCTGTCATGTTCTGGGTCACATTACTACAGAAAATGGAGCATCACCTCCCGGAGTGCCCCTCTGAGAACCTCAAGTTCATGGGAATGAACAGTACAAGGGACCTCTGAACTCTTTCCCACAGCCAAATGACAGCTGTGATTCTTTGGCCTCAGCTTGCCTTCTTAAGCTGATTCGGCACGAAATTTATGGTGACTCCTCCGCAATGTCCCATGCCAGCTCTGGACATTTATTATTCTGACCAATTATCGAAGGATATGTATTTTTTTCCTATCATCCAGTTTGATCAAAATTCCAGCCTCTAAGATAGGAGGAATAAGCCACAGCTGAGGAATGAGGTAGGCGTGTATTCTGATATGATGCCAAAACTTGCTCCCTGAATCCTTACAGACTTAAGCACACTTTAATACTGTTTTTAAAAAGCCATGTTGAGGTTTCATTCTATCAGCAAGTTTCTCACATGAGAAAGATGTGCAGGAGTGAAAAAAAAAAAGACATCAAAGGGGTAGACAAAGACCTCAATTTTTTTTTTTTTAACAAGAATGTTGGGTTTCAATCTTTCAAGCTTCTACTACTTACAAGTAGTGGCACTTTTGGTAGATTTCCTAACCTCACTGAGCCTCAGCCTTCTCATCTGCAAAATGGAAATAATGCACAACAGCATTTTGTGAAATTCAAATGAAATAATAGATGTTAACCATTTGATACAGAAAGAATTAAGTGAATATTACCTCTTACTAATATGATTAATGAACTATTGGTTCACAGGTACCCAGTTTGGTCTGTATTGAGATTTTTGAATTATTGGCTTACCTCTTGGATACCTGAAGCTTAATAAGCTTGTGTACTCATTAAGTCCTTTAAAATTGGAAAATAATTTTTTTATTTTTAAATTTCATAATTAAACAAGTATGATAAGTTTTTTCTATTTTACTTGCACATAGAGGCAAGTGTTACTGTACTTAGAGAGGGATTATATTTGTTTTATTAAGTACTATTTTATTATCAGTTTTGTAGGATTTTTTTCAAAACTGTAAGAAAACAAGTATCTTCATGAATGTTATTACTATATCTCAAATTATAGAACTTTATTCATTACAGAAGCATTAATTATTTATTGAGCATCTGTTTTGTGCCAGGCACTGTTCATGGCACTGGATATTCAAAGGCGAAAAGTTACAGTCCTTGTTCTAAAGAAGCTTGCAGCACTTGGAGGAGGTAGACAGAAAGTTGTATGTAACACAGTATTGTATAAAGATTATAGAGGAAAGAAAACGGAGTAAAGCGAAGTGATACAGGCTGGTGCTGGAAGAAGGAGTTTGGGTGGAGCCCTTTGGATGGGGCTTTAGACAGATGAGCATAAAATAATCTCTAAGGAGTGGCACTTAAAGGGATTCACAAATGATAAGAGAAGGAGCCAGCCACATGAATAGCAGGCAAGGAATATTCTGGGAGGAGAAGGCAACATTGTCAAACATGGAAATGTTTTTGGTGTGTTAGACGAAACCAACTACAAAAGAGAGAAAAGAGTTAGATGATGCAGGATCTGGACAGGAGTTGGTTTTATCTTAGAAATAATGGGAGGTCATCGGACAGGAAATGCTCTGATTTGTCTTTGAAGAGAGTTAAATAAGAGAATTGTAAGAAAAACAATGGGGATACTCATTAGAAAGCTTCTTTTGGTCCTGGAGAGAGATGACAGAGGCTTAGAGCAGGGTGGTGGTAATGGAAATTAAAAGAGGCAGTCATACCTAAATATCCTTCGTGGATAGAATTAAAAGTACCTGCCAATGTATCATAAATGAGCACAAAAGGCAAGAATCAAAGACAGTAAACACTTGGGCTATTTGCTGAAATGGGAAATAAAGTTTTTCGACTGAGATGTGGAAGTGGGGAATTGGGAGTTCTCTTCTGGACATGCTACATTTATAAGGCCCATCACACACACACATGCAGTTTACTCAGGATGAGCTCATGTAGATCTTAAGGCTGTCATGATACTGATCCCCGGTGAGTCAGTATTACTTTAGCCAAAAACATCCTACATGGACCTGATATAACAACAAGCCCCTTCAACATGAAATTGCCTAAATTAGAGTGGCAAACATATTTACTGGAGAAAAATGTTTGTCTATTTCATGTTAGGGAAAGAGAACTCTAGCTGATTGAAATTTCTGTATAAGCATATAGATGCCAGAACCATCCTTACCTCTTGCTTAAGCCTGACCCATGGATTACAGAATCAGAGAAGTGAAGTATGGGACATAGGAGATTTGAGTAGAGAACAAATCAATCAGAAATCTTAGGTATCCAGAGGACACTATTCAGTGTTTATGTGGAAGGTAATTCTGGAGATGGAATCCAGGATACCTAGGTAGGATGGAACGCATGAACATCAGATGTGAGAGATAAACATCTTCAGCGATTTCCTTTGAAATGGTAATGTGTACAGTCAACTCTCAGCTATAAAATCATGAATTCTGGTGTCTCCAAGCATTTATGCTAGACATTAACTTTAATCCCCTCCATTTTATATTTAGGAAACAATCAACAATAAACCATACATGGACTTATACTGAGCTTTAAACATGTTCTCTTCACTCTTTTCCTCAAATAAATGTGCTAATAAAATGTAATATTAAAAAATGTAGCCTAGAAGGAGAAAAGACAGTACAGTCAATATATTCCATGATTCAGGATAAATAAGTCTTTGTAAATACTCAGAATTTGGTGAGTACTTTCAGACTAGGACTATTTCTGAGTATCCTTTCAAGTCAGAGTTGCTGTTTCAAGAATGTGAAATGTAATTTGAACAACTCCCTACTCTCTTTCCAGAGGATAATACTTCATAAGAAGAGTGAGTGAGTGAGTGAGTGAGTGAGTGAGTGTGTGTGTGTGTGTGTGTGTGTGTGTGTGTGTGTGTGTATGAAAGAGGAAAGAGGGAAGGAGGGAAAGAGGCAGAGAGAGGGAGGAAACATTTTGTGGCATATTCAAAATATGATTTAATGTCTAGCATGGAATCACAGCAATTGGTCTTTGGAACTCTAGTGATCCCTGAGGTTGGTGTTACAGCTCTTAGCTTGAAGTTTTCTGCAATGTGGGGTGGCTGAGCACTGTCCTGCTGCTGAGCCAGCAGAGTTACACACTTTTGGTCTTTCCATCTGAGCTGCTACACAGAGAGCAGGTTTTGGAGCAGGTTCTTAGAGCATGAAGCCATTATGACTGAAGCTTGATGCTCCAAGCACAGATACATTCTCACTTCCACAAATGTTTAAGTAAAAAGAAAATGTGCTGAAGGAGGAAATTACTGTCTTTTCGTTTCCTTCCATTCATTATCCTTTTCTTGCAAAAACCCACCTCATATGGTGTTTTGACTTACAAAAAATGAAAAACAAAGATTAATGTTGAAATTACTAATTGTGTAAAAGTATGGATTTTCAAAGAAAGTAAAAGTTATTAGCAGGGGAAGACTTTTGAAGAGAAAGTATCAACCCTTTTCCTTAGAATCTTTCTCCCTAATAGAACAGATATTTGGACAAGATTCATCAAAATATATTTATCAAAAAAACTGCCATAGCAAGCTGATTTTTCATGTTTCTACAGGATCATATTTAAAGTCAGTATAATTTCTAATGAAGAAACATTTCCTTATGAAACAGCAGATTTTCATCTAAGCAAAAAACATTGATTTCAGGTAATGATAACCAGGATTACTGCAGTTAGTATTAAAGTAGTAAGATCTGCATTTCTCCTAAACCAAGGAAAAGAGAATAGAGTGATAAGACCAAATAAGTTGAAAACATTTCCCCATGGTTAACTATTGCCAGAAATCAAAGGTAAAAATCTCATCTCTGGCTTTTTCCAGAACTTTCTCACAATAGCTCCTGGATCTGGCAACTCAATCATGAAAAGTATAGCATATATAGGATATAGTATATCCTACTCTAAAATACTATTTCTGAAAACTCTTCAGGGAACATTATCCATTTAGATAAAGTGCATATTGAATAAAGACTGGTATCAACTTAATGGCACAATGTACCCTTCAATTTTTTAGTTTACATTTTTGGTGTCAGCAATTGGCATTGAAAAGTTTTGTGCACTAAACACACTGCCTACTGCCCACCCTGCAGGGAGGAGAGACAAAGTTTGTTTGTACCATTGGCTTCTGAAATAACAACTCTGAAGGGTAAACTATAGTTGGTATCTTTGGGGAGTAACTAACACTATTTTACCAAAATTATTCAATATGTGCCTGCATTCTGATTGTTGTAAAAAGGAGAAAACAATGTGGGGTCTCCAAGGCAGGGGTTATTTTTTAAAGCTACAGGAATAAGATGATGGTCAATTATCATTTACTGACAAGTGAAAAGAATAACCTATATCAAACTTCAAAATGGGTAGCAGCATCTTATTGAAGAGTATAAATCAGAATGCTCTTACTGATGATTTATAACTATCGCATGGATTGTGGAATAAAACACTGTTCATCTCCACCATTCAAATGCTTTCTCTGCTTTGTTAGCCCTTTGGGAAATCACAGTTCTCTGTAAGTTGCATTTTCCTCCTCAGCCAAGTAAACTTATTATGCAATTACACTGCCACTTAATCCAGTATAATTGTAGTAGTATGTACAGTAGTGTTTACTCAGCAACAATGCCCTTCTAGCCAGGGAGGCAAAGGCCTCGTGGAATCTGGGAGCTATAATGCTTTCATCACTCGGGATGATGAAATCACTTCCACCAATGGCTAGAACTGAGGAAAATATGAGCTCCTTTTCTTAAGAAATTACAAGTTAAATAAATTATCATGGGAAAATACTGAGGCAGGTTCCTGGATATACGCTAACAAGATTGATGCTTTAGTGATGAAACCAAGGGGGATTTAAAAAAATATTCAAACTGAGTAATGTTGCCTCCAACAAGCCTTTTTCTAAGTGGTCAAAATATATTTTCACTCTGTTTTCTTTGTCTGCCTTTCTCAGGCAAAGTGAGAGGTGAATCATTTTTGTTCTGCTATGATTATTTTTACCCCTCAAAAACAGCTTAAGGGCTCCATTTTAGGGCATAATTGTACACAAAACCACCTTGCCCCAAAGGTTAGGAAAAAAAAAAACCTCTAGCCCCACTAAATATCAAGCAGCAGATGAGTCAGGTCCAAGTGAAATCAGAGGAAACATGAACCATTTCTTACATAAAACATACATATTTTATTACTCCTAATCAACCTCACTCTATTCTTGATCTGAACTTCAAGTTCCTCTATGCAGTGTATACAATACAGTCTCCATCTTTGCAAATACCTTAATATCCAAAAGCACATTTGTGAATCAGGGTCTGAGCTCAGAATGTGTCTTACCATAGAGGAAAAACATCATATATGGGAGTTAGATTTCTAGTCTATCCAAGGGCAATTAATTTCACTCTAAAGTATATAAAACAGTGAGCATTATATTTGTGATAAAAATTGTAGAATTCAATATTCTTATCACATTAATAATTATACCAACATAAAAACATTTAAACTGTTGCTTTGGTTTTTTTAAGTGGAAAACTGAAAATTAAAATGAATTTAAAAATACTAGATTTGGATGTAGGCCCAAGAATCATTGTTCTATGTAAGAAGAAATCTAAATTTAAGGGTTGGGTTTTGACACTGCAAAGAACAAAAGTATCAAACTCAGGCCAACCATATTTTGATAATTTGCAAGTTACATCATCAACATATGTTATTATTTTGTATCTTCTTTCTTCATGAAGAGGGTGGACCGTATCTTCCAATTATTTCATTTCAGTCTCCATACCCATTGTAGTTTTCAACTTTCTTTGGACACAAGATTATGGCTAAGAAAAAAATAACTGAGTTCTATGATCACTTTGAAGTTTATCCCTGAGGATAAGCCTTCCTGGATCTTGCACTGAATCTTATACTTGACCAATGAGAAAACTATGTGTTGAGACAATTTACATTAATTTTTTCAAGACTTGTAGTAACAGAATTCCAACAGAATTTTGTACTCTTTATGTTTGGCAGTGGAGGAAAAAAATACATACTGGATTAAAAAGATATTTATGGAGCATGAGAGAAACTATGTTGTCAACCGCTTTCCCTGCTTTTGCTCTAACGGTCCATTTCCACATACACCACAGGAATTTGATAAAATATTGTATCACAACTCCGTCCAGTTCTTATGCGTTCAGTGACTTCCAATCATTCTTGGAGTAAAATTCAAACTCTGTACTATCACCTTTCAGATGCCATCTGTCCTGGCTCAAGTCACCTTTCCAGATCTTTGTATGGCCAGTTCTTTGACATAATTTTGTCCCCTATAAAATGTCATTTCTTATCAGCCCACCCTTTTTAAAATAGCCTCTGACCTTCTTCTCTCTGATTTCATACATCATACCCTGCTTTACTTTTTTAGGCCACTTACCACTGTCTGAAGCACATTATTAAACTTACTCATTTCTGGTTATGCCCTCCATCCACTAGAATGTAAACTTCATGAAGGTAGGGACTATGTGTCATAGTTAACATGGATTTTCTAGCACCTAGGCTGGCACACAGTAAACAATAGATGTGTAGTAAATGAATGAACAATTATTGATGTTAAAAAGACATCCTTGAGTTTATGTTGATGTTTGTATTCACTACATTATTGTTAAACTTTATTATAATTAAATCATATTGTGACAGAGAAAGAGAAAAACACACTCTTTTTGAATGATGTGCGAAGTTTAAGAGGCAAAAATTCAAGATACAAAGTCTAAAAGCACTTTAAGCCAATTCTTACACAAATGAATTGAAAGGTTTAAAGGGATCAAGGTTTTTAGTCTACCAAATAAAGACCCAAGAGATTAATTATCATCTTTACATAGATGATATTTTTATCATGAAAATGTCAAGCTTTTATCTGTCTATGAAGGAAAAAGAAAAAAAAAACAGATTTAAATGAAAGCTGGATATAATTAAGGTGAACTTAAGACTCTCTTGGCCACACTAGAATAGGCTACTAAAAGTGATTTTGGAATACTGGGGCCAAAATTCTGACAGGAGAGAACTGGAAATGACTATTTTGATTACACAGACAATAACTTGTGTGAGAAGTGGACATAGCTGGAATTCCCAGTTGGCCTCATTTGGCTGAGGAATGTGTTGGGCAATATACAATTAACACAAAATAATATATGTTTACATAAATTAGTTCAAATTAATAAAAATATATAAATACATGTTTCACTCTTTTCTAGTACTCTGCATGCAGCTAATACTCTGTACCTGTCTATCCAAATAAGCAGTTTACCTTCCAAATAGAAACTGAATGCATAATCATTCTGTCATAGCTCATTTCTCCTTCTCCTACCCCTCCCCTTAATTGGTTTACTCAGCAGATCCCAAAGGAAGACTAGGAGAAAATAAATGTCCAGTCAAACTTAAAATCACCAATGGTATGAGAGATACTGCTCTTATCTATGACATCAGAGAAACTATTTTTTACTCCATCACTAGATAATATTAACTGATAGTTACTGAATATTTGTTATGTGCCAAGCACTTTCTGAAAGGCTTATATGAATTATCTCACTTAAGTCTGACTAGTAGTTTAGGAAATCTAGATTCAGAAAGGTAAACCTCATTTGTTCAAGTTGATACACACAGAAAGTGGCAGAGCCAAGCCTAGAACCTACCCTCTCTGACTATGTTGGCTATGTTTCTAAGCCATTCTAGAAGTGTTAAGTTGGAAGACTAGAAACAGACAATAAATCATTATACACAGATAGCATTTACATTTATCAGAGAGCACTGATATCTCCCTGAGTCCCCTGAGAAAACAATTATTCCTTTTCTCCTCCCATAATTTCTCTTTTGAGAATCCCTTTCCATCTAACATTATCCAAAATTGGCCACCAGCCAGCAAACATTTTTAAGTCAATCCATTTAAATACTGGACAGACTACCATTCTGAGATCCAGAACAGTTCCAAGAGTGTGAATTGGATAAATGCCCACAGTTTCCAGCTCTGTATTCAGCATGCCACCGTCATGTTTTCTCTAAGATGCCCATTTGGGATTACAGTCAAATGAAGTCTATTCCCACGCATACACAGAAACTAAAGGAAATGTTATTCTGTGTTAGAGACATAAATGTCAGCTTAGTTGGCATTTCCTGAGGGTAATATGGCAGGATATAACAATTCTTTTTAAATGTACATAACGTTTGCTCTAATAATTCTGCTGATGAATTTATGAAGGACATACTTGTAAATATGTTTACACACACAAAGTTTAGTTAAAAATTTGTTCAACACAAATTCAAACACAGCATTTTTGATAATATTAAAAATAAATGAAAAATGACAAATCCTCACATAGTGGATTTGTTAAGTCAATCATGGTACATCAATACAAGGACATTAATATAATGTTTGAAAATAACTGTTCACACAGTATATTAAGTGAAAAAGTGGTAAATTAACAATATGCACAGTATGGGCTCATTTCTGCAAAATAATATTAAGATGTGTATAAGCATAAAAAAAGGAAAGTCATGCATCAAAAAGTTGTAAGAGCTATCACTACATGATGGGATTTTTTAATTTTTTGTATACATGTTATTTTTAAAAGTCACATGCATTACTTTCATTAAGAAAAAATTAAAAGAAAAAAGAATCAGGGCACTACAATGTCTTTGCATGAAGAAGATGAACCTCCTACTTTCCAACAAGATTACTATTTGTTTAAAATATTTTTAATAACAATGTATGTCTAGGGATTTGGCATTTTTTCAGAAGCAGAAAGATTTATCAAGAGTTTAAAGTACTGGAAATTTTTAATTTTCATCTCTTCACTCAGAATTCGGTAAGAAAATGCAACATTTGGTATTTAGAGACAAAGCCAGCACCTGAGCAGCCCTGGTTTGTGAAAGAACAGGCAGAGGAAGACAGTCAAGGTGCTCAGGGAGAAAATCACTGAATACACATTAGTGACTTGGAAAATAGCCAGAAATTAACAGAAAGTGAAATATAATTCAGCCATTCAGAGTATCAAATAAAGCACGAAAATCAATCCTTGTAGATATGGTTATTCAGTCTATGGAAAAAGTGGAATTTCAGATCAGCTTTAAATGTCGAGCTATTTAATAAATGGTATTCAGATAACTGAACATTCACACACAAAAAATAGAAATTAGATGCCTACCTCACACAATTCACAAAAGTGTATTTGATAAAGATCCATAGATATGAAGCCAATCTATAAAAGAATTAGAATACAGTGGAAATGGAAAGGGCTTTCAAAATTTTATGTGAAACTTCTAAGAAAATTAGTGATAGGTTGAAAAATAAAATATTACCTAAAATTTCTGGGATGCAAAATACACTTTCAACATTGTAAAATGTAACTGGCATTTTTGGAGAAAATACTTGTAATATTTAATGCATAAAAATCAGCTGACATTTTTAGTATGTAATTAAGTTCCCACAAAATAGTAGGAAAAATAGAAAGAATCTATAGAAAAATGAGCAGAGGATATGAATAGGCAATCCATGAAATAATACAAATAGCTAATACATGAATGAAAAAAATGCTCACTATCACTAGTACTGGAGTGAGCTCAAATTAAACAATAACAAGACACCATTTCTCCTTCCATGGATTAACAAAACATTTTAATTTTAAAATATTGAGGGTTGGCAATGCTGTAGTGCAATGAAGATGTTCATACATTGGATTATTGGATTATAACTTCAAACAACTGTTTTGAAGATCAGAATGATATTATCTATAAAAACTTTAATGGTACTTACAGGTTATCTAAGCCCAAGAAACTCTAATAGTTAATAAAGATATGCATATAGCATTGTTGCTAGTAGTGAAACTACATGTTAATTGGCATGGGAACGGTAAAATAAAATACACTCCCACATACTCACAAAAAGCCAGACCTATATGTCTTTGTATCGTTTTACAAATATATGTATATAAATCCCCGAAGTGAAGCCCAGGTCTAGGTAAGTATAATCTCTACACTGTGAGATGGGAAGAAAGAATAAGACCAGGCTATTAAACCTATTGGTCAACAGAGGCCTGAACAACAAAGGGCATTACTGTATCTTTTCTTAGGCAAAGGAAAACTCAGTTCTCAGTTTCACTGATATAGAGAGAAGCTAAGTTGAACTCTTATCATTAACATAGATGTTTTGTGACTCTCCATAAACTGCTCCAGCTGTCTGCCTGACTAGGGTGTACCAACAAGTGGCAAACTAGCTAGCTATATTTAGATTGGTGAAATAAGTATAATTGTGCATATTAATTGACCAAATTGAGAACTAGATACAATTTTCCTTCGATGTCCATGGCAGATTGGTCCCAGGACACCCACAGATACCAAAATCTAGGGATGCTCCAGTCTTATATAAAATAGCATAGTATTTGCATATAAAATATGCACAACCTCCTATATACTTCATTTCACCTCTGGATTATTTATAATGCCCGATACAATGTAAATGCTATGTAAATAGTCACTGGCTCCCAACTAATTCAAGTTTTGCTTTTTGGAATTTTCTGGAATTTTTTTCCAAATATTTTCAATCTGAAGTTAGTTGAAACCATGAATGCAGAAATTTTGAATGCAAAGCACCAACTCAACTTTTTAAGTGAAATTAGGCTCTGGGTCCAACTGAACCAGAAAATGAAGAAAACTTCAATATGTATAAGGCTAGATCAGTGAATAAAATATTGCTTTGCAGAAATTGAGAAAAAGAATGGTCTGGATGTTCAGAAGTCTGTGATTATTAAATTTGGAAACAAAGGAGAGAAACTGTTTCTTAGGAAAACTTAAGACAAGCTCAAGTTTGACTAGAAATAGAATGTGACAAAAAACCAGAGACTAGAGACACCACAGATGATGAAAAGGCATTTGACAAAAACATCTATAATGACCAAAAAGCCAGAGATGGAATTAAGAGTCATTTGCTGCCCCTATCCATTGACTCACCATATCAGCCATAATAATTGATCCGAGCCCTATTTTGTCCAGCTGAGCCAGAGATAAATTCCCAATCCTTCTTAAGATAACAGCCCAGGGAGTAACTACCAATGAATCAGAGTTAACACAAGAGATGAAATCTTTTTACTATCAAGTGATTAGACAGAGAAATGCAGAAATAAGCTCTCTTCAAGTAAGATATCTCCAAGATATGTCTCTGCCAAAGTATAATTCAGTATGTATACTCTGTCCAGAGTGTGTGTTACATGTGTATATTTTTTTACCCTGAGTATAAAATAAATTCCTGTCAATCACTTTGTACCATCAAGTGTTACAGAATAGAGGTAAAAATTTATGTCCTCAAAGCTCTAATCAGAAAAAAAAGCCACCTCAGTCTTTAAATTTTAGCATCAACAACATAAAAAAACCTAGCCACAGGGTAGAAATATACAATGCCAGAAGGAATACAGAAGACCTCACTGAAGCTCTCAACTTCCTGTTTACTGCCTCATCAGGAAAAACTCAAAGCAAGGATTACCAGCTCCCCTGACACACCCATCAGCCCACTCCGCTCCTAATTATGCAGAGAACAGAAATCTCGTGCTACACAATACTCTATGCTGGGGAAGGGTGGCCGAATTTCTGCTCAAGATACCAGAAAAGCAAAGAACTGCATTCTTCCTAAAGAAGGCTCTTGCAAAGTTCTGCTGAATTGAGCTTTACAGGCGGGTAGAAAACCTAGTGTAAGGCATGTGGTTGCATTAATTATAAGATTTCAATTTGACAGTTTAATTAGGAAAAGGAGAGTTAGTGTAGGGCTTGCAGAATTCATGATGAATCACATACTCCAACAGACTTCATTTTCATATTTCAATTACACACATTTCTAACTGATGAACAGCAACATAGCATTTTCTGTTTAATAAATGCGATATCTGTTGGAATTGATAACATTAGTTCAGTAATTACTGAGCCATTATTGTTAGGCTTTTAAAAAACATGGAAAGAAGCCTTAGTTATTAAAGTTTAGCATCAGCACAAAACTACATTTTCAAATGTTTCCCCTAAAGAGCTTTTGAACAGTGTATTAGCAATCTCTTATAGGTAGAGGGGTAAAATTTAATAGCAGGTATCTGTATGAGGTTGGTTTTGATATAATCACAACTTATTTGATTTCCTTATACACCACTGTAGTTATATCCTTTCTAAACCTTTACTCAGAATTCAGGCCAGAACACAAGGTAGCAGGACATAGATTTGAATGACATAATTTAATGCAAGATCATGTTAAGACACTGATCTTTGCTTAAAATAATAATAAAACATAACAAAACACTTATTTTCATCCATCTAAATATAAATGTAGATTCAAAGGGGAACACATTTTGTGACTTAGTCAAAACATGTGGAAACTTGTGAGTTCTTTCCCAGAGTGCCTTCTCTGAGTTCTGGGAACCTAACTTGAGATTCTGGTATGCTCATAGATGCACTAGGGTCTTTTCTTTTGTATGGGTTATGGACAAACAGAAGTTCATTAAATCAAATACAGATGTCAGTTTCCTTGGGGACCAAGAAAAGATCATGGCCTACAATAAACACAACTGCAAACAGTGGAAGTGAAGCACACTTCTGTTTTTTAAATTACTTTCAAATTTGTTCATTATGACCATTTCATGAATGATATCTTTACTTCTGTGTACCTGAACTACCCGCTTACTACTACTTATCTTGCAAAACTCTTGATGTGTGGCTCAGATAAAGCACATTTATGTGTTTGTATGTGTTACATATATACATTTGTATATATATTCAAGTCACAAGATGTAGATAAGAAAAACAGTCTTGTCACATGATATCTCCAGTTTCATGTTAAAATTGTACATGTAAAGGGTTGATGTTTTATAGTCTCAAAAAAACTGTCATATTTCTTTCGATTATTAGTAATTCATGTCCTTTAGTTTTAGGGAGAAATTCACTATTTTATTGACCACTTCAGAATGTTAAATAAAATAATGACAATAAAGTAGCTTAGCATACTGCCTAACATATTTGTTCAATAATTGGTTACAATGATTACTGTTAGGAGGCCTCGGATTCTTGTACAAAAATTAAAATAATACAAAAATATAAAAGTACAAAAATTATAATCACAGAATAGCAAAAAGTTTGAAAATTATTTCATATTTTAAAAGAAAAATCATAAAGAAATGACTTTCCCATCCCTAAATGGCACACCATTAAAAAAAAATTAACATTCTTAGTTTCTTATTTGACACAAATTGCAACTTGATCAGCAGGTAAATGAATATTTTCAAGACTCAGAATTATTCTGCCCTGCCAGGTAATAGCAACATGGAAGCAAACAAAAGAAAATCAGAAAGAAAAAAAAAAAAAAAAGGGAATTTAAGACATAAAGATTTCCACTACCTCTCATTTTGTAAATAACTGAGGACTGGAAAAGCATTTTTTTTTTCATAATCATAACAGCCAATAATTATCAGGCTAGAATGTATTCCAATATGGTGTTCTGTCTACTTTAGCAAGAGTTGCCAAAGTATGGCCCATGGAGCTCAGGGGATCCCTGATTCCTTTTCAGGTCCATAAAGCTCAAAACTAATTCTCTCATAATCTTAAGGGTTTTTTTGTTGTTGTAGTTGTTAACTCTGTTGATGTTTTCACTAATGGTGCAAAAGAAATGGTGGGTAAACTGGTGGCACTTTTGAGTGAATCAAAGTAGTGGTAACAAGCTGTATTAGTAGTCATTGTATTTGTCACTGCCACACTCATGATAAAACATAAAAATAAAAAGTCAGCTTCATTAAATTTCAAGTCTTGAGTATACATCTTTTTAATATTCTGTGTGACAAAATGAGAAGCACACCTAAAACCTTTCTGCATATTGAAGGGTAGTAGTTGTTTCCGGGAAAAACACTATATAATTGTTTAACTTTCCACTGAGCTAGCCACTTTTCATGGAACACAATTCTTACTTGAAAGAATGAACTTTGATTATTCAGATTTACTTATTTGACAGACATTATCTTTAAAAGGACAAAAATGACTATTACTTCAGTGAAAATTATCTGGACAGTATTTTTGCCAAAGTTAAAATTTAAGCTTTCAAGCAGAACTTAGAATTTTGGAAAATTTGTATCTATCACCATGGCAACTTCCCAAGATATAAAAACTTTTGTGATAAATTGTTGGTGACAGTAATGAATGTGCTTTATTGATATTGTATAATAAAGTGTGTCAACATTTGGTAGATATGCATAGCTTAGTAAATCAGTATTTTCCAAATCATCAATAATTGTGTTATGAAATCACATATGGGTAAAAGGTAAGCTTAAAATGTAAGATAGACCGATGGATTTTAAAGTAACAAGTATGAAAATTTCTTGCTATGGTTTCATCTTCTACTATCAAAGATTTCAAATAACCTTTAAGAAATCATTACCACTTGTTGAGTTTTGGTGTAATATCAAAGAAGAATATTCATAATTATCTAAAAATGCTAGTTAGAACATCTCTCCTTTTCTAACTATGTTTGTGAGACTAGATTTTCTTGATCTACTTAACCAAGAAAACATATAACTACAGATTGAATGCAGAAGAGGTAGTTTTCTATTAACTGACATTAAAGATATTACAAATATGTAAAATAATGCCATTCTTCTCATTAAATATGTAGGTATTTTTTCATAAAAATATGTTGGTACTTTATATTTATGTGAAGTAGTGGCTTTAATGTTATTTTAAATTAATTAATAAACAGTTTTAAACTTTCCCAGAATTAATTTCTAAATGGCATATATTGGTGCATACTATTCACAAAAACAAAAGTTCTTTTTGATCCTTAGTAAGTTTTAAGACTATAAAAGACTCCTGAGTTCAAAACATTTGAGAACCACTGCACTATGCTGTCCAATAGAGGTGACAAATGGGTTTCAAAAATACAAACTTGGAACAGTTGGTAATTGTTGCATGGAATTGGCAGAGAAGGACCTAGAACCCATGTTTTGATTTATAAAACAATAAAGTTAGAAAAAGTGATATTCAAGCCACATTGTACCCAAGAGTATACTGTACCCCAGATCTTTCAGGATAGTCCAATGTTCTAATTTTTGTCTTCTTCAAATGTTAAGCACAGTGTCTATAGAGAGTAGATTAATTAATGTTAATGAATTTAACTGAGTCAAATAGAAATAAAAAGCTAGTAGGTCCTGATCAATGACCCTATAGTGATGGTGAAAGGAATGACACTAAGGGAAAAACTGAACATTTTTTAAAGAAAAATTTAATTTACTTCATAATTTGATATAAGGCCAAGTATGTTTTGGGATTTCCAACAAAAATTATAATCATGTATTTTCCAGCCCATACACAACATTGTAACCTACACAGAATAAAAATCTACTAAATAAAAATCAAAATGTCCCACAACCTAAATCTAACCTAATGGACTCCTATATGGTTGCCAACATTCTAATAAATTACTGTGCTGTCTGTCCTGTATGCAGACTTCAACAAGACTTCTCTCTTACAAAGGAATGAAAGAAGGCAGCCTTTTAAATAAGCAGTGATGGCTCAGCACAATGTTTCGAAAGAGAACTAGAGAAGAGATAAGTGACTTGGGTTTAACCCAACCCTGGCTATTGTTAGCTCTGTGACTTTTGTCAAGTTTTTATGTTCTCTGGGTCTGTTTTCCCTTAAGGGAAAGAATCTAATGATCTTTTTTGAAATATAAGATGCAATAGTTTTAAATTTAATTATTTAGATAGGAAATTAACATTTCTGTCACAGACATTATTTTTAGCATGTCTCGTTGGAAACTCGTAGAACAATATTTCCTTCAGGAAAATCAGAATACAGAATATTAAAAGCATTTTAATGTGAGAAATTATGTGAGGAGAAAAATCTATATTTAAGCAACTCTTTTGTTTATCTCAATTTTCCATTAGCCAGTTAAGAACATACACCCTTTCACTCTGCTTTCCCAAGCAATGCCCAAAGGCCTACTACCTGAATAATAATAAGAAGAAAAGTGCTTATAAAGATTTTAAAATGGGAATTTAATTCTATGAAAATCCATCTCTGGCCATTTCCTAGGGGAATTTGAGTTCAAGATGTCAGAATCATGTATTTTTCAGCTCTTTATAATAATGTTATACACTATGGAATGAAAATCTACGCTTTTCCTCCTTTTGTTACCTCAAGAAATATTGAAAATAAATTTTTTTATGTGGCACAATGTTTGTCATTTTAAGTCTGTTTACAACTATGTTTAGTCACACTTCCCCCAAATGTCTGTGGAACAGGACTCCAATCCTAGAGTCCCTTTAGAGTGGAAAGAGCAGTCTTTTTTATTATTAAGGGCTAATGTCATGTTAACTCTCAACAGCTTCAAAAATCTCCCTCCCATTTTTAAAATGTACTGTACCAATATATGTATTCTTAAAATGTACTGTATCTATATCTATATATAGATATAGATATAAACACTCTTTTTTGGTAAAAAAAATACAATGATTTCATCAAGCCACCAAAATGACCAGTTACCCAAATTTTCTACCTGTGCCAAATATATCAGTTACTATCCCTAATCCTTTTACTTTCAGCTTCCTTTTTTTATTTGGAACTCTTTGATATCTGTTATTTGTATAAATGTCCCCTAAGCTATTAAAAACAAAACAAAAAATAGAAAAACCTAGTTAACAAAATGTAATTAAACACCAGAAAACAGGAGAATTAAATGAATGGCTGTTAAATGATCCCATGAACCTCTCTCCCTCTTACTTGCCAAAGCCTGCATGACAGACAGAAGAATTACTGACTTGGAGTATTAAGTGAAGAATAGTTGTCAATGTGAAGCATTTTTTTAAATCAAGTTAAACAAGCAAAGATTCTGATGTTGGTCTTCAGACAGACTAGTTCACAGTAATAATACTTCAGATTATAAAATTTGCACTGTGTGCGGTACTGCATTAGGGCCATTTCCTCTGTGCCAAAAAGCCTATCAACAGATGAATGGATAAAGATGATGTGGTGTATATACACATACATACACACACACATACACACAATGGATTAGTACCCAGCCACAAAAAATGAAATTGTACCATTTGCAACATGGATGGCCCTAAAGAGAAATATGCTTAGTGAAATAAGTCAGATACAAAAAGACAAATACTCTATGTTATCACTTATATGTAGAACCTAAAAAATAAAACAAATGAATGTATGCAACAAAACAAACAGACTCACAGATACAGAAACAAACTAGTGGGTACTAATAGTGAGAGGGAAGAGAAGACAGACAATATAGGGGTATGGGATTAAGAAATACAAACTACTGTGTATAAAATAGATAAGCAACAAGGATATGTTATATAGCACAGGGAAATATAGTCATTATTTTGTAATAAATTTATGGAATATAATCTATAAAAATATTGAATCACTATGCTGTATACCTGAAACTAATATTATAAATCAACTATACTTCAATAAAAAAAAAAAGATCCCATCATTCACTTTGGGTTGAGGGGAGGGGATGACTTTAAGAAGATAAAGTCTGAAGCTGGGCTGGTCATCACGTTAATTCAAATCCATAATAATCCATAATAATTGAAATAATGGTCCCCAGTCTTAATTTGTTTCTTGATTTTTTTTTTCCACTAAAGTTTCTAAATTGCTATTTTTTTAATTCCAGGAAAAGCATTTGTAACAAATATAGAAGTTGTCTAAAATTTTGCTGTCCTTTAAAATACAAGTCAAGGATCAATTATCAAAACAAACTTACTCTGTTAATCAGTTTACAAAGGTGCAAATTGTTTGTCAGAATACAATGCCAGGGAGGCTGCTTTGTTTAATGACAATCCTAACAGCAAGAATCCCTGGGGCAGGAAGCAAGTAATCAAGAATCCATCTCTGAAACTTTGAGAGTGCTGGCAACAGTCTATTATAATGCATGGTTACAGGGAGACCTTGTACAGAGAACAATACACTGAAAGAGACTAGACTTGTTATGGAACAATAAATTTAAATATAGCTCTGAACCTGACACAGCTAAGTGATTTTTTTTGCCTTCTAGGGTTGAATTTAACATTCTATGCTAAATATTTTGAACAGACCTTTCTACTGTCCACTTTCTATGCCTAAACGCATATACCATAATCACATTTTGGTGTGCAACTTCAACAATGTGTGTGTGTCTACAGAGAGTCATGAAATGAAAATCCAATTTGAAAGGCTAAAGAGCTGACCTAAAAATTGTTTGCTCAGACTATTTGAGTGCTTCCAGTTCTCACCTAGTATTAGAAGAGATAAAGGATACCAAAAAAAAAAAAGTTATAATAGATTCTACAAATACAATAGCAACAAATTTGTATGCAAGTGAATATCAAGGGAGTTTGAGAGGAAACAAAAGAGTAAGGCTGAACTGAAGAACTGCATTTGGATTGAGCTTAAATAGGCTGAGAAGCAGCAGTAGACACTGAAGAAAGGGGGAGAGGTAGAGTATTGTACATTATGTAGAAGAGACAGTGAGTCCACTCTCTGGGCTGAAAGTGAGGGTTCTTGAGAAACTGCAGTGGAGGGCAAATCCAGAAAGGCAGATTGAGACCCAAGTGTGCAGAATATGGTATTGGCCTTCCAAACATAATTCCCGTTTTTTCAGCTTAGTATCTCATGACTTTGGGAGAATGCTGTGAGTTACATGACATGTATCATTTTCCCCAAGTTAGAGGTGGGGTCAGGAATGCTGGGAAGAGGTCAGGGTCACACAGAGAGTGACACAGGGAATGACAGAGAGTCCTGTTTCCCAGTCCAGCCATCTCTTAGCCAAGATACACTACAATCTCCCTGCCCCTTTCCCAGGTTCCAAAATACTGAAATGGAATGACCATGCTGGAATGAGCTAAGATGCTGGAACTGCCCCTTATTTTTTCCTTTCTCTGTGATGAGAAAGAAAAGAGAGGAGGACTACTGAACTTTAAACTTCCTGATAAACTATAATGTGGGAAAGTGCCATTTTTAGGTTTACATGAAGGAGCTACCTCTGAGAATGGCCTCTTGGCCTGTGAAAAACTAGAAACATCCCAGGAAGTCACTGAAATGTTGTAGTACTGTGAGAATTTGTATAAAAATAAACACTGGATTATTTCAGGCTTAGTCCCTTGAGAAAATGAGCCAGAATTACTCAGAACTACTGGCCTAATCTTGACAGAACAGAGGAAATTAACAACTGAAGCCAGATTTTTTCCCCTTCTTTAAAAAAAAACAAAAACA
Source organism: Camelus bactrianus (assembly GCF_048773025.1). Lineage (NCBI taxonomy): Eukaryota > Metazoa > Chordata > Mammalia > Artiodactyla > Camelidae > Camelus > Camelus bactrianus. Next base: position 62,162,692 of record NC_133541.1, read on the forward strand.
AAAAAAAAAAGCCCTATTTGTCATATTTTGGAAAATGAAAAAAGAATCAGGTTAACCATGTGATTCAAATGACCCTGAAACTAAGATGGCTGAGTTCCCTGATGAGAAAATGCAATGCAGACCAGTGCTTCTTGGAATGTGTCAGCTGGAAACGGAGGCAGGAGAGCTTGAAATCATGGATTCAAAGAGGCACATAATTCAACACTCTGTAAACTCTATTCTCCAGAGCTTGGTGGATTTGTTAAAGCTTGCTCATTTTCCGCCCCCTCAGGAGCTATAAAGATAAAAAGATTTAAAAGCCAAAGGAAGCATACACTATCACATGTCACTATGGGAGCTGCCTCCAAGCTTGACTAAAGTACTTCCTTACCACAGAAAAATCATTTCCCATTGAGTATCTGGCTTGGAAGAAATTTCATTGAGAATGTCAAATCATTCCACTATCTAAGTCATATTTGTAATAAAAATGACTAACAACAGCTCAGAGTTATTTATTAAAACATTGAAGACAAGCGCTTCTCAACACAACCACCTTACACAGTTTAGTTGTTAATACCGCCCGTACGTGACCAGTATTTCTATGTGACCAGCACTGTTGTTTCAGCTGTAAAAATGTAAATCATAAGACTTCTGCTCAAGGAACTGGGCCACTTATACACACAAGCAAGACTGTTGGATTCATAGCTTCCTGACTTGCATCTCTCTGAGGCCACAGACACAGTCTAGGTTTGTGACATGGAGCAGAGAAGGAAGATGAAGTCAGTATCATGCATGAGTTTTTGGCCCTTATATTCCACCTACCCTAAAAGGGACAGGATAATTCTTCAGGTCTCTAGGTCTCAGTGTCAATTCAGACCTTGTGTCAAATCATCCTGGAAATGTCTGGTATTCACCTTTCCACAGTGCATGGGCACTTAAGTAAATATTCATAGATCCTCTTGGGGACAGATCAGGGGAATCATTATAGTATACACTTGATATTGTATTGCCAAGGATTCTCTGAAGTATCCAACCACCTCATCAGTCACTGGATTCTGTGTCTGAAAACTCAGGTCTCAAAATTGGGCAAGAGAATGTAGCTTCCCTTTGGAGCATTGCGCCTCAGATACTTTCTCATCTGTTTTTCTTTTTATTGTATATATATTAAGTAGCTCACATATTATCTGTCTATTTTGACCTAGGAAAGCCATATTCTATTAACTACCACACTTCCCTATGGATAGACCCCTTGGCTGTCCCTCTGACCTTGCCAATTCTTAAAATGATTGTACCCTCCCCAGATTTTACTGGTTAAGCACTGACACCTCAGCTGCATTGCCCCAGAGACCCAGCATCCTCATGAGTTGGTGAAGATCTCAACTCAATGACTCCCACGTCTGCCATCAGCCTGGCCTGCAGAGAAAAGCCACCACTAAACTTCACCAATGAAATTCCGATAGCCTAAGTGAATGGCGTGTTCCCCAGGCCCTTGCTGTAACATAACATAATCCTCCGGCAGGTCTTTTGACCTTACATAATACATGCATTCCAGCATGCCCACTTCTTGAGCCTTTTACCCACTTTTTCCACTGTCTGCCATCACCATTTAGCCATTTTATTTTATCCAGTTTGGACCGTCACTATATCCAGGCTTCAAAAATGCACTCCAGCAATGAGTTTTCCTCTTCCCCTGGGGTCCTTGACAGAATGTTAAATCCCTTGGGAAGATACAATGCCCTTAAGTTAATGAATTCTTGTTTATCTAGTCTTATATACTGACCCCCTTGATCAGGCACCCTCAAAATCCAATCCCATGACGCCTAACAATCCATGTGAGCTCATCCTTGCAGCTCCTTCAATATGACTGCTCTAAATACACCCATTAGCCTGATTCTCAAATTCCCAAAACATCTTTTATTTGTCCTCAATAGCATTAAGATCAAGGCATAATTTACATGCTTATAATAAAGAAAACAGAAATTCATATATGCCACAAAGGTATTTCATTTAAAAATTTATATCTGTTCAGCCATTTTTAAAGCAGTCAGTGGAAACCTCCACTTAGGTCCTTAAGTTCTGATTCATCCTAAGCCTGGATTCCCTCACAGTCACACAATAGCTGCCAGTGGCAACTTGGCCTGACTGCTGCTTTGTCTATGTTTATTAGGAGAGAGGGGAAAAAAATGTTTCTTTCCCCCAAGCAGTGATAAAAGCCTTGCTCTCTGGGCTGACTGGGGTCATTTGGCCCACATGCCCATCACTAGCACTCAACCATGAGAATCAGCAGGGGACGCTGTGGTCTGACTGGGTCTACCTTGATTAATTCATTAACCCCAATCACAGCAGGTCGGGATTTTTATCTTTTCTTTAATATTGCTTTTGTTTGTGTTATTTCTGTTTTTGTCTTATATTATCTTATTCTATTTTCATAGTTATATTTCCAGTATATAGAACAGTGCCCTAGCCATAATTGGCACTTAGTAAATACTTGCTGAATGAATGAATGGATTAATTAGGAAACCCTCCCAAAGCTGGAGATCAAACGGATTTCTGAACAGAATTGAGGAATTGTTAGGAAAGGGAAATGAACATAGTGTAGCCACCCAATATCATCTGTGTTTCTATTTTTAAGCAGACTGAGTAAGTAATTCTTTCTCAAGCTGTGGGCTGCCACATATCTATCTTAACACAAGAAAAACACCATTTCAACAGGTAAGTAGAACTAATCAAACAAAAGTTCTTTGTCCCTAAGAGTTAGTTCTGACGCAGTTTGGAAATGTTTAGTTTTCTTGGCATTAACAAAAGTTAAGACAGGTTTTTTTTTTTCCTACTTTAAATAACTAGTACTTTACAATGCTCTTAAGGAGATGTTGTCCTTTTAAAACCATCATACATTCATATGTCTGATATTCAAAATAATCTCTCTCAACCAATATAATGTCTAAAGTGAGAATTCAGTATCTTCTGCCATTAACAACATCATTAATAACAAATGTCTGTTTAATTACTCTTGCTAAGATTAAAAAGGCCATTATTCTTGTAACTTGAGAAATTCATTAGCTGGAAAAGGCTGTTTAATGCCAAATGCACTCCTTAAAGATGCAGTCCCCGATATTTGAAAGTATTTCTGACACTCATGCATTTGCATTACCTTAAAAAAGTACTACCCAACTGTGCTGAAGATCATGCTGTGACAATAAGCAAGCACTGTAACATTTCAAAATCAGAAATGAAGCTACAAGACATTTTACAATACCATACAGAGTCTGTTCTTTAGAATATCTAAACTCCACACACTGAGCCCATTATTCATCATTCACCTCTCACTAATTCTGTGCTCAAATGAGTCTTGTACAAACACGGTGCATCCTAAAGTACAGTTAATATTCATAAGCACCTCCTCCGAAGGGATTCAGAGCCATAACCTAAGATCTTTGCAAGTCAATTTTAAAGTCTGAGACTTCAAGGAATTTAGACCCATTAAATGAAAATTACAAGATTGGATTTAGAACAACATCTTTCTTAATCCATGGTTTTATCTCAATATATATATTTTTTAGCACAGCAACCTGCTTAACATTTACCAAAAATTAGATCAGCGACAGTGTACTCACAGAAAGCAATTCAGATGGTTATATACAATGTGTTGGATCATTCTTTAACTTTTTTACCCCGGTGAACAATAAAGTCAAGTCACAAAACAAGCTGTTATGAAGCGTATCTTCTGACTTCTAGGGTTGATTTACTTACTGAGTTTGATTCACACGTTGTATTCTTACGTTTTGAGCTCTGGGAGACAAGATTTCAAAGCTAGAGGGCAGGAAGAACCGCAGAGTTTAAGCCAAACAAGATGAATTACTATCTGGGAGAAAGTTGCTGCTCAGAAAGAGGAATAAGTGTCTTGCAATAAGAGAATGTCGTCTCCTTTCCTTCCTTCATCCAATAAATATAAATGAAGTACCTCCTCAGTGCCAAGAACTAGGCTATCATCTACCCAGAGTTGAGTAATATGGCATCTGACACCAAGAAACACAACATTGTCAAGGGAGCTAAACCTGTTGGCCAGGAGATACACTCCTGTTGTAGGTGCTGTGCTAGACATGTGTGCAGGACATGAAATGGGAGTAAAAAGTTCCGCAGTCAGTAAAGGCATAGAAGATCTAAATTTTGATAGATCTTAAAAAATAAAAAGTTTTTGTCATTTTTTTCTTGCAAGTCTTTCATATGTTAGGGTAGAATGGGTGAAGGGAGATGTTGTACTAGCCTCAAATTTTATCCAGTGAGATTGATTCCTGCTACTCTCTTGCATAGGAGTCCAGTTAGTCTTATGTGTCCTGTTTGTTTCCATCTGTCTGGAGAGGCACTAGAACAAATAAGCTCATGATTTCAGCACCATTTGCCACATTGCTCCTTGGGATGTTTACTTTTGAGGCAGACAAGGTCTTCTGAACTTTGTCTAATCAATTTTAATCTATCACTGCTCTCTGTTGGGTTGCACTGGTGCTCAAAGTATAAACTTACAAGGATATTAACCAAAAGAAAGAAGCTGATTTTTCATTTCTCTGCTTGAAAAATACAGTGCCTCCATGATTTTAAGCACCTGGGATGGTTTGGTTCATCAATGGTCTTGTAACAACTTGTGATAGTAGTCAAGTAAAAGTAACACATACCTGATCATACAGAAGAAAAAAAAGAATAGCTTGCTCTAAGGAGGAAACTCTCCATTAAAGTTAGCCACCCATGGAATAGACTGCTTTCTAACTTGCTAAATTCCCTAGGAAAGCCAAAGTTCATGGACATGAATTAAAGAAGTTGATATATATCTCTATTTTAGAAATGTTACTTGGATTACATGACCTACTATCTTTAATATTTTTATGATTCTATAAAATACGATTTTAAACAAAAATAATTCCTATAGCAATCATCTGTTTGGCCTTTAAAAATGACAAGGCAGCAATATCTGTTTGTTCTCCCAAATATTAAATGGAAGTATCAAGAACAAGTACATTAGTCTTGGCAAATTTTCTTGCTTGGAACTTTTTACCAACTTAATGCCTATAAATTTTAATGAATAAGTAACATAAGGCCAAAAACAAGTTAGCTGGCAGCATCCTCATCTGTTCAACAACACTCTTATAAACACACACGGAGTGTTTTTATTTGATGATATGAATGCTCTTTAAACCTGGCTGGAGCTTAATGTCAGAATTTACCTGTGCTATCCATGCCTGAAAGAAGTCAAAGAAATAACAGATGGAGCTTTATCTGGGAAGACTCTTCTGCTGTTAGAGTTCTGGTAGGGACTCACAAAAGGATTCTAAGGCCATGGAGTCTTTGGGACTTTTAAAGATTGCAGACAATCACAGTCTGTCTCTTAGGGCTGGGACACCATCCTCATGAGAGAGGTCTGGTGCCCGAGCAGTGTCCATGGCTTGGCTTAAGTCTGCCCAGGTATCAGTGTGGCTCTGCCTTTGTTCTATTTTATGTTTTTGCTTTTGAAGTTTCTAATGAAGGAAATCATATATAATTTTTCACAGAATGAAAAGTCCAGAAAATGCAGTAAAATAATTCAAGTAAACCCCATGTTTTCCAGACAACCCTTCCTTAAACTCTGCTTCAACTCTAAGATCCCTAGGCCCTTGAGCTTGCTCCATAGAGGATGAAAGGGTCTTTCTGCCAAATTCACTTGGTCTCATTGTCAGAAACAGACTATTAGCCTGCACAACTAGGGTTTTACTCATAGCATGCTTTTCCTCATACACATATACAAACACATGCATACAGATATTTTAAACTTGAGTCTGCATTTCCATGGGAACTAAATAGACATTTATAGTACAGATAAAAATGAAAGGAGAAAAGATTTTTTTAATTCTATAAAAGAATCATTTTTATTCTGTGAAATTCTATTGGGAAAATTTAAAAGGTAAGAGTAACTTCTTAAATAGAAAAAAGCTTCAGTTTTTTCTATGAGCATTAAAATTCACACAAAATTGGTTTAAAGTCTTCCCTAGAAGAAAATGTATGTGTATTTGTGTAAATATGCATACATATCATAGAAATAGATAAATATGTATTGTTCCAAGTTATTGAACAATTGTGTAGTTTTTATTTTTTAAAAGTCTGTGTGTATAAAACACATTGAAATATTTTACATGGAAATTAATTTTCAGTGTAAGTGATCAAGCTTTCCTTTCATGAAATAAATAACTTTACAAATAGCACAAGTAATCTCACATTTGATGAACCACCTTCAATTCGATTCTTTGGTTATGGGCTGGAAGACTTTGGAGGAAACCTTTAACTCAGGGTCAGAGCTTTGCATTCAAGACAAACTTACTAGAAGAGGGTAAAATGGAGCATATGATTCCTCCTTTAGTCCTAAGACAAAAACTTATGCTAGCTTCATGGTAAGAAGGCAAAATTTAGTATAAAGGTAAAGGAACTCAAGAGCAGGGAATGCAGCTGAGCTATAGGAATAAACATGCTGAAACCAAGGACTAAAGTGTTATACACAATTTAGAAAGTCTTTTCTCCTAATCTCTCATTATCTACATCTCTTTTTAGCCATGTTTATTTTTGTCAAGAGCTCAATATAGACCAGCTCTCTCTACTCCCTAACTCATTTGAAATAAAAAAGTGCATTTATGTTTTTGATTTTATAAAAGAGCAATCAAAGTGAAGCTATGGTGTATTAGGTTAAGTCCGTATTCAAACAGTCTGATTGCTTAGCTTGGGTAAGGTATATAACTTGGGACCAATCAACTGTAGCAAGGTGAATACAAACACACTGTATGAAAATGGTTGCCTCTGCTGTTACTAGGTGGATTGAAGAAGAGTAACCTTCAGAAAAGTGGCAGGCAATAATTCAACCACAATCCTTGTGCACCAAGGAGATTTCAAAGAATATGTGAGTGAGAAGTGCAGCCAGGAAGCAATCACAGTAAGTGATGAATGAATAATATGACCAATTCTTAAGCTCTAGATTAAACAAATAGACAGAAAGCTGTTGTGGAATCAGAGCACTGGTGGATAAACTATGGTGGGGAGGATTTAGCAATTTTACAAATTTTTCTCAGTTATTTAAATAAATAATGGGAGTACTAGTACACATTTTAAGTATATAATGATGTCATGTCACTTGGGAAAGTTCTCACAGGAAGCTTAGAGTCACAAATATTGTCTTTGAGAATTTTCCTTAGTCAAGGCTCTGTTCCTTAGACTTGCAGGCTCAAATATATCATTTTTTTTCAGGGCCTGAAAGCAAATCCACCTCTCCAAGGCAGACTCATGTCAACTTCCCCACTGAATCAGTCATTTCACTATTATATAAGCCCCAATGCAATATAACATCACACATAAGCATATAGATACAGACATCCAGATAAAGAGGGTGATATAAACCCCAATGTAATATACCTTCACATGTGCCAGAGTACTCATGTGAATATGTGAATATAATAGGAGAATCTTTCTCAAAATTAAGAAACATGGTGGCCAACAGGTACATAAAAAATTGCTCAACTAACCATCAGAGAAATGCAAAACAAAAACCACAATGAGATATCACCTCGCACCTGTCAAAATGGCTATTATAAAAAGTCTACAAATAACAAATGTTAGCAAGGATGTGGAGGAAAGGCAACCCTAGTACACTGTAGAGGGGACTATAAATTGGATCAGCCACTATGGAAAACAGTATGGTGGTTCCTCAAAAGACTACCATAAAATAAGACTACCATATCATTCAGCAATTCCACTGCTGGGTAGATAGCTGGATAAAATGAACACATTAATTTGAAAAGATACATACACCCCAATATTCAGAGCAGCATTATTTACAATACCAAAACATGGAAGCAATCTAAGTGTCCATCAAGAGATGAGTGGATAAAAAAGATGTGAGATAGATTATATATATATGAATGGAATGTTACTCAGTGGAATATTACTTAGCCATAAAAAAGAATGAAATTCTGCCATTTGCAACAATGTGGATAGACCTAGAGAGTATTATGCTTTGTGAAATAAGTCAAAGACAAATATCCTATGCTATATTTAAATGTGGAATCTAAAAAAATAAAACAAATTTTATACACAAAACAGAAAAAGATTCACATATATAAAGAACAAACCACTGGTTACCAGTGGGGAAAGGGAAGGGGGAGGGCAAGATAGAGGTAGGGAATTAAGAGATACAAACTACTATGTATAAAATAAATAAACAACAAGGACATATTGTACAGCACAGGGAAATATAGCCATTATTTTGTAAGAACTTTAAATGGAGTATAAGCTATAAAAATATTGAATCACTGTGTTATAAACCTAAAACTAATATTGTAAATCAACTATACTTCAATTTAAAAAAAGAAACATGGGAAGCAACTTTTAAAATTTATCTGACACCATTGCATGTGTTCATAAAACATGTCATAGCATTGTTTGTATAGCAAAACATAGCAAACTACCTAAATTAATGAAATGTTTGTTGAACTACTATAAAATGGAAAACCATACAACCATTAAAGAAATGACTACGTTTCAAATTAAAAGGCTCATCCTTTAACCATATGCAGTCTTATTTTAAAGGAAAAAAAATACAAGAAAAGTAGTCAGAATAGTAAGTTACTAATTTATAGTGAGGAGAAATACATTTCAGCAATCAGAATGCTTATGTGAGCCAATTTTCTACCTAAAAGCAGACCTATATGGGAAACCAAATAATAATAAAAAGCTTGCTTAATGAGCACAGAATTAGGACAAGAGAATTTAGTTAGCTAAATCAATGTTGAATGACATCAAGGATAAGAGAATCTTATGTCTCCAGCTGTTGATATTGGAGACAATCTTTTTATTAGGTTGGAATACTTGAAGATTGTTGGCTACACCTGCTGTACTCTTTTCCTCAGAAATCATGGTTTTGCGAACGGGATCACACAGCTTAAAAGCCCTTTAGCTAGTGAAGGCTTTGTCCCTTGGGAAAGCTGCAAGGACACACCCAAAGTTTATCTCTGTGTTTTTCCTTTCTCTAGACTTTAGAGCCAACTACTCCCCTTACTGTTAGACAAATTCTTTAACACCTTCATTCAGAACAGAATTTGCTATGGTCTATCTTGGAAGCAACTTAACATTTCCCAACTTGATATATTTATATAAAAACTTGAATTTGACATTCTGAGGATGATCTTACTTTCCTCATTTCCAAAGTCTTCAGGGAAACTTGACCTTAATCCTTACATAATCAATCTGCAGGTTCTCTTACACATTATTCTTCTGTTCCTTAGGAATCTACTTCAAATGCGAGAAAGTAGATATTGGTTACAGGATGTAAGGATTGGTTACAGGTTAAGTCTTCTGTCTCACCCTAGCTGACTGAACTATGAGTGATCCAGATACCTCCAAAGAGAGCCACAAGGACAATCCAGGAACAAACCCAAATGTAGAATTTGACCTCAAGAGACAATCCACAATCCACAATTCATAACCAGAGTGAGGTCATGACATTAGAAAGAGGCAATATTTGAAATCTTGTAGTGAGCAATATTATGGTGCTAAGTGTTATCTTAGTTTGAATTAGAATCCCAGCCAGTTGCTAGATAAACATTAGAATGTACCTATTTCTCAGAGAGAAGGGACATTCATAGTAAATAAGCTGACTCATAGTAAATAGTAAAACATAGCTGATGCAGCAAGATCAACAGCAGACAAAATAAAGGGCAAATAGCATTAACAGAAATAAAAAAGGAAGCTATATAAATTTAAACAGTCTACATATAGGATATTACAATTGTCTCTACAGATGCCTAAAAAGATAACTTTAAATGGATAAAAGAAAAACCTTAGAGAATTACAAGAAAAATAATGTCAAAACCTCAAACGAAATGGACTATTTTAGCATTTCTCTTTCTGAAACTGAAAAAATGGACAAAAAGGACAAAAAAGTAAGATATATAAAATTTGAATAGCACATTTAAATGATTCTTTATTACATAGATTTAGAATACTGTTATTCCCCCAAATATAAAACATATATTCTTTGTAAGCACAGATAGAAACTTTTACACACATTGATCCAGTATTAGGACACAAAGAAATCCCAACAAATATTAAAAAAATCACTTCAACACAGACCATGTTCTCCAACCACAGTTAAGTAAGAAATGAACAATAAAAATACAATGCAGTAGTTTGGAAATATTTCTAAATGTCACTCAGGTTAAAGAATAAATCTCTAAATAAAGCATACTATAAAGAACAAATAATTAAATAATGCATTGATGTAAAAGTAAAGAGGAGACTATAAAATATTTATAATTGAATGACAATGGAAAAATTGTATTAAAAAACTTGTGGAATGCATCTAATGCAAAATTAAGTTGTTTATAACCCAAAATATATTTGTTAATAAATAAATAAAAATGATTCAAAAGAATTAGCAAAGAACTCCAAAAACCAGCAAAGGAGCAGAGTAAGATTAAAGCAAGATACAGGCAGGAAGTAAGACAGTAGTAGTTAATGAAAGAGAAAAAAATTATAGAAATTATTGATGAAAATTGGTACACTAGAAGAACTAGTAGGAAACACTTGTAAGGTTGATCAAAAAAGGCAGAGAAAGAAAGAACAAGTTAAAAGTATTAGAAGTTTAAAAAAGATGAATACAATCATTGAAAGAGTAGAGCTTTTTAAATCATAGCACTCTAAACAAATGACCATTTTAAACATTTCAAAAAAAATTTACTTTCCTATAAGAATATACATTATGAAAACTGACTACAGAGTAAGTAAAAAATTTAAAGCATTATGAATATTCATAAACATAAATCACTAATCCAAAACCAGTTCCCATGAAAAAGATAAGAACTAGAGACAATTTTAGAAATGATTCTAGAAATGATTGAAGGCTTTCAATCAACAGGTAATTCCTATCTTATGAAATCTGTTCAACAGACTTGAAAAGAATAAAAGCTACCAAACTCATTTCATAAACTTAGCCTAAGTATGATTCCCAAACCAGATAAGACTGTTCATGAAACTTGAAAAGATTAGAAAGTTTGTATCTAAGAATAAAGAACTAAAATAATTATGACCATCTTGAAGATTCAGAAGTTTGTATCTAAGAGTAATGAGCTAAAGTAATTATGACCATCTTGAAGAAGAAAGAGAAGCAGGAGTGGGAGGGGCTTACTGAACAATAGAACATAATAAAGAGCCCAGAAATGTACCAATACATAAGTGGCAACTATATATACTGTTAAGTATTTGCACTTTGGTGAGAAAAGAACAGATTACTTAATACAAAGTGCTAGGTCATTTTGTTAATTATATGAAAAATAATGTCTCATTTCTCTATAGATAGGGAAAACAAATAGAATGAGGAAACTAGATTACTCCACACATCACTTACAAAATCAATTCCAGACAGCTTAAAAAACTATTACACAAAAGATAAAACCTGAAAAATTTCTGGTGAAAATTTTAGAGAACATTTCATGGCCTTAGTAAAGAAGGGTATGTCTTAAATAGCAAACATAAAAGGGGGGAAATAAATTGGCTATATTAAAGTTTAAAATTATGCTATGACAACAGATTCCATAAACCAAGCTAAAAGACACATTCATTTGATTTCAAGACACATACTTGGAAAGATAATTGTATCCTATATAAACAACAAGGTGAAAGTATCCAGAACATATAAAATATAACAAATAAGAGAACTGTGATTACCAAATAGAAATATAGTCAAAAACTATAAACATTCCCAGATGATGAAAACCCAACAGCCAGTGAACATATAAACATATACTGAATCTCCTTCAGTTAAATCAGAGAAATGCAAATTCAAAATAACATAGTGTTTTGTCTATAAAATATTGACCAAAAAATTCTAAATGCTAAGAGTAGGTCAGACTGTAGTTCAGAGGATCTAGTATAGAATGCAGGCAACAGTATAAATTTGAAAGACAATTTGGCAATACTCATTAACTCCATTAGGTCCAATAATTTCACTGCTAGGCATATATACTAGAAATAAATCTTAATATATGTGCAAGGATATTTAAACAATGATGTCCTTTGCAGCATTTCTACTAAGGAAAATTGAAAATAAGTTAATATCCATCAGTAGGACACTGATATATAATGATGGTACATTTCTAAATGGGTCACTATGAAATATCTACATATATTAAAATGGAATGTTTTTTAAGGCATAATGTTGAATTAAAGTAAGGAATTTACAGAATGATGCATACTGCATGATTCCATCTATAAAAATATTTAAACACACAAATAATATTTTTATTTTCATAGATGCATACATAAGTAGTAAAAGGAAAAAGAGGGGTAAACATTTTTAGGAAGGATTCAAGCAACTTCAGGAGAGCAGTGACAGAGAGGGAAGGGAACAGCCATGTCTGCAAGGACTGCAAAGGGGCCATCAGTTTTATCTATAAATTTATTGAATTCTGAAGGTCAAGTAGCAAAAAAGCAATAAGTGAAAGGCCCTGAGGCTGGAGTCCCTTCACAATTTCAAGGAAAAATGAGGGAGTCCATGTAACCTGGAGAAGAATGAGCAAGAGGAAAATTACCAGGAGACGATGTCAGAGAGGTATGAAGGGATGAGTTCACATGAGGCTTGATGGGAATGTAAAGATCGTGGGGGGCATTGCATTTCGAGTTAGATGAAATAGGAAAAATGTGGTGAAACTATAAAGGAGTTCATGACCATGATTGGTAATTTTGTGTGTCTACTTGACTGGATCATGGGTTGCCCAGATACTTGGTTAAACATTATTTCTGGATGTGTCTGTGAGAGTATTTCTGGATGAGATTAACATTGGAATCTGCTAGACTTACTAGAGCAGACTGCCCTCCCCAATGTGCATGGGCATCATCCAATCCACTGAGGGCCTGAACAGAACAAAAAGGTGGAGAAAGGGAGAATTCATTCTCAACCTGACTCCTGAGTTGGGACATCAGTCTTCTCCTGCCCTTGGACAGGGACTTAGACCAACAGCTCTCAAGTCCTTTGAACAACAACTGAACTACATCGCCAGCTTCCCTGGATCTCCAGCTTGCAGAGGGTAGATGGTGGGACTTACTAGCCTCTATACATATGTTTACCAATTGCTTATAATAAATCTCTTTCTAGATATAGGTAGATGGATGGATAGTTAGGCAGACAGAGATAAAGAGAAAGAGACTGACTATCGGTTCTGTTTCTCTGGAGAACCCTAACACAATAACTTATAGTAAATTTTTTTCCATTTATGAAGACAAAGTAGAAAGCCCTTCCCTGGTGGCCCTACTGGAGTAAGATTAAAGATAAGATCCAAAGATAGAGTAAAAAGGGGCCAAACGTGAGGAGGAGCCTATATCTGACGAAATTTTGGAACATTATGGCAAGTGGCCTCTCTCCAAAGCCTGAGAGAAGCTGCAAGATTCTAGGAATAGTTTTGGAAAAGGGAGGGAGGAGTAGAGGAGGGAGGTACAGGAAAGTGGCCAGAGATGTGAATGTGAGACAGTGCTCCTAGTTATCCATGGTCTGTGGGTAGGGGTTTAGAAGTTCCTGCATACCTCAGTAAGGGTTATGGAGTTCTGAGATGACTGGTTAAAAGGAATCAAGATCAAGACATTTTAGTGAGCTTTCAGTATGCTACATGCAAATAGCCAGGACCATGGCCTTCAGTAGTGGTTGCCTTTATGACAACCATAGAGGCCAGATGGGACTGGGACTAGTCACACTATTCTCATTGTCACCAATCTACCCAGATGCTCTCTGGGGATGGAAGAAAAAATCCAAAGGGTTAGCATTTTTATAAAAGAGGCTGTCTCAAATATGAAGAGGCTGGGAGACCACTGACTGTCAAAACTTCTTCCTACCACACCTCCCTGCACACCACTCAGTGATGAGGGAGGTCATGAGAAAGATTAGTTACTTAGAGACTGCACCCTCCCATGGCAATTAATAAATTGTGACCCTGCTACATACGTACATTTTGGAAATCCAATTCCATACATTGTTTATCCAAGATGTGTCCCATACTTTAAAATGAGTATTCCCACTCTGAGCAGTAATATAACCAATAATATCTAGTTTAAAAATAATAATGTTTAATATTAGCTTGACTTTATAATAAAATCTAATTTAATTGTTTATAAGTTTGGTGGGGTATCTACCACATAAAATCTACTTATTAGGCAAAATCTGTTGCCATTGGTCATTTGCTAAAGTGACCAAGATTCTCCCCTTACCCCAACTTACTGAAAAGGCCTACTAAAAGCATGAGCTTTATCAGTCCTGTAAGACATTTTTAAAGCATTGGACTAACTGAACTGCTCCTAAGATTTACTATCTATACTCAACTGAAAATACTGAATCAGAGGCTAAGTGAGAAGTTTTTCATCTTCTTACTCTCTATCTACGCTCGTCAGATATTATTTTGAAAGTAATATTTATTTGGATAAAATTAAAAAACAGCCTAAACATGGTCTTTCTCATGCTATTATTTTGAAACTTCCACTGTTATTTCTGTATGCATTTTTCTTTCCCTCTTCTTTACAATCCTTATAACTTTATCCCCACCAGGGTTCTTCAGTGTTAAAGCAGATAAGCAAAAGCGAATCCCTGTATTAGCTGGAGGGCAGCAGGCATGAGAAGAAAAAAGAAGCAGTGGTCACAATTGAAGGACATGCTTTTCAACAGTGGTTCAGACATTTCAGAAAAGCTTACTCATCTCCTTTCATATCTGCTAGTATGACCACCTTATTCTTCTTTTTCAGATTGCCTTCAGGGTTATCTGCTGTTTGAGTGTCATTACAAAAGTCAGGTCTGCTCAGGATCATGTCAAATAATTTATCCCTGTATCCTTAGTTTAGCTCCTCATTGCTTCTTTCCAGCTCTGCACTGAGTCTTAACCATACATCATGTAATCATAGCTGGGTGTCTCCATCCACTACTTTCTCTCTCATTGTGAATACCAGTGTTATGCAAACCTCACAGGAGTGTCTCAGGTTATATGATTTTACTGTGAAATCTAAACATATACTAAGCCGCTTGTAAAATAAGGCATCCTCAGAAAGTGTTCTTTCTACAGTTTATAACACTGGGATTACTATTCACTTAATAAAACATAATTTCAAGAACAATTACTATTTTATAGATATCTTACAAATAAATCCATACTTCTTAAATAACATGGTGTTTAATTTTGTCTAGAATCTTACCTTCTGCCCCCAAATGTAACAGCCTAATTTTCCATTGTCCAAGTATTTGTCTTACATCTGAATAATAGTTTAATCAGAGTTTCTAAAGCTTTTATTAGATTATTTTAAAGTGCATAAATAATGTAAAGTAAGCCTAATTTCATATTAGATACCTTCTGTGGAGGCTCACACAGCTCAAGTTTTTCTTTTTCTTTTTTTTAATTAAGGTGATTCCAGCAGTCATTTCTGACTTCTGTGGCATCTTTCTGCAAATCCTATCCACTTTACTGCTACACTGAGGTTCATTTATGTCATTCAAATCTTTGCTCTTTAAATATCCACTTATAAATTTATTATAGCAATACATTCATATCTTTACATTTAATCTGAAACTTCGATAACAAGCAGGAGATGGAATAAATGAGTAGCAGACACACTTGACAAAATTAAAATGCTCTCCTGTCAGTGCCCATATGAACTATTACAATGACAGAATAGCATTTTAATTTTGTCCAGTTCTTCTTTCTCCTTTTCACTCTTCATTTCTCCTTCTCTGGCTTCCTGTGGAATCTTTGATAAAAGATCCAGACTTTAACTGCCCAACATCCTCACCAAAATGTCGGAGGATGTTTTAGAATCATGGATTTTGAATGACAGAGATGAACTTCGCTGCAGCACTACTGCAGTGGGGTATTTATCATTTTGTTAATTAAATTGGGTTTTCCAATAGTCACTCCAGAAATTGCCTCTGGAATATCATTAATTAACAATCCCACTTCCACCATGGGAGGGAGGGAGAAGGCCAAGCAGCAAAACTGACAAAAGGAGTAACTATAAAAATACACACATACAAATTTGACAGCACCAGACAAATTTGAAAAGAAGGAGTAGAATTATTTAAAGCAGGTATTATAGGATCAACAGAGTTAACAAAAAATCCAATTCACAGCATGAAAGCTATCTCGGTTCACAGGCCTTGTGCTAGTCTCTAAATAAAGTCAACAGTTTAGAAACTCTTTATCTGAACTAAATAATTTACCATGTTGTTTGAAATTTGAAGATTTTTTTTCCATGATGACTGTTTTCTTTCTAGGGAAGAAGAAAACAAGTCTTTTTTTTTTTTTTTCCAGTTTTCTTATTTGTTGAGTATCCAGGTAACAAACTACTTAAAATCAACCAAACAAAACTTGATAATTGGCCCCTATCCCCATCTGAGCCACAGAAGAATGTAACCATGACAACCTGTCGTTTAGAGCAGACCATCTCCTGTACCTTTCAGAATTTAAGTATGTGAGAATCTATCCATTCCTAAGTAGAAGCATCGTGCCAGGAACATTTTGTTCTTTATTGTAAAGGAAATATGAAGCCAGGTTCCTAAACAGTTCTCAATAAAGTGTTCAGGTGATAAAGAGTTTCAGTAGCTGTGAAGGATGCAGATACATACTCTAATCTGAAGTTCTTTGTCTTAAAAAATAAACAAGAAGTGGACTTTATGAAAGCGCAATAATTAGAGCCAAGATGACTACAGCAGGGTAACTTGCTGAAACTTTAGTTTCCAAAACAAGAAGCTTACAGTTAGAAAGCAGCAGCAGCCTGACACAGAAACAGACCCTCCACAAAGGAGGGTTGATCTTTGCAAAAGTCACATTTAGCATGTATATGAGAATCTATCCATTTCTAGGTAGAATTATCATGCTGCAAACATTCTGCTCTTTAACAAGTAAATATTTAATCACCTTGCTTTTTTTGTTGCTGTTGCCCTTTGGCACTCAAACCCTAAAACAGGGCTTCACCTCTCTGGATTTCATAATATTATAGAAACAATTGTTTTTACATCTAGTAACAGTGCTTAAGCTGGCCTGGAATGATCTCACAAACTCTTAATCATCAGTTGTCCCAAACTGGAAAAAGAGCTTGAAAAATGATCCCTTATTAAGGAGACCAAGTATCTTTCCTTAAACATTAAAGCAGCGTTACTCATGATTAAAATCTGTGATCGGCTTCAATTCGATCAATGAAACTGGCAACCAACTTCTTCATTTCCACTAGAATACTTCTAGAGAGAAGGAGAATAAAATAGATCCTAGTGAGTGAGTGTCTCAAGTTGTGAGCATAGCAGGAATGAAGTAAGTTTTGTTAGAGCTGGGTATATTCTCTTTGTCGTCTCAACATCAAGGGGTTATAATGGCTATCACTAGAAAAATCAACGGGTGGATTTTGTTCTTTATATTTAACATGCTGTCAGCAGATTCTTATTTCTACATCACTAGTATGTGGGGATCACTGTGAATGTGGCTAACACTTTTATCTATACACAATATCAAAGTCATCTGTGATTATTCTCCAATTCCTATTCAAGTCTCAATTCGTATTCAAGTCAAGAAATGTGTACTGAGCACATACTGTGTGAAGGGTATTTTGCTAGGTGTAGTGAGGCATGCAAAGAAACAGTAGTTGATTCTCCATGGAGCTAAGAAAGTTTAGGGCTTCTCCTATCCTCTTGGAAGGATATGGTAGGGATGATGACAATTTTTTAATTTATAAGTTTATATTATTTTCCTTTTAAATATTCATCTAAAATTATATGAGCTTTAGGCTCCACAAAACCTAGATATGCCTCCCTATCATATTGCACTGAAGTGTAAAGGAAACACCTTAAGATTTGCATGTTTTATTGTATGGAACTATTGCAAGAAGAGTGGTGAGGAACTGAACAATAGTGCTGCTAGAGGTTTGAAGGCTTCTCAAGGCAAAGAAGAGTGGGCAATAGAGTGATGAAAGCTGTAATAATTTAAAGGGGTCTCTGTTTTACTGTTTGAGGCATCTATATTTAAAATTGTTTTTAATATGTGATTCTTAGCATTAAGTTAAAGAAACTATTTGGGAAATTTTCTTTTGCTAGCAAATGTATGTAGTCTATAGTACAAGAATATAAATGGAATAATATATAACTTGTATAATACATAGACAATTAAAACCCTGGTAACTACTGCTTGTTGACTACATATTTGTGTAGGGTAGTATGCAAAATATTTTATGTACTTTAAATCCTCATAACAAACCTGTGAGGTAGATATTATTATCACCTTCATTTTATGGAATATTCTGGAGACTAGAGAGATTAACAACTTTCCTAAAGTTTTACCACTTGTAACCATTTAAAATCTCCTCGGGAAGAAAAAGAACTATTAAGTCACTATTTCATCACAATAAATACAAGCACTCTTACAGAATCTTGATTTGAAATGATAAATTATTAAAGACCTAACTTGAAAGCAATTTGATGATACGAATTTTTTAACTACAAAATTTTCATACCTTTAAACCAATAATTCCATTTCTAGGAGATTAACCTAAAGAAATCATCTGAAATTAGGCAAAGATTTATATCTAAAAATGTTCTTTTCAGTATCATTTATAGTAAGAAATATTTTAAAGACATATAGTGAAATGTAAGGAAAATTTATGTTAGAATAATGTAAAGCCATTCAAAGTTTTGTTTAAAGTTTTAGGTAACGTTATGATATAAAAGTATTAAACATATAAAAATGCTGCAACATATAAAAAAGACTGCAAGAAAATATGCCAAATTGTAACAGTTGTTTGCGGTTACAGCCATCAGGTGGAAGGGCTCTGTATGCAATTGAAGGTATAAGACTGAAACTGGGTGATAAGACATACCTGAAGTTCCAAAAGACAAATGATGATGAAAGTCAAAGTAAACCAGACTGCATTAGATGAGATTTAACTTCATGAAACTTTTCTGGACTTCTCAAATCTTTTAAGTTTGTATTATATTTACAATAAAAGGGTGTTTTAGATGAGAGATCACTGAAAACTGAAGATGTTAAACAGGATTTAAAGAGGCAGTGACACTTAACTTGGATCTGGAAATATCAATGAGATTTATATGGTGAAAGACTAAAAGGCAATTCAGGGTCAGTACCAGGAGTAAAAGCTTGGAGTAGAGAATGTGCAGGATGCATCTGTGAGGAAATGTATTAATTTGATGGAATTCAGAATTCCCTTTGGAAAAATACAAAATACACTTTAGCTATTAGTGTGAAACCAGATTATTATGCAATCCAGCGCCATCTTGAGGAGTCTGAAAGTTACCTCGTAACAAACTGTGAATCAATATAGGCTATCAAACCAAAGCCTGGCATGTAAAACTGGCCCTCTAGAAAGATAAGTGGACTGGCAGTTATGTAGATGAGACAGGAGCTCTAGAAGACTGAAAGCAGGGACCACTCTGCTATAATCCTCAAAGTACATGATGATTAGCTTTGAAACTAGTTTATTCATAGTGGTAATGGCAAGGAATGCACAGACCTCAGAGAAAGTTTAGAGGAAGAATGAACAGGATTTGATGAAAATGAACATATGATATAAAATTGATGAGAGGGTATAGACATTTCAGAGACCCTGAGTTCCAGTGATTTCAACGGTAACCTTTTTTTTTCTTTTTAAAAGAAGAAAGGCACAGCTTATTGGAAAGAAATGATCTCAAATTTTAGTGTGTTTAATTTCAGGCAGTCCACCAAGGGAACAAGTCTCAAAAGCAGTTGAGATATAGACCTCAGAAGCTGGGAACATGAAGAAAAAGTGTCTCTTATGATTCAAAGCTATGAGCCAGAAGAGAGGAAAAAAATAATCAGTTCTGCCTAGAACCATAAGAGAGTGTTAGCAGTTACTCATTTTAAGTGTCTTAAACCAAACAGACTTAAACCAACCTTTTGGAACCTGACCAAATTATAAATAGAAGAAGTTCTGTAAAGAGGGCCATCAACATGGAAGGGAAAGTCAAAACCATGAGTCATAGTTGATTCAGGGAAAGCACACAAAAAGGAAAGAGGAATGGCCAAGAATTTAACTCTGGGAACATTTGTAGATAAGAAAATATGAAAAAATAAATTGGGAGCCCAAGATTTGCAAAGACTAACGACTATATATAAAATAGATAAGTAACTTTCTTTTATATAGCATAGGGAACTATATTCAACATCTTATAGTAACTTATAGTGAAAAAGAATATGAAAACGAATATATGTATGTATATGTATGACTGAAACATTATGCTGTACACCAGAAATTGATGCATTTTAAACTGACTATACGTCAGTAAAAAAAGAAATAAAGAAACAAAGAAAATATGAAAGAATAATTAATTCCAGAACACAGTGCCTTTAACCATTCAAAACTCTGAGATATAAGGTCAAATTTTTTCTTTAGCTCAGATGTGGACAACATATTGAAATCATAGAAAGAAAAAGCTAGAGGAAAACCAATAAACAAACCTTCTGAGTCAGAATTTAGAGTGTATTGTTTATTGAAAAACAAGAAGAAAACTCTCAAAATCAACTGGTATGACTGTATCTTTCACAAGAAATGTATTACTCAGAACTTCTCCAGGGAAAATAAGAAGCAGAGACATCCTGGTTTCAAATTCAGTGACCAAGAGATTGAGACCAAAGAAGATATTTACATGGAAAGTAGCCCAATTAGCTGAATTAACCTGTAATGTTGAAACTGAAGTAGTTATACTTTCCTTCTAAAAACACACATGTAAGTCAAAGGTCATTAAAAATAATTATCTACATAAACTATCCAAATTTCAAATCTTTTTTTTTTTTTCCAGATGGCAAAATCTGCTTTCTCTGTCATTGCTTTTTCTCTAGCCGTGCTTTCGGGAAGAGCCACTATACTCTTTCTCATAGAATCTCACATTTATGGATTCTCAAGTACAATTTCACTTTCCCCCGAATTAAAGCAAGTATGTTCTTTCTCTTGATGGCCAAATCCCAAGAGGCTAGACAGAGGTACCAAGTCTCAAGAGCACTTATTGGGAATCTAGGCATGTCTTGTCACCAGGGTCACAATAAAACACAGCACCATCCATGGAGGTAAGAGACAGAGAGTCAAAAAACCCAATAATGTTAGACTTGCTTTAATGTGAAGCCAAAAAAAGTAAAGCTCTATAACATATTTTATTTAAATTTAACAACTGCCCACTTTTTAGTATTTTTTTTCAAGTCTTATTTTCAAGAAATAAAGCAACTCAGATAAACTTTAAGTCTTCTATATCCATCCCTACTCTCATTTCACTCCTTCCCTCCCTAAAGGCAAACTCTATAGATGCATTTTCTATTTTAGAAAACTTTAGTAAATACTCATCCTCACAGGGAAGTGCAAATTAAAATAATGAGATAACAATTTACATACATCAGATTGGCAAGAAATTATTGTCTGATAATATGAAGCCTTGGTGAGTCTGCAGGGAAACAAGGATTCTCTTATACTTCTAATGGAAATGTAAACTTGAAGCTATTACTTTGAGGAGGGATTCACCTCCTCAAAGGTGAATAAGTGTAGAATGTGTTTACCCCATGACAAGGTAATTCCATGGCTAGGTTATGGAAGTAAACTATTCTTTCCTCCTTCTGGGCATACAGAAGCATGATACTCCTCAGTCCCCTTATCTATGCGTGGGGCTAGCACTGGCCAATGGTTCAGAGACTGGAATGTCAGATGTCATGTATTGCTGGATATATAACTGCCACTGTAAGAACCCTCAGCTTCTACTTGCCTTGCCCAGATGATCTTAGAAGCATGTGCTAATGTATGAGGAACAGAAGATCAAGGCAGCCTGGAATGCTGAGCCAACCACACGGAGAAGAGCTGCACTGAGGAGTCACCTGAATCCACAACATACTTCATATGAGCAAGAAACAAATTTCTTTTGTATTAAGCCACTGAGATTTGGAGTTATCTTCTTATGGCAACACAAACAGCTTACTTTAACTAATACATAAATATATATATATATATATATATATATATAAATATATATATATATATATATATATATATATATATATATATATCGGACAAAAATTCTCACACATATACACAAAGAGACTTACATGTTCAGAGATGCATCCTTTGCAATAATACAAAATTGATAAATATCTCAATGCTTATGAGTAGTGAGACAGATCCGCTGTGGTATATTTGTACAATGATATACTAACTGAAAACATAAAATAATTTATACGTGTATGGACTAATCCTAAGGACACAATTATGAGAGAAATAAATTGCTGAATAATATGTACGATATGATAATGCTAGAATATAAAATAAATCAGGGCAGGAAATTCACTCTTATTCTCAGTGCTTAGAATGTCCTGGTAGGTGATAGTAATGTCTCAAAAAATATTTGTTACATGAATAAATTGTTATTCTGCAAAGTTTAGAAATACATTACATACTACATAATACATACGGATTCATATACCTAGTAAACAGTTAAAAATGTACTAAAAACATCATTTGTTAACTCATTTTCAGCTTAATAAAGTTTAATATTAATTTAACTGCCTTATAACCCCTAAATTAATCTCTCCCTCTATTAGGACATTCCAATTTGACATTTGCTGTTGACATTAAGCAAGGTATTTTCTTCAGTGCTATAGTCTCCTTACTAGTAAGATGAGGATTAAAACAGTACCTACTACTTCATAATATTCTTGTGATGATGAAATTAGGTAATACATATAAAATGCTCAGAACAGGGTGCAGCATAAAGTAAGCAATCCAAACTACCAGCTGTTGTAGTTGTTGTTGTTGCTATTATTACTATTATTAGTAGTAGTATTGCCATTATCCCTTTTCTGCCCTTTAAATAATAGGTAAGTCTATTTTCTAATTTCTCTGCATCTGACTCATGATGTACATACTCCTAGGAATTAATAAAAGTTCCTCTTACATTTGCCAGCTTCTTCTCAATATATTAGGTTTATAAGTAAATTATTTTAATATCTAATCATTGATAATGACAAGGAGTCTGATGGTATTCATAAACCTGTGAAACTGAGATATAAGAGGGAAAGAAATCAGATTAAGGAGAGAAGTTTGAGGCACTGGCTTCCTTTTCTTCTTAACAGTTGGTTAAACTGTTCTGTTTTCTACTGCAAAGCTAGACGAAAAAGATAACTCTGTGTGTGTGTGTGTGTGTGTGTGTGTGTGTGTGAGAGAGAGAGAGAGAGACAGAGAGACAGAGAGACAGAGACAGAGAGAGAGAGAGAGAGAGAGGCACCAAATAGAATATGGCCATTAGCAAACAGAAATTTAGAGTTTAAACCGAATTGACTGTGTGTAAAAGTTCAAAATTGAAAGCTGTTTTTTCCACTGATGAGAATGAACTTTAATTTGGGATTGCACTGTTAGAGTGACCCCTTAGCAAATCATTGACCCTCAATGGCAGTCTTACCAAACTCCCTGATCACTGAAATAGAATCTCTATCACTAACCGTTTACAATTATATATTTCTTTTCTGTTTCTTATTGACAACTACTTATAATTCTAATATGCAGATAAATTAAATAGTCCAGACTTAATCTTTGTAATTTTAATAGTAAGATTGAATGTTAATTCCTACATCACTTATTTTATCTTAAATCATGTTAAAAAGTTGCAATCAATGGTAGACATCTGCTTACCATATATTGAACTTTCCTTTACAGTGTTCATTTTGGAAATATGCATTAGTGAAGAAGTAATAGCAGATATCTAAAACAAGTATCAGCTTACAACGTCCTACTTTAAATGAATGTGGTGGTTTTACTGTTTCACGTGGAACAACTTTTTTGATTATGCTGTTTGTGCCTATAAGTAGAGTAGGAGATACAAAATATAAAAATAAAAAACTAAGAGCCTCCCCAAAATCAGGCAAAGAAGTTTACCCAATAGCTGAGTTCAATGTGAAAACTAGTAACATAAACATTCTATGTCTCTTGTACAGTATGTATTCTTTGAACATATCTCTTTTCAATGGTAATACCGATAATTAATAAGTGTGTTTGTTGAAAATAAAGCAGATAAATATTAGGAATTTTAATTTTCAGAAAGTAAACATTGCTTTGCCACTAAACTTTATCCTTGGAGAGTTTTATATCTTGCAGGTTTTGATAGAAATAAAAGCTCATTAACAGAATATTTTTTACCCAAACCATTACAACTTCATCATTTTGAATCACAGCTCATTAAAACAATTATAATCAAATGTTTCATTTTCCTTTTCCCTTGTGAGAAACAGCTGAAAAGGTTATGTTTGTTTTTCTTTACCTAAATCTCTGGGGCGATATAAACAGGCTACATAGATTTGTGTGCTGTTTTTCATTTATGTTTCAATGTGTCTCTGATGCTGGTTTGAGTTATTTCATATTTATTTTAACATTATTTCAGCAGAATTTCAGAACTTGGCATTATGAGCATAGTTAACAAGACATTTAATATCATCCTTTCAAAATTCAAATATTGGCAGATGATTGCTAATGGAATTCAGTTACATTCCCCTGCAGGTGTATTCTATTTTGGATCTTTCCAAAACTGAAAGAGGATAAATTCTCAATGGTTAGTTTTAAGTCTTCTTTTATACTTTGAAGTACTATGTAACACACCACGTTGCCTCAGCAACCCTGGACAGAAAAAACAAAAAACAAACAAACAAAAAAAAAAACTTAACTACAGGTAACTCAGCTAATTCAGAACTGAATAGAGACATACATATTCTAAGAGCTACAGGGAGCTAACTGGAATAGACCTTGTGCTCTCTTGTTGTGTTTACTTCTTCATTCTAGTATATATAAATTAAGTATGAGTCTATACTGGAGATTTCATTCTGACTGACTCACCCTAGGTCTCTGAATTGATACCTAACAAGAGATTTGCCACTAGAAAGACATTTTAAGCAAAAGTTTGACATCTGGCTGCAACTTCTCATGTTAATGCTATTCCATTGTAATATGTCATATTTATAGGGACATCTCACTTTTTTTAACCATTCTCACAATACGTATAGCTGGTATTTCAATTAACAATAACAAGTGCACAATTACTGACTTATATTGACAAAACTCTAGACAGTGTAACTAAATATTTTGCATCACAACCTAGGTAGTGAAGGCAAATCTATATTTTGAGATTAAATGTTTCATTTAACAAATATTTATAATTATTCTATGTGGAGTACAGTTCAAAGTGCTATAGAGAAGTACAACAGAACAGTCATCTTCATGGATGTACACAAACCATAAACACATCGAAATTCCTTAAGAATGCTGCATATATAATTTTATCTCTTTTTCATCAGTTCTTCTCTGGTGACTTAGGTTACATATACGACACTCATTAGGAATTAGGAAAAGTAAAATTCTTCCTCTAGCAATCATTTATCTATTTTCTATTCCTGTGGATTTGCTTATTGTGGACTTTTTATATGAATGGAATCTAATGATATCCTGTCTTTAGGGGATGACACTCATTCATTTATCTGGTGCCTGGGCTGAAACTCAAAGAGTTGGGACTGGAAGAGTTGGGGATTCTCTGTCCTTATGGTTGTTTCAAGGTAGCCATACTTCCCACGTGGTGAATATGGCTTCCTTTGTCATATATCCCGAGAGAGAAAGAGACAGAAGCCATATGGCCTCTGAAGTCACACTGCATTACTTGTACCACATTCTCTTGGTAGAGGCAGTTGTTGAATTGAGTTCCAGGAGAGGGAAAGCAGAATCACCTCTCAATGAAAGAGTATCAGTGTTACATTGTAAGAAAAGCATGTGATCTAGGATATATATTGGTACAACTATTTTTGGAAAATGAAATCTGCCACATCATACTTACTGGTCATTATAAGAAATCTAAATTTACTGTATTAATACATGCTCATCTAGGTAGGGCATATGACAATATAGAAATAACTGAGGTATCAAATGAGTAGAAAAAGAGCAAATGAAATATTGCCTACCCTGGGCCAACATTTTGGTAATGCCAACAAAATACTTCCTGCTTTCCTCTTTAAACATTTCATCCTAAACCTATACCACTCTCT
The DNA here is from genome assembly GCF_048773025.1 of Camelus bactrianus. Lineage (NCBI taxonomy): Eukaryota > Metazoa > Chordata > Mammalia > Artiodactyla > Camelidae > Camelus > Camelus bactrianus. The sequence continues at coordinate 62,188,773 of NC_133541.1, forward strand.
CTTTTTTTTTTTTTTTTAACTATCAAAAACTCCTTGACAAGAAAACAAGTAGATAGTAAATCTTGGCCTCATTTTCTTTTTGCCTCTTTAATTTACATCACTTTTTTAACGTGTTAGGTTTGGAAATCTCTTTTATACACTATAGAAGTATGAAGTAATCTTTGGCAAGGTGGAAAAGATATCCAAAAAGTAAATTCTGAGGGAAATATTAGAACTCCCCTTCCTTCCCCCAAAAAGGAAAGAATAGAAAGAATCAATAAACAGAAACTCATTTCTATTTATCAGCCTAAATTCTGCTTCCCTAAAGATGTTTCACCATATATAATGGTAATTTAAAAGTAATGGGAGAGTTAAGATAGATAAATAATAGATCAGTCAAGTGATGCTGTAATTCTAAGTTTTCGCTTTTTTATTTTTCTCTGAATTTGAGTAATTTAATTTTCCAAAAACCAAAGCTATATTTAAACAAAAGTCACTTTTTCTAAAATAAGTACTATTTATCCCTCTGCATTAGTGAGGAAATGAAAGGCTAAGCTATGCTAACAGTCTCAAAATCTATGTGGTTTAATACAACAAAAGTTTATTTTTCTGTTATGCTAAGCCTGTTACAAACCCAGATGACTCCTGACTCAGCTATCCTCCAGTCAGAGACCTGGAAATACAGGCTGATTTGATTTTGTGGTTTATCATCTAAGTCCCTCAGGATCCCAAGGATTGCCTCCACAATCCATCAGGCAGAAGACAGTTTAGAATCCAGAAGGACCTTTCACTGCCTTGAACTAGGAGTATTACACATGACTTTTGCTCACACTGCATTGGTTAGAATTAGAAACTAGTCTTCTATCTGCCAGGTAACTGAGAAGTATAGCCTCTCGAGGATCAGATATTGACAAATCATAGTGATGTCTGTCACAATTTACCTCAGTTCCTATTCAGACTAAAAAAGGAAACACAAATAAGTTCATGAGTATTTTGTCTGACACCCTCACTGGAAAATCTAACGGTCTAAATCTAAGATCCAACCTCCCTAAGCTGGGTGCGGTAGATAGCTCCTTTAGGCATTTCAAAAAAGCAAAAGGGGAGAGAGTTATTAGATATCTTTATCAGCACAAAACATGATGTTTGTGATTTGCAATGGCTTTAGGATTTCTGCATAAAAATACTTAAAAATAGCAGTTTCTAGGAAGGAGCTAGGCCATTTATCTTAAAGGTGAGTTTTTATAGTAAGCACATTCTTTATTTGCCAAAGTATATGCTGATGGAGTTTAGTAGAATGCTAAACTGTTGCAGCTGATTGCAGTATAAGTTCTGACATCTTTTATTCTAACTTTTCAGTTTAACTTATATTAGTCTGTGACTATTAATTTTATTGACCTTCAACATTTTCCAATAATACATTTGTTTCATCTTCTAATCTTAGATATTACATAGATTACTAAATGTGACCTACTCCAAAAGCACTACTTGCTTTCCATGGTCCCGCCTGCTAACTCTATCCATTCTGTCTTCTGCAGAATCTGAAACACCCTTTTACGATTGATATTTCATGAACCAGCTACTATATTATGTTGTAAATTGCAAACTACTTACTGCATGATTCAGGTGCCCCCACTATGGTACTCTGTAAAATATAAATAGAGGTCATAATTCCAACTCTGAAAATATTTTAGAATTATAAAGTCCACTGATCTGTATTAGAAATCACTTGTCTCCATTCAGTAATAATTCCTAGAATTTACTGAGCACCTACTTATAAGCCAAGCACTACTCTAAATACCTACAAAGTATCTACTAGTATATACCTCAGAGTTATTAATCTATACAACTCTGAGATACATACTAGGATTTTATATTTTTACAGTTAATAAAGTTATGTAACTTGGCCTAAAGCTATAGTTATGTAATGGTTAAGTCAAGAGTTCAAATCCAGACACTTTATTCCAGAGACTTATCTACTATCTTACATGCAATTTAGATAAAGTGGCAGGTTGCAACCACAGGAAATACTTGGGAGTAATTGCCTATGGTTTGATTTACCATATGAGACCTATAGTTTGATTTATTTCCTTTTCTCCTCCTCTGTTATCCCCATCTATCCTAGCTGAATGAATTCTGTAACAGTTATTTTTCTACTTCCATCCATCACATCTTATTGGAGCCTTTAGAGTTGAAGAAACAGCAAAAGAAATAGGTCATTTACCTAAAGCACTCTTCCCTATGCTATCATGTACTTCCCAACCCCGATCTCAAATTTCAGCTAACACTACTCTGGAAATGGCTCTACAGCAGGGATACGATGTATTTTATTTGTGAACATTTGGGAATGAATCAACACCTTATGATGCCTCACCACAAATATCACATGGACATGAAGATAGATCAGTGCAGAGATACCAACAAGAGCTATGTTGCGGCATCCAGAGGGAAAGCCTGAATCACCTAAAAGTCTCCTGAAAAGGACTAGAAAAAGGACCTTCAATAAGCACTCACTGCATTTCTTCCAACATTCAAGTTTGTAATGTCTAACAGCAGAGGATGTCAACACCTAAAATAGATACTTGAAATGACTTCAAATGTTCAAGATTTGGCTCCCCTAAACCTGAAGAGTTATCATGTGGCATCCAAATATTCAGGGTGAAAGTGCATTAAAAAGGAGAGGCAAAAGAGCCTAAATGTAGGAAAAATGTAAATACAATACTCAGATTTTCTTGCAAATTTAAAGTACAAAAACACTGTGCTTTATGGAGCTTTATTAATCCAATATAGCCAAGCAAAGCCAAAGCCTGCAAAGTTTTCATGTACGATCTTGATTTGCTCATTCCAACCATCTTGTTTTGTTTATAATTTTCGCCAAAGCCTCCCTATTTTCCTTCCTGCCTATGTACTCATTCAAGATCAGTTTTTCTCACCACCTCCTTTATGGAATTGTCTCCAGATCTTAGAGCTCACACTAGTTTCCTTTTCTTGGGCCCCTTATTGCCTCTCCTTGTAACAATAGCTGTTATATTTGTTTGCTATGATAAAATCATTAACTCTTTTGTATTAGAACACTGATTTTAGTTTTTCTGATATCTCTCCAAGGATATAATACTGTATTTTCCACTAAGTAAGACCTCAATAAGTCTATCTTGAATTTAACTGAATTGTTGTTGTTGCTCTTTTGCTAATCTTCTACATTTGGGAGAATCAGAAGGTAGCTGTTGCAATTTTTATGGTCACTTTGTTTTAATAAAATCTTATATCATGTACTTGAGTTACACTTTACCCTGAGGAATGCTGACAATAAAGCAATAAATTTTATTTATCAATCTATGTTCTCCAGAGAGAAGGCAAGTCTTCATTTGAAGGTAAGCTGACATATGTACATTTAAATTTCAAAAAGAGAATCATTGTCCATTTATACTTTTGAAAATCTGGACTCTTAAAAAGCAAATTGGGATGTCTTTCAGGAAAAATCACTTCAGAAGGCACTACTTAAGAATAGACAGCTTATTCTGACCCTGAATCTTTTAAATACCCAAATTTAAGAAACAGTTACAACAATTAGTTATTATAAAACTCTTCTCCCTAATTCTAGCTCTCTAGATTATTGTTAATGAAATAGAAGCATTTATTGAAAATAAGAACAAATTTCTGACAGATTCAATCTGCAGCCCTCTGACCCACTGGACACTAAATTCATTCCAAAAATGAGTAGGTTTATCTAGCAATGTCAAGCTGCCAATCAAGTTATCATTCATCTATCTAGAACTGTCAAGTTTGATAAGAGAAACAACTATTAAAAGGAGAATTGATAAGAACCATGAGGGAACTACTAAAATGGCCTTTTGGAAATGGAGTCCTTTAAGAGATGCTCTATAGGGCACTTCAGATGCCTATCTTTATTTCCTCACTCGAAATCAGTATTTAAGAATCTTTTTTCTTGAATCTCAAGATCTGAACTCCAGATTTCTTGGATTCAAATCTTGATCTTTTCTTATGAAAGCTTTATTTGGAGAAATGTGAGAATTGTGGCAATCCCATCTCCATCATTATATCTTCCAATGAAGTGGAACCTACTACTACCCCTGCATGAAACTGCTCTGCTCTTCATCAAAAATCCATTATCACATTTCCTCTTCCAGCTATGACTTAATCAAAACCAGTCATATTCTTTTGTGTCTACTCAAGTTCTACTGGTTTTTTTTTTGAAACAACACAAGTACTTTGGCTCTTTTAAAATATACATAAATATATACGTCTCTGAATTTATAATGGTGGATATTAGGTTTAACTGAAAAAATCACTTTCATAGGAGAATAGATCTCAAAAGTATGCATAAAAGAGGTTTTCATGGCTTCTACAATTGTTGTGTTAGAGTTAATTAGTGCCAGCATGAGCTACTAGCAAAAGGTAATAGTATCCTGGCTATAACACACATTTCTCATAAGCTAATTCTAATATTAACCACTGGTCCTCTGTAACCATTGAATATGAGTTTGTTCCAAAACTGAAAGGAATTATTAGTTTTAAAAACCAAGAAAGCAAATAGACGAATAAAAATGGTGACGTATTCCTCCATCTTTCCCCATAATACTAGATTAGATAATATTTTGACTTTTATCTAAAAGCTTTAATAATGCATTGTATGACCAACCTTTAAAAAAAAATAGTTGAACTCTTCTCTTTGACTTCAGCTGCATTTATCAATGAGCAATACATCATCCAAATACATTTTAGAAATTAGACCCTGTATTCCGTTATGCATGTAGACATTTACAGCTCGATGATAAACCTGTCTGCACCTCTTCAGGTTGGACTTATAAATCAATGCTTCTTGTAAAAATACTATATTCCTATTTGAAATTACTGGGGTTCTATATCTTGTTCTCTGTTTCCTCCAAAGAAATATGAGTTCCCATGAAGGGAAAGGATACAAATATTTGATTTAAGGCAAAATGTACTTTTTCCTTTATTATACGATACTGAGTTACATGGGTTAGATTATGTACTAAATTCTCCACTAATAAAAGATTTAGAACAATAGTTTCTCCCACAGGTCGAACTCTCATTGATGTGAGCCCTACAACTTCCTTAATTACTTTGAGAAGCATACTTGAATAAAGTTGTACTGAAATAACCTATTTATCTACCACTCTGTAACTATAAACTTGTTCACGAAAAAGTTAACTCATCAGGCTTGGGCTTCTCTCCACATTTCAAAGAAAGGTCTGTCTTTCCGACTAGCCCTTGCCCTGGCTCCTAAGAGAAGACCTCTGAGCCCTTGGAATAATCTGTCTGGTAAGAGTATCTGTGTATGTTACACTATATCAGTTTGACCCAGGGCCAGGGATGGGGGTCTGAGCACATGAGGTGAGTCTTGGGGATGTCTACATGACATAACCCCAATGAAAAGCCAATAGGTCACCAAGGCTTGGGTGAAGTTCCCTGATTGGCAAAAGTTGACATATCATTTCAGGAGAATTAAGCACTTCCCCAGGTAACTCCACTGGGAGGAAACACCCAGAAGCTTGTCAGTGGTTCCCCCTAGACTTTGCCCCACAAGCACTTTTCATTTTGCTGATTTTAATCCGTATCCTCTCACTGTAAAAAACCACAACTGTGAATATAACTAACAGTTTTCTGAATCCTGTGAGCCCTTCAATCCTCATGCCTAAGGGTGGTCTTGGGGACCCTCAACACAAAACCTACTGCCAGTTTTTAAAAGAAATAAATGCACTGATTTCAGTCAGGTCCCCATTACTCTGCACTGGGAATCCTAATCAGGATTTGGAGAACTACTCAGCCACTTTGCAAGCTTTTCTGATTGCTCTCCAAACCTGCTGACATGGCCATATCCCCCGGTCTGCCATATTCCATACTTTGATATATGGCTGAATTTTTAACTTGCTGGTACAAGAGATGGTCTATCATCAAAAACATTGGAAATAGGGAACCCTACTACATTGTTGATGAGAATGTAAATTGGTGCAGCCACTATGGAAAACAGTGTAGAGGTGCCTTAAAAAAACTAAAAACAGAGTTACCACATTATCCTACAATCCCACTCATAGGCATATATCTGGAGAAAATTCTAATTCAAAAAAATACATGCACCCCAATGTTTACAGCAGTACTATTTATAACAGCGAAGACAAGGAAGCAACCTAAATGTCCACTGACAGATGACTGGATAAAGAAGATGTGGGGTGGGGGTGTGTATGTGTATATATATCTATACACACACACACACATTACTCAGCCATAAAAAAGAATGAAATAGTGACGTTTGCAGCAACATGGATGGACCTAGAGATTATCATACTAAGTGAAGTAAGTCAACAAGAGAAAGACAAACACTGTATGATATCACTTTTATGTGGGATCTAAAATATTATATAAATGAACTTATTTATAAACAGAAACAGACTCACAGACATAGAAAACAAACCTATGATTACCAAAGGGAAAAAGAGAGGGGAGGGATAAATTAGGAGTTAGGGATTAGCAGAAACTACTATATATAAAATAAACAACGTCCTACTGTACAGCACAGGGAACTGTATTAAATATCTTATAATAATCTATAATGGAAAATATGAAAAAGCATATATATATATATCTGAATCACTATGTTGTACATCAGAAACTAACAATATTATAAATCAACTATACTTCAATTAAAAATAAAATTAAAATAAAAAACAATGGGAAAAAATTTGTCTTCAGAGAGTGATTAAGGAGTAATTACAAATAAGAGAATATAAATTTACAGAGAATAGGATTTGGGGACTTCAGGATACATAAATCCCACCAAAAATATTCATTATGGCTAGAACTAAAGAATTTGCCCCTTAACATTGACTTTAAAAAGTTCTCTCCCTCTAAGGTTGAGAGTCAGCCATCACTTCATTATGCTATTTAGGCAATACTGGGATTTTTCTGAGCAACTTTATTTCAACTGGATACATGCTTCTTAGAATCTATATAATCCAATACCTATTTTAATTTTATTCATAAATCTTGAGTATCCATATATTACTTTATTTAGACTCAATTAATCCTTCACACTAAAAATTGATCATGAAAATCAATTAATACTGATCATTTATTCTAATTAAATGATGTTTTAAAATCATAGGTATATAGCCTTTAGTGATTCTAAATGATATCAATTTCTATCTTTTTCTGTGTTGTTGATGTGGACTTGTTGATTTTTCTAAATTGACTGAAAAATTACAACATCTCTCCAAAGATTTTTAAAAACTTTTTCAGGCAAACTAAGATTGAGGACCAGTAAAATGTATTTGAAATTGAGTATCATAATACCATAGTCTTTTTTTTTTTAAAGCCTGGGTCTTAGTTTCCTAGTATAAGCAGAAAAATAGAAACATAAAATCTTCCTCTCTTCACCAAAAATAAACAACCTAGGGGTTGTTATTTAAATATTAATATTAATAAATAAAAGTAATAGCAATTATTGATGGTATGGGTGCACATAACTAACTTCCCTTCGTCAGTTCCATCTGTCGTACATTAGTATAAAGTCAAGCCTGAAGCTATAAAGGAACAAATGATGATTATACATGCAAGATTCTGGAAAATAGTGAGGGTGTTTCCTCACTATTTAGAAAGAAGAGAAAGAAAAGTCTCAATTCAGGGACAGGAAGCTATGATTTACATAATGAACATGGCCAAGAGACCTATAAAGAAGCAAGACTTAGATGGCAGAAAAATCACATTGGCTTTACTCCAAGACACCAGGCACATCCCTGGAAAATTCTGATGTGCTGGAATATAACAGTATGTACTTTTCCCAGAGCCAGAATCAGTGCGGTATTTGGCTTTCCTACTTACACTTGGAACATGGAATTCTTTTTCTCAAATTCCATCAGGGTTTCATTTATGTTTAGCACCTGCATACAGCCCAGAGGCTCTAAGAAGGACTTTTTATTTATGGACAGCAATTGCCCAACAATATAGCCATTTTGTAACTAAATGTATTCATTTTGATAATCTACATATTATTTAATATCTGGCAATTATGAAGATCAAAGTGTCACACTTACATATTGTAATAATCCTCTTTAAAAAAGTTTCTACAAATTCTCCACCATCATAAATAAGGAGAAACTGCTCAGCAGTGTCATATACAATGATAAAAGTTCATCAATAATCAAATCTATCAGCAGGGTTAAGAATCCAGCTCTGAAGTATGAATTCTAGCTCTACCATGTACTAGCTCTGAGACACTTAGTAAGCAATAATATCTTCAAACAGTAGTTTTCTCATCTGTAAATAGGAGGAATAATTTTAGGTAACATAAAATGAAGGTGAAAGTGAAGAACATGATGGATGTAAAACCACAGTGAAGTGTTCAATAAAAGTTAATGTGGCAGGATGGGGGCAATGAATATGAGGTCTACACCCCTCCATCTCCCTCTTTGCCAGTCATGCCGGAAACTGGGTGGGAAAAGGTAACTAAGTCAGTATATGCAAATTCCCAGAACAAAACCATAAAACACAACAAAGACCTTCTCTCCCAGGGCCTCCACCCCTGAGAGAAGACAGGATCTAGTAAGAAAAAATAGCAGGTACAAGTGGACATAGATGAGAGTGCTATGATGGGAGAAAGGGTGAGAGATTCCTAAGAGGTGGGAATGTTCGAAGATAGGAAAGGACGACAGATAAGAGTTAGTGCTGACAAAATCATCAGATATCCATAAATTGAGAGAAGTATGAATAAAGATTGAAATTTTTGCCTGAAGCATGTTTTCGTTTTTGGTTTGTTTTTTGTTTTTTCTTTAAATGCAGCACATTCCAGGACTGGATATGCGGGGTGATAGATTACAGAGATAATGAGTTGAATTGTATCTTTCCAAAATTTATATTTTGAAGCCCTAAATCCCAGTACTTCAGAATGTGACTATGTTTAAAGATAGGGCCTTTAAAGAAGTGATTAAACTCAAAATGAGGCCCTTAGGGTAGGGCTCTAATCCAATCTGAGTTCCATTAGAAGAGGAAATTTGAAAACACAGAACACAGGTGGTAAGCATGAGTAAAGACTATGTGAGGACACAGCACAAGGCAGCCATGAGCAAGCCAAAGAGAAAGGCTTCAGGAGACGTCAAACCTGCAGACACCTTGAACTCGAACTTCTAGGCTCCAGAACTGTAAGAAAATTTACTTCTGTTCTTTAAATCACCTCGTCTGTGGAACTGTATGGCAGCTAAAATAAACTAATACTAGAGGTACGTATATTTATTAGCTACACAGGGGCTTAATGTGAAAGTAGTGGGAAAAGGGGGTTGCCTGGAATCAGACTGACTGGGTTTGACTTCTCACATCAAACTGGTTCCACTACTTTCTGATATGACCTTAAGCAAGTTATTCACTCTTTCTGCACCTCAATTTCTTCATTAAAAAAAAAAAAAAACAGTATTACAATGATGTCGGTTTCATCAGATTGTTGTCAGGATTAAATGAGATAGAACAATATCTAGAACAGTGACTGGCATACAGTATTGATTAATGATCTTATTTAACTATTTATATTATCTGTTTTTCTGACCTTCAGCATATTCAAAGACCATGGCAGCAATACAGAGAGAGTCTCTGGATCAGCAGAAGCAATTTTAGCTGTGGGGTTATTAGAAGGGACAGCTTACTCCAAGTCACAAACATCTACAGCTCTTAGTTTACTGAAGTGACAATGAGAAAGGGTCTTCTCATTTAATGATATCCAAAGATTGGGATTCATTGGAAGAAATGTATTGAGTAAAGAAATTTGGATACAAATTAAGTTAAAGAGGCAAGAAGAACAATGTACTCTGGCTTTCTAAATTTTTAAATTCTGAAATATGTTGATATCATTTTTAATAACTAGATTTTTTTACTTTTATATTAGTTTGCAGTTCCAGATACCATTCTCAGCACTTTACATGTATTAACTGATTAAATTCTCTTTATAAACATATGTAATAGATAAAATTTATGAATGAAGACACAGTTACAGAGACAGGTTCAATAACATGCTCAAGGTTAAGAGCTAGCAAGTAGCAGTCAGAATTTGAATGCTGGTGGTCTGGGACCAGAATCCACCCTTTTATTTATCCTTTATACCACTTCACAAGTTTATTAGGCAGAAAACTTTTTTTTCTCAAATATATTTAACTCAAAGTGTTTATTCCCAGGATGCTATAGTGCTATCATTAATTAGGAAAAAGTGGTATGGATCACTCATTTGAGTATTAAACAAATATAAATGCCTAATATCATAGTGATTAATAGCAAGATCTCCACTCTTGGGCTTATATCCCAGATCTATATAAACCTAGCACAAGTTATACACGCTGATCTATTTGAAATTGCTAAAGACCATTCTCAAGATATCATGAGCACAGGTGACAGGACAGGAAAATCAGATGATATACTGAGAACATTATCGTGCCATTTTCCTAGAGCATATATGGTAAACTAAAGAAGTGGAAGTACGTCTGGAAAGGTAGGTTTAAGGTCAGCTTGAAAAGACCCTTGACTGAGTTCCAAGAACCCAAGTTATTATTTTTAAAATGAAAATCATCATTGGTTCTCAAGCAAGAGGTTAAGTTAATCAGAGTGTCCTGAATGGGATGTGCAGGAGAAATTGAAATTGGGGTTGTAAACAGGAACACCACTACAATACTTCCAGGTATTGGACAATAAGGATCCAACTTGGTTTGTAGCAATAGCCATGTAAAAATAGAAAACAATGAAAAAAGTGTCACAAAAGAAAGTCATATTTTGTCACTCACTAAAAATGGAGGGAGAAAGAAGACTGAGGTTCCTCCAGTCTGAGCTCATTGGCTCATTCAGGTGCTATCAAGAGAAAATGGCAGGAAGAGAAGATCCTGGTTTTAACAAAGATAAAGAGTTTGATTTTACGAAATAAAACGGCAGTTTGTTTTCCACCCATATAAATACGTATCTATCATTTCTACCTCAGGAAAGTAAAGTTCTAATGATTTAAAACAAGAGACCAAGGAGAAACATATTTGAATTAAACATACATAAATTCAATAGCCAAGACATGGAAACAACCTAAATGTCCATCTACAGATGACTGGATAAAGAAGATATGGTATATTTATACAATGGAATACTATTAAGCCATAAAAATGACAACATAATGCCATTTGCAGCAACATGGATGTCCCTGGAGAATGTCATTCTAAGTGAAGTTAGCCAGAAAGAGAAAGAAAAATACCATATGATATCACTCCATGTGGACTCAAAAAAAAACAGAAGACACATGAACTTAAATACTGAAACAGACTCAGAGACATAGAATACAAACTTGTGGTTGCCAAGGGGGGGGGGGGTGGGTAGGGACAGACTGGGAGTTCGAGATTTATAGATACTGACAGGTATATATAGAATAGATAAACAAGTTTATACTGTATAGCACAGGGAAATATAGTCAAGATCTTGTAGTAGCTCATGATGAAAAGATTATGAAAACAAATATATGTATATTCATGTGTGACTGAAAAACTGTGCTGTGCCCCAGAAATGGACACATTGTAAACTAACTATAACTCAATAGAAAGAAAGGAAGGAAGGAAGGGAGAAAGGAAGGGAGGAAGGTGGGGGGAGAGAGAGAGAGAGAAAGAGAGAGAGAAAGAGAAAAAGAGAAAGAGAAAGATTGAACATTATTTGATTTAAAGTGACCCAAGCCAACACAAAGAGATTGCTCCTTCAGGCGAACCATTAGCTATTGACACAAATTACTATTTGACAAGGGATTAGAAAAAAAGAGTCCAAAGGAAAAAATTTAAATGTAAACACTGCTTTAATCCTCTTCCTTTCTGCTTTTTGCTAGGTGCTTTACAAATTGTGAGTTAACTCTGTTTCCAGAGTTTTAAAAAAACAGTTGCTCGTTATTAACTATTTCTAGAGGTACTTTGCACTAGGGCCAAATTTCCAATATTGTATTTGTACAGATAATTCAATTTAGGTGACTTGGGAATTAGTCTTCAAATTAGAACTGGTTTTAAAATATTGACATCAAGTTAATGAGATTTTGTCAAATTTTTAGGAATTTCAGAAACAGACTTTTACAGAGTCTGTTTATGAAACAAATACTGAGGATTATTTGCAAAAAAACTTCAGCAGAATCTCCAGAGTTGTGTTTTTTTTGTTGTTTTGTTTTGTTTTGTTTTGTTTTAAGTCATTATGCTTCTACAGAAGCCAGCATAGTCTCTGGAGCTTTAACAGATGACATTCTTCACTTTGCCAGCAAAGTACTGCAGGATGTATCACAGACCAGTAAATTACTGGAGCAGAGCACTAAACGGGGCCCTGAAAAAGTTAATGCACCTTTCTAAATGCCAAATTTTTACAAAGTGGCTTATTTAAAAAGATAGATGTCAACCCAGAGTACTATACGCATTAAATTCCTTAATAACAGATTTTACTCAATATAAAAGTAATAAAGGAAAGTAAATACATTTTGGGAAAAAAGTTGATTTTTCTGACTTCTCAGGAAAAAGGAAAGTCTGATAAAACCATTAAAACTTTTCACCCACTCCCTAAAAGATAATTAAATATAGAGTAATATTAGTAATTTCTGCATTTTAGTATTTGAGATTAGTCAAAGCACAAGAACAAAGGCTGTTTTTAATTGCTCCAATAATAAAGCAGTATTACATATATGTACATATTATATACTCAGTTGCTTATATTATTATTGCATTGCATGTATTATTGCTTGTATATATTCCCATTTGAAACTCATTTATATATTTCTTTAAAATATGTAATTTTGTATTTTCAGGTAAAAATGGTGTATATGAGCTTGGAGGTCAGCAGATCAGGGTTCAAGTACTGGCTCTACTGCTTCCCAGTTTTGTGAATTCGGGCAAGTTACTTAGTCTCCCTAAACCTTAACTTCCTCATCTGTAAAATAATAATAATAATAGTAATTATCCCATAAGGCTGTTATAAATACTAAATAATTACTCTATGAAATCACTTATAATTGTGCTTGGATATAGTATACCCACAATATGTGCTGACTTTGACATTAACATCATTATGGTTCATTTCACTCCTCTCAATAAACTGTTAACTATCCTTAAGGCAATGACTATACCATACTATGTTTCTGTAATTCTATGTATCATCTAACATTGCATCTAACACTCTCAGCCTTGAGTGACTGCTTTTCAAAGATTCCCTCTCCTTTATCTTCTGTAGGAGTTACTGACATATTCTACCATTCCCTAGATTTGAATATCTATAAAACTTACAAAGGCAGTGTAAAGCAGAACTGTCACTAAAATTTTGTTTGAAATTTGAAATCAGAAACACTGAGCCAGAAGCAAAAATAAATATTTTGTTCAAATAATAGGAAAGCTTTTCCCAAGCTAGTCTCAATTCCTCTGAGGTCCCTCCATACCAAAACCATAGTACTATGAACACACCTGGGCAAGTTTAGTCCTTTCACTCATCCTATAAAAAACCATTACACTTCTATTGTCTTGGATAGGTTGTCTATTCATCTTCAATGTTCATCTTCTTTTCATTGATACTAGAAAAAAATTGCCTTTGTGAGTTTAGAAGATAAGACGTGCACATAAAACAATTTACAGGTTCTCTTGGAGGTGAGGCTCAGTATCCCTGATATAAATTTAATCCATTTACAGTCTAACATCTTTGGAAGGTAATTATACTTGTGACAGGGGAAGTCTAGTGGCTTCTTGCCTTGCTGCTTGCCTTTTCCTCTGCTTGGAATACCCTTTCCTCTCCTTTCAAAGTCACTCTTTGTCATCTTTCAGAACTAATTTCATGGATAACTTTCACAAGAAAATCCTTTTGAATCCCAAAATTGAATCAGATTCTCCTCATTCAATCATTAATTCAACAAATATTTGAGCATCCATATGTGCCAAGTACTATTCTATCCATGGAAATACAACAATGATCACATTAGCTATAATGCCTCCTAGTGATTACCTACCAAGGGAGGCAGAAAGAGAGATAAAGCACATAATATGCCACAGGGAACAGTAAAATACAAGATGGCAGAAAAATAAAGCAGGCTGGGGGTGGTTAGGGCATGACATCCTGACCATTGGGTAACTGCTATTAAATAGGATAGTTATGGAAAGCTTTAATGATACAGTGACATTTAAGTAGCAATCACAAGGAAGTGAGGAAACATGGTTGGTGTATGCCCAGAGGAAGGGTGCTCCAGACTGAGAGAACAGCAAGTGCAGAAAGTCTGAGGCCAAAACATGCTTGAATGTGTTCAAAACTGAAAGGGATGCCCATATGCCTAGAGCTGGGTGGTCAGGGTCAGCATGGTGAGGAGAGACAGGCAGACATGTGAGGCCTTTCACCTTTCAGCCTTAGGACTCTAGCATTTACTGTGAGCCAAGAAGCCACTGGGGGTATCTGAGAAGAGGACTGCCATGATCTGACTTATGTTCTAGTGAATTAGTCTGATTTCTCTCTTAAGAAAGGGGTATACGTAAATCAGGCAGGAAGATGGCAGGTGAGTTAAAATTTTACAGTGGTTCAGAGGAAAGAAAATGGGGGCTCCCCATGTTTTGTTTTGTTTTGCAAGTTGACCATAAGTCTAGCCTGCCATTATCCTAATTGGTACATTTGTCTTGATACAACTGTAACTTCCTTAAGAGGAGAAACTGGTCTTACCATTGTATCATAAACATTTTACAAAAAGCTTGGCATATTATAGCACTCAATAAATGTTTACTGAATAAATAACTGGACTAGCAGAGATTTTTTTTAAATTCAGACCCTGAAGAAGCCCAAATATCATGGACATTTTAATAGAAATATTCATGTGAAAAGTCATCTGGCATGATTCAGGAGAGGAGAAAAATATGAGTATTATCCTTCATTTTTTGAGATATTAGCCTTCAATTCTATTCAGTAAAAATGTAAAGGAATTAAAATTAGTAATGTGAGCCAACTCCACAAAGGCAACTGAAATAATAAAAGTAATGGATTTTGATAATTACATAAAATGAAAATCATAAATAATGTGGATAAAAATATAAAGTGATATTAATAAGTAAACATCTGTTTTATATTACTAAGGTCAATTGAGAAAAAAATCTAATTGTAAAATCTAATTGTAGTAAATATATCAATCAGTATTTTGGCAAAAAAATTTCAAAATTGAATGATAATGAAATGAGAAAATTTTTATCAATCAAGTAAGTTTTTAATATTCCAGACAAGTAATGAACCACAAAAGTGTTTGTCTATGTATTAGTTTGCCATTGCTGCTGTAAGCAATTATCACAAACTTAATGAGTTAAAACCACACAAATTTACTATCATATTCCTATAGGTCAGAAGTCTGACACAGGTCTCAATGAGCTAAAATCAAAATGTCAGCAGTGCTGCATTCCTTTCTGGAGGCTACAGGGGACACTGTATCTCCTTGTCTTTTTCGAGCTTCTAGAAGATGCCCATTCCTTGATCCATGGGTCCCTTCTTCCATCTTCAAGGCCAGCAATGCAGAGTCCTTCTCACATTGCATTCCTCTGACCTCTTCTGCCTCCTCCTTCCACTTTTAAGGACTCTTGTAATTAAATTGGGCCCACCCAAGTAATCCAGGATAATTGCTCTAAAATAAGGTCAGCTGATTAGCAACCTTACTTCCACTTGCAACTTTAATTCCCCTTTCTTATGTATAGTAACGTATGTACATGTTGCAAGAATTAGGACATCTAATTTTCCAAGAAAGAAATACAAATGATCAATAGGCACATGAAAAAATGTTCAATATCACTAATTATCAGAGAAATGCAAATCAAAACTACAATAAGGTATTACCTCACACAAGCCAGAATGACCATCATTCAAAAGTCCACAAATGACAAATGCTGGAGAGGCTGTGGAGAAAGGGGAACCCTCCTACACTGCTGGTGGGAATGCACTTTGGTGCAGCCACTGCGGAAAACAGTATGGAGATTCCTCAAAAGACTAGGAACAGACTTACCATATGACCCAGTAATACCACTCCTGGGCATATATCCAGAAGGAACCCTACTTCAAAAAGACACCTGCACCCCAATATTCAGAGCAGCACTATTTACAATAGCCAAGACATGGAAACAGCCTAAATGTCCATCGACAGATGACTGGATAAGGACATGGACATCTTTGGGGAGCATCAGTCTGCCTATCACATTGTAATACAAGTATTATTAATTGTATTAACATGTAAGATTAAATTAAAAAGACATTTAGAGAAACTTGGCATGTATGGAAGGAAAAAATTACCATTAAAAAGAAAGAGACAAGAAATTTCAACATTAAACTTTACTGAAATTAACAATACTTGAAAAGAAAATCATATTTCAGAATTATTAGATCTACATTATATCTGTACCAAAATTCTGGGGAGTTTTAGGTATACTGTTTTGTTTACACAATCTCCACACTTTTGCAGGTAATATCTATCAATATTTATAAAACCTAACCAATTAAGAGAGTGAGAGAAGAATTAGCAAATGAGTTAGGAATAATATGCATTTCAATATGAGGTGCCCTTTTTCACCTACATAGCAGAGACTTTTTAAAGCTAATACTCAGTGCTTGAGAGGACACAGAGAAATGATTGTTCTCTCAAACTGGTGGTGACCTGTCAATTTGAGCATCCTTTCTGTAAAACAAATCAGCAGTGTAAGCTTTTAAAGTCTCCTGTTTTACTCTAAAAATCACATTTCTAAAATTCTATCCTAAGAAAAAAACAGAAGTCTAGAAAAGATATATAGAAAAGGATATTCATCACAGCAGATGTTATCAAGAGCAAAAATTTAAAATGACCTAAATTTTGATGCATCTGTGTGATGGCATACTATATAGTTACCAAAACTATGTTTCCAAAATGTTTAGCTATATGACAAGATATGATGATAAATGAAAGGTGTTACAAGTCTTATTGTATATGGAAGATGGTTTCAACTAAATGAAAATATACATGCATGGACAAGTAACTGGAAAAAAGTATTATGTGACTATTTCTAAGTGTTGTAGTTATGAGTAATATCTAATTCTTCTTTCTGCTCTTTTCCTAATTTTTAAATGGACTTCTATAGCTTTTACTTTTAAACTAGCACACTTTAAAAAAAAATACTACCATGAATTCAAGTTAATAAGCCATATTTTTATGCAAGTATTTTCTTATTTCTTTCTGATACTTTCTCCTCTATCTCCAATCAAGTATGCAGTAACCACTGGAGTTAAGACTTTGATTTATATATCAAAAATTTTAAATAAAAAGAGGCAAAAGTTGCATCTACATTCCTTTCTTTTTTATTCATAACCTAAATTCTTCAAAGTACTAAATCCAATGCTATTTTGGATGTCCTTATTTAAGTTTCAAACAGATTCTATTTCCCATGAATTCTCCTACCTTAGTCTCTAGCTAGACAGCAGGTAACCTATTCAGAAAAGACAGGATTTTTAGTTTTAACTCTGTAAGTCATTCTCCTAACTTTCAGATCTGTTGAAATATTATAGCATCCTATGATTTTCTGGCATATACAAAAAATTGGAAGGAGGGGTAAAACTATGGAGACAGTAAAAAGATCAGTAGTTGCAGGGGGTGGGAGGTAGAATGGAACAGACAAAGCTCAGAGGATTTTTAGGGCAGTGAAAATACTTTGTATGATATTATAATGATAGATATATGTCATTATACATTTGACTGAATGCATAAAATGTGCAATACTGAATGAACCATAATGTAAACTGTAGACTTTTAAGTGATAAAATGTGTAGGTTCATCAGTTGTAATGAATATAGGGAGTATAAGGGAAGTCTCTGTAACTTCCTCTTAATTTTGATGTGAACCTAAAACTGATCTAAAAGATAAAGTATTTTAAAAAATTGAAGGGGTAAAAGAAAAAAAAGGAAATATAAGTATGTTCACACCTCCTTGTCAATTTAAAAGAATAATAAAATAACAAAGTTCTGTCTTTCATCTGCCAAATTTAAATACTAAAAAGGCTGACATTCAAAATTAGTTTAGCTAATTTGTTTTCATACATGTAATTCACATGCATATTTGTGCATATACATGTATTATTTTCAAACAGGAAATGAACATAGTCTTATCAGAGAAATCATTCTGGGAATTTAACATAGTCTCCTTCCCCATTTGCCCTCTGATAATCACTCTTCTCCTACTTTGAAAAGGAAAGGCATACTTGTCTCTTTTCATCCTGAATCTCACCACGGTGCACTGCCTTGAAGTATAAACTTCCCTGGTGCACAAAGGAACAACCTGAAATACTGATATTAAGAAATCTGTAGGGGAGGGTATAGCTCAGTGGTAGAGTAGGTGCCTCGCATGCACAAAGTCCTGGGTTCAATCCCCAGTACCTCCAATAAATAAACAAACAAACCTAATGACCTCTCCCCCACAAAAAATGAAAAATAAAAAATAAAAATAAAAATAATGAATAAATAAATAAATAAGAAATCTGTAAAGACTTCTTAAATCAAGGCACAGTAAACACATGATACGGCTTTCTGTCTGTCCTTATTTTTATTATACCTATCTCCATAAACGGCTAAGAGTAAAATTAAAGACAGGATAATATGGCCCACATTAAAATTACCTAAATTGAGATATACTGTGAGTAGGGCAGCAGGAGTGAAGACAATTTTTGTTACCCTGTCCCTCCCCTGCATACTGACAACACTCCTGAGGGAGAAGTCTTGTGAGAGCTCGGGCACAAGATATTAAATGTACAACCACCTTACTGAATCCAAGTAACAAAGACATGTTGAAATAATCTCTTATTTATTCATCAGAATCACTCTGGAAATCAGAAGTAATGTGGTTATCGTAAGAACACACCAATGTTTTCAAAACTGAAAAACAAAGGCAGACATTTTGTGACAGGAAGTAAGTCTGCCTTGGCTGATTTATTTGACAATGGAAATTTATATTTCCAATTAGGTTATAAGGTGAACATTTTCCATGAACAGAAAGAGTTAAGCCCACAGTTAAAAGTTTGATAGAACTATATTTAAAATACTTTATAAGAAAGAAGGCCTTTATCAAAAAACTTGCATGGATGTGTTACAGTAAATGATATTTTTATTTCACCAACACTTTCTGAGTACATCGAGTTAAACAAGATGCCTTTACGTCAAAAAGTAACAGTAATAGATGTCACTTGAAAAGCATTTATGGTTCTGAGAAAGGAAATTACTAATGCCTGGGTAGTCCTTTTGTAAATCAGATGACTTCTAACACTCTGCTTACAGTGAAAGTGAAGGAAGTCCAGATCAAGCTGATGATTGAAATATAATTTAAATGATACATCACTATATAATTTTTGACATTTGACTAATGAATTAAAAATAGTGACATTCCTATTAAAAAATAAATGTTATTTCCATCTACTTATTTATGTGAAAATATTTATCAGTGTTTTTAACCACAAAAAAATACAAGTAGAATAGATGTAAAACTTGTCTCATTCTATTAATAAATAAGATACATCTATGAATACATAATGCCTTTAACCCCCCAGAAAAAAAACCTTTAAATTTTAATAATTACTTTTTTCAAGATTTATAAATTTGCATACTGATTTGATTAATTATGCAGCAATAATAGTTGTAATGATAATTCAGTCGTGAAAAAGTTCAACGTTTACACTTCATGGTCACAGGAAATAGAGATTTTAATCTCAGTTAATATAAATATTTATGTTGCTAAAAATTAAGATAATTATACAATAAAACATTTTCAAGCATAAAAGTGTATTATATTAGGTTAAATCCTTTGGGGAAAATGGGAAGGCAGTATGAGTTCAAGGAAAAAAATCTCCAACTATTAAGACACTGTTCTTTTTTTTAAATGGATGATGTTGGTTTGATATCATTGCAGTTACATTCTACTGGATACTTTTAAAAGAGTGATGCTATAATTTTGGTTTACAATGTTAATACTTACAATAAACTGGGAATTATATCCTTTACAACTCTTTAAAATTAGAATGAAAAATTTTAGAAAGTGGTTAAATATTGTGTGATGATATATACACAGGGACCACACAAGAAAAAGATGTTGTCACTGTAAAACTTTATGCATCTTCCTCCCTTTAAATAAATAGAAGAGCAGTCACCTAGAAAAGAAATCTAACCAGACTCTCCATTTAGGCAAAGAGTTCTACAGATTATTGTAATCAAGGCTAAAGAACATTTCCATTTGGGATCACAAGTTGGATGTAATAAATACTGAAGAGTTTTAAACCCAATTTTAAGTAAGAGGGAAAAAAAGAAAAAAGATTTTCCTGCAGAGTGCTAACTGGAAGTAGTTTAATGACTGAAAATTTGCTTACACCTCATGATTTATGGTATGCCTCAAGAAGCCAAATTAACCAGAATGCAACAAGCACAGTCCTTTTGGCTGATGTGATCCCCTCAACAGACTATTTAGATACCCCTATGTGGTAAATCTGAATGGTTAACAGATGATGATGGTTAGTAAATCTAAATTATCCAAAATAGCTGCTTAGTTTAGGGCCACACTTATTTCCTACTAGAGAGAGAGCACTCATAAAACATCCAAGTCTGTTTTCCCCTCATTTAAATGATTTAGCTTCCTTCCTTTGACAGTGACTGAAAGCATGTCTGTTTAAAAGGCTCTTTCATGCACTTAATTTCTTTTTTGACTTTTACTTTTTACTGAGATACAACATAAAATACACAAATATTAAACATACTGCATAATTTTTGAAAAGCATGTGCAAATGGAACCTCCATCCAGATTGAAATGTAGAATATTACTAACACCACAGAAACTTCCTTGCACTTTCTCAGTCATTCTCACTTCCTCATCCACCAAAGGTAAGTATTAATCTGATTTCTATTACAATAGGTAAGTTTTGTCTGCTTTTTTGAACTTTATAAAACAAAATCATACAATGTATACTCTTTCAGGTCTGATTTTTTTTTTTTAAAAAGTCACAGGGTGAGAAAGTATATTGTTAATATATGTATCTGACAAGGGACTTGATCCGGAATATGTAAATACAAATAAATTTTAAAAGATAGACAATCCATCCACACAAAAACTACTAGAGCTGATCGAAGAATTTAGCAAGGTAGCAGGTTACAAGATTAACGTTCAAAAATCAGTTGCATTTCTTTACACTAACAATGAATCAACAGAAAACTAAAGTAAAAAAACAATTCCTTTTAAAATAACACCCAAAGTAATAAAATACCTAGGAATAAATCTAACCAAGGAGGTAAAAGAATTATACACAGAAAACTATAAACCACTGAGGAAGGAAATTAAAGAAGACTTTAAAAAATGGAAAGATATCCCATGCTCTTGGATTGGAAGAATCAATGTTGATAAAATGGTCACACTGCCCAAGGCAATCTACAGATTTAATCCAATAACTATCAAATTACCCAGGACATATTTCACAGAACTAGAACAAGTCATAATAAAATTTATATGGAACCATCAAAGACCTAGAATTGCCAAAGCATTACTGAAGAGAAAGAAAAAGGCTGGAGGAATAACTATCCCAGACTTCAGACAATACTATAGAGCTACAGTCATCAAGACAGCATGGTATCAGTACAAAAACAGTCCAATGGGACAGAATAGAGAGCCCAGAAATGAACACACAAACGTTTGGTCAACTAATCTTCGACAAAGGAGGCAAGAATATACAGTGGAATAAAGACAGTCTCTTCAACAAGTGGTGTTGGGAAAACTGGACAGCAGCAAGTAAAGCAATGAAGCTAGAACACTCTCTTACACCATACAGAAAAATCAACTCAAAATGGATCAAAGACTTACACATAAGACAAGATACAATAAACCTCCTAGAAGAAAATATAGGCAAAATATTATCTAACATTATCTGACATCCATCTCAAAAATGTTCTCCTAGAACAGTCTACTCAAGCAACAGAAATAAAAGCAAGAATAAACAAATGGGACCTAATGAAACTTATAAGCTTCTGCACAGCAAAGGAAACCATAAGTAAAACAAAATGACAACCTACAGAATGGGAGAAAATTTTTGCAGATGAAACCGACAGAGGCTTGATCTCCAGAATATATAAGCAGCTCACATGACTTAATAAGAAACAAGCAAACAATCCAATCCAAAAATGGGCAAAAGACCTAAACAAGCAATTCTCCAAGGAAGACACACAAACGATCAATAGGCACATGAAAAAATGCTCAATATCACTAATTATCAGAGAAATGCAAATCAAAACTACAATGAGGTATCACCTCACACCAGTCAGAATGGCCATCATTCAAAAATCCACAAATGACAAATGCTGGAGAGGCTGTGGAGAAAGGGGAACCCTCCTACACTGCTGGTGGGAATGCACTTTGGTGCAGCCGCTGCGGAAAACAGTACGGAGATTCCTCAAAAGACTAGGAATAGACTTACCATATGACCCAGGAATCCCACTCCTGGGCATATATCCAGAAGGAACCCTACTTCATGTTCATAGCAGCACTATTTATAATAGCCAAGACACAGAGACAGCCTAAATGTCCATCAACGGATGACTGGATAAAGAAGAGGTGCTATATTTATACAATGGAATACTATTAAGCCATAAAAACCAACAATGCCATTTGCAGCAACATGGATGCTCCTGGAGAATGTCATTCTAAGTGAAGTAAGCCAGGAAGAGAAAGGAAAATACCATATGAGATCGCTCATATGTGGAATCTAAAAAAAAAAAAAAAAAAAAACCACACACACAAAGCATAAATATAAAACAGAAATAGACTCACAGACATAGAATACAAACTTGTGGTTGCCAAGGGGGCGGAGGGTGGGAAGGGATAGACTGGGATTTCAAAATTGTAGAACAGATAAACAAGATTATGCTGTATAGCACAGGAAAATATATACAAGATCTTATGGTAGCCTATGGAGAAAAAAATGTGACAATGAATATATATATGTTCATGTATAACTGAAAAATTATGCTCTACACTGGAATTTGATACAACATTGTAAAATGATTATAAATCAATAAAAAAAAGTTAAAAAAATAAAAAATAATAGACAATCCAATTTAAAAATGGACCAAAGATATAATTGTGGTTATTCTCTTCAGTAATATATTTCATACATTTTGAGTATCTTCCTTTTAAGCCCTGAGTCTTCTGAGATCTCAGTCTCAAAAGCTTTAAATTCTTCAAGTTCCCTTCTTTAAATTAATCTCTTCTTTCACATATTCATAAAGCATTTGTTAAACTCTCCTATGTTCAGCCCTGTGTCATACAATGGAGAAGTAAAATAAATAAAGCTCCCAGCCTCAAGAAGTGGAGACCAGTAGTTTAGATAAGTCATGTAGAAAAGTAGTCATACTCCAATTATCAATAGCAATACTGGCCATAACAGAAATAGAATGATTAACCATTCTTGCTTGACATGGTTGGAAAAAGTGATTAAAGAAAAAAGTTAACACTGGACTGGTTTAATCTTATGTGATTAGAGTTATACACCTGAAACAAAACAGACAAATATCCTAAGGGAATGTCCTTCTCTATGATTTTCTTTCCCATGCCTCTCTAATCATAGAAGTCAGCCTTTGGTCCTAAGAAAGGAGAATATATAAAAAGCCTTATGACAGTAATTTGATGTATCAGAACTAAGAAGCATTCTTACTTCTAATTTTACATTGACCTTGGTATTCCAGAACTGGATAACTCTTTCCAACCAATACCACATTCCACAAAGTATTGGATTTTCTGACCCTGAATCCTAATATTCCACTAACTGCATGCTTTATAGCTACCTGTAAAATTTCTTAATCTAGCAGTTTTAATGCTTAGATCACCATCCATCATCTATTTTTTCTCTCTTATCTCTATATGCCACATCTGGAACCCTCTTCAGTCCATGGTTAAAGTACCTTCATCCCTAAGAGTTTGTTTACTTATTTGTTTGAATTTTGCTTTTGGAATGATTTCCTTATTTTATAATCCATATATACTTCCCCCAAATAAGAAATAGACCTCTAGTCTTGCTCTTGAGTTTTGACTCCTGGTTTTCATTCAGCTCTGAGTCACTTCCACTCTCTAGATCCAAGGCCTTTCCAATCTGGCCTATCTCACTTTTGTGGAAGTGTGAGCGACAACAAAAGGAGAGAAGGGAATTTTTTTTTTAAATAAAAGAATGCAATGGACACAACTTTTCCTTTTCAAGTCAAGATTATCAGTTTTTAAATCTTTGTATCTAACATTCACATGTATTTCATGGATTTCTCTTGCGCTTTCATGATACACTGAGTCATAGCCTGGAACAATTTTCTTAAAATCTGGCCTACCTACATCAGACTATCCTACTTACTCTGAGTAAGATTCTTAGACCCCACTGCAACCTACTGAATGAGAATATCTGGACCTGAAGCTTGCTTATCAGAACTTTCCCTAAGAAGCTCCAAGTCTTAAAACAACTGAAATGAGACAATTTCATGAACAGACTGTCCTCCAACAAACTTAGGTATTTATTTTTTCCTACTCTTTGATAAGCAATATGGGAAAAATTCAAAGGACTCTCATAAACAGTCCAGGAGGCCTCTGATATCATGTAAATAAGCCCAGGATGGCCTCATTGACAGATGAGAGACCATATGGGGAGAGACACCACATGTTCTTTCTGAAGCACCAGATACATGACTGAAGCCATCCCAGACAATCCAGTCCAAGCCCAAGCCAGCCCTGATGAGAAAAACTGCCCCACCTAGGTACAGAATTGTGAGAAAACTTTTTTATAGTATAATGTTTTAAGCTACTAGTTACACAGCAAAAACTAACGGATGGACCCAGTAAAATTTCTTTTGCAGAAAATTTGTGCTAAGTGGCAACACATTCTATCACCCATTTTCTCAGGGCAGAACAACTTTACCATATATTCCGTCTGGTGTGAATTTGTCCTTTCCCATTTCCTCCCTTTCTTCCATTCATTCACAAAAAATTTGTTGCTAATTTTTTTCTGAAGAGGTCCTATTTTTTTGTTAACAACATTTTAAAAGCACTAACATTTTTTTCACCATCAACTCCATGTAAAGTTTTATTAAGAGGCAAGGCAATGAAGTTCTTTATATAAAAGCACAAAAATTGGGAACTGCCTCAAACTTCATGACTAGGAGTACAGCTAGATAAATGATGGTATTTGATGGAAAAATATTCAGCCATTGAAAATCATATTTTTGAGAAGGAAGCAAGATGACGGAGTAGAAGGACGCTTGTAGCTCACCCTCTCCCACAAATACACCAAAACTCACATCTACGGACCCACTCAGCCAACCAGAGCACCTGCCGAACTCCGATAGAACATCGCCCTCTTCAAAAGACAAAGACGCCAAAAATCCGATAGGAAAAAAGAAAGAAGAAAAAGCAAAACAGTGCGGGACGGGTCCCACGGGGAGGGAGCGGCAAAGGAAGACTGGCACTCGTTCGCTGGGTCTCCCCTCTCCAACGGAGAGGCCAGCGGGACGGAGAGGGAACCTCCAAGGCTCAGATCTGCCCTGAGGACCCCTTGACCAACAGAACTGAGTTAAATGGACACAAAGGGTCCCTGCAACACCCAGCCCGAGACGCGAGCCAGCAGCTGGGGCCAGGGTAGGCGGCCTGAGGCAGGCAGAGGACTGGGGTGGCTGCACTGAGGCAGCCCCGGGGGACTGCAGGGGGCTGCACGCCATGGCTGGGAGGGGATACGGAGCAGAACAACCTCAGTCCCCCATAAATTGCAAAAAAAGCAAAGCAACACGGCTGGTGTGCCCTGGGGGAAGGGGCGCCGTAGCCTTTGTCTCCTCAGACCTGCGCCGCCATTACTGGCACTTCTCACGAGAAGAGAGGCAGGGCTCAGGCACAGCTGCCATATTCTCCTATACACAGCACCCGGGTGGGGGTGGGGCCGAGACCTGAATCCGCACCCAGGGGCTCTGCAACCTCCTAGGCAGGACTGAGACTTGTTTACAGCTGGAGGCAGATAGGATCTTTCTGCCTGGCACCTCAGAGAACTTGCCAAGACAAACAAGGAGCTGAGATTTGGCCCAGAGCAGAGGCGGGGCCGTTTTGCAGTCTTCCCCGAGCCCACCTTCGGAGCTCCGACCCAAGGCAGAGTGGGCAGCTGCACAGAGCAGTGAAGCGACCAGCGCTGGGAAAGGGCGGGTGGCAACCTGCTTTTCTGGCAGGAATGCAGCACCTGACCACGGTGCTGGGAGGGGGCATGATCCGCCCACCTGCCTCCCCTGAGTGCAGCATCTGACTGCGGCATCGGGAGGGGGAGTAGCCCACCTGCCCACCAGATAAGAGCTCAGCACCTGACCCAGTGTTGGGAGGGGGCACGATCTGCTAGCCAACAGACACTGGGAGCAGCACAGAAGAAGGCGCCAACAGAGGGCCTCTGGAAACAGCAAGCTGACTTCGTGAAACAGGGCAAAGACACAAAGACCTCTCAATAAACTCATTAGGAGCACAGCGTCTCCAGGAGAACTAGGTAACTGAGACTCCTTAAGCCACAGTGCCAGAGAGATATGAGCAATATGAAGAAGCAGAGGAACCACTCCCAATTAAAAGATCAAGAGAAATCCCCTGAAAGCATAATCAGGAAATAGACATTGATGGCCTACTAGATCAAGATTTCAAAAAACAAGTGATCAAAGTACTGAAGGAACTAAAAGAAAGTGTCTAGAGATATAAAATATGTCAAAAATGAAATAGAAGCTATAAAGAAGAACCAAGTAGAATTAGTAAACTCATTTGCTGAGATGAGAGCTGACCTAACAGCTGTACAAAGCAGGCTAGATAATGCAGAGGAACGAATAAGTGATCTAGAAGACAGGACAACAGAAAGCACCCAATCAGAACAGCTGAAAGAAAAACAAATAAAAAACAATGAAAATATAAGGGACCTATGGGATAATATAAAGCATGCCAATCTATGCATAATAGGGATTCCAGAAGTGGAAGAACAAAGGGGACTGAAGAGGTATTTTAAGAAATCATGACTGATAACTTCCCAAACCTAAAGGAATCAGATATCCAAGTACAGGAGGCTCAGAGGGTCCCAAACAGGAAGAACCCAAACAGACCCACACCAAGACATATTATAATCAAGATGGCCAGAGTCAAGGATAAAAAAATGATCCTAAAGGCAGCAAGAGAAAAACAAAGAGTGAGTTACAAGGGAACTCCCATAAGGCTCTTAGCTGACTTCTCTACACAAACACCACAGGCCAGAAGGGCATGGCAAGATATATTCAAAGTCCTGAATGAAAAAAAGATGCAGCCTAGGATACTCTATCCAGCAAGGCTATCCTTTAGAATAGAATAGATAAAGAACTTCACAGACAAGCAAAAACTAAAACAGTTTAGCAACACTAAACCCATGCTAAAAGAAATATTGACAGGTCTACTCTAAATAGGAAAGAAGCAGGATGCTACAAAAATGAGAAACTCATAACTGGAAAGGAGATAACTGCCATGAATTACAAAAAGAATAAACACAAAATTGTAAAAGAAGACATCTAAATCATTAAGAGTGGGAGAGGTAAGCAAGGAAAGCCATTGTGGAAAACAGTATGGAGATGCCTCAAAAGACTAGGAATAGACTTACCATATGACACAGGAATCCCGCTCCTGGGCATAAATCCAGAAGGAACCCTACTTCAAAATGACACCTGCACCCCAATGTTCATAGCAGCACTATTTACAGTAGCCAAGACATGGAAACAGCTTAAATGTCCATCAACAGATGACTGAGTAAAGAAGATGTGGTATATTTATATGATGGAATACTATTCAGCCATGAAAACTGACAACATAACGCCATTTGCAGCAACATGGATGTTCCTGGAGAATGTCATTCTAAGTGAAGTAAGCCAGAAAGAGAAAGAAAAATACCATATAAGATCGCTCATATGAGGAATCTAAAAACAAAAACAAAACAAAACAAAACATAAATACAAAACAGAAACAGACTCATAGACATAGAATACAAACTTGTGGTTGCCAAGGGGGCGGGGGGTGGGAAGTGACAGACTGGGATTTTAAAATGCAGAAGAGATAAACATGATTATACTGTATAGCACAGGGAAATATAAACAAGGTCTTGTGGTAGCTCATAGCGAAAAAAAAAATGTGACAATGAATATATATATGTTCATATATAACTGAAAAATTGTGCTCTACACTAGAATTCGACACAACATTGTAAAATGACTATTACTCAATAAAAAAGTTTAAAAAAAAGAAAATCATATTTTTGAAGAATATTTAGTGACAAGGAAAATACTTATAATGTAATAAAGTTAAGAGTATAATTTAAAACTACACATATAGATATCCATACAACCATATATAAAAGTGGAGAACATGTATTAGGGTTTTAACAGTGGTTATCACTAGGTAACAAGATAATAAATGATTTTTACTAGCTTCTATAATGTTTTTCTTTATCAGTCAGTGCTTATACAATGAAGATTTATTACTTTCAAAGTCAGAAAAAAAATATATTCAAAATAAATACATAAATTGTATTCTTATTTCCAATTCTCCAAATTAATCATTAAAATTTCTTCTGTAAATTATATTCATTATAATTTATTCAAAATGAAAAATAAGAAAATGTGCTTTTGGCCATTAGAGTTTACACTGAGTACTACAGGGCTTTTGCTTAAAAAAAAAAATTATCTAATACAGACAATACAGTAGCTGGGGAAAAAAAGTAAAAACCAAAAACAATATTAAATAAGTAATATTGGGTGTTGCTACAGCCCCAACCACTCAGATGCATTCACTCTGTTTTTAGATATAAATGATCCTCAGTCACACTGTTTTTCTTTCTGAAAATGCAATTTTTCTATTTAATATTAAATAAACGTATTGGGGTTAGGATAAATAACCTAAGTATCTGTGGAAAACAGTGTTTTTCATTAAATACTGTTAGAGAAAAGACAGAAATATTGTATCCTAACAAATTTGTTTTTCACATGAATATAGATTAAAAATTGTGAAAATATGTTACGTGTAATCTAGGATTTAGCAAATAATTAAATATATTGTGGGTAGGAGAGACAGCTACCTCATTTGTCATAGGAAGGACATAAAAACAAGTTAAGGGAGAAGGTCAGAACAGACCTTTGAGGTTTGGATTAGGATTGGATGTATCAGTACAAAGTCTGCTGTTGCTGCTGATACTACCAAGTAGTAGTAATGAACATGCCTAACACTCAGATTTTGGTTTCTAAATGACATTCTCCAAGAAAAGTAACCAGGACTGGGCTAGGGAAAACATAATATAAGTCTGGAACATTTTATAGTGTCAGAAGTTAAAGAGTATCTTCTGATATGATGCACTGAGAAGGACACAAAAATCAGTTCTCTACTGTTTTTGGCAAAAATGCATAATATAAAATTGAACATGAAGCAACGTGAGACAAACTCAAACTAAGATTTATTCTACAAAATACTGGTTAGTATTCTTTTTAAGACTGGGGAAATGCCCGATTAGAAGAGAATACAGAGTTATAAAAACAAATACAATTTGGGGATTCAGGATTAGATCTTAGATCAGATAAAGAACATTGTAGGAGGAAGGAGGGTATAGCTCAAGCAGTAGAGTGGCACACTTAGCATGCATGAGGTCCTGGGTTCAATCCCCAGTACCTCCTCTAAAAATAAACCTTATTACCTCCCCCTGCCAAAAAAAAAAAAAAAAGAAAATTGTAGGAAAATTGGAAAAATATGAATGAGGTTTACAGATTGATTAGTAGTGATACATAAACATTAATTCCCACACTTTGATCATTGTGCTATGGTTACGTTAAGATGTTAATATACGGTGAAAATGAGTGAAGGAAATTTTTATGCCATTTTTGCCAGAGTTTTTAAAGTCTAGAAATACTTGAAAAATTACAAGTTTTTTTTTTAACATTTCATGTAGGACAGGGTACATTTATTGTGATGTCACTCATACTCTCATCCAAAAGTCATTCCTAACTTTAGAGTTAATTGTCATTTTATCTGTTTTAAAGACTTTTCTTATAACTTTAATGCCCCTATTAGTAGCAAAAAGAATTAAGAGTTAACTGTTCTGCAATAAAATCTCACTCTTTCTTTTTCCAATAATTTCTTTCTCTCCATTTAAACTCTGAATTGTGTTATTCTCCTATCAAAACCTGTATGGAAAAGATGTTCGGAAAGATGTTCTTATTTATTTTTCTAACAATATATGTATTGTACAGCATCTTAAAAACTTCCAGCATCATTGAAATACTATAATAAAGTGATTCTGGGCACAGTGGTTAAATAATTGCTACTGTCATGATGGCTACTCAGGAATAATGTACCTAAAGCATTATTCTAAATTCTGTAATTAAATAGAGTTGTCTTGCTTACATGCTTTTATTATTAGTTCTATTTTTCTTACCTTTTTTCCTGAGGCAATGCTGCTATATTACCTCTGCAACGTGTTGGGATTTTTTTTTTTTTTTTTGAGTGTTTCCTAGAGTGGGATCATTGAACATTTCAAGTAATTTTCTTTGTTTATCTGCCTTTATTTTACTTTTATTCTTTTTTAAAACAAATTTTAATTGTGATAAAATAAATTTTTAAGTGTATAGTTCAATACTGTTAAGTGTTACATTGTTGAAGTTCTGAGATTGGTTCCTTATTATTTTTACTTTTATTCATGCATCCAAAAAAAATAAAAATAAGAGATTCAAAGCAAAGATGATTTGCTTAGTTTTGTAGGAAACTATAATATAAGGAAAGTATATTCCTGGTTTCATGTACCATTTTTTTCAGATATTATTTGGGATAATTCACACAAGCTATGAATAAAAATATTAGAGCTAACATTATTAGGAACAAAAACCAAGCAAAGAGAACCACAGAATTAAAATACAGTTGTGTACCTTATGTATAACTTATCTAATAAGCTCAACTGTCCAGAATACAGCTTTACCAGAAAAAGTAAGTAAATAAAAGTTGTCTGGAGAAACAAAATTAGTATCAGTGTCACAAAATCCACGTCTTAAAGTTTATATACTTAAGGCACAAAATAATCTCATGCTTTATTCAAGAGTTTACTCTTACTCTATTGACAGTGTAACATTCTTGGCTACCTGGTTTCTGAAAATCACCAGAGTCTAGAAATAGTGATTATGAAGTAAAAAGGGGAACTTTTACAGGCAATATTGGCAATATATTCAAAATAAGAAGTCACACGTGTAAAGACAGAAAAACCATGAGAAGCAGACACAATAATGTTATTAACAGAAAAAATGAGTGTATTGTTAAGGAATAAAAATGTCCTTCATATCTCAAAATTCCTAGGGCCCATTATTAATTTAAAAACATTATGATAACTTAATGCTTATAATGGAATGTTCAGTTTATTATATTTTTACACACAAAGGATAAAAATAAATTCATACTGCATGATTTCTATGTTCCAGTATTGACAGGTTTGATTTATGGGATATACTCCATATTTTAGAATGTATAAAATAAAGTGACTTTGATTTTATTTTCGCTGTTGTTTAAAATTTGGGTACTTCACACCAATGTGGGTGCAAAGGAGAGAGACATACTTATGCAAGAAATTGTACCAGAGTCATTTTTTCCCAAAATACCTAAAATATGTCACACTAGTTATTCAATGCATTTGAAATAAAGATTTCACCAACCTTTCTTGTTTGAACCTGTTAATGCTAAAGTGAAACTCAGTTTTCAAGGCTGTCTTTCAAAGACTGCTCCTTACTGAACTCTCTTAAAATTCAGAACCACTATGCCCTTAAACATCCTATCTGGGAGCCCTGTTTTCCCTGTATCCTCTTCAGGACCACGGAGATCTACAGTTCCCAGTGTTACATGACAAAGTACATTAACTGTCTGCATCACAGGGCTCTATTTCTTGAGTTGGCAGTTTTGTTCTTCCTTTCTCCTTCCTAATGAGGCCCAGTCCCACTCACTGATGTCCTACAGCAGTCGGACAAACCACCGTCTTAAGCTCTGCCAGGAATCAAAAATAACATTAATTGCACTCTGTACTGTGTATCTATATTTAATGATAATGGATAGTATCTCTGATGACTTTTTTTTTTCAAAATTTGTTTCTCCATTTCCCCTTCATTTGGAAAAATGCCTTCCTGAGTGTCTATCTACATAGCTTGTTTGAAGAATTGAAAATGCTCATTAACCCTGTAACATCTATATTATAATTAGCACACAGAAGTGCTTGAAAGGTTCCTGACTTTACCACTTGGAAGGAGAGTGGGCCTCACAATTGTTTAAAAGAGTTCTCTATACAGTGCCCAACTAACACATGCAGCTAATGTGATTCTGCAAATGGGCTCACAGAAATCCTGGCACTTCCTCAAGGGAGCAAGAATTTTTTTTTCCAAGGCAGTTTAGAAAAGAGATAGAAACACCTTCAACATGCATTTATACCTTCTGGTACCTAATAATCCTCACTTGTGGTAGTCATGATTTCTCTGGAGTTTTTATTTCTACACTCTTTCCAAAGTCACATGGAAAAATACCAGCTCAAGATAGAGGACATCACTCTGTAAAACCTTCCCCTGCAGATTCCTATGATCCTGCATACTCTGCCAAGACTGAGTATCTGTCAGAACTTGTTGAGGATGTATGCAAAAACTTCCTGAAAGATACAAAGGAGTGTGCAATCTTAAGGTACTAAGACCATAGCTTATTTGTCTTTGTAGTCCCAATGACTAATACAATACCTAGTATGCAGAGGTTCTTAGGGAAAACATACATATAAAATTAGATTAAAAATTTTAAACACATACATACATATATATACATAAATTTATACATGCATACATATGTAGAGAGAGAAAATGAGTAAATCCAATCATTTGTGTATCGATAGACATTCTTTACTCTAACTTCCTTTTTTTATTGTTATCATTATGAAAATTTTTAGTATTAGTTTTTGGTGCTATTATTCCTTACCTTTCTATGGTCCAGAGTCTCCTGTTACCCCAACTTTCCCCAATACACACACACAATTGCCAAAGGCTATCTTGACTAGCCCAGTCCTTAGCACCTCACCTCTGCTATCTCCAACCTTCTCCTTCCCACATTTCCATCAGCTGTTAGGTGGAAGAGCAGAAATTCAAGTCCAGAGCTATCTGTCTCCAAAGCACTTTTTACTAATCTCTGCTCTTTCCAAAGGAATTTCTGGTTCTGATGACACACCACTGACAAAGAACCTTTCTGGTGTTCCTTATGTCCCTCCTCATGTCCTCTCCCTCGATATGAAATGTAGGACTACTTAGAAGTCATCTTTTCATATCAGAAAGTAAGTGGGTCAAACTTTTAGAAACTTGAGGTTTGGGTGTTTAATTAAAAACAAGATAATCTGAAGGCTCAGATGAGGACAAAAATTCTCCCCTGAAATCATCCTCTGTTGTTCATTCCCATGCTCTTAAGCCAGTGAGTGTGAGTGTCAGACTTGAGAAGTCTTTTGGAGATAAATCCAGCTGCTTATCACTTGCTGACTCAAGAGCAGCCCCTGATGAGTCACACATTGCTTCTGTCACAGCAGATCAACCACAAGCCAAAAGTCACCAAGTACACAGAGAGCTGTGCTATGAGTGATGGGGAGCAGCTCTTCCCTGTCTTTTCTGAGGACCAGAAAAGACTCAGTTGGAGCACAAAGAATTTAGAATGGATTTATATAAATTCATAAAGTCTAAAAATTTTGAGAAAGTGAAATCGCCCAGTGGTAACATAAAGGAAGGCTCCTCTTAATTTTTTCTACTCTTAAGAAAAGGAAAATTTCTCATTTCCCTAAAGTTTTATCAGGTTGCATTGGGGAAGAAACTGACAAAAAAGCAATAGACTAAAAGCAAGATAAAGATCACTCCTCTCAAGTATACCCCAATCCCCCCCATAACTGTGCTTACAAGTAAGGACTTACAATGGCCACAGGCCCATTACATGTATAGAATCTACCAGCACAACTTGATGTATTGTTTGGAAATTACTGAAACAAAGTACATATCTCAGGAGACTTAAGAAAAGATAAACAGTTTTTCCAAATGATTAGAATGCTCCCTCTTATTTAAAAGCAGAAAAATGATTGTAATAGGTCATTTGAAATTCTTTGCAAATCTAAAATTCTGTAATTTTACACTAGGTTTATTAGAAGCTAAATAAATGTGTAATAGAAGTCTCTTACATAAGACATTAGCTCTGAATATTTCTATTAATAATTGTATTCTGTGAAGCTAAAACAAAATAAATTACTACAAGAGGAGGGATGTCTTCACATCCTGAGTTCTCTAAGCAGCTATTTGAATCGGCAGATATAGGCTAATAATTTCAAGCCAAAGGTATTTCAGAGAAATAACTGCACGTAGCTACATGTTTGCTTTCCTACACCTTGAACATTGCCTAGTGGAAATAATACAACCAATTCTTCAACAGTTCTTTAGATATTCATGTCACTGAAATTAATTTCAGATTAATATAACATTTTGAATACTAGCTACTACCTAAGTGTTTTAAATGTCTGTTTTTAGTATAGCATAACTTTTTAGTAGCTGGTATTAGGTCCTCAAAATGCACTGTAACGGGGGAAAAAAACAGCCAAAAGAGTACTAAAAGAGTAATACAATAGACATACATTTTTTAAGGGACTTGTTTATCTATCCTCCCTGGAAGACAGGATTGCAAAGAGATTTTATTTCTTACTCTCATCCAGGGCTACAACTTTATCAGCTCCCTGCCCGAGCTGAGTTCTGCCAGTTCCAGAAGGAAATCCTATAAGTGGTTTAGTAAATGTTAAATGGAAACCCTGCAATATCTGACTACATGAAATTCAAAAGTAATAGCTTAATAATTCAAAACAGGACCTCTGTGTCTCTCATTACAGTATGTTAAACTAAGTAAAAAAATCACTGTAGTTTTAGAAGCTCAAATCCTACCCTACTTGTCCCAGTCCTAAGCAATGTCTTCTCAAAAGCATTAACAAAGCAGTGTGTGAGCTATTTGCCTATCTTATCATGGAAGGGCTCAAATCTCATGTGTTTGTTTCTCTCAGCTCTGATTAAAACAATTTCAGTAAGTGTCCAGTCATATCATTACACATTAAAATAGTTTTGATTTTTTTGTTTGCAGATGTTATGTCTTCAACACCTCAAGAGCTTCAAAACATTCTTTGCTCTTTCCAGTAATAATGGTTCAATTTATTCAATCACAAGTTTGGCTCTAAAAATGGCAATTCAATTTGGCTCCAGCTATAAAAACTAGACCAAAGAACAAAATCTCCGTAACAAGCAGAGTATTTTATATAAAGAAGCAGGAAAAAAAAAGCTTTTCCTTCAATGAAAAAATTATGAGCCTCTTAAATGGAGCTTAATACGAGTGATCTGAATTAGGTTTTAGCTTTGACCTCAGGTATTTTTCCTTTTTATAGATCTAAGAACTAACAGTTATTTGCCCCAAATTTCAACGAAAATTGTTTGGTTTAAGCTTTTCTGGAAAGTCTGCAACTCATTTTCTAACTCAAAATTTTACTTGAGTGGGTAAAGCTCTGTAACAAAGTTGATTCTACTTAACACTCATTTTCTCCACAGACAAATGAAATAAAGCTCAAGCTTCTAGATTTTAAAGCATCACTTAGTCTCTTAAAATAATCAGAATAACACATCAGATATCCAGAAGCCTTACCTATAGAAAACAATAAAGAAGCCTTACCTATCAAGAATATAAACAAGAGTCTCATAAGTCTCCAAGCAGCCAAAATAGATGTCACAAAATCGACAAACAAAACATATGTTTAATATATCAGCGATCAAGGAAGGGTTTGTATCCTTTCTCTCTGGTTTTTCTGGCCAAGTAATTATGCATGAAGGAAACAACAATGGAGTGGGAAATGAATACTTTTTTAGTTTGGAGCGGTTACCCTATTCTGTCTCTACTACCCCTACCCACCACCTATACAACTTCTCTCATTAAGAGCAAAGTTTAGACATGAGGTCTAAACAAGGATTCCTGCTCTTCTCCCCCAAAAAACTAGCATTTGGGCCCCTCAAAACAGACCAAACATAATTTACCTCCTCAGGGAGGAACAAACACTCCTAGGGCTCTTGCAAGTTTCAGTGTATCAGGAACCAAGGCACTTTTCTAACCCTGAGTTAGCGGGAAATAATTATTGCCTATGTATTATTTTTAGGAAGTTCTAGAAGCATTTCTGGAAGCTACTCTGAAGACATTCTTTCTTCAAATTGCTGAGTATTTAAATGTAGTTCACATAGGGATACGCTTCAGTTATATGGAAAAATCACTTATGTATATACATGAAATACTGTATGTCCTGACAATATCAATTAATTCATATTTGTATACATTTAAAGTTTCTGTGGTAGATACATGGATAGATGACAGACAATACAGACAGACTTTTGCAAACAGGCAAACTTCAAGACTTATTCAGTCATTCTCAGGACCTGGAACAAACTAAAGAGAAAAATCAAGTGTTAAAACCTATGGTTTCTTACCTTACATCTGCCTTCATTGGCCATATTCCCATATATATAAAATGTTTCAAGAAGGCATACTGTTTCTTCTCTTGTAATCTAAGTCCTGGGACTCTAGTAGCATGCCTGCCTAGTATCTGACAAAATTCTCCTTATGTGTTGTATCTCAACCTCACGTAAGAAATCACTTTGGATTTCCTATATGCAAAATGATTTATCTTGTAGCTGGTTCATGGCCAAATTTTAATCTTGGCCTGTTGTTGCTTATCTAGTAGTAATATATAAAACAAATTTTGCAGATAGATAGATAGATAGATAGATAGATAGATAGATAGATAGATAGATAGGCAGATAAACAACAGAAATTATGTGTTGTTTTCCAAAGCTTACTATATTTTGCATCCTGGTATTCTACATTGTCTATGTTATCTGTCACTGACAAGAAGATGGATGATAACAGAGCTAACTTTTAAAAAATACAGTTGACTAACATAAAAACAACCATAAAAATTATGGAACTCTGAAGTAATTCTAATCCAGCTTTCTCAGACATTAACACATAACTGTGTTAAACAGTAAATGCCCCAAACATATCCACATTAACTTGAATTAATGTGTAATAGCATAGACTTTGTAGACAAAATTTGAGTAGACCACACTCTGCTTTGTTTTGATCCAAGTGTTCTAGAATCCGTGGTTTGAATTTCTATTTAAAAGAACAATATCAATCAAAACAAAAATGGTTTCCATTTGTTCTGAAACTATTCTCAGCTAAAGTGGCAAAAATTCTTAAGCTGTTTAAAGAGATACTGCTCAAAACCAAATCATCTAAATATTAATGGGCCAATGGTAGAATACCAATAATCATAAGGATGAGTTGTCCTAAAGATACTAGAATCTAACCAATTGTAACTTGTTGAGTTTATTCATTATGTTTGTCTATAGAGAGGAAAATTGGGGTAATATATTAAAAATTACCACAAGAATTTAGGTGATTCATTTATTTATCTCATCTTTTCATCTTAATATAATGTAATTTCTAAGGGTTTTATTATGTCTATCTTGATACTTAACTTTAAAAACTCACAATCTTAGCACCAAAGTTGGCCAGCAATATATTTTTATTTTCTTATGGCTCTGTGTAGTACTAGATACATTCAGCTTCCTCAACCCTGCTAGGCTCACATTATTTCAAAACACACCTGTTCTTTGTAGAAATTTTGGAATATCTTACTACTCTTCAATCAGTACATATATGCTAATTCAGTTTATTGTAAATGTGGAATTTAGACATTAAGCAGTCAACTGAAATAAAAATTAATAAATCAAAATCTTAGACATTAAATATAACTCTTTCTTTCAAAGAGCATTTGGAAGAGTCATTTACACTGTCTGGAAAGAATTGGTCAATAATTGAGTTTATCAACCCTAATATCAGTATCTCAGAGAAGTGGGCATTCTTAAATACGACAAAAATCAGGAAATTTGAGGTTCAGAAAATGGACAGGTTTAGAGTATCAGAGGTAAGGTCTGTTGCTGGCCAAATATTGAAGGTTGAATCAATCTGAGGCATTGTTGCAATAGTATTTACAGGACAATCATTCATTTGGAGGAAAGTTATAGTTAAAATCTCCTAGGACACTGTGTCCCAATTTGGTTTTTTTCTATTGTATTCAACATGTCAGATGATGCTTATAAGACGCATACGATTCAGTGGCAAAACTAGACTTGTCCAAAAAAAAAAAAGAGAAAAGAAAATCTGAAAAATTAACCAATAATACTGCTGTCTTATTTTTATTAGCACAGCATTTAAAACGTATTTTTTAAGCATGAGAATTAAATCATACTTTTAAGGATCTCAAAAAATTGCTTTAATAGAGAAAAATAAATATGGCTAATATTTTCTTTACTATTAAACTGCATGTCTTAAATATGAATTTTGAATTTTCTAGAATTCTACTCAAATTCGGTAACTTGAGCAATTACATAACACTAAGGGATATTCCTAAATAAATTTAATTCATTTTTATTACAATATACAGAATCTACAGGCTGTAACATAGTTTTATATAAAGAGCATCACTCTCAACATATATATGTAAACTCTAAGCACCCTTGTTTTATCTAATTTTACCTCCTTTTCATTAAAAATGTGTGGATAAAATTAAGAAGGCAATGGAAGTAGCTGTAACACCACAGTTCAAGAAACACTCTATGCACACAGTTATTAGCTACCGAGCAGTAATGGCAGTTTACCAGAGGCTGCTGAATCTGTGCAGTTCAGCATTCTCTCACTCTTCTCAAAATCGTACCAGAACACATGTAAGTGCAAGTGATATCATTACAGAAATAACCTTGAATTCTCTTAGACAGATGAAAAATTAGCGTTATTCCCAAACTTTAGATCTTTGTCTATCACTGGCAACAGAATACTTCCCACACTTCAAAATAACACAAATATTCTAGGGTCTGCCCTCAACTGAAGGTTTTTCATGGGACTGTTAGCTTCTTCAGTTTCCAGCACTGGTTCCTAGTTAAGTCCCAGAACATGGTTTAAGGAGGGCACGTTGTCAGCATTCAATAATTGTGAGTGGTAGTCAACTCGGCACTTGTTAGGTGGCCCCACCATTGAGGAATGGTCTCCCTTCACTAATAGCACATGAGAACTGCCAAATACAATTTGTTCCTCCAGACTGGCTGTCAGCACTTTCAATCCATATTAGAGTAAGCATGCTTACAAAGGGGAAAAATAGCTTCCTTTTATAAAGTTTTAGAATGATTTATAAATTTTTTATAAACATATATATATTTAGTCTTCCCCATTTTGTCTTCTCTTTATTGAGATTTTATCAACACAGAGGAAGTGGGGGTGGCTGCCTACTTTTTAAAGTTTTGTGTTTACAAATATGTGCATATGCATGTGTGTGTTTAGAAAAAGGTAATATTGTCTAAAATATGTCTCTAGAAGAAATCTAGTAGAAGAAAGATGCTGATGGCTAATGATAGGTAAATCTTAAAATGTGAGATTCACAATTTAAATTCTGATCTTGGACTAGAGATTTTGCTTCCAATAATGTTGTCTCAACTCATAATTTCAGATTCGTAAATATGTTTTTTAAACTAGGGAATTAAGATAGATGGGCCCTCATTCTGTGATCGTTTTTCCCATTCAAGAATCATAATTTCAATTCCTCTATCACAGTTGAATGCTTAAAATAATCAACACATACTATCAAACTTCTACAAAAACTTTAAAATGTCTAGAAAACTTTGCAAAATGAAGCTACACTTTTTCATTTAAAATATTTTACCTCAAAGAAGATATGTAAAAGCACCCAAATAGAAGCAGTAGCTACTAGATCATATTAAGCAGGTCTCTTTTGATGTGTATAATTAAGTCCAAGAGTAGTATGAAAGTGTTTTCTCTCCCTTTTGGCACAACTGATCTGGAATATCTATTTAAATTAGGACCAAATACAGTATAGCATTTCATAAAGCTCCCAATTTTGTACAATGCAGCAATTTTCTAAACTTCTGCAATCTCAATTGCAAATTAAATTTCTATGTCAGTGCCAGGTTAATTTCCCAAAAACAGTTTTTTGAAAATAGGTTTATTTAATGTTTCTTAGGCTAAGCACTATGCTAGGCAATTTTCAGGCATCATCTCATTAATTCTTACACCTATGAGGTAGATAGCATTAAAAATCTCATTTTATAAATAGAAAAGGAGGCTTGGGTAGATTATGCTATTTGCCCAAGGTTGCAACTGCTACTCTATGGTAGAACTGTGTCTTAGACACAGGTCATTTTAACTTCAAAACTCAAGCTACTTACAATCATGTACTTTTTCTTTTTTTAATAACTTAAAAAAAATTTTAATGGAGGTACTGGAGATTGAACCCAGGATTTCATGCATGCTAAGCACATGCTCTGCAACTGAGCTACACCCATTCCCCTATCACATACTCTTCTGTGTGAAAAATCTTCAACTTGGGTTCCTTGTTGCACATTAGACAAAGGAGAGGTTATAGAATCTCAGCTTAAGAAACAACAGTTCTCCCAGGGGACTTTTCCTTTTAGAGTGGTGGTCTTCTAGTCTCCTGTGAGTTTTCTCCCTATTCTCTGACAGCTCTAAGGCTAGTGAGGACACTAGGTGTTATGAGGTAAGGATAGTGTCTTACTTCTGTTTGTTATCTGTCAGCTCACAAGATCTTGCCTTTAACACAATAAAAGGGCAATTGACCTTTGATGTAGACTTACTTTTCTACCTTTCAGTGCAAGGATTTTCACAGTATGGTCCAGATCTGGACTTATTTAAGGTTTAGTTATTCAAGAAATACATTTTCACTGATCATCTACTATACACTTTTCTGATTTTCTTATTCAAGAAATTTATGAAGAAATGAAGTATGCACAAATATATTCCCTATGTACTAAATAAAAGATATCCAAAATTCAAGAACATCCTGAAAATATAGGGAATCCATTTACAATCCATGACCTTTTAATAATTTAAATGGAAAAAGAAAGCTACATAAGTTAATAGTTCCTTAGTTTTAGAGGCATCCAGCTTTTCAGGCCATATGGAGTAGAAAAAACAAAACTTACTTTATCACTCTAGTGGAATATCTACTTTAAAGCACTCCTAAAAAGGCTAACCTTGATCTAAAATATAAAATTAAGAAAAAGCATTTATTACTGCTTTAAACAACATATTCAATGTTTTCTTTCATATCATATCCTAGAAATATATTTCCTTAGAATCAGTCACTTTTTAAAAGTTTAATATTTCCTACTATTCCACCATTCCAGACCCGATTACACTGTTATGTTACCCTCTGGCAAGCTCTATGGAAAGTAAAACCTCATAACCCCTTGACAAATTTTCCTCTCTCTTCTTAACTGGAAATGAAAGAGTGAAAATTTGTGCTGAATGAGATCCAACCTGAGGTTCTGTCTACAAAAAAGAAACAGACATTTCAAACCCTTCCTCCTCTCTTTTTCTCCAAAAATATAAAGAGGACAGTTCTCCATGGGGACTTTTCCTTTCAGAGTAACAATACTTGAAAGTTGAGGATTCGTCCACTTGCACCACCTGTTTAAATGTCCAAGCCTTCCTTGGCCTATTGCAGCAAGTGGTCTGTAAATTTGAGCAAACTCGAATTTCTTGCATTCCTCCCACCTGCCACATTTTCTTAACTGAAAGCAAAGTGTTGCAATTGTATGTATTCCCGTGAGCCTGCAGAGATTCACAGAGTTCTAACAGACACTGCTTTACGTTTTTAAAATAGGACAAAGCAGTCTGAAAATAGTGAGGTTTTGGGGTAGATCTGTTTTTAAAAAGACTTAGATATGGTAAAATCAATCTAAAAACTGTTCCAGGCAGCTGAGAGACTAGGGATAACATGAGCAAAGGGAATAAAGAGAGCTCAGAAGAGCCAGTACCAGTTGCTAATACTTAATCTCTTTAAATAATGAATTAGCTGCTCATATCTACTGTGGCTGCTAAGAGAAAGCACTTTCTTTGTGGAGTGAAGTAAAGCTTGAATACCCATGAATTATTCAATATAAAGTGTGCCGGTTAAAATGCCTTGATATTGGAAGTCAAGTGTAAGATTATCTCTTGTCTGTCAAAAAGCATCTCTACTGTGTTACTGAGCCCTAGAAGAGGGGCCCAAGGAGTGAGAAAAGGAAGGAGGAAAGCCATCCGGAAACAACATAATAAAGCACTAAGCATTCAAAACGAGCTGAGAGCAGCCTCCTCACGGTGGGGGAACCTGTACTGACTTGCCCTCTTTAAGCACTGCCTGCAGTCACTACCTCCCTCTGTCCTCCAGGATGATGACATGGAAAAAGTGACTAATTCCTTTCCATCAGAGACAATAGATACTAATTCACCAGCCACTGCTGACTTAAAGAAATACTTTCCTTCCTAAGGTCTCTACTGAGGGTTGAGTGACGATCTTTTGATCAATTTAGAATTTTTAATGTAAAAGTGTTAACTAGAAAGCATACTGAAATGTAGACTATGGAAAAATTTTAATGTACACTATTTTAATATCTATCACACTATGAAGCAATGTCATATTCAGTTGCATATTTTTCTTTCCTGAATGGTCTTCCAGATTTGCCATTTTTCTGATAAACTCAGAGAAATAATTCGGTACACAGAGAAGTCAGAATCCCAAAATCTACCATGCTCCTTTTAAAAATTAAGTACTTGTAAATTGTATATGCTATGCCTTCAAAAAGCATTCATTAAGCATTAGTTATGGGAAGGCACTGTTCTAGGCCCTGGGAATAAAAAAAATCAATAAAGATAGTCCCTGCCCTCAAGATATTTGCAGTGTAGAAGGGAAAACAGATGCACACACATTAAATCCATGAAGTGTCATAGATGATATGACAGAACATCCCAAAGGAGTGAAGGCAATTTATTTGAGAGGGGAATGGAGACAATCAGAGAAAGCACATAGAAAAATATAATGCTAGAAGTTAGATCTGAAGGAAGATGAAGGATGTTCATCCAGGCACATTGAGGAAGGGGGCTTTTATTAAAGAGCACAGAGATGAGTAAAGCCAGCATGCTGAGAAAATTACCTGGTATGTTTGAAGAACAGCAGCCATCGGGGTGTGGATAAAGCATCATCTAGAGGCTGACAGGTGAAAAATGGGCTAGGCTATAGGCAGAAGGCTGATATGGATACCATGGCTAAGAAGTTTGCACTTTATCCTCTAAACAGCAAAAGATAATTCAAGGGGTTAAGCAGAAGATTTACATCTTAAGGTTCCTGTTAAGGAAGGTCACTCTGAAGTGGAGAGTAGCTTGAGAAAGTAGAAAGCTGGGAATGGGAGGCCCAGCAATGTTCTAAGAACCAATGCTACTGCAGCTGAGGTGAAAAAGAATAAGGATTGGTGACTAATCAACTGTAAAGAAAAACAGTGGCAGGGGGATCTAATTAAACTTCCAGGTATCTGATTCAGATGAATGGTACAAGTGTGATGCTTTCACTAGATAAAGAATAGAGTAACCAAAATAGGTTAGGAGATAGAGACAATGAGTTCAGTTTGGGATATATTCAACAGAGATATCCCAAAGGCATTTCAATATTGCAAACTTGAGCTTAAGTTGGCCCTGGCCAGAGGTGCAAATTTGACAGTCATCAGCTTGTACTCAGTGAGTAAAGACACCTATAGGGATGGATGAATTAACGAAAAAAGTGGATCAGGCTCTAGGGATTGAATAGGGAAACCAGTGCTTAAAGGGCGGGTAGAAGAAGACAGTATCACAAAGAAAATCAAAAATTCAGAGAAGTAAGAAAAATTTTAATGTAGGCTTGAAACTAAAGGATGAGGAAGTGTTAAGAAGAAAAGCAGCCAACAGATTCAAATGTTCCTTATTGGTCAAGTGTGATGAAGAGTAAAAATTATCTAAAGAGTTTGGCAATTAGAGGATCATTGGTGACTTTTTGTCATGGCAGCTAGTTTAGAGTGGTGGAAATAGAAACCAAGTTATCCAGGATTAAATAGGATGGTAAGAAATTCAAAACTGTTAGTACAGGCAGTTCTTTAGAGAATAGGTATAGCAGGTGGTATAATGGGTTGAACTGTTTCCCCTAAAAACAATAGGTTCAAGTCCCAGTCTCTGGTACCTATGAATATAAC
This sequence comes from Camelus bactrianus, assembly GCF_048773025.1. NCBI lineage: Eukaryota > Metazoa > Chordata > Mammalia > Artiodactyla > Camelidae > Camelus > Camelus bactrianus. Next base: position 62,232,978 of record NC_133541.1, read on the forward strand.
CTTATTTGGAAACTGGAACTTTGCAGATGAAATTAAACTGGTAAGCCCTGCACTTCGTGGTCTGTAGCAGCATTACTCCAATCTCTGATACTATCTTCACATGACTGTCTTCCTTCTGTGTGCCTCTAAATCTCCTCCTCCTTGAAAGGGACAACAGTCATATTGGATTAAGGGCTCACAGTACTCCAGTATGACCTCATCTTAACCAGTTACATCTGCCAAGACCCCGCCTCAAAACAAGGTCGGGGGGTTATGACTTCAACATACCTTTTTGGGGGATACAATTCAACCTATTACACTATTCCACAGACAAAGTAATCTAACAAATAGATACAGATATGGAAAGGAACATGGAAGATGATATAGCTATAGACATAGATATGGATATAAATAAATAGATAAATAAAATCATTGAGGCCCAGGTTTTTTGTTTGTTTGTTTGTTTGTTTGTTTGTTTACTCAATTCACACAGCAAGTTAGTACTACGGCCCACACTAGAACCCAGTTCTGCTGATTCTCACTTAGCTCTCATTTCTATATTGCCAACACCTCCATGCAACTCATTCAATGACTTCATTTGGTCTGGTGGATATAATCCAAACTCTTTAATATGGTCTAAGTATCCGTATGCCTCAACTCAAGTTACTTACCTTATTTCCCATGCCCAAAACACACTGACCTTTTTCTAATTTCATAAACTTGCTGGCCTCCTTCCTGCTTCAGTCCCTACTGCACAGGCTAATTCCTCTACATTGGAAGTGACACTCATTCCTTGGCCCCGCTCACTTATCTTTTCTTCACATCTCACCAGAAAGTCATTTCCTTAAGACAATCAATGTTGAGTGACAGGTTAAGTTAAATTCTACTTTTTTACTATTCTTTGGTATCCTTATACTTGAGAAAACTCTTCACGGTTACAACTAAGATTTTATGTGTTTAATGTATACCTTTCCTAATAGAGTGTAAGCTCTGAGAGGTCAGGAAATATGTTAATCTTCCTAAAATTCTAGCAAAATGTTCAGTGCTAAGCAGACATTACTAGGTACTTACTGACTGAAGCAGAGTTCTGACTTCTCCCCCATCAGAACGCTACAAGGCTATCTGGACACAGTGAAACACTTGGATCCCTGCTGTTTCTCTAATACACATTTGCATGGACTACTCTCTTTTTCCGGGACATTCTTACCCCACATACCTTCATAGCTTTTATTCCTTACCTTCTTCAAGGTTTTTTCCCCAATGTCATCTCAGTGAAGACTAGCCTGAATTTAAAATTATAACCTCATCTTCCTGACCCTGTTCTACTTTTTCTTTTATCCATAGTACTTATTACTTCCTAACACAATATAATTTACTCACTATTTGTCTGTTTATTGTCTGGTTTCTCCTACTAAAAATGTAAATTCTAGGGCAGAGATTCTAATCTTTTTATTCAATAATGTATCCTAACCACCAAGAGAGTATCTAGCATGTAGTAGACTCTTCAAAAATATTTATTAAATAAATATATTCCAGCAGCATGAAGAGATGTTACTAAAACTATATTCTATAAGAAATCAGTACAGATCCTCCACTGCCAGCATCAGAGAGGTGTATGATCTGAATTTTATTTGGGAAATCTTTTGAGAAGAATATGGCTATATTTTGTATGTTTTGTGGTCCACATAAAAATGTCAATTTCAATCAAGAAGAGAGAATTAAAGTCAGAGTAATAGCTAACCTCTGTTTTCAGTATTATCTGGCAAAAAAAAAAGAAAACTAAGCACAAAACTCAGTAACTAATCTCTGATCCTTTCTGACAACTTAAATCACTTGACATATTGCAATATTTTCTGCAATTTCCAGTTATTTGCTTAAAGCCTACTTCTACCTACTACTCTGCACATAAAGTAAAGCCAGCTTAGATCTAAGCACTTTATGAACAGTTCATAAATCTAACAAAACCATAACAATAAGCACTGCTCCAATGTTTACATTTAGATTTTGAAATGTAGCAAAGCTTATAATAGTAGTGGGGGAAAAAAATCCTGGAGTAATTAGAGCTAATATACTAATCCGTGTGGTTACCTCCCTTTCCTGCTCTCAGGATCTCTTTTGATGCTTAACTACCTGCAACTGCTCAAGAAGACAACACCTTAATATGACAGTTAAAGGCACTCCAACCACCTTCCATACCCCTTGCTGGCTCATTTCAACTACTGCTTGCAATAGTGTCTTCATCTGTTTTGGCTGCCATAACAAAACACCTTTGACTAGGTAGCTCATAAATAACAAAAATTTCTCACAGTTCTGAAGGCTGGGAAGTCTAAGCTCAAGGTGCCAGCAGATTCAGTCTTTGGTGAGGGCCCATTTCCTGGTCCATAGACTGATCTTCCCACTGTCTTCACATGGCAGAAGGAAGGCGAGAGCTCTCTAAGGTCTCATTTATAAGGGCACTAATCCCATTCATGAGGGCTCCCCACACATAACCTAATCACCTCCCAAAGACCCACCTTCAAATATCATCACATTGGAGATTAGGTTTCAACACAAAGAATTCAAAGGAGACACATATTCACTCACTCTATAGCAAATATCACAGACAAACTTTCTTGACCTCAGGCTCCCCTAAAGTTCTTTTTCTGCTTCTGTCAACACTGTGATTTCTCTTTCACTAATTCTACTTCCCTTGGCATCACTTTGATCAATGCGCCATATACAAAAACATGAACAAATGCTACCATTTTTATCTTGGCCAACCAATTCTGATGTCATTTTTGCCAGGTCTGTCCTCAACACTTGTTTCCAGGAGTTAGGCAAATGACAGATGAGATTTTTCATTCTCTATCAGAAAGCTACTACAATACTTCTGACATGATCAGAAGACAGCTGAGAGAGAAGTTTAACTAAATAGGTTGAAGTCCTGTCCTAGGGAGACTGTGTGCTCAATCAGGCAACCAAGTCAACCCCAAGGCAGTTTAGCAAAGTCCTTAGGCAGGCTCTTTTCAATACTAAGCAGGCCAGACAAGAACTTCTACAGTAAATCCCAGCTAAGGTCCTTAGATCCTACAACGTCTCTTACTTCCTCATGCCCTGAACAGTTCTAGACTACCAATTCAAGAAATTAGGGAAAGTCTAAGGAATGTATATCTTTTGACTATCTTCCCTTTTCCAATTCAGTTTAATTTGCATAGAAATCTGTTTTGGGGCGGATCTCTGCAGCAAGATTCCTAGTACAAGTATACAAATACAAAGAGTATGTCAAAGTTGTTTTGAGCAATGAACACTGGTGCTACAGACTTCCCCACAGCCCCCAATACTTTGGGAATAGTTTGATTTAGTTTGTTTCATTTATTTCCATGATGGTAATGTGTTTGTACAGAGCCCTCAGGAAGCTGTTGCCTAACATGGTCTATAGCCCATAGAATGCTAGTTTTCTTTTAAATGCCCTCTAAGAATTAGAAGTCTAGTCTATGGCTACAAAACTGTATGGGTCTGTGTAAAACTAGTTTATTCTTGTGAAGAGTAAATTCTCCCCTTTATTTCTTTAGCACTATATTCTAATTAACTGAGCTAAATGTCTTATATAAATGAATGTACAATAACACTAGAATACCAGAATTGGAGCACAAGATAGAGATTAGGTTTCTGGAACAAGTTAGAAATGCAGATGTTACTAATAGCAAAAGTGGATTGGGCTCTCAATCCCCAAGTATTGGACCACAACTCCAAGCCTTGAAGACCTGACCTCTAATGTAGCTTCCCTCTTCTCCCTCCCCATAGCCACAACTTGTATCAGTTCATCATTACTGTTAACCTAGATCACTACCACAGCTTCCTAGGAGAGCTCCCTGCCACATGCATAACCTGCAGCTGAAGCACCTCCCTAAAATACAAATCCAGTGTGTCATGACCCCCACTCCCTCACCACTTAATATCTTCTAGCAGGTCTTCTGCTTCCAGAATACGGTTCAAACACTTTAACATGGTACAAAATAGGTCTTTTATGATAACGTTGTTGGCAGATTTTGTAACTTCCTCTCCTTCATCCATACCCTACACTTAAGACACACTAGTAGCTATTTCCAAAATGTCCCATGTCCTGTCATACTTCTATTTTGAAGCTTTATCTCTGTTTTGAAGTCAAATTTCCTGGGAAATTAACACTTCTTCAGGAGAAGTTTGATAGAAAGTAGAATAAAGGAGAATCTTTACTGAATTCACGATTTTTCTAGGCCCGCAATTCTTCAATGTAACTACATGTATTATTAAAATTAAAGATGAAGGGGCTAGGTGGGTGTAGGGAAGTGTAGGAGAAAAGTTGACTGGAATCACTAGTGCAGAGGCTATTTATAAAACTACACTGAGCTATAAAATTATTTGCTAAAACACACTGACTCAATTTTTAACCTCCATGTAGTTTTTCTGAATAATAGTTTCAGAAATCATCAAGGTAAAAGACTCAGATTTTGCTACATATAAACTATAGAAAGTCACAGTACCAATATGACCTATCTGCTTTCTGAGCTAAGTCTCAAGCATCTGATGGAAACAATATCCACCCTACTCCAGAGGAGAACAATATTTGGACTTGATTTGTCAGTGCTCTGGAAAGTACTCAAAAGAATGTTGGAAGTTATTATTTTAACATATTTTACTTTTTATAGGTATACAATATGCTTTTAATACTTGATTTTCCATTTATTAATAGAAAAAGCCTGCAACTGTTTTGACAAATTTTGAATTGCAGAACTTACAAATGTTCAAATAATAAAACATAGATTATACTACCTTTAATACGGAGGGGAGATTCCAGATGGGAAGAAAACTGCAATGAATGAGGAAAGAGAGAAAGAAGGAAGAGAGAGAGGGAGAGAAGGAGGGAGGGAGGATTAAAAAAGGGAAAAAAGAACCTTTGCCAAAAGATCTATCCTGTTACAAAGCTGAGTACTTCACAAACTTGAAAATTAGGGCAATGTTTGAGAAAACAAGCAAAAGAAATCCATATCTTTTAGATTAGAAATTATCAAGGAAGAATTTGGGTGACCAAAAAAATAAACTGCCCACAAGAAACCAAGAAGGATTAGAAAATGTATAAAATGCCTCAAAGTTAGTTGTACATATATGTGTAACTGGCTTTTTTCCCAGTTCAGCCCATGAGGCCACTATACTTCTCATTCAGTAATAGGAAATAAGCCTAACTTACTATGATAAAAAAGAATTCTCTTTAACTAAATATTAAGACATACTAGATTTCAATGTCTCCTTCATTGCTGACACTTAGTAAATATTTATTTTTACTGTTAATCTCAAATGATCTTAAAATTATGCTTGTTCAGGGAGGCAAGAAATCTTGAAGGAGTCCTCCAGGTACAAAATTATGCAGCCAATATATAACTTTCTTTTGAATTCAATTTCAAGAAGAAACTCTGCTTTCGAAGCTTGGTCATTCATTTTGGGCATCATGTTGTCTTTGTGTCTTTCATGATGCTTTCAAAATTAGGTGAAGCTCTTTTCTAGCTCAGAAATACCCATCTTTGGAAGACTGCTATAAAAGACGTCTTCAGGCTGAAATCAAATCCCCTACAATAGAATATAACACAAAATTGCTATATATCCAAGAGGATTTATGTCAGGAATACTGAGTTTGATGTTCATGACTTTGTCTTCTTTTTTTTTTTAACAACAGAATGTGTGTATAATTTGCTTAACATTTGCAAAATGCATCTTGATTATTTTTATTGTTTTCCTCTTAGTTCTTACATCATTATTAGATATAATTCTAAAAGTAATGCACAAGATAAAAGCTTCATTTCAAAGATATACCAATAAGTATTTGTGTCTTAGTGATATTTTCATTTTTAAGATCATTTTCATTAAAGTTGAAAATAGGCCTACTCAGAAGTATACTATGGATTCTATAACAAATATTTAAAATATATTTCTTCCACGCCATTATTTTTTACCAAGGCATAATCTTCAGGGATTTGTGGAGATAGATATTAACATTAAAAAAGAAAAAGTTTATGTATTATATCATATAGATCATCACAGCAGTCTAGCTGTAACTGTCTTTCTCTTAGATTTCTCCTTCTCCATTACGTAAATTAAGTGATTCTATCTGTAAAAGGTTAAGCAAAATCTTTTAGTTTGGGAATTAAGTCTCTGAAAGCTAGTATTACAGAGATCAGCTAAGTACAACGATTCTTTGTGGCTAGTGGGACTTTATTTTGGCAAACCTCCAAGTCAGAGCTGACTCTGAGAATAAGTATGGAGAAGCCTCCTTAATGGCATAGAAAAATATATGGTCTTACCAAAAAGAAATCTAAATATGTATCTCATTTGCTTCATTTATTTAGAAAAGCAGACTCATAACTTTGGGCACTTCTGAGCTAGGATTTTCATCTTGTATCAGCTTTTCTAAATTACATATACATATGTGAGTATGTTTGTTTGCTATATGCATTTTATATGTATATGTATATATATGTGCTTTATGCATATACACTAATTATATGTGTGCATATAAATATAGTTATGGTATGATTAAACACAAATATGGACTTAGATTCCATTGTAAGGCACACATAGAACCTATCAAAGTTTTTACAGCATATTCCCCATTAATTCCTTTTTGACACTGACAGTGTGTTATAATTATCAGATTGTGTGTTCTAGAACTCTAATATCTTCTGATGTCCATCAAGGGATATATAGGGTTAAATTTTTTTAATTACAAGTTTTTAAAAATTACTACCTTCCTGTTCAGAAACAAATTAATTATAGATGCAAATAAAGAAGTTAAGAACAACCAACTTGGCAAATTTTTAATTTTCACACAACAGTTGTACAACATACAAACAATTATTATCCCATTTTAGAGAAAAAGAACATAAGATTATTTTAGGTTAAATAATTTGCTTAAAGTCATAGGATCAAGGTTAGAATCCAAGGGCCCAACTACAAGATTGTACTGTTTACATGGATACACCGAGGACAAATGCTTCCAACAATGTGTGGATTCCTTAATAAAAATGTTATCCTCTCAAATAGAACACAAATAGCAAGGTGACTGGGGAACCGGGTGTTAAACTGTACAAAGTAGAAGCAGATACAAGAATTGAATGAGATTTTTAAGTCCTGACTTCAGCACTTTTAAGTTCAAGTCCAGGAAGAAGGAGAGATGTGTTAGATATTTGGGAGGAATACTAAAAGCAAAAAAATTTTTGCACCAGTTCTTATTTGGGAATCTAGGAAGATACAGCTTTGGTGCAATTCCCCCACTACCTTCAACTTAGGAATTAGCAAAGGAGAGTAACAGCAATAGACAAAGAACCTGAGTTAACACTCTCAAGCTGTTCTTCCCTCCTATGTAGTACAGAAGAGACTTGGAAGTTTCCCTGTGCCCCAGGGTGGAAGCAGAGGTAGCTGAGATCTGGTGGGGAACAAGCAGATATCAAGGGAAAGGCAGATAGCAAATGATAGTCCCAGCATCCCCCACTCCCCCAGGATTTTCCTAGAGTCAGTAGGAGCCAAGATGGGGTCCACGAGAAATGGAGATGGGCTCCTCGGAAGTATGGAAACTAGGCCATGAGAGAGGAAAAAAAAAAAAAACCCCACACAGGAGATACACCAGTTATGAACTACGGCAAGAGACCAGGACACCCAGTACACTATCAATCAACCACACTTCAGCAGAGACCAGCCCACCCTCACCCAAGGCCCACACAGCTACCCTGCAGTCAAAACCAGCACAAGATCAAGGGCTCCCCTTTTACACTCCAGTGTCCTGAGAGCATCAGTACTTCTCCCAAACCCAAGTACTATTTGGGAAAAAGAAGACGTCTGTGGACTAATCAAAAGATCAATTAAACTGGAAGAGCCATAAACCCTTCAACTTTAAAGTTATAGTTTGGCTTTTTTTTTCTTCCACTACATAGCACAGTTGGGGGCAGATGGGGAGATACCAGTGAGCAAGAGCAATTTATATAAGTTGTAAAATAAAGAAGTAATGTTTTCTTTAGATATTTCATAGAGTATGAATACATTTGTAAACCACTGCAGAACCAACATACATTGAGATTCAAAAACTGAGAAGTAAGTAATCATCTCCCTTTTAAAATCTTTCTTCTTTGCTCACTCTACTATTCGTCTTTTCCACTATTCTCCCCTCTTGGTTTGTTTTTTGTTTTGTTTTGTTTTGTTTGTCTTTGAAATAAGATAACATGGAAACTGAAAAAAATTCAATGGCCCCTAAAACTATATGACTATTTGTTCTGGCTTACTGTTAACTCGTTTGGGTACCAAAACAAGTAAATTATATCTTTCTGCACCTTACTAAACTCTATAAAATGGAAATAACATACAAATTCACTTCAGATAGAGTTGAAAGCAAGAGCTTTAAAAAAAATTGCTTGGGAAGCACTTTGCAAATGTTACATAATATAAGTAATTCTATGTTTTTCCAACTGTTCCCGAAAGAAAATCAGGGCCTTGTCCCACTCTCCAGAGGTCAAGACAGAGTTAGGAGAAGAACTCCCTCCAGCTCTGTTACATTTCCTAGTACCTATTGACCGAACCAGATGTTGGTAGGTGTAAAATCTGAGACAGCTGGTTATCCAACCCCTTAGGGCCAAATGCTCCAAAAAATCACTTTTTTTGCAGCACACATCCTGATTCAGAATCTCTGAGCTAATTATCAGAGTTGTGATTCTCAACCTAATCATTTCTACTATGCCTCCAGAGTAAAAGGGAATCTCAAAATTAACACTTAGTATGCAGAATTGTACACAGACAATATGCAGATGGCCCACACAGGTTTAAAATCATTAAAGGCAGTTTCCATTTCTGTTTATGTTCCTAATAGGTTTATAAAATCATCAAAAACCATTTACTGAGCTCTTACGGCATACAATATACTTCAGAGAGACGTGAAGATGTAACTTGTTTCCTACCCTCTGTTGAACTCAGTATTTATGAAAATTGTACTGCAGACAAAGAGGCAACTATGCACCTGATACTGCACAGAAAATAAGCAAAAATCACATAAACACGCACGTTTATGTTAGTAAATTTGGGCAACGGAAGATTGGTAATAAGAATTACACACCATATTTTTCTTTTCCTGGTCAGTCCAGAAAAACGATCTGGAGCCAGGATTCAAATTGTGCAAGGAAGAATCAAAGAGGTGTAGTTTGGCAGAGAAAAGGATGGAATTGTACTAATCACAGAAGGCAGTGATTGCAAAAGTGGAGAGAGATGAAACAACAAAAAGATTTTTCTGACAGTTTAAATTTTGTTTAGTGCTAAGAAGATATACAACTCATGTGCAATCCATAATATATACCCAACATCACACGTACTGGGGAACAGGGCAGCATAGTACTTAAGGGTGGAATGAAATTATCTGGGGTCAAAACCTGGCTCCCCCACAAACCAACTTTATAAACTTTGGCAAGGTACTTACCCTCAGTTTCTTCCTATGTGAAACTGGAATCATAGTAGTACTTACTTAACAGAATAGGAATTAAGAGATAACACATGTGAAGTTTTAATACAATGCCTGCCACAAGCACCTAGTGAAGTTAATTGTTGATACTGTTATTGTTATGTAGGAATGAATTTCTGGGACTGATCTTGAAAAATGTGAATTACAATCCCACCTCCAATTTCATTATTATGTAGTACCTGATACTGCTAGTTTATTCATAAAAAGTATTAAAAGATTGCTTATTCACTGGGCTAAATATGTTTCATTTATATAATAAGCATATTAATCTTTTTCATATCAAGATTCTTCGCAGATTAGCTATTATTATGCAGGCAAAATACTTAACATAGTTCCTGGCACATAAGTGCTCAAAATTCTGAGTTGCCCTTATCAGCATCATCATAATTTCAGTTATTTAACATCATTATCAACTCGGCAAGGAAAAATTGGGACTCAGATAAAGAACAGGATACTGAGGAGGGAAATGGAAGGAAAATGTATGGAAGATTTATTTTTCTCTGCCTTCATTGCAAACTGGGAGATGTGGAATCGATTCTTACCAGAATACATATGAAGAAGTTTGGGTAACTGATGAAACTGAGACAAGCAGAAGCCTTGCTCTTAATTCTAGGAGGAATTATTAGTATGCTTCTACTATGTGGGCCAAGCATTGTGCTATGTGTTTTAGAAACATTAGCCCCTGTAATCTCCAAAACCACCCTGTAAAGTAAGAGTTACTGTCATCACTTCTGTATTATCAACATACGTTTTAGCTAGAGCAGTAGAACATCTTGATAGGAGTCTCATGATTAGTAGTGGATAGAGTCAGGACCTGAACCTAGGTCTACCTGGTTCTACTTAAGGTTGTGACCTTCAAAATGTCACTGGAAACTCTGAAGGAGGGGCTTGAGAGAATCATCACAAAGCAGAAGAGAAAAGGTATCTGTGAGAGAGTTTCTAACTTGAAAGCCAGAACTGTCTGAGCATTCTTCCATCACAGAGAGATCCATTTCTCTAGAAATGTGATTGGTTTTTATCATTAATACTATGCACCATTTTAGGACAGTTTGGGAAGTTCATTGTTGAAAATTAGTCTACTCATGCTGGGAAATTTACTACAGTATTTCACAGAGCATATCTAAACAATTTCCAAGTAAAAAAGGAACTCAAGTTAATTGAAAAGTTAAGCCTAGTCACCAAAAACAAGTAACATAGTAAGAAAAAAATACATATATGAATAAATAAAGTATTTAAGACAGAAAATCAGACTTAAAACTCAACTAATTATAATCTTGAGATACTTTCTCATCCTCCACAGAACTTTCCAATTACTTCATCAATAAAAGAAAAAGGTTGAAAGGATATTATTAAATAAACCATAACTAACTTTCAAGTAAATTTAATTTCTCATCTTAAAAATTCCTAAGAGTGTGATGTGAAAGTATGGACCATGTAGTAAAATTTTTATTCTTCCAATTTTCGTTCTTTTTTTAAGCCCCCAAATGGGGAGAAGCAAGATTGTAACTTATTTTGTTAAGTACCCGAAATTTCAGTACACATATTACAAATTCCAGTTAAATTACAAGTTGAGTCAGGTAGAACACACAATTACATCTCTCCACCATCCTCATTAAATTTCAGTTCAACGGGGAATGCTGTCATTTCTTCCACAAATTTTCCTATTATATTCATATTTTAGGCCAATACCACTGATACTCTGCAGCAAGTATTTGCAGATCTTAAGCAAACAGCATTATATTACCAAGAAGCAGAATGTTTGTCTCTAATTTTTCTGTACCAATTATTGCTTTGGTGTGAACGATCATAGTTTGTTTCAAAATAGACCCCGAGTGACTACTTGGCAAAAATCAACAGGCAAAGCTGAGGTCTAAAGTTTTCTCTTGGGGCAGCTCTTCAGTAAACTGTGTTTCTTACAGAAACTTCAGCTATATAATTTTTCAAATTTTGCTGGAATAACAAGTGGCAAATTAGTGGATTTGTCACATGAATGTTATTTAAAACTTACTTACAGTACACCCTTACTTCATATTCAGGTTTTGTCTTGATGTAATTGGCTTAACAAGCAAGTATTTATCATCCTTACTGCTAGAAAACATTAATTACCTTTGACCCTGCTTAACTTCAAACCCACTTATCTTAAGAAAATTTGACCAGGCTAAAAAGTTACTTAGGTCATTACAATTCACCTTGTATTAGCAATTTCTTAGTATAGAATGTTGCATCCTTAGGAGTCTCACAAACTTACTGAAACATATTTGAAAAACTGAGGCAAAATATAACCATTATTTAACAGTAAATTATAATATTTCAGAAGAAATTGGGCAATGAAAGTAAATTCAATAGTTATTCCTTTTTTGAAGCTGATGAAGCTAAAAACTTTCAGAGTACAATGTCATATGCCTTTGTTAATGTGACCAAGGTCCTGATGGGATGATGAATAATAATAAAGATGATGTAATTTTTAATTTCCGAGAGAATCTAAATTTTATGTCTCAAGACTCATTGCTAATGATGAAAAGTTGTTTCAGATGTTAGAAGTGTTCTGAACACAAGTTAAGCAACAAAGGGCATTTAATTATACAAAAATGATCACAATATCCAACATCTATTCTACACATAAATGATCGGATATTCAATGGAGTTGCAGCCTAAGATCATTCAACTCATAAAAAATTACTTAAATGCACTCAACAACTTAAAAATTAAAGAGGGCAGGTGATTTTCCTCATTCTCTCACTCAATGAGTACACAGGGTAGGTTAGGGTGCTAGAAATGGGAGATGTGACTACATGTCCCCTCTGTCATCACAATTCATAGCCTGAGTACCCATCATGCTGTGTATGATTCTGGGGGTTAATAGTACGTACTTTCAGGTTAGTGTGTCCTGTAAACAAAAGTTAGTCAGTCATCTGTTTCTCAACTAAAGAGCAATTTTTTAAACTCTGGGTGGAAAAATGTGGATATTTGGGGCTCACTGAAACAATAGGTTATGCCAGTCTCCCATGTAACAACTTAAGGGAATTTTAGTGTTATTTTGATTCTGTGCAATTTTTGCCCCACTTATTCATTTAAGAATCTGACCTACATACAAAAGAAGAATCCACTGTACCTAAACTCATGTAGCTACCTATTATCACATGGATACTTAAGTTCTATCAGTAGTGCCAAGAAACATTTTACCTCAGTACAAAATTAGATTATATATTTATATCTCACATACTCACAATGCATTGCGTACTCATAATGCAACTAATTTGAATATGTAAATGCTAACAGATGTGAATATTTAAATATCAAAGAAGATTTCACATAGAGGTAGAATATATCCACAATGCAACCTGGTATTTGTCCAATATTATAGCACAGTCCAAAAAGTTAATGCCCAGAAATAAGCCTTTCCTATCACACTGAAGCAGGTCTAGCCTGAGGAGCCTTCTATGCCAGGAGGTTTCCAGGGGACAGAAGAGACTTCAAACAGAATTATTCCTGAAAAGACCCAGCTTGCCTCTAGGCCATCTAAACTCAGATGAATCCCAACTGTGATTAAAAAAAGACAAATTCACAAATATTTATTGAGTTCCCTACTATGCATAAGGAGCTGTCCAGGTTACTAAAAGAAATGTAAGATTTTTTTATAAGAGTTCTATCTATTTGAAAAGAAACTCATATCCACACAAAAAGTTTAAAGGAAATTACGGGAAAGTAACAAAGCTGTTGCAATTGTCTAAAGGAAAAGTGATTAAGGCCCAGAGTAGGATAGTAAACTGGGAAAGATGACTGGAGCTTTCAGAGACACCTAAGAACTGGATTAGTCTTAATAATAAATAAATACATTCGGATTATGAGGAAGGAGACAAGTTGTCTCAATTCAACTTGAGGTAGATGATGATAACATTAACCAAGAAAGAAAATACAGGAATAAGAAAAGCTTTAGGTTGGGAAAGATAACACTTTGTTGTTTTGGTTTTGTTTTTTAATATCAGGATTTGGAGGACTTTTTAAATAAAGGTATTTCCAAGGAAGTTGTGGACCATCTATCTAAAGTAATGCTGCAGGCTCTACTAATCTATATTGTCATATAGATGATTTTTCAATCAGTAGATATAAATAAAATATTCAGCAGTACAGAGAAAGAATTTAATCTTTCTCTGTAGGTGTCCACACGTAGGAGCTTATAGCAAGAATAAGAATGGTGAGGTGGAGAAAAGAGTATTTGTGGGATTAGAAACTTGCAAGTCTAAAAAAAAAGGATAGTTTTAAGAAAGACAGCTTGGTAATTTCTGCCTGCTATTATGGTGAGGTTAAAAAATATGAAAACAGAAAGAATGATGGCATTTCTTTAAGCAATTAGGTCATTTGTACCTTTAAGAAGGTAAGAAGAAAGCAGGAGGCAGGGGAGAAAACCAGTATTTTAAGCTAACACGAAGAAATTAGAGGGTTTGAACTATAGACCAAACACCCAAACAAGAAAGGAGAGTAATCAGATGATCACTATTACAAGGTAAGAAATGTATTTTTCAAGGTGGGAAAGAACCTTCCAATGAGGGATAATAAGAATCATCCTTTATCTCTTAAAATCACTCTAAACCACAGATTTTTTTTAACCTTTCTCCCTCCTTCCAAACTCCACACACACTCTCCTCCCCTAGCAGAGCCATATTGTTCTAGTAAAGGCAAGACAAAGTTTACCACATTAAGTGTATGCTGACACACCTGTCACAGGACATCAAGATGGCGAAACTGCCATCCAGGCTTCCTGAGGATCCATTTTCATCAACACATAGAAAGAATTATGCCTGTTAACCTAAGAACAGAAAGTATGTACCAGGATGCAAGTTCTTCTTGGCTTAGCAGAAAACACAAACCCTAGTTCTAGTATGGGAGCTAGTTCCATCTTGGAATGCTATTGGAGAGAGGTGATGCTAAATTGTATATCCAGACTGTACAACTCCAAGCTAATCTCTGAGCATGAATATTGGTGGCAGAAACTAGTAACATGAAGGTTCAGTTCTTACTCATCTTTATGTGTGCAAAACCTGACACAACACCCTACATGGAGGTTCAATTACTGTTAGACTGAAAAGAATTTTCTAGACATTTATCCAATCTAAAATTGCTCTATGAAATAATACATAATAGTGACAAATGTATAAGATTAGGACACAGAGGTTTAGGGTTTCAGGTTTGCTCTGAAATTTTTTATGTCTTTTATCTCCTGGAGAGTTCTCTCATCTGTACACCCATTTTATCAAATTTCACAGGCTTTAAGAGGGGAACCCATGAAAAAATACATGTGAAAGTGGTATTTTTTTAAATACTCTACAAATATTAAGGTAATTTTTATTACTACTACTATTAGGCTATTTAAGGTGATCAGATGTTGACATAAAATGCATTTTTCCCTCAAAATTGACTTTGCTACAAGTGTTACTTTATTCTTATTTATCCTTGTTTAAAATCTGCTAAACTATGTGCCTCTATCAGGGTGTCCCTAATTTGGAATACAGAACCTAATGGCATTGGAAAATTGCCCTGAAAGGAGTCACCCACGTACTATGATAGATCATAAATATGGATGACTAGAAAGTAAGATGCTTCACTTAAGATGCAAATTAGCAGAGAATGAGATGCAGCAAGTTGTGCACCAGAGATTCAAATCCTGATGGAGAAGTCCCTGTAGGGTCACCAGACAAAAAGCAGGTTTCTGCTGTCACTCCCCAACCAGGCTATAGACACTCCCTCAGCCTGTCATGCAACACTAATTGAACAGGATACTAATAGGAGAGAAAGTGTGCCAGCCACATCCTTGAGTGCACAGCTGCCGAGGCAATCTAGGGAGGCACTCCTTGCAAGAAGCACACGGGCCTAGAACTACAACCGAGAAATCCTGAGGCCAACCCTAGAAGCAAAGTGGCTCAGAAGACGAGAAATGCAGAGAAAGAGAAACCAAACCTTTGCAGAGAATGCAAATAGTCATAATAAGGATAAACAGTTCTCAAGGGAACTCTAGTGCTCTATAATCCAAACTCTCCTTCCTGCCCTCCTATAACTTTTGCAAAGTGTATCCCCTGAGTTCCCCATCCTCACACTTTCCCAACCCCTTAGATAGGATTCAGATGATGAGGTTTTTGGTGTAATATATCAAACGGTTTAGAGTACATTTATTCATTTATACACGGTAATAGTGTATGAATATGCAATCTTTAGTATAGCCAACAGCAGAGAGAGGGAGAGAATACAAAATTCAAAGAGAAAGGCGATCACTATGTAAAATGAAACAACAAAGTATCTGCTGTAAGAGTTCTCAACAGAGGCAGAAAGTGACCAGAAGCATAGTTTTAATTTCATATGTTCTTGAATTGCATTCTTTTTTATTGCTCTGTTTGTCTGCAATCCTTTCCATGGCCTGTGTTATGAGTCTCTTCTCAGAACTAATGTTACAATCCAAACAGGCCATGTTCTTCGAAAGGAGGCAGTAAGCAGGTAAAAAAGACAGCCAAGAGTAAGAAGAAATATGAGAAAATAAAAATGCAACCAGAAAGTAAAAAGGAATGACAGTGAATAAAATGACCAGGATTTGGTTGTCATGCCTCCAGTTACCTATATACCTTCTACAAATTCTAAAACACATGTAGAGCCACATTAATTGGGACTACAGCCTCCAGAACACCAAGCTGAATAACAAGCATCTCCCAAATCTGTCTTAGATGACCCTCTTCCCAACTACATCATCTGTTAAACTGAACTGCAAATTTCTCTAAGTAAGTCACTGATACTTCCTGCTTCTAGTCATAAGATAATGTCCCCAAAGGAATTGCTTCTCTCCAAACACAGGAACTTGGGACTAAAAAAAAGGCAAAAAAAGGAAGATAAACAAGAACAGATTTAGAGCCTCCATTCATGTGATGAAACAGATTTTACAAACATCTTGAGTATCCCTTTAATAAAGGGGAAATTTAGGATCAAGACAATTTGTAATTTCCCCAAATCATGTTTAGCACAAACAGATTCAAAATACTTCAAATCAAAGAGCCAAACCATTATCTTAAATACATGAATGGATATATCAAGTGACATTTATCCATTAAGAGTCTCAACTATAATGAGCCTCAGTAAGTTAGTGTCTTGATACCAAAAATAACATTTTTTTAATGGAGGTCCTGGGGATGGAACCCAGTACCTCATGCCCCAAAGATACCACCTTTAATACCTATAATCTAGGGTGAGGGGGAGACTGTAGGGGGACTCCATATTAAATCAACATACCTGATGTAAAATCATATGCAAGGTAACTTAAGAGTTCATAACCAGCATAGGAAACAGACCCCAGGTCACAGAACAAAATAATTCCTTACTTGGGGATCACTCTGAGGTTATCGACAACAGCTATAGATCATATGTCAAAGGGAGACAAATGGTAAAAATAATAGCTAACATTTACTGAGCGCTTACTATTTGTTAGACAGTATTATCTCACTGAATCCTTACCTTGGGAACACCAGGTAATATAATGAGAAAAGCATTATAATTAGGAAACTGAGCTCAGAGAGATGAAGTAATTTACTCAAGGCCACAAAGCGACTAACTGGTGAGATGGCGCAGGTTTTAAACCCAGGTACTTGAGATCAGAGCCTCTACCAACCCCTGTGCTAGACAGCCACAGGCTCATCCTCCAACTTCATCCCTAATTGTTCCATCCTCTGTGAACTGCCATCTACTTTTCTATATGGGTTTCTCATTCTCTTTCCTGAGTGTCTTTCCTTCTCTGAAATCACTTTTGTCTTCATTTCTTTCTCTCAACATTTTTCTTCCCTCTTCTTTCATCTCCCCCCACCCCTTTCTCGCCCTCTCTTGAAATCAAGCTGAATGTGGAATTCAAATAATTTCTTAAAATGATGACTCTACTTTATATCCCGTTTTGAATTCAAAGTGCATTGGCAGTATGAGAGAAGGAGGCACTCTTTTATGTAACTATGTCCCTTTCCACAGAAAAGAAATTATAAAAACTAAGCGGCTCTTTACTTCTATGTGGCCCATGAATAATCTGCTTCTTGAATCAATGCTTACTGACATCAAAAGGTTTCACGCTACCCATAACTGGTGCTATGGGAACATTTGTGTCCTCCCCAAAATGTGCATGTTGAAGCACTAACCCCCATGTGACTGCACTGGAGATAGAGCATTTAAGAGGTAATTAAGGTTGAAGGAGGCCATAAGGGTGGAGCCTTGATCTCACAGAACTGCTGTCTTCATAAAAGAAGATATATCACAGATCTCTCACTCCGCCATATGAGGACACAAGAAGGTGGCAGTTTGCAAGCCAGAAAGAGCACTCTGACCAGGACATGAATCAGGTGGCAACTTGATCTTGGACTTCTTAGCCTCCAGAACTGGAAGAAATAAGTTTCTTCTGTCTAAGCTACCCAGTTTATGTATTCACTACAGCTCAGGCTGACTAATACAATTGGTCTTAAAAATATGGCTTTTCTACATGTGAAAATTTCATACTTTAAAATGTTAGCAGTATAACTTCAAGATGCACATTCCCATCATTACTGAACGTTTTAATGAACTTACTGAACCTTGGTTACAATGTTTCCTGAACAAAGAAGCATATTCCTAAAATGCTTATATTTAAAACACACACTTTTAAAATCTTGTCCAAGTTACCTGGCCATTTAGGACAGAAAATCATCTTTCTGAAAAGCTAAGAGATTTTGACAGATGTAGTCTGGATCCTTCCTATGAAAAACAAGAGAGGCTCCTAGATTTATTTACGAGTGGGTTTAAAATTTGGTCACTTTTTTTTCTGAGTTATTTTATTCAATGTCCAATAGATGACCCTGCTACCAATTTCACCCACATCTGATAAAGAAAAATAAACCACTCATCTAACTATCAGGTCCAGAAACTGGGAACAACCTAACACAAGAAACATACTCTTTTTCAAAGTCCCTTTATTTTCCATGCTAATAGCAGTGTGAATGCCACTGCTGTGCAGCCACTCACTGGAGCTGTTAAAATATCAAACAGCTTTAGGAAAATACCAGTGGTTTTCATTATTTCTCCACTGGGAATCTTTGGCTTCACTGACAAGAGTATATAAACTGTTTGATGGTCAAATGGCAAAATAAAAAGAAAACAACACAGGGACCACCTCCACCAACATCCCCTTCCAGGTTTCATGAAACTTCAACAAAATATGGTCTGATGGCCTGTTGGATGAACTCCGAGAGGTGGAGAGCTACTATGAATCCACACTGCTTCCTCCTGTGAGATAAGTTGAGAAATTTGAGAGGAAGAGGCCTTGTATCTGAGCCCAACTCAGACATGCTTTTTCTGATTCAGCTATAGCTTTGCTTGGAAACCTGTACGTCATGGCCTTGGCGGGCCCCCAACTTTCCTCCTATGCAGTCTGCTATTTTTCTTCTAGCTTACCCAAAATAGCTGGGCAGAGATTTAGTACAGTTGGTATGCCAGTGTTTATAGGCCAAAGTGTTGTCAAGTTTCCTTCTGTGGGCAAGCAGAGGTTCTTGCGGACTGACAAGAACAAAAGGAAAGGTGGTTCCGGCCTTCTGGTTTTGTTTCCTGGAAGAGTTACACTTACCCTTCTCCAAACAACCCCAGTATTAGAAGACCTCTGTCTTCTCTTATTCTCTGAAAATTCCCTTTCTCATTCTGAAACCCAACTGCTTGGAATTATAAAATGTCTTAGTGATATAGTTAAACATTTATTATCTAGGATCTTGCATAGGCAAGACAGGTATAAAAATTTCCTTCTGGAGAATTTTCAGGTATATTACTTCTAGATGTTCTATTTTAAAATGCAAAGTCCAGTATTTGGGGGGAGAAATACAAGTGGTAAAGGAAACAGATCCCACCCTGGAATCTGGGAAAATAAGAAATAGATTTTCTAACTTATGACTATACTGTAGAAGCCCTGTTTCTTTCCCTATACAATATTCAAACCCTTACTTCTCACTTTTATAGAAATGGAGACCCCCCATTCTTCCCTTCAATATCCTCTTCTCTGCTCAATGTAGCCCCCAAAAATAAGAATATGGCCCAGATCTTCCTCATTTGTTATATTCTCCATGGTAAGTTACCACTCCCTTTGAAATTCCCGAATCACACTTTTACAGTTCCATCAGACCATGCTGCAGAATAAGATGCAAACAGGTGATCTGATCCAGGTTTCACTCTTTGAGCACACAATTACAGATAAAGCATAGGTCTCTGACATGGAGAAAAATGGTAGGAACAAAATTACAGATTACAATCAATAAGTCTTCCCCACTTAAAATCCTGACCTATTTCTACAGTTACAAGAAGTGGCACTTATGGTGCTATTTCTCCTGGCCAGGGCATGATTATGACCCTTTCCTGCCCTAAGCATTCTACAGGTCCCCTACTCCTAACCCCAATGCATCATTAGAAACAAAACCAACAGCAAACCACGAATGATTATTTTACAGTTTTCAAAATTATACCAAATTCATTTGTATGCAAAAGTGAGATTAAGTTGTATCTAGATCTACTAACATGTGTAAGCATGTGTCTGTGTGTGCTTTGTGAGCTCTTAAGCACTGGAATTTTAAGCATCAACATATAACCTAGCCTTATCTGATTCTCCTGGATTGGGTGCTTATCCTTTGACTTTACATCTGTATGAAATGACTGACCCACTTTGACATGGCTCATCCCTGTGGAGAATGTCTCAGGGAAACTGCAAGAAAAACATCAGAGGATCAAATATCTACGTTTTATCCAGCTATCAATGTGGCAGCTCCCTAATAGTGGAATGAAGGCATCAGGAACACTGGGTGTTTACATTTGTTTTGAAAATACCAGTTCTGAAAGAGAGCTCTTTTTGGCAGAGTACACAAACATTTATATTGAACCTTTTATTCCCAGCATTTTTTTAAGCATTACGTCATTAATCTTCAAAGCAGCTACAGAAGGCAGGTAGAACTATTTGTTCTGCAATTTTTCATGTCCCACTTGCTCATCTTTCTAGAATTGCAAGTCTCTGCCTACATGCTTAGAAACATTGAATTAATCCTAGAAATGTCTGTGTTACACAGTGTGCCCTACATGTCACCCTTCCATTTATATTTTGACAAAGAACTTATGAAGATGACATCTCAATACAAAGATAATAAAAGGAATGCTACTTTAAGAAGGAGGATCTGATGAATGTCTCTTAAATGACATTAGACTTTACCTAATCATTGTGTCTGTCCAGTGGAAAGGTGAGCTAGGTAGATTGGAATGGAGTTTAACCACCTCTCACTCTTCTTTATCATCTAAAAAAATGTCTATGTGTATATGTTCATTATGTTTGTGTGTGTGCATCCCTTTCATTTAAGACTGAAACTTTCCAGGTGTCTACTTCTGCACTCTAACTTTCATCAATTTAGAGGTCCTCTGTGTTTTTCCACTCTTTTAGATTTTAGATATTAGTTTGCATTTCAGATATTCTATTTAGTGGAGGGATACCTGAAACTCTGTCCATTTTTAAGAAAACTGACTAATCCACAGCAGTTTTAGAATAATTAACAGCACAAGAAATATTATCATAACCTTACTGTAACCATTTAGAAGTATTAGCTTCCAGAGACAAAGAGTTACCCAGTATCATTTATTGATTTGTGTGTGACTTCCTTCTTATCCTAAAAGAGCAATAATTCAGCATTATTAAATCTTTTTCATACTTACTGAGATTTCTCCAATATGGTATAATTCAATTTTAATCAGCTGACCAGACAATATGGCTTGTCAAAGGCAGAACTTGCCTTCCAATGTATTGAGAACACTTGTTCTATCTAAATCTTTACTTAGATTAGAGTTGTCCCTTGGTATCCAAAGGAGATGGGTTTCAGGACCTACCTCACCTTACCAAATTTTGGGGATACTCAAGTCCCCTATATAATATGGTGTAGACTTGCATATAGCCTATGCACATGTTTATAATGCCTAATACAATGTAGTGCTATATAAACAGTTGTAAATACTTTGTAAATTGTTGCCAGTGCACAGCAAATTCAAGTTTAGCTTTTTGGAATTTTCTGAATTTTTTTTCAAGTATTTGTGATCCCTGGTTGGTTGAATCCACAGATGTGGAAGCTGAAGATATGGAAGGCTAACTATTTATCTCAGAAATTACATTAGCAGCTAACATCTAATCTACATAATGACAGCTCTGTTGTCATCCCAAATCTTCTACACAATTTGCACTTAAAGATTCCAGCTAATCCAGGAAGATTCCTCCAAGGACAGTTGGAGACAAAGTAAATCTTAGATTAACGTAAGAAAAAATCAAGTCCCCTCCAAGAGTAGACATCCAGGAAGAGTGAAATACAGGATGAAAAATAGCTTCTCTATTGTTTAAAATTGTACCTCTAACATTTTATCTAAGATGAAATTCTAAATTGCCTTCCATGTTTTTACCCAAATAAAAATGTTTCCAGTGCCCAATACTGTGCCTGACACATAAAGATGCTCAGCAAAGTTGTGCCGGGGGAAAAAAGGTAGAAAAATACTCCTTCCATATTATATTATCCAAACTTCGGCTTACTTCCATTTGAGGAAACCATCAGCCTGCAATTGCTTAATTATATTTTAGAAGATATACAAAAACAAAATCTATGCTCATAAAGCATGAGTCAAAAAACATCTAACTGCCTAAGTATGGCCATTCTCAACTGCCCTCCATTTCCTTCTTCAGTGCCACTTAAATGTTCCCTTATTGCCAACCCCAGATATGTGTCTTAAATAAGTAATAAGATTATTATCCCTGAAGTACACACACACTCAACAGGCCAACTATTAAACAGTACAAGACGTTGGGGGAAAAATTAATTACAAAAAAAAATTATGAAAACCCAGTGGAGAGTGAAATAAGCTGGCTGCAGGACAAGACTGAATCAAATAAGTATATACTGTGGCCTCCTCGATTATACTTCAGCATGGAAACTTCTGGACAGAGTAGGGAATTTCATAGAAATCTGAAGATCTGGGATCTACCAGAAATGTAAAACTAAGTAGCTATGTGAGCCTGAGCATGTGATAGACTCCAGTTTGAGTTTTTGTTCTGTTTTGTTTCCTTGCACACTGTAGACACAGTATTTGACCCAACTTTCCTCATCTGTAAAAACGATCATCTCAAAAGTCCTTTCAAAAACTAGCATGCATGTTTGCTTGTGTCCATGCAGAGGGAACCTTAATTCAAAAAGATACATGCACCCCAACGTTCAGAGCAGCACTATTTACAACAGCCAAGACATGGAAACAACCTAAACGTCCATCAACAGATGACTGGATAAAGAAGTTTTGGTATATTTATACAATGGTATATTACTCAGCTATAAAAAAAAAAAGAATGAAATAATGCCATTTGCAGCAACATGGATGGATCTGGAGATTGTCATACTAAGTGAAGCAAGTCAGAAAGTGAAAAATACCATATGATATCATTTATATGTGGAATTTGGAAAAAAAAAAAAAAGACAAATGAACTTATTTACAAAACAGAAACACTTACAGACATAGAAAACAAACTCATAGTTACCAGGGAGGAAGGGATAAATTGAGAGTTTGACATTTACAGATACTAACTAATATATATAAAATAGATAAACAAGTTCATAACGTATAGCACAGGGAACTATATTCAATATCTTGTAGTAACTTATAGTGAAAAAGAATATGAAAACAAATATATGCATGTTCATATATGACTGAAGCATTATGCTGTACACTGGGAATTGACATAACATTGTAAATTGACTATACTTCAATAAAATTATATATATACAAAGGAAAAAAAAACTAGCATGCATGGATTCTGAGATTTAGGTTTCACTGCATGGAATCAGAGACTGCCTACAATTAGAAGGGAAAAAATATGAGGAAACTTACATGCCTTCTGAAATTTATCATCAATCACTTCTAAACACCAGATCCATTTCAGAATTGAAATGAAAACTTATCATTTTCTGTAATGTTTAAGTGCCTCTGTCCAGAATGTGTTATTTTGCACTGAAAATTAGAATATGCTGAATTGTAAGAAATCACATGGGCTTGGTTTCACATCTTTACTTGAGGTGCATCCTTATGGGAGAACTAGTGTTGGAAGCTCTGCCATAGTCTAGTAATCAACAGGATAGGTCAAGGCCAGGTTTTTGACCCTAACCTCAGTTCTCTTACATCTTAGAGATATGTCTAGACCAGCATCCCTAAAGCAATTTATGAATTGTGACCTTCAAGTAGCCTAGATGACTCGGCTGAACAAGGGACTAGGACCAGACACCATCTAGAACTATTTAGACCTAATCATTCCATAACTATTTCTTGACTTCTTCTTCCGGCAGTGAGGATTCAGAGGTGAACATGACATAACTCTACCCTTAGAGTTCAAAGTTAACTCTTCATGTAGATAAGTGAATAGGGAAATATAGTGAGATATGTGCTAGGTAGAGATAAGGACAGTATGTATAATAACACATACATAGAAGAGGCATCCAACAGTCTCCAGAGCAAGAGGAAACAACATCTAAGATGAGATCTGAGGTACAAATGAAGTAGGATAAAGTGATAAGACCTTGGGGAAGCATGACCGATCCAGTAGAAAGGAATTCCAATGTTAACCATCACTGGTGTAGCAACAAATAATGAAGCAATGTTTCTCAATCTGGGTGTAGTCCTCCACTTACCTGCAGAGTCTCACCTAGGGGAGCTGCTAAATATGCAGATTTTTAGGCTCCAACTTCGTTTGACTAAATCAGAACATCTAGTGGTTGTAGCCCTATTTTATAAAAGGACATCAAGAGATTCTGATGAAAATTGAGGTTTGAGAACCACTTCAGTCACAAGCAGCCCCCTCACACAGGTAGTTATCAGTGTTCAAGAGCTGAAGATGGTCACAAGTCTGTATAGGAAGATGGTCAGCAACAGAGAACATTGAATGGTTTCCCAGTCATCAGGTTGGAGTTTTGGAAAAGATTTGAGTTATGCAAGAAAAAGGCTGGACAAATTACCAAGCTAGGGTGCCACCATGGTAGAAAATGTCAGTATCTGGAAACCAGAGCAGATACAGCAGGACTAAGTCACAAGAATGAGGAAAAAGTTTAAATGACAACTAGATTTTAAGGGCAGAGAGAAACTGGCAGTTATAGGTGACCTCATGCTGAGTACCACAATGTTGGACCAGGTCTGTGTTGAGGAGTCAGCTGGACTCTGATGATGAAAGAAGACACCCCGTATATCCTGGAAATAGGTGATATAGTGCAGTGTGCTAAGTTATATTACAGTTAAGTATTGTAATCAAATCACTGAATCCCTTTTGCTCTAGTATCATACTCAGTGTATACGGCTCTCAATATTTCAACATTTATCTTCTTTATAATTAGATGGAATTTGTTCATATTCCCAACCAGATCTAAATCTTAAATTGAGATGTTATACAACAAGGATTAGAGATCCACTTCTTTGATATTTAAAATCAACACAAGTTTGTGACTATAATTTGGAATCAATGATCAATGCTGTCCTTTCTAGTGCAAAACAAATAAAATTTATTTTATTCAAAGCATTTTTTCTGACTTAATCTGAATTAAGAGGGTAATTAATTTAATTTGTTGTTCCTAAATGACTAGCAATTTCTGCAGGTCATGGGATCAAAAGAACTATGAGTAATACCAAATAAAAAGCCCCACCCCTCTATTTTGTTATATTCATAACTTCAACACTGGTTTTAATGCTCTTGGCATATTAGCCTGATTGACATTCACCACTTTCAATACTCATGGTGGTTCTAATCAAAAGCTGTACAACATCTTCAACTAGTGCTTTTTTTTTTTTAATAAGAAAACAAGGTATAGTATACGGTATGGGTTCTGGAATCAAAAATAGCTGATTTAATCTCACCTTGCATTGACAAACATGTGTGAACTTGGGAAAATTATCTATCTCCAAGATTCTTATCTATAAAATTGAGATATTAAATCAAAAATAGCTGATTTAATCTCACCTTGCATTGACAAACATGTGTG
Source organism: Camelus bactrianus (assembly GCF_048773025.1). Taxonomy (NCBI): domain Eukaryota; kingdom Metazoa; phylum Chordata; class Mammalia; order Artiodactyla; family Camelidae; genus Camelus; species Camelus bactrianus. Next base: position 62,258,520 of record NC_133541.1, read on the forward strand.
AACTTGGGAAAATTATCTATCTCCAAGATTCTTATCTATAAAATTGAGATATTCTTATCTATAAAATATAAAATACCTAGCTCTCTAGCTCATCAAATTGCTTTAGAGACTAAGGTAATCATATGTAAAGCATTTAGAAGAGCACATGTTAAGTTTATTTTTATCATTCTTGCTGCTATTATTCAGGCCACTCCATCCTACAGGTACTATGATGTCACATTCACAGGAATCATCTGTTTTACTGGGATTTGTCTTCCCTTGAGGATGCAAAGTGCCCACAGGTTGCTTCTGGAAAATTCCAAGGGAATGTTGCCTGTCCTCATTATCAAGGGAAGTCTACTACAGCATACCATCCATCAGGTTCTTCCTCTCCTGCCCAGTGCCCTGAGTTATGTCCAAGGTCCAAGAAGACCACTGTCACTGCTGCTGGGACAAATGCTCATGTCTGAGCCCAAGATGTTGCTTTCTGATATTCTCAAAGCCCCAGTGATGTCACACTTCACTATCAGGAGCAGGGTGATTAAAATACCAGCCATCCACAGTTTCTTATAAGAACAACTTTTCAGCTGGCATGTGCAGCCCCACTCTCCATACTGTTCAACTATGACTCCTTGCACTAAGCCAAGGTAACTATTTCTGAAAGAAACCCTAGATTATCCTTCATCCCTACCCCCTTGCAAGCTCTTTTCACCAGCTCTCCCCAAATCAACATGCCATTAAACCCTTAAAACAGAGATTACTGGAAAATGGTATAGTTCATTAAAAGCAAGAGATTTGAGTCAAAAGAGTTGGGTTTAAGGGGAATATGATAGCCCTTCTGTCCCTCAGTTTTGTTTTGTTTTGTTTTTTTCACAAGAAAATTAAATATAAGAATAGAACTTAATTCACACAGAAATCGGTGGAGGGCCTAAATGAGATGAAGTATGTGAAACACGTAGCACAGTGCCCACCCAGCACATGACACTCGCTCAGTAAACAGTGGTAATGACATTAGCTATCTCTCCATTTCAGAAAGCAATATGGACTGAATGTTTCTGACTCTTCAAAATTAACATTATGAAATGTAATTCTCAATATGATAGTATTTGGAAGTGAGGCCTTTTGGAGACAACTAGGTCATGAGGATGGAGCCCTCGTGAATGTGTTAGTGTCCTTATAAGAGGCTAGAGGGATAGTTTGCTCTTTCCACTGTGTAAGAATACAAGTCAGCAGCCTGCAACCTGGAAGAGGGCTCTCACTAGAACCCAATCAGGCTGACACCAAATATAAAATGTTACTTCACTTTTGTAACTTAATTTAATCCTCACAACAACCATATTATGGAAAGCACAACAGATATTGTTTCCATGTTATGGATAAGGAAACTAAAACTCAGAAAATACAAGTAAATTGTGCGTGTTGCATAGCTGGTAACAAAGTCAGCACTTGAATCTAAGGTTTTCCAAATCCTATACCAATGCTTACTTACTATGATATTATTGGTTAAAATTAAGTGTTTGCTTTGATGGATTTTGCTGTATATGCATTTTGGTATGCCAATCCATTACCCTCCATTCTGCCCAATTCACTTACTAAACATTCAAAACGAATCCATTCCAGCATGTGTCACAGTAAGATGCCAAGTATCATCAGGATTCCTCACCTTTCCCTTACCTCTCTTTTGAGTTTCTCATATAGAAGATTCTGGGCAAACAGAACCCAGAAAGCAGTTTAGGAAAGAGTCAGAAACCACAACTTACCTTCACTGGATTCACTTGAGACTGGTTTTACTGGGTTTCCTAGGGCCCTGAGGGACCTGTGGAAAAACACAAAATCGAGGGTGAGAATGAAGACAGAACTCCACAAATTGTGTTCTCTTTCTTCTTTCAAATTTTTCTAGACCAGTGGTTTTGAACTCTAGTTGCACTTTAGAAATACCCAAGGAGCTTTCCAAAAATCCTGAAGTCTGAGCCCCAACCAGGCCGTTTAATTCAGAATCTCTGGAGGAAGAGCCAGAATGTGGGTAGTTCACAAATAAGTGCTCACAGGTGCTTCCAATGTGCAGCCAGGGTTTGAGAACCAGTGTGATGGGCTAACTGCTATATCTCAAGGACAGGGATAAGTTGAGGAAACACAGTGGTAGTTAGGATAAGCACCCACCAATGCTAGGGAGAAGAGCAGAGACCTGCTAACAATGAAAGAACTGTGCTATTCCTGATCCAATGTCAAAAGTGGAATCTAGGTCATGAGACAACCAGATCCAGACTCCTCATATTAGCCCTGGCATCAAGTGCTAATACAGGAAATAGTAATACAGGATAATACAGGAAATACTCTTTTCTTCACCCAGGTTAAGCTCTCCATTTCCTTATGTTGCTTGAGTTGTTTCTAGACATCAAGGATTACCCTATTTCCAATTTTCACTGTGCTTTCTGTAATTGTACTGTTTATGTTGTTAGGAATTTGTTTGTTAGGGTAATTGGTTCACTACCAAGAAAAAGAAAATCATTCAAAATTAACCCTTCAGAAAAGAAAATGAGAAAGTAAAACCCAACAATTTTATCTGTACTTTATATGTAATGTGTTATGTACCCTTTAACTCTCTGAAATGTCTTTTAGACCTGGATTATGTTGTGACTTAAAATCAAACATTGGTCTTAATTGCAGATATTGAATGTTAATGAAATAAAAAATATCAATAAAAATGAATATAACAAGAAAAATAATTTTCACACTTGTTTTATCAGTGAATTTTATTTATAACTTGTATTCTCATTGTGGTAACTGCTGATATTTCCAATCAAACTGAGGTCACAGTATTATTCACTTTCTTTAAACTTAAAGCAGGTGACCTATTGCTTTTTGCACCAAAATTGGTATATAAGAAAAATCCTAAATTGCCCTTAATTTATATGACTAAAGATAGTTTTTAGTGTAAAAATCATTCTTTATGTGTTTGCAGTATATTTCAGATAAAGACATAATTTTTCTGCCACTATTCTAAACTTGTCCCATCTGCCCTGACAAAAATACACATTATAGATTCAAGAATCTCCATAGGAATTCTTTAACTCTGTATCAACAGACAAAGAAATCATTCTTGAAGTACATCTGATGACATGATAGACTGGTAAAGTCAAATCTCTCCAGAAGCAAAAATTAACTATGATTACTTGATGTAAGACATCACTCAAACCAATCAAATGTTATTTTGGGAAATCATAAATTTATATCCAGCATCAGTTTGTCACTCATTAAGTTCTTATAAGAATGATTAGGAAATTATCTTAATAAGTAAACGTTAGTCTTAACCTCTTCTTAGTTTGATGGCTTAAAAATATAAGTTTACATCAATCTATTGAGTCTTGCTAAAACTCTCTGCCTGCTTGGAGATTTATTTATTCTAATATTAATAAACTTTATCCAAGATTGACAAGGAAATTCTTGCATTGCTCCATTCTGCAACAAATTTACCAACCACATGTTAGTAAAGCTTTCAAAATATGATTTTATAATTAATATTAATAAATATTTACTGGGTACCTACTATGTTCTAGGTACTGAGAGTGGTGCTTGGAATATATGAAAATCTCATTATCTCAAAGTGTTCCCGTACACAAAAACTCCAGGAGCAGACTGCAGTCTTGCCAAGGTGTTGTTTCAATGATTGACATGGATCACCACCTCTGTCAGTCAACAGTGACAGCAGGCAGAGCTGCTTCACAGGGAATTACTGATCCTGCAGCTGTATTTTGTTTGTCACTCCTTGAAAGATGCTTACTTTAAGGATCTCGATTGTGTGGAAGAGAGAAAGTATGATATAAACTGTAAGTTGAGGAACACAGAGGGTTTGGAGTCACAAGTAACTAAGAGATCACAAAGGAAGTACACATAGTGAAAAAAATACAAAACTTCAGTGAACATGATTTAAAAAAAAGATAAAAAAAATACAAAACATCCATGAACTTGATGATAAAGATGTAATTTCTTCTCCTATAAACATTTATTAAGTATTGCAGCAAGAAAAGAATGAAAGAATCTCCTTCCATTGCTCAAAGGAAGAGGGAGCTAATCAAGGGAGACTCTCCAGGCTTGCTAAAATATCACAAGGGGATTAGTTCTAGTAACAACTACTTTTCAATGAAAAGTGTGCACTCCTTAGATTTGCTTCTAAATTACTCCCAAAATAACTGTTTACAGTACTCACTTCCATCCTTATTGAACTTATAAGGGGAGAAAAGCATTTCTGACGTATCACTGATTATTTATCAATTCCCAGAAATAATAGCAGACTTTCTCAGATTGACTCTTAAACTTTGCCAGAATTATAGAGAATGTTTGTATGAGGCTATGGGTTTTAAATGTGCAGTGATTTTCCCATTTTCCATAAAAATCATAAAAATGGTGATATAATTTAAATTTCACCCAGTTTATTGTATTTTAAATATTTTCTACATGAAGACAATGAACAGGCATGATCAAAGAAAAGGTCTAAAAATAGGACCATGGCTAACATCTCTTAATTTAGCCTAATAAACCTGAATTACAGTAATATCTCACTTATTTAAACTTCATTAATTTTAAACATGACAAGCCTATATGGCATTTAGCTGAGGTTGATCTGTGAAATTAGATGTAGAATACAGAATACCAGTTTACCACTTCCCCAAGAATTGGTTAAACTCTCTAAGTCTCTACTTACTTACCTAGAAAATGGGAATAGCCTGTTATTCATTTTTACTTTCCCTCATCACTTGCACTGTTAATGCTCTATTCAGTCCTCAAACATCTTCTGCATAAGTAATACCAAAGCCTCCTAACTGAGCCTTCTGCTTCCATTCCTGCCCACGCAACCCCTCAGAATTATAGGCTATTATTTACATTGGGGCCATAGTGATTTTTAAAATCTAGGTCAGAGGGCTGGCATCAGATCTGGGCGCACACACACACCTCCACCCCAGGTTGCAGAGCCAACCCAGCTGCACCAGGCCTGGACCCCTCAGGCCATGCAGCCAGCCATGCCAGAACTTGACCCCACCCACCAGTGGATCAGCAGCCACTGTGAGAGGCAGGGCCTAGAAGCCAACAGAACTGGGGGTGGGGGGAGGGGGGCAGGTCAGACCTACCTACTGGCCCTGCCACAACAGAAATGCCCAAACAGTCCATGTAAGGGGCAGCCCTAGAACATAAAGCTCTAGTGACCAGAAGGGATATGCTGCTGGGCCCCATAGAATGTCTCCTACATGAGGACATTTCTCCAAGATGAGGAATTGTAACTGACCTACATAATACATAGAAATAAACACAGAGATTTAGGCAAAATGAAGAAACAGAAGAATATGTTCCAAATGAAGGAACAAGACAAAACCTCAGAAGAACTACACAAAGTAGAGATAAGCAGTTTAAGGTAATAATCATAAAAAATCATAAGGTAATAAAGAGTCAAAGGTAATAATCATAAAAATGCTCAATGAATTTGGGAGAAGAATGGGTGAATTTATTAAAGAGTTAGAAAATGTAAAGAAGAACCAAAGAGAGCTGAAGAATATAATAAATGAAATTTTAAAATACACTAGAAGGAATCAACAGTAAATTAGATGATACAGAGGAATTTTTTTAAATGAAGACAGTTTAAGAGATCTCTGAGAAAACATCAAGTGTATTAACAATTGCATTATAAGGGTCCCAGAAAAAGAGAAGAGGCATAAAACATATTTGAAGACATAAAGGCTGACTTTCCTAACCTGAGAAAGAAAACAAGACATCCAGGTCCAGGAAACAAAAACAGTCTTAAAGCAAGATGGACCCAAAGAGGTCTACACCAAGACATATTATAATTAAAACAGTAAAAATTAAATAAACAGAATCTTACAAGTAGAAAGAGAAAATCAGCTAGTTACAAACAAGGGAACTTCCATAAGAGCTGACTTTTCAGCAGAAATTTTGCAGGCCAGAGGGAGTGACATGATGTACTCAAAGAAATGAATACAGGAAAGAAAAAAACCTACAACCAAGAATACTCTACTTTGAAGGCTATCATTCAGATGTGAAGGAGAGATAAAGAATTTTACAGACAAGCAAAAGCTAAAAGTGTTCAGTAGTACTAAACCAGCTTTACAAGAAATGTTAAAGGGACTTCTCTAAATGGAAAAGAAAAAACACAACTAGAGATATGGAAATTACAAAAAGGAAAAATCTCTGGTAAAGGCAAACATACAGTAAAGGTAGTAGACTTAACTTATAAAACTAGTAGGATGACTGAAAGACAAATGTAGTAAAATCATCTATATCCAAAATAAGCAGTTAAGGGATACACAAAACAAATGTAAACTATCATGTCAAAACATTAAACGTGGGTGGGGAACTGTTAGAATACATTAACTTAAGACATCATCAACTTATACTAATCAAATATATATTATGCATATAATTATTATATATGAACCTCATGGTAGTCACTAATCAAAAACTTGTGATAGATATACACACACACAAAAGAGAAAGGAATCCAAAAATAACACTAAAGATGTCATTAAATCACAAAGGAAGAGAGCAAAAGAAGAATGGAACAAAAAAACTACAAAAGAACCCCAAAACAATTAACAAAATGGCAGTAAGTGTATACCTATCAATAATTAAATGTAAATGGACTAAAGGCTCCAATCAAGAGACACAGAGTAGCTGAATAGATACAAAAACAATACCCATATATATATATGCTACCTACAAGAGACTCACTTCAAATCTAAAGACACACACAGACTAAAAGTGAGAGGATGGGAAAGGATATTCCATGTAAATGGAAACAAAAAGAAAGCTGGGGTAGCAACACTTATATCAGACAAAATCACAGACTATAACAAGAGACAAATAAGGGTGTTACATAATGAAAAGGAATTGACCCAACAAGATGTAACAATTATAAATATACATGCAGCCAACATAAAAGTACCTAAATATATAAAGCAAACGTTAACAAACACAAAAGGAGAAACTGACAGGTACACAATAACAAAAGGGAATTTTAACACCCCATTTATATCAGTGGGCAAATCATCCAGACAGAAGATCAATAAGGAAACACAGGCCTTAAAAAACATGTTAGACCAGATAGACTTAATAGATACACATAATTCCATCCAAAAGCAGCAGAATACACATTCTTTTTAAGTAGACAAAGAACATTCTCTGGGATAGAACACATGCTAGTCCACAAAACAAGTCTAAGTAAATTTAAGAAAATTGAAATCTTATCAAGCATCTTTTCTTTTCATAACAGTATGAGACTAGAAATCAATTACAAGAAAAAACTGCCAAAAAACACCAACATGAAGAGGCTAAACAATATGCTATTAAACAACCAATGGGTCACTAAAGAAATCAAAAGGAAAATCAGAAAATACCTGGAGGCTAATGAAAATGGAAAAACAATGATCCAAAAATCTATGGAACACAGCAAAAGCAGTTCTAAGAGGGAAGCTTATAGTAATATAAGCCTGACTCAGGAAAAAAATAAGCATCTCACATAAACAATCTAATCTTATAATTGGAGAGACTAGAAAAAGAAGAAGAAATAAAACCCAAAGATCAGAGCAGAAATAAATTTAAAAAACTAAAAAAAAAAAAAAACAACTTTTTTTTAATCAAAGAATCTAACAGCTGCTTCTTTAAAAAGAAACTGATAAACCTTTAACCAGACTTAACCAGAAACAAAGGGAGAGGGCCCAACTCAATAAAATTAGAAATCAAAGAGAAGCTACAACTTAAACCACAAAAATACAAAAGGTTATAAGAGATTACTATGAACAATTATACAGCCTAGAAGAAATCTCCCCAGACTAAATCAGGAAGAAATAGAAAGTATAAACAAATTACCAGTAATGAAGTTGAATCAGGAATTTAAAAAAAAAAACAAAAAACAAAAAAAACCTCCCAAGAAACAAAAGGACCAGATGACTTCACAGGTGAATTCTACCAAACATTTAAAGAGGGGTTAATGCCTATCCTTTTCAAACAATTTTCCCCACCCTCCACCCCCACAAAAAAAAATAATAATAATGAAATGAAGAGGAAGAAATGCTTCTGAGCTCATTTTATAAAGCCAGCATCAACCAGATAGCAAATAAGACAAAGACATCACACAAAAAAGAAAATTACAGGCCAATATCCCTGATGAACATGTATATAAAAATCTTCAACAAGATATCAGCAAATCAAATTCAATGATACATTAAAAGGATCATATCCCAAGATCAAATAGGATGTATCCCAGGGAGGCAAGGATGTTTCAGCATCCACAAAATCAATGTGATACACCACTTAACAAATTGAAGAATAAAAATTATATGATCACCTCAATAGATGCAGGAAAAATCTTTTGATAAAATTCAACATCAATTTATAATAAAAATTCTCAACAAAGTGGGTATAGAGGAAACATACCTCAGCATAGTAAAGGCTGTATATGGTAAGCCCACAGCTAACATCACACTCAACAGTGAAAAGCTGAAAACATTTCCTCTATGATCAGGAACAAGACATGGATGCCCACTCTTGTCACCTTTTTTTTTTTTTAAACATAGTATCGGCACTCCTAGCCATAGCAATCAGACAAGAAAAATAAATAAAAGGAATTCAAATTGGAAAGGAAAAAGTAATACTGTAACTGCAGATGACTTGATACTGCTATATACAGAGAATCTTATAGACACCACCAAAAAACTATTAGAATTAATAAATGTATTCTGTAAAGTTGCAGGATACAAAATTTAGATAAACTTGTTATGTCTCTATACACTGAAAACAAACTATCAGAAAGAGAAATTAAGAAAAGGATCCCATTTATAATTGCATTAAAAAGTATAAAATACCTAGGAATAAATCTAACCAAGGAGGTAAATGATTTGTACTCAGATAACTATAAGATACTGAAGAAAGAAATTGAAGATGATACAAAATGAAAGATGTGTCATGCTCATGGACTAGAAGAATTAGTATTGTTAAAATAATTATACTACCCAAGGCAATCTACAGATTCAGTGCAATCTCTATCACAAGATCAATGGCATTTTTTCATAGAACTAGAATAACTAAAACACGAAAGACCCTGAGGAGCCAAAACAATCTTGAGAAAGAAGAATAAAATTGTAAGTTCACAATCCCCGATTTCAAACTAAACTACAAAGCTACAGTAATCAAAACCATATGGTACTGGCACCAAAACAGACACCTAAATCAACGGAACAAAATAAAGAGCCTAGAAATAAATGCACACTTACATAATCAATTAACCTACAACAAAGGAGGGAAGAATATACTATAGGAAAAAGACAGTCTTTTCCATCTTTGGTGTTGAGAAAACTAGACAGCTATATGCAAAAGAATCAAACTGGACTACTGTCTCATACCACATACAAAAATAAACTTAAAATGGATTAAAGACTTAAATGTAAGACCTGAAGCCATAAAACTCCTAGACAAAAACATAGGCAGTATGTTCTTAGACATTCATCTTAGCAATATTTTTTTGAATGTCTCCCCAAGCAGGGGAATCAAATACAAAAATAAACAAAAGGGACTACATCACTAAAAAAAGCTTTTACACAGCACATTAAACTACCAACAAAATAAGGCAGCCTACTAAATGGTAGAATACATTTGCAAATGATATATTCAATAAGGTGTCTATTTTCAAAATACATAAAGAACGCATACAACTCAACATTAAAAAATAAAACTTTCCAATTAAAAATTGATAAGACCTGCATAGACATTTTTCCAAAGACTTTCAGATGGCCAACATACACATCAAAAGATGCTCAACATCACTAGCCATTAGGGAAATGCAAATCAAAACCACAATAAAATATCACACCTGTCAGAATAGCTATCATCAAAAAGACAGTGAATAAAAAATGGTGGCAAGGATGTGGTAAAAGGGAACCTTCATGCAATGTTGGTGGGACTGTTCATTAGAGAAGCAAATACAGTAGTACCTCAAAAAATTAAAAACAGAACTTCCATATGATTCAGCAATTTCACTTTCGGTGAAATTTTGGGTATTTAACCCAAAAACAAAAAACACTAATTCAAAAGGATATATCCACCTCAGTTATGGAAGCAACCTACTTAAATGTCCATCACTAGATAAACGGATAAAGAAGATGTACTACAGAGACACACACCCACACATACATTACTCAGCTATTAACAAAAATAAAACCTTGTCATTTGCAACAACATGGATGGACCTAGAGGGCAAAATAAGTGAATATGACAGAGAAAGACAAATACTGCATGATCTCACTTATATTTAGAATCTAAAAAACAAAACAAACAAGCAAAACAAAACAAAAACAGACTCACAGACACAGAGAACAAGTGGGTGGCTGCCAGACAGGAGGGTGGTAGGGAAGCGGGAAAGGGATTATAAGTACAAACCCCAGTTATATAACAATAAGTCATGAAGATGTAATATACAGCATAAGGAATATGGTCAATAATAGTGTATTAACTTTGTATGGAGACAGATTGTTACTGGATTGTGGTGATCATTTTATAATATATGCAAATGTCAAATCATTATGCAGTGCACCTGAAACTAATATAATTTTCTATATCAACTATATTTAGTTTAAAAACTTTGCCTCAAAAACTTAGGGTTGAAAAAAAATCTAAGTCCCAGAATATCACTACTCTGCTCAAAAACTTTGTAATTACTTCCCTCTTTACTCAGTGAAATCCAAACTCCTTCCCACGGCTGATAAGGCCTACATGAGCTCCCTATCAACAACACTTCTTCTCTAACCTCATTTTTCTGTTTTATTCCCAGATTTATTGAGGTACTGTTGACAAAAATTGCACATATTTAAGGTATACAGTTTGATATTATCATATACATACACATTTTGAAGTGATTACATTTTGAAATGATTAATAAAGCTTATCAAAATATCCATCACCTCACATAGTTCTCTTTTTTCTTCTTTTATGTATGTGATGAGAACACTTACGGTCTACTCTTTCCGCAAGTTTTGAGTTTACAATAATTTATTAACTATCGTCACTGTGCTCTACATTAGGTCCCCAGAACTTATTCATCCTGTAACTGAAAGTTTATATCATTTGACTACCATATCCCCATTTCCCCCACCCCGTAGGCCCTGGCTACTACCATTCTGCTCTGTTTCTATGAGTTTCACCTTTTTAGATTCCACAAATAAGTGAGATCATGAAGTATCTGAGTCTGCCTTATTTCAGATTAATGTTTTACAGGTTCATCCATATTGTCACAAATGGCAGGATTTCCTTAAGGTTGTATAATATTTTATTGTGTATGTGTGTGTATGTATATATATATATATATATGTATATCATTTCCATTTGGATGGAAGATCCAAATTAAGATATTTTGCCTTAAAAACTGGTTAATTATAAAATAGCAGATATAAAAATTCTACTAATTCCATGTTAGTGTTATAAATTTAAAAATTATCAAAGCTGGGTGTGGTGATTTTAAAATATGGCCCCAAATGTCTTTGACATTCCTCATATTGGGAGAGGGGTCTAACTCTCCTCCACTTAAATCTGAGAAAAATATGGCTGCTTTAACTAATAGAGTACATACAGACTTCCCAGGGTAGGTCAGAATAGGTCATGCAGCTTCTACCCCATTCCTTGGGGATGCTCACTTTGGGGTGAAAAGCTGGACCACTTTGAGATGTCCCTGGTGAGGAGGCCATATGTAGGCACTCCAATCAACAGTCTCAGCTAAGCTCCCATTTGATGACCAGCATCAACTGCCAGCTATCTTGGATGTCCAGCCCATGGAGGTTCATGAGAAACCTCAAGTGAAAACTGCCTAATCAAGCCTTTCCTGAATTTGTGACTTGCAAAACTGACAGTAAGATTAAAGAGTTGTTTTTACACTTCTAAGTTCAGAATCAATTTATCACAAAGCAATAGAAATTCATATACCAGGAAATGTAAAACTTGAGTTTCTATCCCATGCCACATCACATATTATTCTGACTCTTCTTTCCATGTGGTAAGAAAATGATCCATGTTAAATGTAGTCAACCATAAAAATTGGCTTTCATTTATAAGATAGGAAGATACTAAAACTGGAAGGTATTGTTGATTTCAGTCTCCTGAAAATGCTGCCCAGTTAGGTTTTGCCTTATCAGGAGCACTCGAGTTAGAGCAGGGGTAGTCCAACTACAGATGGCAGAACAAATCCAGGCACTTCCTGTTTTGCAAAAATAAAATAAATGTGGTTCACAAAGCCCGAAGTATTTATTATCTTGCCCTTCACCAAAAAAATTTGCTAGCCCCTGAGTTAGAGAATGGCAAATTTGAAATAGGAACATAAGTTCTTTGACTCCTATACTATAACTCTTTTTTCGCTATGCTACCTGGACAAGAATAAAATTTTTAATTAACATCAGCATATTTTACTTTTTTTTATTGAGTTATAGTTAGTTTACAATGTTGTGTCAACAACATCAGCATATTATAAAAAGACTATTTCATGATCCTGTGAGGTTGACAGTCTTTTGTAAAGACTTTCTTTTTGTTTTTGGGTTTTGCTTGGTTTGGTCTTTGTTTTGCTTTTAGTTTTGCTTTCAAAAAGAAGGTTAGACACAGGAGGGAAAATATATATTATTTAAAGTTTTCTGTGAAAACATCAGTGAAAGAAAAGAGAAAATTGGTATCTTAGATAAGGGGTTGGCAAGCTTCTTCTCTAAGGGCCAGAAAATTTCTCACTTTGCCAACCATACAACTACTCAACTCTGCTGTTCAACTTGAAAGCTGTCATAGGAGAGGCTAAAATGAATGGGCATGACTATGTCCAATAATACTTTATTTACAAAAACAAGTGATGGTCCAGAGTTAGCCTGTGGTCCCAGTTTGTTAACATCTGTCTCAAATAATCTGGGGACACACACATGTTCAGAGATGCAGTGCTGCTGCTTAGAGTAAGACTGCAGTTACAAACTCTACACAGAGAAGCAGGGAAACATCAAACATGAGGTTGATGTAATAATATTTTTCCTATGTTCTACATGTTTGTTTCACTACATTCTAAAATAATACTTAATATCCAGCTTGGGAAAATACTGAGTTAGAGTTGAGTCAGTAGGACTACTGCATGACCTCATAAGTTAAAATTCAGTCTTTATTATTATGGTTTGAAAGTCGTACCTTTTTGCAGTTGATTTATTTCTCCAAGAAATAAAAGGAGGCTATTCTAGATTTTAATAGCCTACTAAAAACAGCTATATCCCAGTCTCAGAATCATAAAACAGTGTCTTTCTTTTTTTTTTTTTTTTCACTCAATTGCCAAACTTTCCTCAACACAGTATTCTCAGACTAGGAGAGATTTTTTTTTTCCTCCTAGTCTTCAGAACTCCTAAAATTCTCCCAATACCAAAAAAAAGGGGGGGGGGGCTTATTCTTACCAGTTAGTAGACATTCCACTTTCTAAGGGAGAGACTATCTAATCCCCTGCACAAGGCTTTACGCTATCATAAATTTTCTGGACATGTTGTCACGTACATAAAAGACCAATGCTGACTAAATGCTAACTATTCTGGGGCAAAGTGGGTGGGGTGAGGAAGACAATGAGCCAGTTCCCACACAGAACACAGCTGAAGGTAATATTAAAGAATAGACATTTGGAAAAGAAGTATGCTTTATCTTTCAACTTAAAATAAATGCCTATTTGAACAAAAAATAAAATAAAAATTTTTCCAGCATTAAAAGCAAATAAGTGGATTTTCCAGAGATTCAAAAAGAAAGAGTATTTTCTTTGTGCCTAAGATACAGACTTCAGACAGATTTAAAAAAGGCAATAAAGTAAGCAACAAATCAATTATAAATTCCTAGTGATATTGATTAGACAAATACATAATAATGTGTATATAGTTATAATTACAGAAAGCAAAATACAAACATGGTATTACTTTCAACCATTTCCATCTAAAGAACAGGAAATTCTTAAGTGTTTGCTTTGAAAGCTCATAGAATTATTCACGTGTGAAAAATCCAAAATTACTATAAAGTGTAAAAATTATTCTTTTTTCCACCTACAGGTAAGTCAAAATTGCTGTTCAACTTTTCTTCAAACTTTTTGAAAAGGAATTATCCAGAAAGCAAAATGTCTGGTGGTACCCAATAGAAACTTCAGGAACCAAGAAAACTCGCCTTAGTACCTGCTTCCATACAGCACAAGCAAAATAAACCATCCCCTATGCACACACACACTTTCTTCAGTGTATGTTTATTAATTGATTCAACACAATTTTACTAAGTGTCATGTAAATTAACTTGCATACATGTGTATGAACACGTATTTATCATGTGAACATAACCCTGTGTATGAATGTATCTGTGAAAGCAAAGCCAAGGACAAGGCCTAAGGGTAAGGAAGACATATGCAATTAAGTTGACATCCAGTAACCTAAGGGCACCAGAAATTTTCCTCTGGAGAAGGTTATGTGTACACAAATGCTATAAAGGTTGATGTTAGAGATCACAATGTAGGTGAGAATGTAGGTGAGAAAGGAGTGATGATCTCAAAAGTATCCTAGAACACAGAAAATGCAAGTGATGGGCAAAGATGAAGAGATAGGTACTCTTGGGGCAGAACATGGAGTGAATGGGAGAAAAGATAAGCTATGTTACATGACTGATGGAGAGCAATTACTGAAATCAGGAATTCTCTATACCTTTTAAAGTGAAATTTATTATTTTAAAGTATTTCTGAAGTTGCATGGAATTCTGCTTAAATTTGTGGTGTTTTTGACTGTAATTAACAATGATGAAAAACATTTTTCACTTCTGAAGCAAGAGAAAGTAGGGGCTGGCCATTAACTTGTTTCCTTATTCTCTGGCAAACCTGTTTTTCAACTACCTTTTATATTCATAAAACACAGTACCAAATTAGTAAACTATATTTGAGATGCTGCTCATGTGGGAAACAATCTACAGTGACACCAGAGATAAAGAAAACTCTTCTCACATTGACACAGCAATCCTCCAGTCACACAGGCCATTACATTGGTTTGAGTTAGCAGGTGGATATAGCCATCATAAGAATACAACTGAAGAAGAAAGCATGGTAGAATACTAAGCAGTACTTGCTGCAAAGATGAAAATACCTTAGTTGCTATGAAAGTCAGACTCTAGATTTCCAAACTAATAGTAATCAAGTTTTAAATACTGATTCAGACATATGATACACACAATATCAGAAGTCATTAGTTCATAAGAGAAGTAGGGAAAAACTCTTGGCTCTAAGAATCAAGAAGAAACAGTTCATTTTTCAAAGTGACAAGAATGACGTCTTACAGAATGCAGGGGGAGAAAAAGGAAATTGGAATATTCTCTCCATAGCTGCTCCCAGGGAGATCAGCACTCCCCTTAACAAGAGGAAATGGTCCACTGTGAAAAAACAGCCCACTGTGAAGCTGAGGAGCCAAGCAGAGATGACTACTTAAGACCTAAAAGTCTCCCCAAGGGACAGAGCACTGAAAAGACGTAGAACCTTGTCAGTCTAGCAAAGCATCTAGCAGAAGCTCAGAGGCTTGGAAGCCATTGCTTTACCCCTTAACTTCAAGCTTCCCTGGAGCATCTGACTTCAGATCCCAAGATCTCTGTATCTTGTCCTTTAGAGACAGTGCCAGACCAAGCCTGCACACCTGTCTATCCTTCATTCTTAGCTAGACCAGCCCAGGACCTCCCCTTTCTCTGAACTCCCCTTAACTGCGAGAAGAAAGATCCTTTAAAAGGAACTTAACTGTCATAAACCTCCCTACCACCTCCACAAGAACTTCATCAACCAGGGAAGATTGACTCATCACCGGAGAGGAGACTCTAAATCCACATCACTCCCAGACAGATTTTTGTCAGAAACAATCATACTTCCCATCCATTGTTCTAAGTGCCTTATATCTTTCCTAAAAATCATTTACTCTCCCCTAAGTGGCCTACATTTTCCTTTCTTCTCCCCTATTAAGACAGTATATAAGCTCTCAAATCTCACCATTTGGGGGAGGTATTTACTTTTTTTTTCCTGTGATGCTCCCTTACATGTAATATTAACAATAAATTTATATAATGTATTATTAATCTGTATATTGTCCATTTATCTCGTAGACCCAGCCATCAAGCCTAGGAGAGTAGAGGAAGTCTTTCCTCCCCTACACATAGTCTCCTCCCAGCACCACCAGGCTGCAGATTGCACAAAACAGGTGTGTCAGAAGGAAATTGTGAAAGGGGAAGAAAATGGCCTTTAAAATTTTGAGCAAGGTGATAATTTCTTGACAGCTTATATAGTAATAGCACTTTTGTTAAACAGTAAGCATCTTAATGTCACATTTGTCTTTGCCAGAAAATGATGATGATGATGATGATAATAATAATAATAATAATTAATAATAATAATAATAATAATAAATAATAATATTAATAATATTAGTGGCATATTGGGGTTTGTTCCAGGATGTGAATGCTTTACCAACACCAAAGTAACCTGTATATCCATGGCTCTCCTGGGCCTATGCAGAGAGCTGCCAGTTCTTGGTGACTCAGAAGCTATGCCCAAGCAGCTAGTGTATTCTATGCCCCAGCTCAGTGAGTGCTGGGAGTTTTGATCATCAAAATAGCATTGCATTTCCCCTCAGAGAAATTCAGTTTTGTCTCCATTTCAAATAATCTGATGTGTGATAATCGGAGGGAGACACAAATTTTGAACTTGAGCTTTATGTTGTGACTAACATTAATTTAAATACCCTAAATCAAGGACTGGGGACTGTTCCTTCAAATTGCTTTAAAACGCACAACCATTTTTCATTGTTTCAGAAACCCACAGTTCAATCTGCAATGCGTTATGAATTTGGAGCAGAGAATCTTATCTGTATTTTCTTGTGCACTCCAAAGTTCCTTAAAATACTGATCAGAGACAGTGCCCACTTTCCAAGATCAGGGCAACAAGTTTGCTGCAGGTTAAGAGAGAAAAAATTGAAAGTAACAGATGTTTGGGTTGCCTAGTCTTGTTATTTTCAAGACTTCATCAACAATGCAAAGTTTTAAATTACAAATGTACTATAGTTCTATTGTTCCCTATGGAAATTTCTAACTAAAACCAGAGTCTAAAAATTCATTTTCAAAAAAAAAAAATCTAAATTTGGTTTAAAGAGGAAAAAATATCCTCTTAGAAGGGAAGAAAGTTCAGTCTGATGAGCCCTCTCTGCCTCCAGTCAGCATCACATTGGGGAACAGGATTCAATGGGTGGTAACTGCTCTTTCCTGCTCTTACAGACTTGGGGACTCCATGGGGAGTGCTCCCTGGGCTCCTGCCGTCTAAAGAGGAGGCTGTAGGGGATGCTCACAGCCCCACTACAGCAAGAATGTTTTGTGGGTCTGGTCCCATCATGCTTGGGATAGCTCCACATGAGGTATCCTGACTTACTTCAAAGACAGAAGAGCTTTAGAAGCCCCTCCAGAAGGCTTGCTACATCATTTCAGTCATCCATGCTGCTCATCCCCTGCAAGGTTTTGCATGCCAGGGGAAGGAAAGTTATTAGCTCCCTCCTGGACTCAAAGGGAAGAGTAAGCAGAGTCCATTGTTTTCTCTCAGATCTGCATCCCTGGTGGCTATTGGTTCACATATTAGCCAACTTCAGAGGGACAGCAACACAGGGCTTAAATTATACAGGATTTCAAAAGAGCTCAGATCCAGAGCTTTGGGGGCTGAGATTAGACCAACAAGTAAAACTGGTAAAGTAGAACAAGTTTTATTTGAATGTAAATTTATAGGAGGAAGTCAATTATCTTCTTGTTGTTGCTGTTCCGAAAATCCTTTTAACCCAACTCTTCCATGAAAGCATTCTCAAATACTCTAACCCACAACGATTCCTCCATTTTCTGAACTCTAAAAATTACATCCAGTATCTGCTGCCAACTAAGCACTTTATTATATACCCACCTGTATTACTATTTTTAATACTGATTCCCCAAGTTGACTTTTGAGTGTCTCAAGGGCAGACAGAATGTCTTACACTTACTTCCAGGACCTATGGGGATAGTGGGGATGGGGAATCCAAAAGAACCATTTGGCATAAGCCTCATATTCAAAATAAGACTCAAATTTAGATTTTCCATATCTCCAAATGAAATTATACCTAGACTTTCATATGCTGGCAAGAGGTTTTAAAAGAAGAATTTCATCCAACAACTTTAAATTCATCACAGTTTCTATGATCCTTTTTGGCATTACTTTATTTTTTAATATCCCAAGAGTTTCAAAAAAAGAGAAGTGGCTCAGTTTATGTCAGATTTTCTATAGTGCCAGGCATCATGTTACAAAAGATGTGCTCAGAAAACGCTCCCTAATAGTCAATAGACACTTTGTAGTTGGAAGGAAGATGTGTAAAACTAGCATGGCACTTAGCTATGATGCAACAGGACATTAGAGTCCCAGAGCAACTGAAAAGGACCCTAGCTAGACTGGCTAGAGACAACCTCCACAGCAAACGTGTCTTCAGGGTCCTCCCTCATTCTATAGTATCAAAACGAGGAGGATGCCCTCTTCTTTTGATAATGAGTACCTTCTAAGAACTTAGAGATAAGGTGGCCCTTTGAAACTTAAACTAGTAAAATCCAGAGACAACGGCTACACTTAATATGCTTTGAGAGAAAGCCATGCAGGAGACTGTCATGTATGGCCAAATGGTTCTAAAAGCCCCACAACTTCAGTCAAGGTAGTCTCTGGAAGTGATCTCAGGGATCTTAGGATCATTCTAGCAGGACCGTACTGTACTGTAGTCTTCAAAATCTTTGGAGAAAGATACTGTGAAGCAACGTGTTTGAACAGTAAAGCAAAACACAAATAAGGAGTTCATTGTGTCAGTTCACCTTGTAAAGAGGCTCCAGGGCCAATGGCACCTTCTGGTGACATCTCCAAAACTGTTCTTATTTCCTAGGCACCTCTGTCTGTCCCATTCTTGATTTTAGTTGAGTGGCAACCATTAGTCCTATACTCATTTTTCTGGCTTTTTGTTTTATGGAACTTTTTAGAACAGCATTCCCTCATTCTTCTTTGCAGTTGGTCATGGCCTTGTGACTTGTGGTCAAAGAACTGTGAGTGACTTTAAGAACCACTGAATGATTCACCACATCTCCATTGTCCTGCCTTGCCTAGCATGGATCACAAAAGTACAGAGATGGAGCCTCCTTCTGCCTAGGCTCTGATTAAGAACAAGCAGAGCTCCCCAGCTGACCAGTGGGGGCTATTTCCCATGAGGAAGAAATAGCCTTCATTATTTTAAATCATTAAAATCATGGGATTATTTCCTGCCACAGTATTACCTACCCTATCCTTACTGGTAAGAGCAGATATCAGCTCACAATGTTTAATCCTCTACCCTCCAAACTAAAGTACCTTTGGGATTACACTGTTATATGCCAGGAGATTATAGAAGTCATGTGGTAAAAAAGACCCATATTATTATAGCATCCACTGGACTCACTGATTTTTAATTTTTTTATACTTGAAAGTTGTTAAAGGAGTAGATCTTAAATGTTTTTACCACAAAAAAGAAATGGTAATTATGTGATGTGATACAGGTGTTTAACACTAAGGTGGTAATAATTTTTCAATATATAATCATATCAAATCAACACATATCTTAAAACATTAGTGTTTTATGTCAATTATATTTCAATAAAACTGGAAAAAAAGTGATTTCTTATAAAAAATAAAATGTTATTTTATATTGAGACAATCATAGATGAGTGGAAAATGTCGTATTTTTAAGATAAAATAGAAAACATCAAAGAATTTTAGAGGCATAGGTTTAGAGGATGAAACAAGGAATTAGATCAGAAAAGGGACCTTTGAGAGGAGCAGCCTCATTGAAAAGAAAAGTAAGGTACAGAGAATCCATGTGACTTACCCAATGTCACCAGCTACTTAATGTAGTCCAGGTTGGCTTATTCCAATTTGCCACTTTGATTGTATAGGATAATGATTTCCAAAAACACAAGGGGAGAGAGATATCTTTATGTAAGAACCAGGCATCTTGTCACTATTCATTTTCAGATGATTCTTTAGGTTGATGGCAGTGAGGTGATAGACCCTAACATCGAATCATCACTTACTCAAAGAGAGATGTCTAACAAATACTCTGCTTTCCTTTCTTTCCCAACTCCTCACCTTACCTAGGTGGAACGATGAAAAATAGACAAAGATTTCCCTCCCCCTTCTCTACATGCCTCCAAAACTTTCCAGCTTTTGATCTTTATAAGCTAATCAATTCTCTCCACTTTAGGTTCATTAAATATGATTTATTGAAAAAAAATGCCTCAAAGAAAGGTCCTCAATACTAAACAACCTCTTTTAATAGTTGCCTTTGGAACAAAGCAGAGTATTTAAAAAATAATCTTCTGCAGTCAGTTTAGTAACAGATCATTCTTAAAGTATTATCTTAGGTAATGTTTGGAATTAACATTTATGATGTCTTTTTTAAGTTGGAACTTAGTTTTATTTTTCAGATTCTTTTGGAATTTTATAAACCTAAGTTTTCAAGTGGGAGAATTCCTTGGAAACAAAAAAACTAAAAAGTCATAACCCATCCTTATTCCCAGTCTTTCAGAACTAATACTTATTTAAGATAACTTGATCTGAAACTCTAGAAGCAACCTGGCCAACATCCTTCATATGTATAAAGTCAGCCTATGATGACTTAAGATCAATAGCTTATAAAAGGTCAATATTCAAATTCGACCTCTTATAAGGGCGGCCCACTTCTACAACAGACATTATTGAATGCTAAAGGATTGTGAGATGCTCTAAAGCCATGGAAATTCCATGCCTTGAAATGTCCACAAGGACTGCCTCACATTCTTGCTCACTCGTTTTTTATGCACATCATAAAAGAGGAATTTCTTTTGCTTTAGCATAAGTTCCTGCTTAGTTTTAAAGAGCAAAACTCTCACAAAGGAACTTTTGTCTCCTTGTTGTACTGTCAGTAAATGGATCTTCCTGTGATGCTTTTTATTTATTTTTATTGTAGTATAGTCAGTTTCCAATGTTTTGTCAGTTTCTGGTGTACAGCATGTTTCCGTCTACATATACATGCATATATTCATTTTCATATTTTTTATTACAGGTTACTATAAGATATTGAATATAGTTCTCTGTACTATACAGAAGAAACTTGTTGTTTATTCATTTTATATATACTGGTTAGTGTCTACAAATCTTGAACTGTAATGCTTTTTAGATTTAACTTGTTTCTAGAGCAGTGAGTACCTCTCCCTACTCCCATCCAAGTCAGATTTTAGTGATTCTGCTGTTATTACAGCTGCAGAAGGAAAATCTGTACGAACATCCCCAAAGCTTCCAAACTAAATGCCACAGGATGGTCTCCATTCTACCTGTCCAAACTGTCCCCTACTCCTTCTTGTCAAAATCTTCCCTTTCAGGGCCACTCCCAGTAGCTGTCCATTTCTAAGCTTTCACTCATACTATTTTAACACACATATACCCCTATAACTGTACTGCACAAATTTTACTCCTTATCTAAATCCTGCTCAACCTTTGAAGCCTAATCCAAATTCTAAAGCTTCCTAGAGCACTTTCCATATTAAATTTACCCTCAACAATAATCCAGTTCTGTGAATTCTGACAATTGTTGTGCTTGCCACTCATTTGGATGTTCAATCTTATTCTGCTTTGCACCATCATGTAACTGCTAGACTGCATGTCTTGGCTCTTTGATTTAACTAGAAGGTCATGAAGAGGAGAAGATATGTGTAAGACAGAGAATGAAATACATGGGGAAAAGCCTACATGGCAAATAAGATAGTCACATATTGTCCAATCCTTAGATTGTTTGCTCTTAGAAATGTTCCAGGTCAAATCTACAATGACCCAAAGAGGTAGACAGAACTTCACCTCTACCTATCTACCAGAATAGGCACCCCTAAAATTGTTTGCCCTTTGGAGTCATAGTTAAATGATTCAAAGACTCCAATGAGCCACTCTAGCAAACAAACAGTTTCACCAACAAGGCTAAAACATTAGATAAGGCCAGGTGGTGGCAATTTTACAAGGCAGGAGACAGTGGTGGTGTGTTGTGCGTAACCAGAAGAAATCAGCACCAAACCACTGTCAGCTGTAAACACTGCCCTCATTCCCTCCAGGTATAATCTACCACCAGAAATAGCCTGCATCACAAAGATGGCCACAGAGCATAGGCATCCTTGACACATCCAAGAGATATGATCTTGAAAAGGCAGCTGCCTATGTCATATAAGCAAATTTCTCTCTATCAATAAAAGTAAAGATGGAAGTAGATTTCTGTTACTTTTGGAAGATAATATATAGTTCCATATACATATCAATGTGTTGGCTGTGTGGTTAGTTTAGCAGAGAATGGGGAATTTTCAGGGCTTTTTCTGCATTAGCCAACAATATTGTTTTGATGTAAATTAATTCACTTTTCACAGCATAACAGAGGTAGATGACTGCATGTGCTTGCACCCACATACCCACACACACAATCTTCCTTGTACTTTACCTTTTTTGGTTAACATTACAATTAATGTGCACTGCAGGTGGTCATCCATATAGGGGCAAAAATAGTATTTTAAAAGCTGCCTTCAGTTTGTGCCTGTTATGCTACTGTAACAGTTTTCAACCACAGGTGATTCTGACCCCAGGGGACATCTGGCAAAATGAGGAGACATTCTGGGTTGTCATGACTGGGGTGGTGGCGCTACCAGCATGCTGCTAAATATTCTAC
Source organism: Camelus bactrianus (assembly GCF_048773025.1). Classification (NCBI taxonomy): domain Eukaryota; kingdom Metazoa; phylum Chordata; class Mammalia; order Artiodactyla; family Camelidae; genus Camelus; species Camelus bactrianus. The sequence continues at coordinate 62,281,310 of NC_133541.1, forward strand.
AATGCACAAGACAACCTCCCACAATAGATTTATTAGGTCCAAAATGTCAACAGTGACAAGTTTAAGAATTTCTGTTCTAGGGGTAAAAGCAATATATAATCTTAGGTAAAGAGTGCTCCTTTGGGGGAGAGGGGTGGAGATCACTGTAATGATACTTTGTTTTATGCAAAAAAAAAAAAAAAAAAAGCCAAAGTCTTATGCTGAAAGAGAAAATTTCAGACAAAGCCTAATGACGGCTTTGTTTACAGCATTTCTGTGGAAACCAGTATGGTGTTAACTTCCTTTTAAATTCTTTGGCTAGGGTGAGAAATGAGGAAGGAGGCAAGGACATGCGGCCCAGACTTCCAGAAAGAACTGATTTGAGGGGATCCCTTCTAAGGGGAATAGAATGACTCCCAGCAATGTCACAGGAGGCAAGGGGCTAAGAAGAGCCAGTCAAAAAGATGCTCCCTGGGATGAGCATGGCAGATGGCATTTAGAATTCAGGGACCTGAACCAGTGGTAAGTTTTCTTTTTTCACATTGCTATTCTCTTAGAATATCACCAAGCTTTCAAAAAAACTTTTTAAAGCAACACAGCCTGGTGTTTATTATGTTTTTGTGTTATTGTTTTTATTGTGTTTATTGTGTTATTGTTTAGGGGACAATAATCAGCCAGTTGAGGATTTCATTAGGACAAGACCAGGTAAGAGTGGGAAGGAAGCCAGAGGATACTAGAAGAGAAGTGAGATCCACATGCAAGGCACATCCTGAGTGAGGCAAAGGGAAAAAAGATTGGTTTGAAGCCTCCCAGACAATTCAATAGCCTAAGGGAGGTTCAGCAAGGCAGTGGGGAAGTCCAGGAGGCAAAGATGGTTATCAGAGGAGTTGTGTGTCTCCCAGAATGCCTGCCTTAGTATTCCTGCCTGGCTCAGTTACCAGTTGGGAAATGTGACCTCAATGCAAACGTGGGGAAAGAGCTCAGCCAGCAATACCTGGGGAAGTTTGGTCATTTACAGTAATTGTACTTGGAGATGTGCTAGGTGCATTCTCACAAATACGACCGTAACCAGCTATTGAACTGCTCAGAATAACTGTCTCCTGGAGACCCACCCTCAACCGTATCTTCTGTTCAGATGCCCTCCATTCAGCCACTTGCAATTGATGCCTTAATTATTGATAAACATCTCAACAGTAGAACAGTGCTAACCAACCAAGGGTAGTAAAGAAAAGGAAAGGCCAAATCTTCCAGGATCGCTGGAAACACTTCACCTACATGATAGCTTCACCTAGGGCTTACCTCGGCTATGCTGCTCAGAACTTCAGTTCAGGATGCCTCTGCAAGTTGCCAACCTCTGTCATACAATGACTGCCAGCTTCCTTTCCAGATCTGAAACTGCTCCATTAGACACCCATCATTACCCAGTACAGAACTTCTAAGAGAAAATTGAGCTGAATAAATTATTAGCAATTTCATAATAAACTTCAAACCATCTTCCATACATTTTCCTCAAACTGCCAGAGTAATTTATATATTAAACATTTAGATAGTACCATCTCTCCTTGTCAAGTCTCCCTTGTGAGAGATTAAGAGTAGACCATTATATTCCAGGAGGATTTAAGTTCAGAAAGGCCTCAAGGCAGACCCTGAGCTAGAAGACTTCTCCAAGTCCTGCCAGCAATGTGATTTTATGATTTTATAATTTTAGATGAAGAACCTGATAGCACATTGAGAAACTTTTCCCATAACAGAAAAGGGAGTCAGCGGAAAAGCTGGCCTTAGGGAATGCCTCGCTTCTTCGGCTATCTCTTAAGATATGGAATATATTTTTGAACCATAGATAATCATGTTGTGCCTTTACTCAGAACTACTCTTGGAAGAAGTGGTCATTAGAAGACAGTATTTGTTTGCATATGTAAACATTCCAAAAACAGCATGCAGAAGGACAAGCGAGCCTCAGAAGATCATCATAAGATTTGGTTTTGGTTCTGGATATAATTTCAAGCATGACCAGCAGGTATATTTCCAGTAACAGTGTGGACTGAAGTTTATTTCTCCCTTCCATCTCACTCTTGCCAACCCAAAACAGAAGGAATACTGATACAGCAATTTCAAAGTTATAGTCAAGTTGGTGTAATATAAACTGGGGACATCAAAAATGTCCAATAGCGTGTTCTTCACCCAAATCCATATGATTTTTGGCTGGTCTGACATTAAAATTACTGTGCACACTGATTCCACCTTCTTCTGTTTGCCCACTGCTAGAACACAAAAATGTTAACTTCACAGAGTGCATGCACATGCACACACATACATACACAAAAAAGCCCAGCTTGTCAACAGCTTTGGTGTAGTAAAATACAAATGATAATTAGGAACATGTGTCCCCAGCAAAGAGGTACAGAAACTAAAAGGCCATCTTTTTCCAAATGACCTAATTAGAAGAGCCTGGAGTGCTGGCTGCAGTATAATGGTTTCACACAGCTTTTAACTCAGACTTCCTGTTTTAAAACAGTACAATTTACTGCTCCTATAGCAAGTATGAATTGTCACTTAATGCCAACAGATTTAGGCCTCACAACACCACCTGCCTCCAGCAATCTCCTCATTGTTAGGCCCCTCAGCTGAGGACTGCTAATTTACCATCCCAGAATGACCATTTAGAACCTAGTGCCAGGATGGCTGCCAAGTTGAGAACAAGGATTTCATGTAGAAGAGAGCCCGCGAGGTACTCTACATTAATGCCGATTGAAATATGCATGAATAGACCAAAGGGAAAAGCAGTTGTTCTGAATCAGACTATCAGTGAATGCTTCTTAGATTCTTTTTTCTGGTCCCAGAGCTAAGATTGTGATACTGAATAATTTTAATTGCCCAGAGAAAACAGACACACACTGACTGAAAATGCTGCATGGTAGAAACTCAAACAGGCACCCAAATAGAATTGCCGTTTTAAATAGATGCCTCTGTAAATTTGTACTTAATCTCTCTCATATTTATTCAGTATGTTGTGATGTTTCATTAAGTATTCATTTCACTTGTCTGTTTCGTTGCCTCAGTTCTCCCATCTGAAACACCTAACTAACGCTATGAGGAGGAATGTTTATCGAAGACTGTGAAGACTATAAAACCCAGTAACAGAAATGGGTGCCTCACTGTAGATTGTATTTCCCAGCCTCTCTTGTAGCTAAGTGTGGTCGTATGACTAAATTTAGGCCTACAGGAGATGTTTAAAAGGGATGTATACAATTTCTGAGTCACTTTTTTATAGACTATTTGCCTTGAATTCTCTGTCCCTCAGCTGTGAAATGGTGGTAACTAAAGCAACTCTGGGTGACAGTGCTTCCCTCACAGCCTTGGACCACCCATCTACAGACTTTCCCATGAGAGAGAAATAAACTTTTATCACTCTTAAGATATTAGAGATTAGGTCCACTTTGCTATAGTAGTTTAGTCTGCACCTAAGCTGATTCAAACAAAGGGAGGATCAAGAAGTTGCATCCATTCATTGTGCTTTTGATTTGGGGGTATATCTTTTGAACTGTTCAGTTCATTAGTAAACCAAAGAGAAAGTGACCGCAGGCTAATCCTCATTCTTGCCAATCCTTTCATCTCTACCAGTCTTTAAGATTGAACATACTTCCTGGGTTCTGTTTCATAAGATAAGAAGTATGAGGAATTTCAAAATCCTATGGTTGAAGATTCTATACTGTACTATGACATGAAGTAAACCAGATCTGAAATATTTTTAATGGCATTGTATCAAGAGAGATACATCTGTAAATGCTGTTTTTATAATTTCCCAGGTAAGAAAACTTTTGACACAGGCATATCTTTAATACATTTTTTGTAATATTTTTAATTCCTCTCTTCCTACTGTTTCCCTCCTTTCACCCTTAGTCACACAAAGGTCTATTCCACTTTATACAATCCTTTCATTGCATTCTGCTGCCCTTCTGATACGAATCCTATTTTATATATTACTTTATCCACCCAAATTTGTCAAATGTGTAGTCTAGGTTAAATGTGTTTATTATCCCTACATTCTCATTCTTGCCTTAAGAGTAAGGATTTTCCCAATCCTTATGTTCTGGACCATTTATTTCTACATTCAACAAACATCCATTGAGCCTCTCTCATGTATCATGAAATAGAAGGATTAGGATACAAAGCACAGTGCTTGAAAATCTCACCATTCTCTATCACTAGAGAACTTGCCTTGATTTCCATGAAAACACCATTCTGCTTCTCATTGTAAGGGGTCTCTTTCTTGTCTGTTCTTCCAATGCCCACTAAAAAGGCGTTTCCTCCCATGCTCAGTACCAGGTCCTCTGTTCTCTCCACTCTCTTTCTTTGAAAATGGCATCAGTTCTCCTGGCTTCAATTATCATCTCTTGTTAATGAATCTTATCTGTCTCTAGGCATAAATTTCCATCCAAACTTCAGTTTCATATTCTCAATTATACTTCACACTACCCTTGAAATCCCAACATGTCCAAAACTAAACTAAATTTATTTTCCTTACACATACTCCCATCTCTACACCCTACCTGGTATATTTCCCTAGTACATTCCCCTACATACACATACATTAACTGTCTCATCTTTGTCTCTCCCTATATAGGTTAGCTAAACCTTCCTAGACAATAGTAGAAACAGAAGTTCCAATCAAAGCAACATATTTCCTTGGCTGCTTTAATTGAGGTCAACTCACTCATGGTAAGAGAAGAGCAAGCATTTACTTTTGCTCAGAGCATGGTTTCTTCCATGCAATGCCAAGTAGTTGGGAAATCAAATCAAAGAATGTCAATAAGCAGTTACATAATTTACTACAAACATTAACCTAAGAAGAATCAGAAGAAGTAATATGCTCAATCTCCAGAGAGGGCTCAAATATTCAGACTAGGATGAATATATTTTTAAAAGCATTTTTCTCCAGAACCAAATTAGATGAGCATTCCTGGTTCCTTCTGTATTTTTATATTATTATAAAATGGGAAGCTACATGTTTCTCTCCTTTCCTCTACTATGGTCAGTGTTAAATTTACCTGCCTATTGTCCTCTTATTTTTGGTTCCACTTCTTGGCAGAGATCTGTTTTTCTTGATTTCATAATATGTTTACATGTTTAAAAAAAAAAACTATGAGACCTACTTTTGTCTTACTTTCTACCTTATTTCACACATGCATACTTTATCTTGTTTGCTTTATTATTCAGAGTTCTTAGATGCAAAGAGACACAAAAGGATTCTTAAAGAATCAATACAGAGTGCCCAAGATCACCTAAGTGTCAGGCTTAGAGGCTATATTGTCAGGAGCAATACCCAAACCAACTGAAGGACTACCCATCAAAGACTCCACCTACACTGCACAAGGGACCCAGAATAGGACAGCAGAAACTCTTCTACTGCTAACCTAGAAGGCCAGATGTCTCTGCCACCACCTTTACCTGAAATGAGTTATTCACATACTTTTTCCCATTGTTCACTTCTGAAGTCTCAGTGAAGTTCATTTGACTGGTGATATTTCAATGACATGACTCTATCTTATCTGCAAAGGAGACTGGAAAGTGAATTACTGCCCTCAGCTCTGGAGAGAGATTAATTAGGTAAATAATATCCTCAAACTAGAGAGTGTATTCAAGCATTTTGTGCAAAAAAGTCAGACAAATATCCACTACATTCACTCACTGGCTCTCCTCCCCAATTTCTCTGTTCTTTGCCAGTATTCCTATTAATTTACCACCAAGGTTTCTACTATTAGTCATGTATGTATCTCTTTCATTCTTCATTTCCTAATTCTAATTAGTCAACAATTGTTTTCAAGTTATCCTCTACTTATCCAGTGTAAGTATTGGTGCTGAGAGAATTCAAAGGAGGTATAAGCCATAATTTGGCCAAAAATCTGGAATTAACATATAGAAAAAATTAAATAATTTTAAGAGGTAAATGAAAAAATTGATTTTATTACAGTAGAAACTTTGAGATCTATCAGCATGGATCAAGAAGTTAAGAAAGGAAGGTTTTATCAAAAAATTTAGTATTCAGTTGGGCCTTAAGTTTGGGCTAAAGATGAGAATTGTACATACAAATTTATCTATGCTCCCCCCAAAACCTCACTAAAGTAACAGCAAAAAATAGAAAGTTATGAACCTATAACAAATACTACTTACTCAGGAACAATGCCCAAGCCACACTGAGAGAATGCCTAGCAAAGATCCCACTACACTGCCTAGGGTTCCCAGCATGGAATCTGGAGAGGGTTCACTGGTAGACAGTAGACAAGAGGTTTCAACAAAATTTTGGAAAATGTTAAGCAGATAGAAGAATGATAATTAATGTGAACAAAACCGTAAATTAGAAAGCTTTTACAAAAAACAAAAGATGCAGTTAATAAAAACATCGAGTAGCTCCCACTAACTCTGGACTCATGTGCCACCAATTTCAGAAAACACCAGCACCTAGGTCTTTATACCCTTGGAGGAAGAAAGAATATTTTTCCTCTGGGAAAATTGAATGAGCCTAGAGAAAGACCACATTCTGACACACAGTACTTCTCTAGAATAAGCATCAGCCCTGCAAATACTAATTATAAAATAATCCTTTACAGTCCATGAACCACTTCTAAAAACACAGGTATCAAATTTTTTGTGATCTTAGTTTAAAATATGAACAAGATCATCAGACTTAAGAAAAATGTTCAAGATGTGAGAGGTAAAAAATGAGAGTATATGACCCCAGAGAAAACAATGACTGAAAGCATTTTTAAAAAACCCTTAGTCATTACACTGCACATAAACAAGGTGCTCCCAAAAAAAGGAATAGTCAGAGGACAAGAAAGAGCACATTCAAATTAAAAATATTAATGAAATAAAAATCTAAATGATGGGTTGGAAGATAAAATATCAATCTCTCAAAAGCAAAAAACAAGGAAAAGACGGAAATTCTGACAGAAACTATATAAAATAGAACCTCTAGGAGGTTCAACATCTGACATATAGAGAGAACAAGACGAACGGAGAGAAGGAAATTACCCAAAAAAAAAGGTATAAAATAAAATTCAAAGTTTATGAGATTGGTTTCTAGCTTCAAATACCCCACTAAAAGACAAAAATATTAATAAATAAATGAGAATAGTCATACCAGGAGAAACCCTAGTTATATTTCAAAGCACTACGAAAAAGAATACTAAAGTTTTCCTATAAGAAAAATGTCAAGTACAAAGACATTATCAGATATGTAAGTGTGCATACAATTTTCTTCACATAATCTTTTCTTAGTCAGTTATTTGGGAATGTGCTCCAGCAAAATGAGGGAGCAAATTGAAAGACATGAGCCAAAAAAGTAAACCTCTGAGAAGAAAGAACTGATCAAATAGGAAGGTATTAAAGAAGTCCAAAGATAACTACTTTATAGCAAGCTTGGTGTACACATGAGAACAAAAAAATGCACACTGAATAATGAGGACACCAGAAAAAACATTTTTAAAACTTGAAAAAAAAATGCCTGATACAATAAAAAATTTCGAAAAATGAGTGAAGAGTTATTAGAGAAAGCCATAGCAAGAAAAAAAAGGAAGACTTTAGAAGCTTCAGAAAAAAACATAAAAATCTGTAGAAGAAAATGAGAATGATGACTTAGATCTGGAGACAGCAATATTCACTTAGTCATAATAATGAAAATGGGTATGATTACATAAAATATTACTGAAGAAGGAAAATGAGGAATATAACAGGCCTATATTCTTATGCGCAGAGTAGGAAGTAGAGTTTCTAAAATCACTCATCACAAATAGTAGCATAGAGAGTTAAACAGCTAAGAGTCAAAGGCTCTTTCCTCTGGGGAGTAGGACTGCGGGGCTAGGAAGCAAAGGAGAGTTAAGTTTTCTTTATCAGTCTTTCCATGCTATTTGTTTTTTTACCATACGAGTGTTAATTCTGCATTTTAAGTTTTTTAAATTGAGGGTTATTAGGAGGGTAAATAGAATTTGGCAGAACTGAGGGGTGACAGTGCACATTAAAATCATCAAGGAGAAAGAAAGAAACAAAAGCATGATGATTGTCTTGGGCATGGTGAAAAGCCTGGCTGGTCAGAGCTGAAGTATTACCATAAAATGCAGCTCATAAGCAAGGGTGGGACCAGGTTACAAAAGCCAGCTGTTTGTTCGGTGCTTTGGAGATACCTGAATAACACTTTGAATGCAGTATTTTAGAAAAATCTGATGGGCTCTAGTGTGCAAAATGACAGAGAAGAGGAGGAAAAAAAAATCAACTTTCAGTCTCTCTCCTAGTCTAACACATGTGGCCTAACATGTTCACCAATTCATTTTCCCCTCTTCATCACACAGCATAATTATCATGGCATTCCTTCCACAATAAAGTCAAATCAGCATTCAGGGTGCTTCATGATCAAGATCAATGATTCTCACTACTAGCTTCCCGTTAGCATCATCTAGGGATACTTTTTAAAAATACATGATTTTAGAGCAACACCTCAAACAAGACTCTGGGCCATAGTTCTCAACATGTGGTGCCCAGACTAGTAGCATCAGTGTCACCTAGAACTTGTTAGAAAGTAAATTCTTGGGTCCTACCCTGTAATACTGAATTAAGGTGAGCCCTCCAGGTGCTTCTTATGCTTGTTAAAGACTAAGAACCACTGCTGTATGGTATAGTGGTTCTAGTCAGAGCTTCAGAGTCTGGTAACTAATTACACGACTTTGAGCAAGTTACTTAGCCACTCTTAGTTTTCTCATCTAAAATATGGAGTTAATAATGTCTATCTAACAGGTTTATGGAACGGATTAATTTGAATAATGACCTAAATTTTTAAGAACTCAATAAATTATTTTAAAATATTGTAGTTTTAAAAATATTTTATATTCTCGATAATCAACAAGCCAATCTACTTATGCTTTCATACACTTGTGTCCACATTGTATTAACAGTCAATAAAATGGTTCTTCCTTCAAGAAACTCACAATCTAATGGAAAACCACACATACTCATACACTAATAAAACTTTTAAAATGGTGAAACTCACATTAAAACAGTGCTATTAGAATGAAAAGAAAGTTCAAATTAAGTCGTCCTTAAAAAGGCTCAGAGAAAAGCTTAACAGAAAAGGTGAGACCGAAAGACTAGTAGGATATCAGCATCCGGAAAGGGGGAGGAAGAGGGAAATGCAAACATTAATGAGAACGAGCAGTAAATTAAACATAACCCCTTTCAGCACCTGTAACCTTCTGCAGTGGCAGGTTCCTCCTCCTCTTACTATTTTCTCCCCAAGACAATCTTTTAAGCTGCACTGCACCCACCTCATGCACAGCACACGCAGACTTTGAGGACAAACGTGGGGTTCGTTACATAAAGTGTCAGGAGCCACACTTGGATGTTCAGGTGGATGTTTCAGCTTGCTGGCCTCATAGCCTTTTTTTCTCTTTGCGTTCTCTCCCCTTCTCACTCAGCTCCTTTCCACTGTCCATCTCATCCTCATCCACATAAACTCCAAGCCTCTGAGCTCTATTACTTTCTATACCAAGAATGCTCTTCTCCTTAAGTCTCTCTTAAAAATCCCCTTCTACTTTAGGGTCAAAATTCGAATGAGAGTTATCTCCTTTTTGAAATCTTCAGATATTTACAACCAGAAATAATATATTCCTAAGTAATGTCAGAGCACTTCTGCATTTCTATCATAGTCTTTAACATGTATATGCTTTAGTACAACTAGCAGTATACCTCCTACTATATTTATGAAACTTTAAAAAGCAGATATCAGATTTTGTTCACCTTGTCATGTCCCTCTACAGTTACATATAAGCTTTCAATTCCTGTTAGCTGAATTGAATTGAAATAACCTCTCGTGGTCAGGAGTATCCAGTTATACCCATGTGTCTATACCATCAAGTCTAACATGAAAATCTTGCCATCTTTTGTAGTTGCAAAGTGCCCATTCAATTTTATTTCCTACTTGACCCCATCACAAATACACCAATACAGTTTTATCAGTGATTCTCAGCACTGGCTGCGTATTAGAATTCCCTAGAGAGCTTTCAAGACATGCCATTGCCCAAGTCTCTCCACCACAGACTTTTTTAAATGGGCTAAGGGCTGGGCCTAGGAATCAGTATTTTTAAAAGGCACTCTAGTAATTCCAATGTGCAACCATGTTTAAGAAATGCTGAGCTAGTGTATTTGCCTCACTTTTTCCTGACAGCAATTCATTCACTTTTAATATTTTCATGTTCTTCTATTTTGGTGACTTCTGACACCTGTGTATTTGTCCAGAATTCAGTTAAAAGTCTCGCCTCCTTCAGAAAGCCTTCCCTCACTATTTCTATCTGCTCTAATCTTCTATAGTCTCATGTTTTAGTGACTATTTCAGTGTCACATATTAGTGCTTGACTTTCCATCACAAACACCTGCAGGGCAGAAACTCTGCTTAAACTTAATAAATATGTCACTCTCAATGATCTTTTGGGTTTGCTCACATTTTTAAATAAACACTTCATATGAAATAAATGAAAATAAAGACTAAATGTATAAATATATTCTGGCTATATTTCCATAATATAATGTGAAGAACCCAAACTCTAGAATCAGGCATACCTTGATTTGAATCCTAGCTCCAGCACCATCTAATTGTGTGACCTTGGGCAAGTTACTTAAACTTTTTTATTCTCAGTTTTCTAATATGTAAGAAAGTGAGTAATAGCAGTATCCACCTTATTAAATTGGTAAGAAGATTAAATGAAATAAGGATGTAAAATGCTTGGCTAAACATCTGGCACATATGAAGCAGTTCATAAATATAATCAATTATTATTTGAGTGAAAATTTCATACTTAACTATTTTTAAATCAGTACTTTCTTGGGAAAAAAAGCATCTATATTTTAAATCTTTTCTTCAGAAATAAAGGTATGTGATTCTTTATGCTTATTGCTATATCTAACCAGATTATTTCTCCATCCCAAAGCTTAACTGCATTATCATGTTAGAATACTCATTACATGAAATGTTCTAAGTAATTTCAATGCTTATGGATATATCATTGCATTATATGCAGTTGCCTACAATTTCCAATTTTAATTTAGTTACTAAATAGTAGGAAATTCTGACTAAGAATTCACCAGAGGGGAGAAACCAAATTGAAGGGGAGTGAAGTCCATATCATGGGCCATTTAGCTGGAATTAAACCCAGCTTCCATGGGATGGTACAGAGAATGATTAGAATGCTACATCTCCAGTTACTACAAACATTGAGTCAATTCCCAACCAATCTACATCTCTACATTTCACACTCACCACCCATGACTTTGGAGCATTTCAATAATGAAACTCTACAGGAAGTTTTTCCTTCACCTTGAGAAGCTATCTAACACATGCTGAAGTTGCCCCAAGTGACAGCACTAAGATGGAGAGAAGAGAGCAGGAAGAAGAGTGGGAGAGGGAAGGAGGCAGGGGGAAAAGGTCACAGGTCACAATTCATATAACTATAAAAATCATTAAAAATTCATTATAAAATAATATAGAAAAATGTTTCATTTTATTTACTTTGCTCTGAACCCTACTCTTCAAGGTACTTTATTGTTTTGCTATTTAGAAAGTGCTAAGAGATTTCTACAACAGAAGCACTTCACTGTTTTATTAAAGATCATTTTAAAATGAGCACTGAGCAATTTATAGAGAAATGCATGTTCTCTTTGGCTCATGTAATTCTCTCTACCTGTGAAAGGATCAGTGAACTTATTGCTTTACATTGTTGAAAATTTCAACTATGAAAACAAAAATACAACAGTTTCACATTCCCATTCATTCTTCACATTTCTCCCAGCCTTCTCTCATCTCCGTCTAAGAGCTTTATTCCTTTTTACCCAATGTCTTTAGTCTCATCAGAATATACATTTACCTTCTTTAAACAGTGTTTTCAGATCAAAGCGAGAGCTTTCATCTGAAGTATATAGGTTTCTGCTGTGTCTAGCAATTAAAAAAGAAAAAAAGCTGACAGGTTCATAATTTCATTGTTCTTTCACTTACTAGGTACAACTGAGGAAACTTCAGATGCAAAAGCAGTATAACGTACACAAACTATTTTTTTTCATCAAAACACATTGAAGTGGTTGGCTGATTGTCTAAGAATAAATTATCAGAAATTCTTTTGAAGAACCTCATATTTGAACATAAAAATTGAAAATATTTTTCCCTTCTAAGTTTTTAGTTTTTGCTTAGCAACTTTGAGTCAAAAACAGAAGCAGTAGCGTCTGTTGTTTCTGCCTAATAATAAGTACAGGCGGCAGAGTTACAAAGGTTAGCACAAGGAAATCATTTGTTTCTTCCTACACATAGGAATCTGAGAACATTTTTCAATGTAAACATTCATGAGATGCTGAGATGGGTCTTGTGTAAATTCACTTGTTTGTCTGACAAAGAACATGTTTCAAAGGTTATCTATGCCTGGAAGCTTATACTAGGCAGAGAGGCCCTCTTTTTTTCTTTCTTTCTTTTTTTTTTTTTAATGTGGGTTTGGGACACTGGGATGATGATAATACGTATTATGAATGAAGTGCAGAAATTAGGGACAGTGAAGGAGAAAAATTATCTTTTTCCCAGTTATACAAATTGGTTATCACTTATTCCTCCAAAGACCAAATATCTTAACTCCTGGGAAGTCAATGAAATTATTTTCCAGTCTTGTGAATTGATATAGCAGAATAGAAGATCTTCATTTAAAAACTTTTACAGTCAAAATACACCCATCAGGCCTTTGCTGTTTGGTAGCAGTGTTTTGATTTCTTAGAAGGAACACACAAATTAGAATTATCTGGGGACCTACTCACCACAAAGTGACCAGTTAGTTTTAATGGAGACCACATTAGTGCTAGCATAGCAACACCTACTGGTACGTCTATAAAGTAAAGTTGAAACCATCATAGCCAGAAATCGGTTCCTCCATCTTAAAGAGAAAATTTACAACCTGATTTTTACCTGAGATGTCTATATATTAAAATGACTGCTTCCAAATGAAAGAATAAGAAAGAAAACCACAGCTGTCAAAGAAAAATAACACTTTATGTTTAGAGTGCCACTAGGCAATTGTTTTATTTCTCTGTAAACTGAAATTGCCATTCAACCTGCTTCTAAAAATTATGCCGTGTAGTTCATGATTGAGACTGACCGTCCCCCTCTAACTCCCCTTCTCCTCCTCCTTCCCTTCCTCCTCCTTCTTCATCCTTTCTTTAAAGGGAGTCATTCAGTTACAGGAAGCCATTCACGAGCATACTGAATGGATTGAAGTAAGCTGAGAGGCATCATGTTTATTTTTACCACAGATATGAAATCTAATCACCAAACAATGAATAATACAGCATGTAATGTCATAGTCTGCCAGCTCTACCAACTCCTAAACAACATCTTAACTTAAAGAGACATTCAGGAACAATGAGGACCACAAAAAATAGAGCTGCAGAGAGTATAAGTATCAAAAGTTAAATACATCCAAATCGATACTAATCCCAAAGTTCAGTAATATTTGACCTCACCAATATTTAGAAAAGCCACAGCTCCTGTTTAAACCCCTCTGCTCAGTAATAATTCCTTGAAAAAAACAGCTCCAGAAAAGTAAACAAGAAGCCAAGTGCTGCCAGTTAACCAACTGTAAGCTGAGACACTGATCAGCTGTCCCTCTGCTTTCTCAAGAAAGGCTACGTGCAGTCTTCACTCAACAAGTGGGCCACTGAAGGAGTTCAGGAGGTGGACAATAAGAACTCTACCAATCTGTGGAAAGCCAAGCCCCAGGGGAAAATAAAGGGGATCCGAGCAAGGCAAGTCTGGCCAGTCTCCAAAACGCTCAAAAATCCTTTCCCTCCTAGATAAGGTAGTAATTTTTACTTACAGTCTTAAAGTGTTATATAAATTGAGTTTCTTCTAGTCCTGGTCCATGCTGTTTCACGTTTCAGTTAAGACGGACTCTATAACAGTTTTATTTCTTTAGTTAATGTTGCAGATACATCCATAAACCCTGTAGAAAATTTATGTGTCCTATTTGGTTTGACGCTACTCAGACTGATGGGCTCTTGGGGAACATTACAAAATTTTGTGCTCCCAAAACATAGAAATCTGTGAGTTTTGTACATAGCTGGAATAGGTCTAGACCTTTATCACCTGGTGCCTGGCTTCCTAGGGCAACTTCCTAATTGCTACCCCTAATACTAATCTTACCCCATTCCTGAACACTCCTGCCAGATTTATTTGTCTAAAATATTTTTTTCACTGAGTCATGACCCTCCTCAGAAACCTCAGTGGCTCATCTTGCCAAAAAATCTTCAAACTCCATAGCTTAATGTTCTGTTTTCCAGAGACAGGCCTCAATCTTCCCTTCAACCATGGTTTTTTCCAGCCCTTTAACACAAACCTTCCTCTCCTGCCAAGCTAACCAGCAGGTTAAATCAACTGCTACTTCTGCACAGGTTCATTAGTTTGCCTCCACGTCTCAAATGGCGGTGCTCCTTTCTCTGTTGTTATCACTTCTGACCCCTCACCTCAAAATCTTCTAGATACCTCTAGAAATCTCTAACAGACCTCAGCTGTTATTCCAGCCCCACATGAAGAATTCCTCTGACTTCCTTAGTAAGTTTTCACTGTTCCAGACATACCATCATGTAATTTAACTTTTCATGTGTGCGTGTTCCTTTTGCCAAATGTGGCAACAGACTCACTCTCCAATGGGGAGGGAACTTCACGCTTCAGTATACCCTGCACAACTCTAAATACAATACAGTAACCGAGAGGTTTAAAAAAAAGTGGGGGTGGGGAAGAAGGTTAAAAGCTACAAAAATTACTAGAAAAACTCAGAGATACCATCTGTAATGAAAAAGAACTCATACTTGAAGCACTTTTACATGTGTTTTCTCATTGACTAAAGTATTAGTATCTCAAAATAGAGCCAAAATATTCAGAAAACTCTCAGTTCCCACAGGATAAGAAAATACAAAGGGCAGTGGAAGGGGTACCTATGATATATTTTGAGTGATTCAGTTACACTTACTTATTCAAGGAGGATCCTTCTCCTCAGATACTGCCCTGGTAAATTTTCTGAAACTTAAGGTGAAATCACTGCATTTTTCTTTGTTTTTTATTCTGACAAAATATATAAATCACTGCATATTTTAAGAATGGTTACTTTGTAGTTCAGACATCCCTAGTTTTTCATCACTGAATACTTCTCTTTCACTGAAAAATGTGATTTCTTTGATCATTTGCACTTACCTATCAAGAACGCATGTTGGGAAAAAAAAACTAGGGAATCCTTTTACAAACTGCTTTAGAGGCTCAGGGGATAATAGATATAAAAATACAATCTTCAAACATGTCACTCTACAAATTCATTTATTTTTATTATTGCTGCATTTACTTATTACTATGGAGTATTCTTAAAAGGTTAATTTTCTTAAAATAAAATACATTTGGCATCTCAGCAATTAAACCATCGTATACTAAACCCTCTTTTAAAAAATATTAAAGGTCCTATGCATTCCTGTGGTTTGTTTTTCCTGCCATCACATATCAAATTGCTGTTATAGTGAAGCCAAATGTTATGCTAAACTGGGCCTGTGCTTAACTTGCTTTTGGATGGTCTTTCAATGTACTATTTCCTTCTAGTCACCAGTTTGATGCTAAAATCACTCAAGGTCCTCAAAGGGCAAAAGATAATGAGTCATCTTCAGAGCCCTAGAGGTCGAGAGGCAAGCCATCCTCTCTTTAAATGTTATTAGTAAGGGGACTTCTAAGGAGGAGTTGAAGGAGGAAGGGGAGGTGAAGAGAAAAACAGACTTCATACCACGTAATTTTCATATAAACTTGTACATGAACCAAAGTAATATACCTAAAAGCTAAACAAAGTCAGAACAAACTCTGTTAAAATAATTGGCACTAAGGAAGATAAATAAGCTGCTGCCTATTGATCTGAATCCCTTTTGCCTGTTAGTTCTCACTTGACACTATGCAACGGCATTTCCCTTTCTGACCCGCATGTCTTGATCTGAAAACCTAACCAGTCACTTCTCACTGAGGTGGAGAGAAGAGTTTTGTTAACATCTGCTTTTTAGGCTCTTTTATTTTTAAGTTCTTGTTGAAACCTCCTTGATCTGCCTACCAGGGATTTGGAGTGCATACCACGTGCCTGCTGCTTAAATCTCTTTTCTCTTTATTTGTCCTACAGAATATTGATTTAGATTTTGGCCTATTCGCATTGCTTTAAACTTTTAAACACTGGCTCTTATAGCTAGAGGAAACAATTTGCTGCAGCTAAAATGATCACCCAAGAGAACTTATTGGGGAAACACATAGACCAAAATTAGCCCTTGGCTCTGAATGTACAGCTCCTATTGAAACCAGTGGAAGCTGAACTCTTAGGATTTGAAGACACATTTTCCTTTACATTGAATATAAAGGCTTTTTGAAAGGGTTGGGCTTATTTGAGTTTCTGCTAAAGAAGCTGAATTAGTTCTCTGTCATATTATAAAGAGAGAGGCAGCATTGCTTCTCCAATTTGTCTTTTAAGGGCTCTTTTGGTACCTAACAAAATTGCCAAGACACCATTTTTTGTTTCTGTACACTGATTGTTTAATAATACAAAGGATCAGGCATTATACCAAGCACTTTCAGTCTTCTGTAGTTCCTACAACATTTTACTGTAGGATTTCCTAATCCTGTCCAAACAAAATAACAATAAAAACAGAATGATATTTAGAATCAAGATGGAAGAAGAGAGAAATGATGGTCAAAAGCAAGCAGTGTGAGACTCTAATGAAAGAAAAAATTTAAGTTTTGACTTTACCAGTGGACAATTGCCATAAATCCTCTCACTCTTAAGAAAGGTCTTTCATTAAGCTGTGAACAGTGCTGTTGAGAAAGATCAGATTTCCAAATGCCACATCTGGTAGCCGATCTTACTGTTGAAATGCTCAGGATAAATTAAGTGGCACAAACTGACTCTAAGAGTCTGTGGCTCCATACATTCTTAAAGGCCCAAGGGGTGTGGATGTGTTGACCACTGGAAACCTCCAAACAAACGCAAGTCCTCCCATAGCATAACTCCACATCACAAAACTTCTCTAGGGTTCATCTGGATGCTAACAAAGTGCCAACTGATTGCTAATTTACCCAGGAGAGTCCTTCCCTGGTTTCCCCATCTGACCAAATACAAAATGCGTATGGTATACTTTGAGGTAAGTTAGGGCAACAACCATGCCTCACTTATTTTTGCATTTACTATCCCTAACATAGTTCCAATGCAGAAGTAATTAATGTTTATCAAATTTCAATGAATGATGAATGAGAGATGCCAGATGCCACAAGGTAACTTATGAGTTCATAAAAAACAAACCTTGAAAAACCCTGAGATAATTTATAAGTAGAGGCCTGGATTAAATTAAGACTACACTTATAGCAACAGGCACAGACTAAGTTATAGAGCAATTTGGGAAGCACAGAGATGGGAACATGACCTAACCTAAGAGGGTCAGAGAAGATTTCCTGGAAGCCTCAAGTCTTGAATTGAGCCTTTAAAATTATAAGAGGTGTGTATATGTGTATATAAGTACTCCAAGCAAAGACAACAATAAAGCCAGAGGACAGATCATGAACAATGCATGCACAGAGAATGAATCTGTAACAAACATGAGTCAGGCTATAGAGAAGAGTTAGCCTAGAGAGGCTGGGAGATAGCTGACTCAGGAACCTTGGCTGGCAAGTCAGGGGGTTGCAAATTTTCCTGTTAAGCAATGGGTAACAATTGAAAGGCTTTAGGCTAGAGATGACAGGGTCAAATGCATTGTAGATAGATCACTCTGGCTGGTTGCTGGAGGATGGAGCTAAGATGATCAAGCCTACAGGGATGTAAGTGGATGTTGAAATGGTCATAGTAATTTAGGTGAAAGAAAATGAAGGGAAAAACAAGGAAAGTAGTAGTAAGAAAAATGTCAAAAAGTGGAGTCAACAGGACTTGGTGAGTGATTATATGGAGAAGTGGAACTAGAGTGATGAAGATGGGAAAGAAACAAAGGTTAATGAGTCAAAGGTTTATGACTTAGGTGACTAGACGGCTGATGTCTCCATCAAATTAAAGAGAGAATACTAAAAAGACTTTTTGAGAAGAAACATAGGTAAGATGAAGAGTGTCATGTCATCAAAAACAAAGGAATAAAGCATTTTAAGAAAGCAAGTATTATAAGTAATCAGGGGTACAATGAGCAAGCAGTCATCATGGAGTACAATCATATAAACAACTTGATCTTCTCTTTTGATTGACCAATGAACACAGCAATTCTTCCCCACTTGGTACAAAAATTGGAAGTTCTATGACATTTCTGCTTATTTTCAGGTCATAGAAACTATAACAATCACTTTAAGTCACAAATACTTTTTTTTTAACTTCTTATTTTGAAATAATTACATATTCACAGGAAGTTGCAGAGAGGTTCTACGGACCCTTCACTTAGTCCTTGCAATGGTTACATCTTACATAACTGGTATGGTATCAAAACCAGGAAGTTGACATTGATAGAATCTGTGTACAGTCCTACATCATTTTATCATGTATTAATTTGTGTACCCGCCACTGCAATCACACTATCAAACTATTCTGTTAACACAAAGATCTCCCTTAAACTACCTGTTAACTGTCACACCAATGCCACCTCTAACTCTTGGCAACCACTAATTTTCTTTCCCTCTCCATAATTTTGTAAATTCAAGAATATATTTAATGTAACCTTTTGAGATTGGGTTTTTTTTTTTTCAGTCAGCATAATGTTCTTGAGATCCACTGAAGTAGTTGCAAGTATAAATAATTTATTCCTTTTTAATGCTGAGTAGTATTCCATAGTATAGATGTACCAGATTGGGCAATTATTCACTTACTGAGAACCATCTTGGTTGTTTTCAGTTTTTGACTATGATGAATAAAGTTTCTATGAATGGTCATGTACACATTTTTGTGTGGACATAAGTTTCCATTTCTCTGGGACTGCAGGGTCATACAGAAAATGGTTTGGGTTGGTTTTTTTTTAAAAAAAAACGGTCAAACTAGTTTTCAGAATGGCTGTACCACTTTACAATTTCAACAGGAATGTATGAGAGATCCAGTTTCTCTTCATCCTAGGCAGGTTTTCATGCTGTCAGTTTGTTTTCATTGTTCTAATAGGTGTGTGGTGATACCTGCTTGTGGTCTTAATTTGCATCTCCCTAATGCCTAGTTATGATCAATATATTTTGACATACTTATTTAGAATCCATTTATCCTCCCCAGTTTACCCATTTTCTAAATTATTTATCTGAACTCTTTATACTATTGAGTTTTGAGAGTTCTTTACATATTCCAGATATGAATCCTTTGTCAGATGTATGGTTTGCAAATATTTCCTCCTTGTCTGTACCTTATCTTTTCATCCTCTTAATCTTTCACAAAGCAGAAGTTTTTAAATCTGATAAAGTTTAATTTATTATTCTTTTCTTTTATGGATCATGTTCTCGGTGTCACATCTAGGAATTCTTTATCAAGCCCAGGTTTCAAACATTTTCTTGTGTTTTATCATCTAAAAGTTTTAATTTTATATTTTTAATTTAAATTTACAATCTCATTTTGACTTAATTTTCATAGTTGTGAGGTTTAGGTCAAGGTTCATACTTTTACCCATAAATAGCCAATTGATCCAGCATTATTTATTGATAAGACTACCCTTTCTCCATTGAGTTACTTTTGCATCTTTGTCAAATATCACTGGCCTTAGGATTTTAGGGGAGCTACTTCTGAGCTTCCTATTCTGTTCCATTGATCTTTTATCTAGAAGCCTATCTCTCCTCTATACTATACAGTCTTGAATACAATAGCTATATAATAATTCTTGATATTGGATTAAATGATTCCTCCCACTTTATTTTTCTTTTGCAAAATTCTTTCAGTGGTAAGAGTATCTTTGCCTTCCCATACAAATTTTAGAAAAAAACTTGCCTATATCTATAAAATTCTTGCTGGGATTATGTTAGGGATTTCATTAAACCTATATATTAACTTGGGGAGAAATGACATATTCACTATGTTTAGTCTGCCAGTCCGTGAACATATCACATCCATTACTTAGATTTTTTAATTTTCTAATTTATAAAAATTCTGAACATGTTTTAAGTTTATTAAGTATTTCTCTCTTAAGAGGATTTCAAATAATATTGTATTCTTAATTTCAATTTTCATATGTTCATTCATAGTATATGGAAATACAATTTATTTTTGTGTGTTGATTTTGTGACTTTGTATCCTGTGACCTTGCTGAACACATTTATTAGTTCTAGGAGGTTTGTTTGTTTGTTTGTTTTTAGATTCCAGGTGGTGGAGGGGCAACCATTTTTTTCTGTTGTAGTTGGCTAGGTAGAAAAGTTATTATCTTAAAATTTCCTGTCTTGGTAGACTGGTCCTTTAGTGACAAAGAGCAGGAAGTTGTTGTGTGGGGTTTTTTTATTTTTTGCTTTTTCTTTTTTTGTTTTTAAGTTGTCTGCACCCATTGGCATTTCTGGACTACTGACTTCTCCAGAAATGGAGGAATACCCAGTCTGTGATCTACTGAAAAAAAGAAAAAGAAAACCCAAGGAACTCACTACCATGTCACCCCTCAGGTCCCAAGTTCCCTAGCAGTTCTGTCTTCCTCTCTACAATGTTCAGTCTACTTAGGTTTGTTTTATATTTAATGTCCAGGATTTTAGCCCTACTTAATGAGGGAAATATAGGAAACAATATCGACTCTATCTTTCTGGAAAAAGAAGTCCTCCATATCACAACACTTTTATGTCTCAATTAAATCCTTTAATTTTTAATTTTCCCAGCTGAGAAGACATCTAGCTCAGGAAAGGAAGAGTAGCTGTTTCTCGTTCTTTCTCTCTCTCTCCATTTTGGGATTTCTATACTTCTAACAGCTGGATAACCACAGTTTCCCAGCTCCTCTGGGGTTGAAGGTATTAGAGGAAAGAAAGATAAAATGGCATCATACTCTCTAGAACAGATGGATATTTAAAAGTCGACTCTTTCTCTTAAGGATACGTTTACAAGTTCTCCACAATCTTTCCATCCAAGTCCCTCTGAACGCCACTCTTCTGTCATAGAAAGTCCCTCCTCTTTAGCCAAGGGCTGCTGATCACACCTCAGCTGCAGATTCCAGGTGGTACACTCCACAGCCTCTTACTACAAGAGCTTCCCTATGGCAGGATCCCTATATAAAAGTGCCCAAAAAACATTTCTACTGAAGTGACACATCTCTTCCTTAAAATGTAAATTCTTTTGGCTGTGGTAGAGGTAAGAGAAGTACAGCATCAAGATCCCTAGACATTGCCTCTATTTAGCTGCCAAAGGCTTTACATTTTTTCTCAGATTCTAACCTGGTCTACTGTGTGCTTTCAATTTTACAAAACACTTATAAAGCATTTCCCCACCTGTCTTGATTTGGGATGGTAAGGGAGAGGGAAGGAATCATAACTCCGCTTTTCCCAAAGAAATCCTACTCACCAAATTATCTAGAAATTTCAGCCTTCTACCTTTTTATATGCTCAAAATAATCAAAGGGCTCAGCAGCTCTAAAGCCAGTTCCCAATCATTTTAATCTAAAATATACAGCATGTGGTACATCTCCCTGGCTTATATTACCATATCTTGGTCCCTGAGTCAAATTTTCCCATTTAACATCCTGTTACGCAGTTACAATGAGGGCAAATTTAGCAGGTGCTCCTGGATATTTGCTGTGTGAATGTGGTATTACTGCAGTTATTTAGCACTTCCCTCAACTGATTAAAACACAGTGGAGGGCTCTTACAGCAGAATTGGGTTTCTTCTCAATTTTAACTAAGATATCCATACACAGGATACACATAGTAGGCACTCAAATTGTGAATTGCTGAACTGAGTTATACTCAGAGTGAAACACTATTGTTCAACCAAAGTTCAAGTAGCATATAATGAATTAGCTGCTATGCAGTAATCATGTGTTATTGAAATCAGTGATAATTTACTTATTATCTGCAATGGGTTTCTGGAAAAAAAACTCTCTTTCCATTAAGATTTCATTTTCAGCATTTGCTTGTCAGTAAAATCCTCACATCACTAATGTAACTTCTCTTCATAGGCAGAATTGAATATTCATGCCTAGTTCAAATCACTTATTCTGGCCTGTTGCTTTTTTTTCCCCAGATAGTTAACTCGTCATTTGTATGGAAAATTTATTACAGTTTGCCATTTATGGACCCTCTTTCAGTGTGTTCTGTTATACGAACTGTAAATGTGGTAAGACATCGTACTGGATTGTTATGGAGGGTGGAGATAAAAAAAATTAGACATATACATAACAATCTTATGTTGGTTCCACCCATTTAGACATTTAACATCCTTCCTACTTTTGCTGACTGTTCCTAGTAATCTAACAAAATTCATCTATTAAGTGTTCTTCTGAAGTTTTACTATCATACTAATGAAGAACTTTATTAAAGAACAAAGCAAATCAACCAGTGTAAGTACTTTTTATGCGTATGGACAAGATGAACCACTATGATTTCATATCACAAAACAGTGTACTAGTAGTTCTTTCTACCTGATAGACTTGCATTTCAATTTTTATTAGATTATTTAGTAATAGACCAATAAATTACTCTAGCATTTTTTTTTGCAGAGGTAATGAATTCTTTGTTAATATGAGATTTCATGACAGCTCTCTGCTATTAATAAACTTTACTGAAAGTAGAGAGAGAAGGGTGAGGTTGGTTTGAGAATTACTGGATCTGTGGATTAGTGAAATGAGTTCTACTATATCAAAAAGTTCTACTATATCAAAAATACTATCCAAAATAATCTGTAAGCTAAACAGTATATAGTGATTCTGGCCAGCAGCAGAACCCACCATTAATTCATACTGATCACCCAGGGCTGGCACATTCCTCTACTAGGAAACCTGTGAACATAAGCTCAAATTATTGTTAATGTTTAATATTAATTAGGCTCTCTCTTTCCCCAAATAATTCTGATAGTAAGCCAACCAGTAAATGGCTAAGTACGACCAGAAACAATATGTGTGCCATCAGGGAGAAAGACAAAGAGAGAACTGAATTCACTTAGTCTCATAAACAGCATGTTCTGTAGGGGGGTTACTTTCTAGGAGTTTACATTCTGAAGACTTGCATTAATCATTGACACTATGTATGTTTCAGAATAAATACCTCCTAAATAAATATTAATTGCATATTAACGATGTAACCTTTGTAGAAAGATAAAACTATATAATCCATTATCAAAATAATATCTTGTTAACTAAGCAATAACAAACAAAATCCCTAAGCATACTCAGGCTCAAGTCATAAACTGTAATCCATACAGCATCCACCCGATGTTTCTACATCATATCTAGCTCATTCCAGCCACACCCGCTCCTAAGTAGATACAGCAGGCTTGCATCCTCTCTGCCTTCTTATTTCCCCCGAACCTCTTCTCTCTCCTTCGTGACAGGTCCTAGAGTTCTTTAAAACCATTTGCTTCCCACCAACACCCACCCTACCCTTTGCTACCTTCAAATCCTCTCATATTCAACTTTAGACTAGTTGCCAATGTTTCATCAAGTTTAAGAAAGCTTTCCTTATTTGTCCCTTAAGGTTTGTCTTTTTTTTTTCCTTCTAGAGACAAAGGAAAGATTCTTTCAATAATTATGATTTAAAATCAAGCAGCTACAAGACAATCAGACTTCTTTTAAAAACACCAAGGATCACCAGTTTCCAGAATATCATCATTCCTGTGAGTTATGCAAAAAAAGTTTTTATCTCTTCTTTTACCTTGTGGTACATTACCAAAGGCCTCTTACTATTATCCTAGTTCAACCTGAACTTGGCCTCAGAAGGCAGATGGGTATGTGTAAGGAACAAATATGGTGTATGGGAGGTGGGGCAGGACAAACTCTATCCTTCTATAATACAGATTAAGGAAAATGTGGTCCTTGACCTCAAAAAGTGTATTTGAAGGCAAGCCTCATAAATGTTGATTCACCTAAAGTAAGATAAATCAGCAAATAGAATCCTGAAAGCTTATGATTGGAAAGGGCTTGAGAGATCATCTAGTCGAAGGTTGACCATCTAAAAACACTCTTCAAGTGTCTTTCAGACAAGGAAATTAATTCCTTGGGTGAAGGTCAGACATTTGAGGGGATGATCAATATAAAGGGTTTTATTTGCTATGCACACAAGCAGGTAAGGCACTGTAAGAAGGATTAAAATAGCATGGCTTCAGGACCTGAAATACTACCAAAGAGTTAATTAAAGTAGCTAGCAAAGAGCAAAAGGCTAAATGACGTGCCTGGACCTGGTCAAGATTAAGAGCAGAAACTACTGCCCATGGAAAAATGACCAAATGTAAACCAAGTTACATTCACAAACCAATGCAGTCTCAGGAAATTTAACAATCTCAGCTGTAAAGTGATGGGTTAACAATTATACTTTCAGGGGGGGAAAAAAAGTAAGAGGCCAAAATAACAGTGATTTGAGCTAGGCATGAATATTCAATTTTGCCTATGATGAGAAGTTACATTAACGATGTGAGGATTTAACTGACAAGCAAATGCTGGAAATGAAATCCTTAATGGAAAGAGAAATATTTTTCAGAAACCCATTGCAGATAATAAGTAAATTATTACCAACTTCAATAAAATATGATGATGAACATGCAAACCTTTAATGTCTAACATTAGGCATTACTGAACAATAGAGGTTTCAGAAAGATGAGCACCTTTTCAGGTTGCTCCTTTTATTTTTAAAGTATCCACCTCTCGAGATTTCTTTCAGCTACTAATAAAAGAAATGCTGTTAAAGGGTTTTAAGGTATTCTTTACTTTTTGAAGGAACAAGGAAAACTGAAAGGCTCCCTTTTCCCCCTACTAATAAATGTGACGTTTTAAAGTAGTATGTGATTATGTTTTCTTGGACATGTCAATAAGTATGTATTTATAGTGTGTAGATTAAATTTTTACCAATAACCAGTATTTAGAACCTCCTCTAAATTAGGCATTAAAAAAAATTTACTTTATCAATTTTAAATACAAAATTGTCCAATTTATATTCTGTCCATAGGTGTTACCTTGTTGTTCTCAGGGGCAAAGAAAAAAAAATCAAACCTTTCAAGAGCTTCTTGTTGACAGTGTTACTTCACAGAGCAAAATTTATTTGGAATTCACGGTGCTTTGGCCCTTCTGAGGGAACGCCCAAGCAGAGGACCATCTGTCAGTCAACTAGCAGTGCAAGTTTAGAGAGAAAGTGATTCCTTTTTCATTTCTGTTTAGTGTCAGCCTTTTACTGGGTTAGAAAACCATTTCACCCAACAGGATGATAATCAAAGACCCTTTCTGAAGCAGAATAGAAAAGGA
Organism: Camelus bactrianus; assembly: GCF_048773025.1. Classification (NCBI taxonomy): domain Eukaryota; kingdom Metazoa; phylum Chordata; class Mammalia; order Artiodactyla; family Camelidae; genus Camelus; species Camelus bactrianus. Next base: position 62,306,720 of record NC_133541.1, read on the forward strand.
AATCTGAAACTGAGGGAACGTGCTAATTTCCAGTATTTCCAGTGACTGAACTAAAATGAAAGAAAGTGAGTTGGCCCAAGGAGGCAGGACCTTGTAGACCCCAGGAGTCAGAATTCCCAAGCAGTTAGTGGCTGCAACAGCCTTTAAAGCTCTACGAATGTCAAAAACATAATGGACTAATCTCTCCCCACATAATGATCAGATTATTACTTCAATAGAAGCCAAGGTAATTTACCACAGAATTTAACCACTGAACACTTGGAATCAACCTCCTGATGCTTTCTCTTGGAAATAATTATCTGGGGAAAAGAGGAATAAAAATTATTTGAAAAATAATTTCTTATCCTATCTTGATTCTGTATTGGGTTAACATGATTCTAATAGCTCTGTTAAACTTCAAGATGGAAATGACCTCAAGAAATTAATTGTTTCAGTACTGAACATCATATTACTTAGCATAGTAATGGTTCTGAGGAGTCCTGAATTAAAGAACTCTATATATTCTCAATGAGTTACTTTTTATCATATACAAGTGTTCCTCTGGACACACTTTGAGAAACACTGCCCTAAGCAATCAAAAATGACATGAATCTTCCTTTAAACAATATTAAACCTGATGATTGCCTGCTAGATTTCTACCTGCTCAGAGTTTCTTCTATCTTTCTAGTATATCTTAACAAATCAAGTTGAATTTAGAAAGAAAAATTAGTCCTTCTCTTACCAAGAGTCAAGATGGATCACTGAATGAAACTGTGAAGAGGCTTAGTAATTTGGTTCTTACAGAGATTAAAATGGAATTGAAATAGTATATGTTCATGAAAAGGGAAATGTGGCCAAAATCACACAGGACATAAGACCAGGACTAACATGTGTTATCCCTGCTTATAATCCATTATATTAACTCAGCACACTGGTTCAAGGCACAGAACTACTTTTTCTCTCCATCATTCTCCAAACCTGTCCCCAACTCAGCCACTCCACTATTCTACAATCTCAGCACCCCTGACTTCTCAGTCTAGTCCCTTGTCCTCTTCCTATCTCACTTTTTGAATAGATGCCCTGGTTGTAGACTGCTTCTCCCCTTGAACTTCAGCCCCTACCATCACCACCCTATTCTTGGATACAAATCCAGTCCCTGACCTCCAGATTTACATAGTGCCCAGTTCCCTGGATCCATCAGAAGGAATCAAACAGAATCCAAATCTCCAAACTACTAATCTACACATCATTCTTAGAATTAGGTTCACTGACTCACTGTCTCTCAGTAAATGCTTTCATTTAACTTACTGAAACAAATAATCAAGATGGCAAGTTCTGAGTTGGGCAGGAGGAGAGGTGGAGTGCAAAGACCTTAACATAGCAAAAAATATTATTTCCCTGTATACAGTCTTTCAATTAAGCAAATACAGTGCTAAACTTTTTAGTTTTTAAATAAAAAAGATATGACTAGTGACCATTCTATCATAATTTGGGTTTTATACTGAACAGACTAATCACATAGAGTTATTCAGTATAAATAAGCAACAAACTTTCTGTTTAATAGAAATCTGAGTTTTCCAGATAGGCATTGTAGAAGAGGGGGAAAAAAAACTTCTTCTACCCTCTTAGGTTTAGTCAGACCCTATGAATTAAACAGACAAAAGACAGATTAACAGGAGAAAAAGCAGCTTTTTTATACATACAGTGAGCATACATACAAGTGAACTCAAAGGAGTGGTTAGAATTGGAGGCTTATATACCAACTTAAAGGGCTATAAATTGTGGAGAAGTGACAAGACAAAGTAAAAGAGATCCAGGCTTCTACGGGAGGTAAACTGTGAGAAGGTAAATATGTGAGAGGAAATTAATGGAAGATGAGGGTTATCTCAATAAAGTTTGTTTATACAGACTCATCTCAGTGCCCACTCTCTGCCTCCAGTGCAAACGGTTGTTCTCCTACTCCTCCAGGAGAGAGGGGGGCACACCCCCACAAAGAGAAATTAAATATATGCCCTGCCTTTAGGTAGAAAGGGGGAGGACAAATAATTCTTCCTGTGTCTGCTGTTTAATTGCCTTCCGTTCAAAAAATCTTCATGCCAACATGGTCTATTTTGAGGTGGCATATTCTGATTCCCTTAAGTACAGAATGGAATGAGGAGAAACACCAGGTGTGTTGGGAAATGTAGGAATGTCAATACGTCCAGCCTTGGATTTAGGGGAAAAGTCTTTTAAGTGATGGCTCCTTATTTTACTTCATGTGAACTGATATTTGATTCATATCATATGAAACGTATCATGCTTAATTCTATAGAAAATAAGAAGACTGAAACTGTAAGTCAACAGAATAAAAAACACAAATAATCCCTAAGTTGTCTATCCATAGCAAATCTGGATTTACTATATTTACCTTCTTCACTAGGGAGTTATACCAACATTTGGGACCTGAAACCTTCAAATAGAAACTGCTTGTGTTCTGTAAGTAAATACTATTACCGGCAAGGTGGTCCTCTCACTTATTATAGCTACTAATATACCTGAAAAAAAAAAAAAAGAAAAAAGAACATGTAATTTTTTCCTTAATAGGAAAAACAAGAATCCCTAAATCAAGAATGAAAAAAGAATGCTTTCCAGAGGAAGTATTAGAGAATGTATGCGATTTTTCACCTAATGCCAGTAGAATAAGTACGCTGCTTATTCTAGTGATGAGTGTGGGAAAGAAGCGAGGAGCAACAGAACTCAAGGACACAAATTAAACTATGATGAAGATATCTTATCTTCTGTATATGTATATATATCTTCTGTATACAGAAGATAAGATAATTCTGAACAACTTTACAGAAGCCCAAACCAACAAACCAACTACAACAGCCTCCAGCCTCCTCCCCTCCCCTCTTCTCCATTCGTCTTTCTCTGTCTCTCTCCCTCCCTCTTCTTGTATCAGTCCTTTGTCTTTTCATTTCTACCAGGGAAATAAGATTTGGAGGAACATGAATATTTTTTATGTTTTTATGTGTATGATGCTTCCTGCCAAATAGTTGAGCCATTAGAATTATAGATCTAGCTTATAACATTGTGTGTTGTCCTTTAGTTGACCGTCTGCACCAGTGAAAGGCACTGTTGTCAAGATATGTCCCTTTGACCTTGTGGTTACCATTTTACGCCAAAGGATTTCCAAGGGTGAAGCTATTATATTGCTACAGTTACTGTATTCACCCTACTGAGCCACATTTTGGCTAAAAGCCTAATAGAAGGCAGAGTCAATACTGAATTCAGATGAATTTATTCTTCAATATTTCTTAAGAGATACTTTTAGAACACGGCCCTACTGGTAATTAACAACAATATAATTGACAGTTATAAAATCAAAATAACATAGATGCATATGTCATTTAATTTAAGTAAAGCTTGAAAAGAAAAAAGAACATTCTTATGTAAAGTGAATTTCCTTTAAACTGTCATTGATTTTAATCTAAATTCAGAAACACATTCTGCTGGTTAAAAAATGGCCTCTGTATGTAGCAGAAGTTATAAGAATGTGGTTCCTTGTGTAAAATCAGACATTTAAAAGAAAAGAAACATTGTTCTGATAAAACATTAACCAAATCTTCAGAATTATATTATAACAGACATTATAAAACCAAAATAAATAATAAAACTCTACTATACTAAGAGAAACTCTGAAAGTGCATCTCATTATGCCTCATTTGATCCTGCTTCTATAGAGAAAGCAAATTCTAAATCTAAAATAGTCTACTTTCCACAAACTTCAAAATACTTCAGCACTTGAGGCAATTGTCCTAATTCTTATTTGTACTTTAAATACAAACAAAAGAAATTAATCTCTCTCTAAGCACTTCGGTTTAATAAACTTTGGAGTCACTCCTGTGCTTACTTGCTGTGTTGCCCTGGACAGTTCACTTTAAACCTCTGGATTTCAGTTTCCTCACTTATAAAATTAGGAGTAACAGGAAATAAATACTTAAGCAGTTTTCACTTTAAGGTTCTTTTGAGATGCTTCAGAGACAGCAAGAGAGAAGTTCAATTTTGTCTCTGCTATGCACTGAGGTCCCACACAGGGACACCATGAAAGAGTGGGTTGGAGGAGATTTACCTGACTCCCAAAAAGCCATCTCAAACAAATGTACAGCCTAAGTAAAAAGACACACTCCCAGCAACAACATACCTGCAAACAGGTTGTTGCCCCCAAATCCTTCCATAAAGACATTCTTAAGCCACAGCTGGACCCGCTTAACTTTTCATTTTATAGAAGGTTTTTGAGGGTTTCTGCTCAATTTGGGAGGAAAATGGCTAGTTTAATCAAACGAGCTTTGAGTTTTATAATTAGACTAGTTGGGACTCAAGTTCCTAATCTGCTTTTTGTGAAACCATAGGCAGGTTCTCCAACATCTCAGAGGTTCAGTTTTCTCACTTTAAAACCAAGGATTAATACCCAACTCAGAAAGTTGCTGTAGTCATTAATAACATACTGCATATAACTGGGATGTTTAAAACTGGGTGGCTTTACCTGGGCTGTGAGAACTCCCTAGTCCTTTGAGTTGGCACCTCTTACACACATTGGTGACCTTTGTCTTTCAGGCTCTGGCTTCCCCAAATTTTACCTCTGCCTCACTCCACATGAGCATCAGTATACTTGTTTCAGTTTTCACAAGCATTCAAGTGTGATCACATAAGGTGGTCTGTCTATTTTTCTCTCTTTCTGGCTTCCTCTCCCACATTTATCTCTACTTCTCCATGCCTCCCTCCAGGATTGGCCTGGGAGCTCTACATTTTTCTATATTATGAAAAACATCTTCTCTTACTATAGAATTTTGGCAATAGCTATTATTCATATCCTGAAGCTAACCCACATACTGTGCATGCATGACTTTTAAGTTATAGAAAATATAATTCTAAAAAATTCTAGACATTGTGATTACCTGCCCAAAATTTATTCTAACAATACCTCATTATTTGACAGTTACGCTGTTTAGGTTTAGATAAATCTTGTTACTCAAAGTGTGATTTATGGACCAGAAACTGTCAACATCACCTGGGATATCATTAAAAATGCAAAATCTTAGGACCCATTCCACACTAATGAGTTGGAGCCACAGAAAACCCCACCTCTCTTGCTGCAACTTGAGAGTTCCTGCAACTCATGCCTAAGCCAATCAGTATCATAAATTCCTGGTCTTAGGAATCAGTTTAAGATGTGGACAAGGTCTGTCCAGAGTGATGCTCAGATTTGTGCTTTGTGTTTATCAGCAGAAGCCCCCTCTTCCACACCATATCATCCCTCAAATATAAATAAGGAAGCATGAAACCCTAGTTGTTCTGCACAGCCACCTCACAGTGGAGAAGGAAGAAGCCTAAGGAAAAATTCAATACAAAGAGGGTCTCTGCTGAGTGGAATCAGAACTCTGATGAACTGTCTTCTGAAACTTATCCTACCTTTTCAACATATAAGCAAGCAAGTTCAGCTCAATTTTTGAGGCTGGTTAGGAAAACTAGGATCTAAAAGAAAATGTGGATTGTACTGCTCCAAACTAAGAATAATTTTACATTTTTAAAAGTAGTAGGAAGAGAGGAAAAAGAAAAGGCAGAGGAAGAAATGAGACATATATGATCCACGAAACCTAAAATATTTACTATCTAGCCCTTTACAGCAGAAGTTTGCTAACCCCTGAGCTTAAATGAAGCATCCAAACAGATGCTCTCTCCACTTCTTCATGCATGTAAATGGCCCAGCACTTAGCAGATATTCAATTAATACTAGTTCTCACTACTACCACTCTCCTAAATCCTTCCTTCTCTAAGATAAAATACGTAAGACTAGCAAGTGAAATATGCAAATATTACGTAAAATCATTTTCTTACATCTGTAATTTTTTATATTCATCAAGAGATTGTGTTGCATTATATAATGGCTAAGGACACTAGTTCTAGAACTAGACTGCCTGGGACCCAATCCTATCACTCACTAGCTCTGAGACTAAGCAAGTTATTCAACCTTTCTTTGCCTCATTTTCCTTATCTAAGTTGGAAATAATATTCATAGCACCTACCTCACTGAGTGGACATTATGGTTAAACGAGTTACTACATATAAAGTACTTCAGATAGTGCCTAACACATGGTAAAACAAATTAATACAGGTTATCTTCATCATATCTCTGCTTTATAATTTTCTAAAATGTTTAAGTATCAATAAAGATTAACCCTAATGTTGGTAGAAATATGTAACTGTTTCTCAAATGTTCCCAACTGTGGGGAACAAAGAGCAGATTTCTCCGAATATTCCAAACTTCATCTAACTGATCACTGTTTCCTCACTCGTACTTTTAGCACATTGTTCTTGGGCTGATAAAACCATTCTTTGTTGCCTACCAGTTCTCAAAATTGAGAGCACTGGGAAAGAAACAAGAAAGACTAAAAAGACACCTAGAGAAACTGCTATTCTGTTCTCTCCTTTATTGGTTTAAATGTTAATCTGCCACTTCTGAAGAACATGTCCTCCAGAGCATTCCTTTTGACGTTTCTTAACTTCCTCTTCTTTTTTTCCTCTAACTTTATTTTTAGATAGATATCAAACAGGAAATTCCACTCCACTAAGAAATGGTGAATTTTCTAGCTAGAGATCGGAGGGTGGGGCCCATTGGGAAATCAGTAATGAAGAATGAACCAGGGGGCTGGGCAGGGAAAGGATGGATGGATACTAGTAAAACAAGAAGCCATCTCTATTTTTCTCCCCCTACTAGGGATGAAACCAGTAGATTCCACTCATCTTCAAGGAACAACTTTTAAAAACCAGACTGGTTGACTTAAGGCAAAATTTAAAAATCAAAAGACTGGCAAGACTACAGAGCAGATACAGCCACAGAACTGTTCTAATGCCCCAACACCGGATGGATGAGGGTATGTAGGTACCCAGAGACATAACGATGATTTGCCACTTACTGCTAAGTGTTGCCAAATGTGCTTTAAGTACCTCATATACTGGAAATACATTGCAAATTACCTTCTTTATGTTGTGAGTAGGAACAGAAGCTTTTTCTTTCTTTCCTGTTTATATTATCGATCACAGCAAATTCAAATCCACCTCTTCTGCTTTGTAAGAAATTGATGTATAGGATATACTTTATAACACTTTGTACCTTTTGGATTTGAAACTGTTAAGATGCCACAATGTGACCTTTCAGAATCAGTCTATTAGCCTAAATGTAGTTTCAACTTCTTAAGCCAAGAAATATGAAATCTCATACAACTAATAAAATTTCCACAAATTATTTTGAGATTCTCAAAGACAACACCATATAGTAAGTTGATTCTGGATTAAATAATGTGAACAAAAAATACTGCAAACCGTATCAGTAAACAAAGAATGCTGAAATCATCAAGTTATCGGTGGCTGCTGCCACCCCCCAGTGAAGACAAGCCTGCATCCCAGCCTCTGCAGCCACTCACAATGGGTGCACCCTGAGGGGACTCAGAATAAAGGACAGGATACTGGCCCTAGATAGCTAGATGCTTGTCAAAGGAATGAGCTCAATGAGCCCAAATGTTTGCTTCCTCCCATGCATAGAAAAGCACTAAATTCTTTAACTTGAGATGCCTGGTTTTCTTTAGATAACAAGTCATCTTTTATTGTTCAAACTACGTGGTCTTTGTTGTAAAGCTCCTATATATCCTAGCTCCTCCCCTACCTCTTCAGAGCAATCCCTCAGAGCAATCTGACAGGCTGTCAGAGGCCCCTCGAGTCCTCCCACCAAATAAAACATAACTCCCAATTTTTAGGCTGCACATTTATTTCAGTCAATAATCAACTAGGAACATAATTCTACAGATCAATATTACTAAGGATCTCTAGTATTGGTTTCTGTAGCGTAGGAGATGTGGATATAGTAATCTGGAAGATCAGCATCTTTGCTGAAGCTTGCAAGTTAACAAGTAAAAAACTGGTACACACTTATATTACCCAACTGGCAAGCTCACATAACAAATTAGAGACCGGCCTGCTGATCATAAATACCTTTGTACAAAAATAATAACTAGCAAATGATTTAATACTATGAAAGTTTTCTTGAAGTTTTAATCAATTAAAAATTATCAAAGATTAAGGTGCATTCTTAGTTTGTCCTCTTAATAGTGATACCTGCCCATAGTAAAAAAATTGAAACTGTACAAAAAGGTAAATATATCTGTATGTATACGTGACTTCTGTCCACCACTGACAACATCAGAGAACACTATATTACTAATAGTTTACTGCATCCTTCCCAAAATTTCAGTACAATATAGGAATAAATACAATTCTTTTAAACACACATGGAAACATCTGTACTTTGCTTTTCTTTATTTAATAACATTTTCAGATTAAATTCCAATCTTATTTTGTGGCCATGCAATTCTTTTCAATCTAATGATCAAATCCTAAAATCTGAATACCATAATAGTGCACAAAGTGTTTTCTCAGTGTATCTTCTACTTATTCAATATATGTTAAGTAAAAGAATGGTTGGTTGGTCAGACATGTATGAGAAATACTTGCTGAAAAAGGTAAATAGCCTACTTTCTTTGCGCACTTCTCAGATTCCTCAATATGCTAATTTGCATGGTGACTTATTAGAAGGCTTATGCAGTACGCTACATTTTACAAAGTAATTTAAGCAAGAATTTTCCTTGCAGTAGAGCACCTTCTGGAACTGATATTCCAAAGAACACACTTTGGGAACTGCTGAGCTACAGCATCTATTTTAATCATGCTAAAGACCCTACCAGATAGGTTGTGTTAGGCCCATTTTAAAAAATAATAAAACTGAGACACAAAAAGTCTGACTTCCCTGTAATTACCAGCTGGGAAGTGGCAGAATTGGCATTCATCCACCAAATGCATACTCGTCTCCCTGTACCACACAGAGCTCATCATCCTTTTAGCATTACCAGGTACCAGTGATATTAAAGATATATTCTTTGTCTTTAACCTAACTGATGAATCCAAACTTAAAAATATTTTGACGGTCTAGGTTTGAATATCAGAAGGGCCAAAAGCACCCCACATGTGGAATATGCAACAAGATTTCAGAGAAGGAAGAAATGATTGTGGACATAGGAGTCCAAGAAAGGCTGATCCGTATGACCTAGAGCATGTTACTCGTGTCACCCTATGCTCAGTTTCTTCAGCTACAAGTCTAAGATAATGCCTTTCTGTAGTACTTCTAAGCACCAAATGAAGGAACTTACACAAAAACTGACTTTTCAATCAATGTTGGTTCTTATTGCCATCTCCAAATTTTGTCTGCAATTTCCTTCTACTACTAACCTTTACATTATTTGGAAAAATTAACCTTTTTGCAGAAAACTGTATATCTTTTTGCCATGATTCACATAAACTTCTAGCTTCCTGGAATTCAAAAATGCTAAATCGTTTAAAAATATTTCTCTAAAATAAAAAAATCAAAAATTTTTGAAGATTTCTAAATCAAAACGTATAAATATTTTCAAAATAACTGTCAAGCCTTGTAATTTTTGCTCACAGATTAGAAAATGGAAATAAGATAAAACCAGTCATAAAAAAAAATGTCACAGGCCTCAGATGAAGAGGACGGGAGAAAGTTACAGGCATTAAAGCAAGGAAGCGGCCTGAAGGAAGAATATGGAAGACAGTGACTTCTCTCTCCCACTGAGTTGAGATGGAAGGCAGAAAACGGATAGGAGGAGACCAGAAGATGTCTACTGGTGAGGGTAACGAATATAGGGTATCACTATTCCTCCATAACTACCCCCACTCAGTTTCAGAATTCACCTACAGCTACAGTTTTCTCACTCCAATAACATCCATAGCCCCAGGAATAACAAAATTTTGGAACACTCAGTTTCCACCCTTTGTTTTAATTTGTTCCCTAAATGATTAGCAACTTGACCTACCTCGATATTTCTTTTGAATTTCTGACAATTTCTCCTCTTCTTTGCTATGACCTCTTAGCTTTGGCAAAGATAATGCCATTTCTTGAACCAGTGGGCCCCTTGCTCCAGTAAAATGCAATGTCACCTAGTAAATTCCTATGGTAACATGGCATTATTGAACATCACTTGCATTTTGCCCTGCTCACTGCTTGTATCATACAGGGCTGATCTCCCACTCACCCATCCCTATTAGATTTAGACATTTTAAATGAAGGAAGCAAGTTGCAGCTCATACATTTTTGATTTACTAACAATTTTCTCACCCTGAAAGTGTAGCTAAATTTTTATAATACATTCAAGAAAATATTTTTAAATATCCGTTTCTTATTTTGGTAGTTACACCAAACACATCTTATGCACCAATTTACACATTCTGCTGCCTTCCCCTCTCATTCCAACCGCCACAGCAGCAACCAGTTTTACACAGATTTCAACCATCTTTGAGCTGATGCAATGTGATAGGCCTTCACCCTGAACAATGGGAGAGGAAGCCAATGGCTAAATGTTTCTCCATTCTTTCTCCTATCCACTCTGAAATATATTTCATAGGTTTCTTAGAAAGGCCCATGAGATTGAAAAACCAGCTGTCTGTTGGCATGACCGAGTTGATGACACACTGTTGTTTTGGTTCTTCCTCCTCCCTGTTTCACCCCTGTGTCCTTGTCTTTGCTCCCTAAGATTCCATCCCCAGATAAACAACTCTCACAAAGGCCTCTGCCTCAGACTTGGCTTTTTGAAGGCAAGCTGGTGTACTGACCAGGGCCCAGTAGGGAAAAAGAAACCATGCCAGAAATGTGAACAGAGAAAATGTAAAATAAGGAATTTTTAGCTTGTAACAGAGGATTAACTACAAAGGGGTAAGAGAATAGTAAATAGTATGAGAACAGCAGAGTGAGGAAGCAGCCACTACTTCTAGGGCTAAGACAAAGTATTCAACAAAGGAATAAATTTGGAGAAGGGCTATCCCTAGGGCTGAGAGTCAAACCTCATTAGAGACTGAGGAGCCACCTGGACTGCCAACAGGCAGCTTCCAGCTGGCCAGCCCTGTTGGGATGCCGAAGAGGAAACCATCCTCTGGGACGCCAGGAAAACTCTCTGGGAAGCTGTGCCTGGGAGTTCTGGTGAGACCCTCCAAGGAAGCCACTGCTGCTGTTGGCAAAACTGCCCAGGAAGCCACCTTTTGGGGTGTTGGTAAAACTCACTGGGAAACCACCCTTTGTACCAAGAAATTCAACACTGCCAGCACTGGCTTAGAAAGATGTTTACAGGTTCCAACTCCAGTAGTACAAAACAGGGCAAAGATGGGTGGACTGGAAACAAGAGGCAATACATGATACCTAACATACAGAGCAAAGACAACCTTCCACCAATAACAGAATGTGTTATCTGCCCCAGTCATTTACCAAAGTAGTCAGATGGAAAAGCCCAGGCATGAGCAGCAGTTTCCTTCCAGTATCTGCCCAGACCACTTTCTCTCACCTGCTGTTTTCTTTTATCCTCTCGGTTTCCCAGCTCAGAAGAGAATTTGAGCCTTCCTTACTTCCAGAACTCAAATTTTCCACCATCAGCTCCTCCTACCCACGACCATGCATGGGGAATGCTCTTGTGGCCTGGTTTTGGCCCACAAGACCCTACACGAACCATGCAGCTAATACGCTTCTCTAGCAGGGACAGGCATTCAACACCGCCCCTTTCTCTCACACATTCACTCAAAAATAGCTCTTACATGGAAGGTTTTAACTAGATACTTTAAGTCCAAAGGTTGTAAGTGGCCCTGAAACCGCGGGTAATCATCCGTTAGATCCAGACTTGTAACCTGCCTTTACTGACCAAGCTCACTTGAATTGTTTTTACAAAAACTTACATGCCCTCCAAGCGTCTCACAGCCCACACAGTAAGACGTTTGCCCAACTTGTTTTCTCAGAAACCAGGAGTCAGCAGCGTTCAGTTCCAGTTCCAGCCGGTTAAGACTGGTTAGGACCGCGGACCCTTTAACTGGGCATGCGCGGGAGTCTGCTCCGTGACCTTTTGACGTCAGAAGGCGGAAAACGCCACGCCCGGATCGTGCTAGCGCCCTCTGTAGCTTAGTTACGCCTGCGCAGAACGACTCGCCTCAGCTTTTTCTTATCTCCAATTACCTTTCCCCAGGTTCCCCACGCCTCAGCTTTATCCCACACAGGTGAATTTGAGATCTGTTCTCTCTGCTTCTCAATTGGCTGCCTCGTGAATAAGCCCTTTCTCATTTGCAAACCTCTCGTCTCAGCGTTTGACTTGCTGCGTATCAGACGAAAAAACCTGGTTCACTCACAATTTCATCCTGTCAACTTCTTTCTCATGCCATAAAGTCATCGTAATAATTGATAAACTGTGGAATGGTAACCTCTATTAATCAAAAACTGCCAAAGTCCTGTTATTCGTTTTGGAGTCAGACAAAAGAGTGCTGAAATCCTGGCCCTGCCACTTGGTAATTGTGTGCTCTTAATTGAATATTTATGTTTTTTTAACCTTTCTCGCCTGCGTAAACGGAGATAAGGTTTGTTTTATAAGGTTATTTTGAGAATTTTTTTAAGTGATTTGTTCACCCAACAAATATTTATTGGGCATCTACTACGTGCCAGAAATTTTCCTAAACAAACACCAAGAGAAAAGGTAATGCATATAAACACCTGGCTCTTGGTAGAAGCTTAATATAAAAGAAATGTCCTTTCCTTTTCTTCCCCTTTATGATTGTGAACATTGTCCATAGTAAGTGAGCCACAAAATTTAGTTATTCCTCTTATTTTTGTTTCTTTCTTTTAGAGAAAACACAAAAGAAAAATCTTTATGATTGCATTCATATACTAGCATGATTAAGGCTCGTTCCTATAAGGATACCCATAAAGGTGTTTTGAATGTTCATTATTGATATGAAATATGCCAAAAGAAAAAAGCATCTCAGATATGCTGCTGTGTGTGACTAAGATCATTCTTAGTGGGCATACGTACTCTCTGTTGCACCCATTATAAATGATAGTACACATGTCAAATACCTTATTATTTCGAAGATTTTTGAAGCATGAAACTTTAACATTTTACATATGGAAATGGAGAGGTTAAATCACTTGCCCAAGGTCACTTAGTACATCAGTGACATAATTACCAGCTAAACTCTAAGCTTCCAGCGACCTGGTCCTCCTGCCTCTTCCCTCTCCTTGAGAAAACATTTTTACTCTTAAGAAAGTATGCTGGAAAAAAAAAAAAGTATTACTTGCATTTTGCCCCAAATCACATTAATCAGAAAATAAAATTAAAGCACATTTATTTAGCAGAAAGCTGCTCTTTCCATTAATGAGAATTTTATTAAATATAATAAAGTATTTTAGGCAATTCCTTTCTTCCTGGTGTTTTTTTTTTCTCTTCCTTTCTCAGATTTATTGAAAAGCGTTTTTATTAGTGCAATAATAGGCTCCGGGACATGCAATTATATTGAGATGCTGACACTTTCCTGTTAGTTGCAGCCTTTGGCCTGAGGCCAAACACTGAACCTAAGCATATGAGTTTCTCTGCAAGCAGTCCTGGCATGCCACTCGCGTGTGTTTGTCCTTACAGCAACCTCCAATTTTACCCAATATAGAGAGAATTTACTAATTTTTCCCTCCCTTTACAATTGATGCAAATAGATACTTCCATCTCTCTTTTAGTGAAAACAAAAAATTCCTTATGAAATTTTTGGAGGATGGCATTAAGGACAGACCTGATTAGAAGCTTTTGATTTCAGCTTCACGTGGGAAAACACCATAATAGGTTTCATTACTTTGAGTCATTTACAAACATAAAATACAAATGCTTGTGCCTTTGTCATGAGTTTTCTTTAGAGCTTTCACTTCTGCACATTTTTTATTGCAAATCCTCCTCTTTCCAAGCTCTGAGCCAGAGCATTTCAGAGTAAAAGTGTATAAATAAAATACATGTCCAAACTTCTGGAGCTTTTTTTAATTTTTCAGGCAAGAATAAACCATCCTAAGAAAAAAGAAACCACCAGAGGACGCTTCTGAATCCACTCCCACTTTTTGTTTAAAGATACTATGTTCCAATCTTAAAGGACTTGACTCTTATCTTGGCTAGATTCTGTGCCATCAATGACTTTCCCCATGTATCTCAACCTCCTTCTTGGCAATGCTGTATGTGTTGTTAGAAAAATCCACATACAACCCTCAAAAAGTTTGCTTTTCAGTTAGATATAAAGAATGAGAAGACACCAACACAACTAGACCATGCCCTGTAAAGATGTCTCTGGCCCAATATGAACAAAAACAAAGGGCCAAGTTGGTTCCTGCCTTCCCTAGATATGACCAGCAATAAACTGATGAATTTCAACCCCTACAGGTTGACCATTCCAGCAACGTTTGGCAGTGTTTTAGGTGTCACTTCCTCAGCCAGGAGGTCAAGTCTAGAATCACTAGTCCTTCTGACCTAAATTGGTGTGAAGAGCTCCTGGGGGAGATCCCAAATACTCATGTGTCTTTTGACCCCTAGAACTGACCATATTTTCTCTTCCTTTCTCATGGCTAGGGTCACCCTTGGTTTCCTGGAGCCATTTCAGTCCTATTGGATTAGGAGCCTGACTGCAGTACATCTATCATCAGTCTCCTTTCCTGCGTACATACTGGCCAGTCTCCTGCTTTAATCTAGTCAGAACTCACTCAATAATAAAGATTACTGTGATCCCTTTGAAACATTGATGCCAACCCAGATCAGGCCCAACAGGCACAGTCCCTAAGACAGACTGGACTCCGGCACACCTTCCTTTAGGTTTGCTCTACAGCCAGGTACTAAGCAAATAAAACTTTAGTCCTACCCAACCACACCGACACCACCACCCTCCATAGGTCACACGAGGCTCTAATCTAGTCTCAGAAGTTCAAGTGGTACAAAAGTCAGAGATGATCATTTTCCATTCTTAGGAAGTTATAAAGAAACAAAAGTCTCCAGGAATCTCCAAAGTTCAGAACAGGTGTGAGATGGGGATAAACTGATGTTGTAACCAGAATAGCCCTTCATAACAGAGGTGGAATTGCAATGAAGTGGCTCGTGATACTCTACTGTCCACAAATCAACTCCATTTTAGCATTACAGAGAGCTAGGATGGAGGAACAGGAAGTCTTGGGAGACAGGAATGGATAAGGACCTGGTTAACAAGCAACAAGTGATATTCCAGGTTCCCTCTCTCTCAGGTATAGAGTGGTAAGACAAGGATTCACATTCCCATACTGATAGAGTGAGAGAATATAATCCACACACTGTTTTAAACCATACACACTTGTGATTGTTCTTTTAATATAATCATATGATCAAGAATATAAAATTTAGAAACATACTCATATATGTATATATGCACCTATATGTGTGTGTGATAATATATAAATATAATATATCATGCATAGATGTATAATGGTCATGCATTAGATTTATCACAGTACTCACTGGAACCTCCCTCATCAGTAAAGACATTCTCATGTTCTCCACCTCTCAACAACACATCTACCCCTCCAAGTATTCCCTGACAGCATTCAATTTACATGACTTCTGTTCCCTTCTCACCTGCCCCACACACCTAGCTGACATGTCTTGACTATGTTGTGTGTTCCACCTCCTACCCTCTTCCTTCTGTCACTGGCCAATGCATCACTGATTCACTTTTCTTCTTCTTAAACCAGGTTCCTAGCCTCCGTACATACCAATATTATTTACCACTTTCTTTATGTACTCTATTCACAGGTAAGAAATAATCCCCATATAATTTTGCCCTTATAAATCTCAATCAAGTACATTGAATTTTCTTTGTCAAACAACTTCTCTGCTTTTACTTAGAGCCCTAAAATGACATGGACAAAGACTAAATGTAAGTGTAATGAACAAATTCTTTTTAAAATTAATGTTTGCATTGGTATGTGGAAAATAGTTGTCATTCATACCAGTAACATTATTAATTTTGAAGCTGGAGCCAGAATCATTGGGACCATACAGATTGGGAATCACTCTATTTGAAATGATCATTTCAATGGAATCTAGTTATATAAAATATTACAGGGAATTTGTTTCTATTGTACCCTGATTTTTATGATGCTTGAAATATATACATTGGTCATATTTTATGTACAGGATGAATGAAAACTTTGCCTAATTCAACAGTTACATAATTCATTTATCACAAAGGATAGGAATATTACTGCCCCCAGTTTAAATGTCACCTCTAGGAGGAAATAAAAATACACTTTCCTCACTTGATTTACTTGACCTACCAGGTTTGAAGTGTGGAGTTGTTAGCATAAATTTTGTTTAATGCAGGAAGAGTAGTTGCTTCAGATTCTGAACATAAAGTGAGACTTTATGACAAGAGTTTGACAAATGTTAGACTTTTCTATAATCCTGAAGTGAGCAACTAGGGCTTAAAGCCAAGGACAAGCTTAACACTTCCAAATTTTAAAGAGATTTACCAATAATTGGAGATTTACCAATGACTGAGGTTTTTGAAGAGTCAGCTGAGAAGACTTTATCCATTAACTACTACTGCTCTGCTACAGCCTCTGCCATCCAGATTAGCCATGGCCAGGAGAAAGGAGAGAGTCACTGAGATCATTAGCCTTATGGGGAAATTCAGATTTCGCAGTGAGAAGATTCCCTTGTCTCCTCATGAGTGAGGGAAAGGTGTGTCTTCCCCCACCAGACAAACAAGGAGGAAACCAAGAATCACTTGGAGGATATTTGGAGAAGGAAACTGGTCTCTCTCTCCTCACTGTGAGTTTCTGAGGCATCAGACTTGCTCATCTGCTCAGTGCCTATTTCAGGAGAGATGAAGAGAACTGGGGAGAAGAATAGCAGCGTGGTAACAGCTGGCAGGTTCACACCAGTTTTCCATGATTGACCTGAACACTGCAGGGAGTATCTGGGCCTGAGCTGTCTAACCTGAATTCCACCCAAGAGGGAGACTGCCATTCAAATGTGAACCCATACAGCAGGGAAGACAGAGTGAAGCAACTCTGCTCCACCAGAGCTTCTCCAAGAAGTTGGTTTGTACATACTTCAGAGGAGCCGGCCTTCAGACACTGGCCATGCCAGGGCCACTAAAGTTTAAACCAGAGAAGCAGTGGCAACTAAATGAGACCTAGTTAAGGGAGACTTCTCCTTCCCCCTCATCCCATCTCTCTCCCTCTCACAATAACAGAGGATTTTGTTAACTAGTAAAATGAACAGCTTAATAGTCTTGTCCTACTGCACTCACCAAGAGTCCATAAATGGATAAAATCTGCCTTTGCTAAGACCAGGAAGTACTGGTATAATGCTTTCCTTTTGCAGATTCTAAGCCAGTCTCCCATTCATAATTCAGCCATGAGTCAGTTTTAAAATGAACAGAGCTACAAATGCAATCACTGCCCCAGCACCAACACAATCGCTTTGGTTATATAAAACCAACTACCTAGATTTACAGAAATCTGAGCCTAACGCTGACGGTGAAGAAGTATCATATCCTGATTGATTCTTCTGTGCTTGTGAAGAGGAAGGAGCCTATAGTGTCTGAAATTGGAGTCTCTCGTTTTTTCTCATGTTAATAGCAGACAATTACCACATGAACACAGTCCATCCAAGCCGTCCATTTCCAGGAGCCACATTAAAACAATAGTGGGTGGAGCAGCAAATTACACAAAGTGCCTTTGTCTCTGACTTCTTTCTAGAGCAAAGACCAGCGATACATATGTAGAGTATCAGAGATTAGAAGAAGACTATATCCAAAGATGAAAACTGATGTACCAATCTGTTTATTTTCTTTTATAATTACATTAATTCATGAAGTCAAAATGCAAACAGCCAAATTTATGTCTAAAACTATACCTGTGTCATTGGAAGTAAATTTGGTGTACTAGTGATAATTGATAAAAAGCAAGAACTCATAAATATGACTGGATATAATATAAAATATAAGCCATAAATCACTGTTGGTTATGCTGGAAACAGGCATTATGAAATAACTATGACTGCTTCTCTTTTTTCTTAGTTCATTCAAATAACTTAAGCTTTTGCAATAAATTTATCATTTAGATTCAATATAAACAAACAACCTCTTTTATTCTGTTTGGACTTGGATAGTCCTTATTTAGAGGGAGGAGAAGTTTGATATAGGCAATTTAACCACATTTTTTTCCAGATAACAAAACAAACTGTTTTTCACCTATAGAATCCCAAGGAGACTCTATAGTTATCTCATCCTATGCAACTGTTCCCATCGACTTTGTAGCCAGTGACAATGTGACTGTCTAAGTATTCTAATGAATCATGATGGGAACCAAATTTAGCTACAGTTCAGCTTTTCACTGTACTGATGCTTTATTTTGAATTAATCAAAAATAAAAATACAATCTGTTGTTCTGACCTGAGAAGACACAAATAATTTATAGTTCAAAAAACTAATATTAATATTAAAAAGAAACATAAATACATATTTAGTGTCTATGTACTTTCAGGTTATCCTAAAAATAAGGTGAAAAACAATCTGCAAGAATTGTTTCTTATATTTGTTTTGATGAAGCTTGGCAATAACAGGAAACTCATGAGAAAGTTCAGTCACATAAGGTTTTTAGTTTGATATCTAGGCAAAAAGAAAGTAAAGGCTCCACATTCTTTACTATTTAATTCAAAATTCCTTCCCATATTTCAAAAGAAAGGAAAAGAAGAAAGAAAGGAAGAAGGAAGGAAGGAAATAAAACTGAAATTTCATCTACAAAGGCTAGTACAAATTAGTAAGCTATTTAGCTAGTATAGCACTTCTGAAAATTAACAGATATTGCAGAAAAAGAAGAAAGGCTATTGTTCAAACACTGGAGTCATTATAAGGAAATATACTTTCTAAAAATGTATAGTGCCTTCAATGCGCCAGATACTGTTCAAGATGCTGGTGAAAGTGCAATGAACCACATAAATAAAATTTCTCTCATAATAGAGCTTATATCCTAGTGAGAGAGACATATAGTTAACCATATAAACCAAAATATACAGTAATAGTAGTAATAAAAGCCATGAGAAAAAATAAGCAAGGTATGGGATAGAGAGGTGTGGGTGAGGAGACTTTTGTGAATAGACTAGTCAAGGAAGGCTTCTCAGAACACATAATCAGTTTGCGGAGATCTGGGGTTGGTGAAGAGAGCCAGGAGTGAGTCTGGGGGAAGATCATTCCACCAGGGGGAAAGAAGAGTACCAAGGTAGGAATTTTATCCTGATTCCTCACATTTGATCCACATGGCAGCTTTCTTTAGCTCTTACCGGTGCACAATATTTATCAATTTCTCAATGATAATTTCTTGCTAAAGAATGACCATATTTTCAGTAAAATCTATGTCATATAAATGTGCCCTCTTTTTATAATGTCTACTTAAGGGCTAGAAAGGATCTTGGAGATAAAATAGTTCATACACTTATTTTACAGATGTGGAAACTAAGTCCCAGAAAGGCTATGTGATCTGCCTGCTGTCACATAACTAACTAACACTAGAATCAGGAATGAGTATAAATCCTACCTGACACTTTTCACAATCTGTCTTGCCTTATGGTTATTTGTATTCACCTAATTACCTTGACCAGACTCTGAGTTCCATGGGAGATATATATAGGGGTGTGTGTGTGTGTGTATTCATACTATATATTTATAACATATAAATATATATTAAGAGAGAGAAAGAGGATGATGCCTTTCATAAAACTGGTGGACAATAAATATTTCATGAATGAACATTCTAGGTCAACCATTTTCAAAACTCCCCAGATTTCTTCAAATACTGCACAATCTCTTTGGTAAAGTTGTTTTGTCTCCCCTGATGGAATTCTTCAATAAATTTGCAAAGGTTTCCTTGACTTACTATTCTATAAGTGCAGATAGAATTAAGCATGGTTCTTGCCAAATGGTTCATGATCTAAATGAGAAAGGAAGACAGAATATAAACACAGAGGAATCTAGTAATATGCTCATTTCATGCCTGAATAGTCCTGCTGAATAATATGTAATTTTGACAGTAAGCACTTAAGAAAGAAACTTTATTTACTGTAGAGACCCGAATATATTGTTGGCATGAAATAAATAATCAATAATGATAACAGGCAAAATTTAGGCAATATGCTCTCAATGAAATACATAGGTCTCTGTTGATTGGCACATATGCTATTAATAAACATTTTCTTAAGTATGATATTAAGTTTCCTATATTGTTATACTTGCAACACATATAAACACAAATTAGGGCTACAAAGATTATTATCACTTGATCTATATTAATTTGTCAATAATAACAAGGTCCATTGTTATACCACATGAGAACTGGGGTAGCTGACAGTTCTTAAATAAAGTAAATTCTTCCTAAATTTGTTCTTTCCTTATATAAACAATATAAAAAGAATTAAACCCTTGCAGAAAGACAGCAATAAAAAAAAATGACCTGGTTTTCTTTGCCCAAGTTCCCAGTACTTTGCCGAGCATAAGTTAAAAGTCTCAGCTTTTCCACCGTGCAATTCAGAGAATGTGGTGGGAACAGAATGTGAAGGCAACTCAGCTGGAAAATATCTTAGATGAAATATTTTTGTCGAGCACTTTTCTCATGTGAATTTGCCTCGAGTTTGGTATATACCAGTCGCTAGAACATGGCATTCATTTTACCTCATGTCTTGAGGATTTCTTTTTAATCAACAAACCGCTGCATAAGCCAGCAGAACAAAAGCAAAAAACACAACAACCATGTTTAACAGCAACTGTAGCTCTTATGAGATCAATAAACAAGAGTCAAATTTCAATATCCTCAAAGGTCCTTTTCTGTGATAAAATGGCAATGAGGAAAACTCCTTAAGGCTCTCTGGCTACTTGGCTTTCTTCTCAAAATCAGATTTCATTATTACCCATAAAGATTCATTTCTGTTTTTTAAAGATACATGTCAAGTTTGATAGCTTTTAATTCAAAGTGAACAAAAACAATCTAATTATTAAAAGCGTGTTTTCCCCCAGATGTGCTGATGTCTTAATAGGTTCTTGTTTATATAAAGGAAAACAAAGCACGTTCAACTGTTCATCAGATTTACAGCCTGTAAAACTGATGTCCTGGACAAAACAGCAGCTTACCAATAGGTGTCATCTGATCAAAAATATTTCATGTACACAAAAAAGGAAAGCTAAGAGAACCATATGAAAATATGTTAGTTAGAAAAATAATCAATTTAGAAATTAACTCCTTAAATGATGAAATAAAATAAAATTAAGTTATCTTGAACCCATTAAAAGCTTACATTTCAGAGCAGTGGTTCTCAACTGCTCTCAAATTTAATTGTTCTGGGATAGGGGCCAGGCATAAGAAATTTCTTTTTTTTAAGCTTCATAGGTGATTCTAACATGCAGCCAGAGATGGGAATTGATGTACCATATTTATAAGAAAAACTAAAATGGGAAATGAGATCTACCTCCAAATAATTTCTCAGACTATAGTGATCAACTGAAAAGGAAAAGAAGAATAAAAAGAGCCTTAAAAATCTACCTCTGTTCATCCAAATGGTTATTTAACTTTGTTTAACACTGATCAGCAACCAACCAGATTCTGTAGAGGTGAAACTTCTAAGCACTGCAAATTCCCTCCAGCCCCACCACAATCTCATAAAGCCCCTTCCGCAGAGTACTAAGGAATGTTTTTTCTCTAATTTATTGCTGGTGTAGCTGTACTGAATCTGGCTTCAAAATTTATAGAGATCACAGAGGACACAAAGGAGATAATCATTAACTGCTCATTTATTATGATGAAACTGGTGCATAGAAGCACTTCCTAAAAGGTTAGCCTACAAAAAGAAACAGTCATCTCTGCTGAAAATTTGTTAAGATTTTACAATTACTTGAGGTAATGGAATCCTTCGCTTGCTCAAAGACCCAGAATTTCTCATTTTTGTAATATTAACCAATATTCTAGGATAAGAGGGAAAAATAAGTTAATTAAGATGTAGTCATTAGACTTTCACTTCCTTTTTCTTTTTTCACAGCTTCACTGAGGTATAATTGATGCACATATTTGATGTATACAGTTGGGTGAGTTTAGACATATGTATACACCTGTGATTCCATCACCACGATCAAGATAATAAAACTGTTCATCACTTCCAAAAGTTTCCTCATGACCCTTTGGGGATTTTTGGAGGGTGGTGGAGCTTGGGGAAAGGGTTGTTTCTGATCCTTTGTGGTGAGAACATTTAACATGAGAGCTATCCTCTTAACAAATTTTTAAGGGCACATTGCTGTATTTTTAACTAGAGGCACTGTGTTGAACAGATCTTTAGAACATATTCATCTTGTATAACTGTAACTTTATACCCATTGAACCAGAATTCCTCATTTCTCCCTCCTCCAGCAAACACCATTCTACTCTCTGCTTCTGTGAGTTTTACTAGTTTAGATTTCTCACATAAGTACTCATGCAGTATTTGTGTTTCTGTGACTGGCTTATTTATTTCACTTAGCATAATGTCTTCCACGTCCATCCATGTTGTCACAAACGGTAGAATTTTGTTCTTTTTTAAGACTGAATAATATTTTATTGTATGTATATACTACACTTTCTTTATCCATTAATTTGTTGATGGACATTTGGATTGTTTATTTCAGCTATTGTGATATCTGCAATAAACATGGAAGTGCAGATATCACTTTGAGATCCTGATCTCAATTATTTTGTATATATACCCAGAAGTGGGAATGCTAAATTATATTGTTACCCGAAAACTGGGTTTACCTCTTGGTGGGTGTCAAGCCAAAAGACACAACCAAGCCAAAGATGGGGAGGAGGGAGGATTTATTACTTGCAGCTACTAGGGAGAGCACCAGGGAACTTTCCCAAAGCAGTGTCTCTCCAAACAGCAAAATGGGGGAAATTTTAAGGTAAGAGTACATGCATATTTATGAAGGGGCTTGAGCAGAGGAGAATTCAGCACAGAATTGGAGCAAAGCTTGACAGAGTCCAAGCTTTAGTTGACTGAAGTCACAAGGATCAGAAAAAGACAACTTCATCATCCCATCCTCCACTTGAGTGGGAGGCTAGTTACAGCAGAACTTAAAGATATGTGTCGGATTGCTATGTATATTCCTTGAGGAGAAATTAGGATTCTGTCTTATTGCTGGCCTATTGTTTCTCGACTGCTTTTCCTTTGTTTCTGCATCCCCACACTTCCCTTAAGATCATTAATTACTGAGATCCATTCAAGGGCATGTATTGTGGCCAGGCTTAGATAATAAAATGGCTTATGCCAAAAAATGGCATAAGTCAAGAAAGCCATGCCTGATTCTCTTTCTCAGGGGACTACCTACCCTATATGCTTACAATATGCTAGTTCTATTTTTAATTTTGATGGGCCACATTAAGCTAAATATCTTCTGCACAGCAAAAGTAACAATCAACAGAGAGAAAAGGCAATCTACGGAATGGAAGTACATATTTGCAAACCATATATTTGATAAAGGGTAAATAGTCAAACTATTACTCAATGGCATACAAACTCAATAGCAAAAATAATAATACTAATAACCTGATAAAAAAAAATGGGTAAAAGACCTGAATAGACATTTTCAAAAGAAGGCATACAAATGGCCAACAGGCATGTGAGACATCACTAATTATCAGGGAAATGCATATCAAAATCACAGTGATATCACCACACATGTTAAAATGACTCAGTAAAAAACAAAAACATTTTTTTAAAAAAGATAAGTGTTGACAAGGTAGAGAGATTGGAGAAATTGGAACCCTTGTATGTTGTCAGTGGGAATGTAAAATAGTGCAGCCACTATGAAAAACAGATCTTCACTTCTGATACCAACAAACTTATAGTTTCTCTGTGTAATCACAAAAAGAAAAGAAAAAGAAGTCAGGCTGGACCAGGACTGATCCCTTAAAATTTACTTTAGAATGTATAAATAATTTCACTTCAGTTTAGTCAGAAAACACATTGTCCACTGTTACACCTTTTCCACAAAGAAATGAGAATATTGTCTTTTCAGTATGGGGCTCATACGGCTCATAGAGATACACTGGTGTCAAAATGTATCTTCAAGCAAAGATAACTATAATTAAACAGAAGAGCACAATGAGGGGTGGTGAGAAGGAATCTTAATGTGTAGTATTTGTCAATTTTCATCTTGTAAATACTCCCATCTTGGCAGAGTTCAGGCTTTCAATGTGATGTCAACCAGCTAGCAAACTCCTGAAAAAGTTGTGAGCCAATACATGTGGACTTCAGCACAGCACTGCCTATTGGTACCTAGTTTATTTTACTTGTTCCCTGTAGTACATGTGCTAAAAGCTTGATCCCATAGAAGTAATCATTATCTACTCACAAATGATAAAATAGATTGAGATTACATTTTGTGGGAGACATGACTTGGAAAAACTCCCCAATCAAAATTTATATCCTTTATTTTATGCCACTTGCCCCATTTCTAGTCCCTCCTAGGAATCACATTAGCAATCTTATTCCTTTATTCTTAAAATAAAGTTTAACTCCGTGGTTTTAATTTGAGCATGTTTTTGTGGTATTACATTGCACCAAGTGTTGTCAGATTTCTCATCCTAGTTCTGCAGGTCCAAGGATTTTGTAGCCCTGAGGGAATAACCACGATGTCCATGTATTCATATACAGACCACTGTCAATGAATGAGGTACTCTCCATCAAGTAGGGTCAGTGTTATTTTTAGTCTCTTATTAGGAATTACAAATAGCAGAAGGATATTCTGTAACATAAATTACAATAGAGATCAATCATATAAAGCTTATGAAATTTAGTGTTAATCAATAGCCAAATGTTTGTTTATATAAATATTATGTATTTTATATAATAAAAGAAATCATATTTTAGCAAATTATTTTTTGAAGTCTAGAAAGAACTCCCATTCACTTGGATCTTATGTAAGTTCAGTCCATTCTCAGTGGGTACTAGAAGAACCCCAAGAGATGGAGGAGACAGAGGAAAGATATTTAATATTTATTATTTATGAGGTTTAGTTTAATTAGTCACCCTATTCATCTTTCAATGTTTCCTTTTGAATCTCCCTACGAGGGGGACAAAAATGAAAGGTAAGGAGATAAACTTGTTTTAGCCAGGTTTTTAGATAACCTCTTGGTCATTTGATTCCCCTACCAAACCCATCTAGTCACAGCAGGAGGCTCACCTATGACTCACCTACAATAGTAGGAAAGAGATTTTGAGAGAAGAAACTACCACTCATCAATTTATGAAACAGAGATGAATTTATTGCCTAGGCTGACAGCAAAACATGGACTCTTGAACAAAGCTGACTTTCAGTGTGGAGTTTAGTGATCGGTGGTTTTCAGAAGAATAGGTACCAGAGCAAGACTGCTACTGATTGTTTGGGAAGAATTTAGAACCAGATTTGTGGTACTTTGTCAACAACTTGAAAGTAAGGCCAAAAACAATCACTCTTTTACCTACTTTCATGAAATTATAGAAGAGGAACATTTTAGTCTCAAAAAAAATCAGGAATGGTTTTTTAATGTAATAAAAATTACAGTCAAGTGTAGAATTTCTTACAGATGATACCTTTCTATTACATTGCATGAGAAAATATATGTGCTACCTTAAATTAATTTTTACTTCATTAATAAACATAATAATTATTTACTAATACAATAATGCTTTGTGTTTTATAATTTATCATCAAGTTTTTACAATTCAGATGTGTGATTAAGTCTAGCTTTAATAATGAGAGAACAAATCTGATTCGAACAACCAAAGTTAAACATGTTAAAATATGGACTATTGCACACGATAGCTAAAGGATTTTTTGTTGTTGTTGTTCCTTGTTTATTAACTTCCAAAAACAGAAATTTGGAAATCAACTGGATCTGTTCAAAATCTAACTCTGAAGAAAAAAAGAAATCACATGTAGATGCCATTTTATGACCTTGGTATTGGAAAAAAGTATTAATAAAAGTCTGACCATTCCAGGAAAACCCTCCAAAAAAAAAAAAAACCTGTGTCATTTACTAGGTGTGTAACTGTAGAAAAATTAGTCACTTTTCTTCATTAATAAAATTAAAATAACAATAACTTTCAATGTTATAAGAAGCAATATATAGAAGAAATGCCTGTATTCATATAGAATACATTTTTGAAATTATAAACAAATATAAAGTGAGAAAAATAAATGATAATGTTCCATGTCATTGTATCTACAAGAATTATTGCTGAATAATAACAATGATTATAATAATAATATTAAAATTATTTAGATATTGAATTGTTTTGCAATATGTTTCTATCTTTTTTGTATATAGTCATTATCTTTATTTTCTTTTCAATTCACTTCACAGGTTGAGACAGAAGTTTACTGCTTTCAGGACACTTAATGATTTCTACCTATGCCTTGATTGTACCTAATTTATGAAACCCATATTTATTAAGGCTAGGGATAGCATTTTCATTTTTCCACAAAGCAGTCAGAGAAAACTGTAATAAAATATTCAAGCTGTTGTACTAATTGCCAAAGACAGCAATAGTGCCAAACTCAAATCACTGGCTAGGAGGCAACTATTCAATTACTAACTCAATTTATTGTGGAAGAGTTGCTACACTGTCCAAAACGCTAGCCATTAGCCACATGGGACATGCGGCTATTTGAATTTAAATTTAAAATCATTAACACTAAGTAAAATTT
This sequence comes from Camelus bactrianus, assembly GCF_048773025.1. Taxonomy (NCBI): domain Eukaryota; kingdom Metazoa; phylum Chordata; class Mammalia; order Artiodactyla; family Camelidae; genus Camelus; species Camelus bactrianus. The sequence continues at coordinate 62,333,378 of NC_133541.1, forward strand.
TATATTCAATTCCTCAGTCTCACTAGCCATATTTCAAGTTATCAATAGCTGCATGTGGCTAATAGCTACCATACTGGACAGTGTAGAGAACATCTTCAACATCACAGAAAATTCAATTGGATAGAGCTGGTCTAAACACTTTTCCATGTGTAATGCTTAAAAGTGCAAATACTTTCTAAATCTTGTAGATTCTTTTCTCATTATATTTCATCCCTTTCTTTCCGTTTTCACAACTATTTATTACCTTCAAAATTCAGGATCCTCATGATTTAACTGTTGTAATATCTGTAAATGGTCTCACTGTTTCTAGTCTTTTCTCCAGTTAATCTATCCTATAAACCAAACTTGATCAATTTTTTTTTCAAGCAATGCTATTTTTCCACCCAAAATCTTCAAGGTCTTCACCTTGACTAAGGTATATGTGCCACGCAAAAGAGCTTCGTTCATAAGGATCTTCCACCAACTGGCTTCTTTCCTTCTCCTACAAGGGGATTCCCAAATCTATTCAAGTCCTCTGCTCCATGGCAAATACCGGTTCATGATCCCCAAATTATGCTTTGCCCATTTTCCCTTTGCTCAAGCTATTTTTTTTTTCTATCTGGAAATACTTATACATTCTATCCTCCATACTTAATGCTATGCCATAATCCTATCAAATCCAGTTTAAGTCTGATTTTACTGTAGAGCTGAACTCAACCACCTCACAGCTGTCTCTAATAACCACATCAATGATCTCTCCACTTTAACTCTGGCTATCATATTTTATGACATTCATCTTAACTACCATTTCTCGCCTTCAAGGAATTTGCAGTCTGTTTTCTAGAAAGAATTATATATCCATAAATAGGCATCAAGACCTATAATAGATTTTTTTTAGTATGCCCCACACCATTTACTACACATTTTTCATGAAGTATTTTTTTTAAATAATACATTCAGATTTTATCCCGAAAAGGGGAGTTCAAAGGTAGAGAAAAACAGTATTTCTTGAGCTTAACCCTGGATCTTCACAACCTTTAGGGTAAAGTATTATTAGTTCCATTCTACAGATAAGATTCAGAGAAGTTAAGTAAATTGTTCTAGGTTACAGCTAAGAAATGGCAGATCAGAGATTTTAAAACAAAACAAAATCTAAAGCTCAGGATCTTTAGCTGAAAGACATAGCTCCTTCAAGAAAGGACCCATGCTTTTTCCTCCAGAGCCAGTAGTCTGAAAAAGCACTCACGGCACATAAGCAAAAGTTATCTGTACGATTTCTATCTTCTGTCCTTTAAAACATAATCACAGGGGCAAGTTTTACCCTTGTCATTGGGTTGAAAGTTAGGCAGCCTCATAGCTTTCTAGTCTTTTGTTTGTAATAGAAATTCCTATGGTCATTCTGGCCCTTTATTCAGAAATTACAATATTTAATCCAATACAATAATTAACCCTTCAACCTTCATTCACAAGTAAGCCTCTCCCCACAGCTCTCCAACTAAGGCTGTCAGCAGATGGGCCACCTGCCTTTAGGAGTGGAATGTGGTCTATTTCTTCTCTTTCCCTCAATTTTTCTTCTCTTTTACTCAATTGTTGCTGCTTCTTGACCTTCTAGGATCAAATGTGTAGTAGGAAGAAGGAAAGGTAAAAGAGATAGGAAAGTTCTTCCTTGACTATACTGTCATGAAAAGGTACCATGAAATGTTCCTTAGGCCTAGCAGACTCATTCTTTCATGGGTGCCTTTGCAGATTCTTTGGAGATTTTCATGCTGGGCACCTGCAAATGCAATTCCTTTGACCAAGCTATGGCAAGCTGTCCCTAATCCTTCCGTGGCCTCTGACCTCAGGGACTTACACCTTAGCCCCTTACTCTAGGGTCCCCTCACCCTGATACATCATCTTCTTTTGCAGATTCTCATGTTGAAATGACTTCAGGTTAATAATTCTACTGAATTTTCCCCTTGGCTATGCTTCATGCACCTTTGTCCCCCTAACAGAAGCACACACAGAAACTTTCCAAATACGGTCCTTTTCCCTTAAAGCTGCTTTAATTTACTCAGGCTTGAATCAGACATTAGTCCCTCTCTATTCCCAATTACAAGGGACACACATATCTAGTTCTCTGAGCTGAACCTCTCACAAAACTCCAATAACCCCCGTGTCAAAGAAGGGGATAATCTTAGCACTCACATTTCTCTGCAAAAACTCTCCACACAAAGCCCTGCTCTCTCCTCACTTTCTTGTTCCTCTCTATGGGTTTCAGAGTCATCTCTCTGGTTCTCAGATAGGGGAGTAACTCTCATAATTCATTCTTGAAGGTAGCCCTTCAGACAAATCTAAGAGAGGAAGAGTCACATTTTAATATCTTGCTGTGCATATTAAAGGGGAATTACCTCAGACAAAATATAGTCTCTGTCATGGGTTATAGATTGTACTGGTCACAAAGTGGTAACTTTTGCTCTAAAATGTCCATTTTCTATATATTAACTCACTCTGCATCCTTTAAGTTCCCATTTTTTCATGGTAACAAAATCACTTTTCTCATTACTCTATATATCATTTCTAGAATCTTCCAAGTACTAAATTATATTTTGTTTTAATTTTCATCTCAAGTAACACTCCTGGCTTTCTTACTCTTTTTATCTTTCTCTTTTAACAAAGAAAATGTGGTTCAGTAATATTCCTCACCTCCACCCATTTTGAGTCATAATGAACAAAGGATGCCCAGAGAAAAATATAATTCTAAAAGACACATGCACCCCAATGTTCATAGCAGCACTATTTACAATAACCAAGACATGGAAACAACTCAAATATCCATCAACAGATGACTGAATAAAGACGATGTAGTATACACACACACACACGCACACATACACAACAGAATACTGCTCGGCCACAAAAAAGAATAAAATAATGCCATTTGCAGCAACACGGATGGATCTAGAGATCGTTATTCCAAGTGAAGTGGGCTGGAACGAGAAAGAAAACTGCTATATAATATCACTTATATGTGGAATCTAAAAAAAAGAAAGGACGCAAATGAACTACTTTGATTATTTATAACTTAGAAGATTGATTTCTTGAATATGTGTAAGCACATTTGACCGTCCTTTATGATTGGATTACTGCATTTGTTGATTCTTATTTTGTCTTTGTATTTATTCCTTTGATAACATGTAAGTTTAAAAAGCTAAAGCTCTAAACTGTTCTTAGAACCATGATCAATACATATATATAAACTAAAAAAGTGTGCAGCATATTGTATATATGTATTTACATGCAATGTATTGTATATGTGCAGTCAAATTACAACAATTCTACGTAATAAAACTGAAAAAAAAGATAAATAAAATTCACATGGAAATGCAAAAGACCCAAAATAACAAAAACATCTTTGAAAAATAAGATCAAGCTTGGAAGACTAATATTACCTGATTTTAAGACTCACTATAATGATACAGTATCAAGAGAGTGTGGTGTCAGTATAAAGATAGGCAAATATAATATTGTGATTTATAACAGACTGGGATTTCAAAATTTGTAGATACTGACAGGCATATGCAGAATAAACAAGATAACACTGTATAGCACAGGGAAATATATACAAGATTTTGTGGTAGTTCACAGAAAAAAAAAATGAAAATATGTATGTTCATGTATAACTGAAAAATTGTGCTCTACCCTGGAAATTGACACAACATTGTAAAATGACTATAACTCAATAAAAAAATGCAAAAAAAAAAAAAAGAAAATAGATTTGGTCTTCATGCCTATTTCTAGCACTGAGCTTCTAAAACCTTTGGAATTTCCTAAGTGGTGAGAGAGATAAAGGTGTCTTTTGTTGTGTTAATGAGGTGACTGTTGGAATGCCTCTAGGTCACCTAAGGATGGGGGCTGGTTGCCAGAAGAACCTACCATATGATTGGAGGACTTTCAATCCCACCTCCTGACCTCTGGGAAGGGATAGGAGCTGGGTTGAAACAAGCACCAAAGGCCAGTGTTTTAATCAACCTGTGTAATGAAGCCTCCATAAAACCATACCTATGTAATGAAGCCTCCATAAAAACCCAAAAGGGTGGGGTTTGGAGAGCTTCTGGGGTGGTGAACTCATGGAGATTCAGGGAGAGTGGCTTTCTCAGAGAGCATAGAAGCTGCATACCTTGCCCCATGCATCTCTTTCATTTGGATGTTCATCTGTATCTTTTATCATATAGTTTTATAATAAACTAGTAATCTAGTTAGTAAAAAAAAAAAAAAAAAAAAAAAAAAAAAAGAACAAAGGGTAGATACTGTTTTATCTCTGCCTCTAATTCCAGATAAATTTCTAGTCTTATTGCAAGTAGTAATCTTCACTCATCCAGTTGTCTTTCACAAACAGAGCAAAGCAGAATCTGCTTCTAAGTTAAACAAAAAGCAGAAATCAGAATGTCAAATTATAATTGGCATATCCCAGACATAATCAATATTGCCTTTTGCAAGTTCCTCCCACAGTTAAAGCAAACCCTGGTTAGCGCTGGCCAAATCTTGACTAATTTGGCTTCAAGTTATTACCATACTTAATATCTCTGAATCAACAGTGATGACTAAGATAAAGTGAACTACAAGAAATGATCAGTCTTCAACGCAAAAACTTTTTCACTTTGTGCCAGCTATTGCTGGTGCACCTGTTTTATGTTCAGGGTGGGAAGAAAATCAAAAAAGACGTGGCCAATTTTGAAAGAGACACAATGTTTTCAATGATTCAAAATAGCTCAAATACATAGCAGTGCTTCTACTACTTATTCAAACTACAAGGCTGATTAAGCATATGTGTAAAGCAGGCGTGCAAATAGAAATTACCTACTCACGTCCCACCTTACTCTCCCAGGTTCCAGTTTCTTATCTAAGAACTGATATTACACCAAGTAGAGGCAGAGAGAAGCCAGCAGTTCAGGGGTACATACAAGGAAGTAACGTGAGAGGAATTTCAGAATTTCAGATATTGCATTAGTGAAGGGGTCTAGAAATAATCTAACCCAGACCCTGTTTTTCAGAGGGAGAGCTCCACTCTTAGTTCAGTAGACTGTGCTGGTTGATGAGGCGATTGGCATAATAGTACAATAAAACCTCTGTGATTTGAATCCTAGGAAACTGAGAAGAAATGGACTCTATGTTAACTAGATTCACATTTGTAGCAAAATTGTAATTCTAGAACCATGAAAGGGCCCAGAAATTGGTGATAAGAAGATATTTTAAAGGATTACTGAAGTGAACAAACCAGTATCATTTCCCTGGAGAGCCCACATTAGGAAAGTGGAAAATAGAGTCATGTTCTACATTCATTCCTTCAAGCAATTTTGTGGATGCCACAGGTTCTCCTAGGGCTCAGGGCAAAACAAGTTAGATGCATAGGTGAAGACTGAGACTACATCTGTGCAGATCAGGTATAGACTATGAGAGACAAGATGAGTGTTGGGCTAAGGACCAACCATTAATGGATGAGCGTGCTACAGTGAGACTGAAGGGTGATTCAAAACTGAGGATAAACCCCTAGGAGGAAAAGATATCCAGGTTTTTAGGACAAACAGCTAAAGACTCAAACCAAGTTCAGTGAGATTCAGAGTATTTACCTAAGAAATATAGGACAGGAAGTGGTTAGAAGTCCAGATGGGTAAGGATGCATGTCCAAAAGAAGATTCTAATCACTCACTAGCAGAACAGTGGAGAACGTAATGATGCAACACTACACTGAAAAGAGATGCTGAATAATTTCTTGTGGTACAAGATATATAGCATCCCTGACCCCCAGTCACTAAATGCTAATAGCACCCTCAGTTATGGTGGCAGCAAAATAATTAAATGCCTGATCCAATCTTCGGTACTCATAGTTTTTAGTCTGCAAAAGCATAAAAAATCAGACTCTGATGTCAGTAGTGTATCAGGATGATCAGAAGACCATTTTTAGCTCACCAACACCTTGGCCTAGCCATGTGAAGCCAAAACAACAAAATACCCCAAAATGTAATGGCCTAAACCAACAATGACATGTTATTTCTCACAATTCAGCCAGTTGGTTGGGCAGTTAATTCCTGTGAATGCGTCAGGCCTCTCCAGTCACGCTAATAATCCAAAATAATCCCCATACATTTTCATATTTCTACCTGGCAAACTTCTGCTCACTCTCAAGATCTCAGTTTAGATGTCACTTTGTCAAGGAGACATTTCTGATTCCACATACTAAACTGAATTCCCCTTGTAGAACTCCAATAGCATTCATCTCCTAACACTCACCACATTTTTAATTGCTTGGATATTTTCACTGTCGCACTATGAGTTCTATGAGGGCAGGTACTACAGCTTAAATTCCTTTTACATATAAATACAGTGTATGCTTTATGCTGTTTTGATATCCATGGTATTTGAAGAATGTAACTATATTGAAAGCAAGAGAAGATGGTATTTTATCTTGGTTGAAAGTATACTTATAGTTGTTCATCATTCTGGAAAATCACATCACTGACAGCAACACTACTCATGGTATTTGGGCTGCTGGTGTAACACAGCTGTGTCAGTTTGCATTTGTGCCATCAAATCCTTGAATAAGCTCCTTGAATTAGCCTTTCTTGCTTTTCCTCAAGTTATTTCATTTTCCATCTTTACTCACTGCTTTGACTATCAACTACCCCCATAAAATTCTGAGAAATATATTCTTTGTATCTTGCATATTTCTGACACTCCTACACTTTCTCTACTACACTCTACACTGTTATCTGAGTCTTCCAGTCGTCTCTCCTGATCACTAAGTCTCAGCTCGATGAGTGTCTAAATCAAGCATCCATCTCCTGATTTTTTTTCCCCTCTTCCTACAAAAAAAAAAAAAAAAAAAAAAAAAAAAACCTCTGTAAATAGTAGCCCACATAGAGTTCTGATGAATTTTGTTATGCCAGATTCTTTCAGGAAAACAAAAAAAAGAAAAGTGGGAGGTTGTGTATGACCTTGAGTTTTTGTGTAATTTAGGCAAATCACTTAACCTCTTTTTGCCTTGCTATCCTGATATGTTAACAGAGGTTAATAAGAGAAAATTAATCTCATAGAGTTGTGAAGATTAAATGAACAAATATAAGTTAAGCAATTAAAACAGTGTTTACATATAGTGAACACTATATAGTATATTATTATTATTACACACAATTTTGGAAGTTATATTTTATAGTCTTCTTTGGTGTTTAAAGGCAATAATTTTAACTATACTTAATAAAACACACTAATTCCCACTTAATTATTTGCTGATTATACAAATATAAACATGCACTATAAAATTCTAGAGCCCCCCAGGAGACACAGAAGAATCTGGCCTATTTCCAAACGAATTTGCTTCAACACCAGCCGCTGGGATGAGGCAGTCGGCAGCAGTCATTGAGCAGATATTGTGCGGGCCCTTGGCATTCATAGGGCTTTTGGCCCAGCTAAGGCAGGTAAGCCCTCCAATTTGGCAGCATCATCTGAAGTTCACTCCAGGTTACATAAAGTGAAAGCTCTCCACTGAGCTTTCTAGAAGCTTCAATCTCTTGGGAAAATGATTCAGCATTTAGGCAGTTGTTCTGTGCATTTCAAATTATTATAGACTATAAAGCCCAGAGAAGGTAAGAAATCAGTTTAAGGGCTTACCAGCATGAAAATTAATCAGGATAATGTTCAATTCTCCCCACTAGCTCTCAAATCTCTGCTTTAATTAGACTGGTGAGGGAGAACCAGACAATAAACTGAAACCAGTCATGAACCTCATTTCATTAAGCCCCTGGCAAGCTTCCTTATTAATTGCCTAGCCAACATCCCTTTCTTGACTGATAAGCTCACCCAGTTGTGCAAATGTCCAAAATAGAATTCTAATTGCAAGGTTGAGGTCCTAACATCTTGTACTTCATTCTGAGATTTTCAGAAAAGAGGCATGTATGTCCGAAGTAATTGGTTTTAGCATTTAAGACTGGTTGTGAGAAGGAAACCTGAACACTGCAAAAGCAACAGGACTTAAATCACCAGGAGAGAGATGGTTTAAGGTGGTGCCAGATCCCAGGTTCCCACTATGGGCTGAGTCAGAAGCAGAGGCATGGGTTTAACAGTAACAGATTGGCCAAGTGGCCAAGTGGCCAAGAAAGAAAGTAGTAGAATGGTGGCCAGACAACAGTCATGGATTTCAATAGCTGTTGGGTAGAAGAAAGATGCTTTTCCAAGCCTTTGGAAAGTAAAGTTAAGGCTTAGGCAATAGAACAAAGAAATGTAAGGATTCAGAACACAATGAATAAAAGATTCTGTCCTTATACTCTTCCCCTTTCTCTTTCCCCTCAGTGTCTCTCATTCCTTAACTGGCCGTGATATAAAATTGTATTTTTGTATGTCTTGTGAAATTTATATTTATATCTCTTACTGAAAAATAGATTAAACTGCTTTGGTTTGGGGTTTTGGGAATTTTCTTTCTTGTTTTTGCTAATGATTGTTGGCCCGCCATTGAAAAAGGTTACCCATCCCTTTGAGGAGCTACTTTGCTGAAGCAGTAAATGGTATAGCATAGTTACAAATTTTTTAAAAGTACATTCAATTTATTTGAGACAGTGAATTAACATCTTGTATGGTTTGAAGAGGTGAATTTGTGATACACATGTAACATCCAACTAATGGAAGCATGGCTACTGCTAGTACATAATTAGAAGATCACTCTTTCAGGCATACAAATTGCACAACAGTAACCCTTTGAACAGTGAATTATTAAATGTCCCCCTGCCCGAGATAGGCCAACTAGCAAAAGGTGCCCCCTTCCTGACACAATTCCACACTAGGTTGCATTTTCAAGTCCCCAGCCAGCCCCTTAAGAGAAGGGACCATACAAGGTAGCCCTCAACACAAACAACATTCTGTAACATCCTATTTTATAATCTTTACAGGCAACAGCGCATGCTCAATATTCCACAGCCCAAGGGCCACTGCATTGCACAACTCTAGGGGACACCAAGCACATGACAACACTGTGATGGACCCCCTGGAGTTGTGCCACATGGCTGTCTTGCATTGTACTTCTCCCCAAAGGATGGAATTATCATGCAATTTTGTGTATAGTTAGTGGGGTAGAAAATCTCTGACAAATGAGGCCTTCTCCCAAACCCTTCCCAACTACTCATTGTTCAGCAGGCATCTGCTCTATCAATTCGACCTATCCATGCAACATCTAGTCAATATCCATACTCCATCAATCTATCGTATCTTGAATTCATGTCCTTCTCTCCATCTCCACCTTCTTTTCTGAGGCATCATCCTCTCTCAGCTAGACCACTGTTCTCATGTTACCACTATGCTTCCTCCTCCAGTGTATTTTCCACAAATGTTACCATAATCATCTTCTTTAAACAGAATGCTAATCATGTCAATGCTTCTTAAAACTTGTTAATGGTTTTCTATTTCTCTTAAAACAAAATCTTAAATCCCATGGTCAGCAAAGTCTCTGCATGGTCTTCTCCTGTCTTCCTCTCTAGTCTCATATTATATCACCAACTCTCTCTCACTATCCTGCCGGCACACATGCCTTCTTTCAGTTTCATCAGAGTGCCAAGCTCTCTCCTGCCTCAGGACATTTGCATGTGCTGTTACCATTGCCTGAAATTATCATCCTCTCAATCTTTCACTGGGCCATTTCTGTTTATTCTTCAGGTTCCAACATAATAGCTTTCTCCTTAGAGAAGCTTCCTAATCTACATCAGTTTCCATCATGAAAGATGAAAATCTCTCATCATATTCTGTGCTTTACTGAATATTAATCACAATTCATAATTAGATATTTATTTGTACCATTTATGGGATGCATCCCCCCAGGTTGTAAGCATGGCCAGGACAGGAGCATGTCTGTTCTGTGGACCACTGGATCCACTGCATCTAGCTCAGTACCTACTATACTTGGTGAATAACAAGGTAGGTAATGGGCTCAGAGAGAGCTGGGCTGGATATGTATTTTCAGAAAATGTTATCATATATTGGACATAAAATTGCTACAAAACATTCATGGTAAAAAGATGATCAAACACTAAAATCTAGGGATCTCACAAACATCCCTATGTGTGGACAGCCTATGGCCAAGCAAGTCAATTCCCAGCCACCCAGATGAAAAAGAAATATTTATGTGAAGATGATGGTAGTATTAGTGGCAGTTGCATTGAAGGTAGCACTGGTGTTGGTAACAATGATAAGGAGAATCTTTTTTTTTTTTCCTACTCACCATTTTCTACACAATTTCAGTAACTTGATGTCAAACTTTGTCACAGTTGAGTTCTAACTTTTAAGTATATAAACTATAGGACATAAAATCTTCCTCTTTGAAAACCATAGACAGTTTTGACAATATATTTGAATTCATTAACCTCTTAACTCTGGTACAAGTCCATATTCACAAGTATGACAATGATTAAGTTAATGAGTTAATCATTCCCTTCCAGTTACAGTCTTTCTTAATTAGTTGATTTAAATTGGGGAGTGGGAGGAGGAAGGGGAAGACTTCTGTGGAGTCTATTTTCATAGTGCCAGATGAGATTTCTGAAGGTTCTTTTTTTTTTTATTTGAAAGATGCAGAAATGTAGACATCTTTTTAATACCATTTACGATTTTTTAAGCTACCAAGTCCTACTAAGCCGATTATCATATTTTAGCAAAATAAATCACTTGGCAAGTACTTTCTACATGCCTGCCCTGCCCTGCAGAGACCATAACTTGAAAATTGGGCCCTCAAGGGAACACAGAGAGGCCAAGGGACATGACATGGGTTTTGCAGGCTTGCAAATTTGAAGTTTGCTAGTCACCTAACCAAAACTTAAGGGCCATGGATCATATTTTCAAGATCAGCTGCATCTCTTTACAGGGCCTGAGTTCACATGTAACACTCTGTTCCCTGGTTTTTACAAAAGTGTCAAAATTTACTCTATGTGCCCACATGAATTGAATAAGGTCCCACAAATGCTTATCATTACATTATGCAGTCTCTGTTCAAATAGTAGTCTCAGCATTGTTAATAAATATTTTATTTTTTTGTTTGTTTTGAGGGGGAGGTAATTAGGTTTACTTACTTATTTTAATAAAAGTACTGGGGATTGAACACAGGACCTTGTGCTTGCTAGGCACACAGTCTACCACTGAGCTAGGCCCTCACCCTGATGTCCTCAGCATTTTAATTTCTCTTTCTCATCTACAATTTAAAGAGCTCTTTCAAGTGACCTTAAATAAATGCTAGATGACAGTCCCAAATTTCCTCTCTTCAATAATTTCTCTCTTATCAGTGCATTTGTAAGTTTTAAAGTATCTTTGCCCCTCCTCACATGTAGTGTACACAATTGGGATGGTGCATACTCATTCTGTACCTCTGAAGTTCAAGAATCTTTTTAATTTTACCTCTCAGGGTCTGCAGCAGAAAGAAGCAGAAAGGTGAGTGATTCAGTAAAAGAAAACTGGGCTAAAAAACTTGGAAGACGATACCAGAGATTCATTGAGGCACTTAAGAGAAGTGATTTACACACAACTTCCCTTTCCACTTCCACTCTCCTCTACTCCCTAACACATTTCTTACTCTCCTCTTCTAGGAGTTGGACTATTTTATACACCTTGTAGAAGCAGTCAGGCAGCATTTGTCCTCCTGCGACTGGCTTATTTCACTTTGCATAATAACGTCCATGCTGTCACATATGGCAGAATTTACTTCTTTTTTAAGGCTGAATAATAAAAGCAGAGAGTGGAATGGTATTTGCTAGGGGCTGGGAGGATGGGGAAATGGGGAGGCATTGTTCAACTAGTATGTGGTTTCAGTTATGCAAGAAGAGTAAGTAAGTTCTAGAGATCTACTGTACGACCTAGTGCCTACAGTTAACAACACTGTATTCTACACTCAAAAATTTGCTAAGTGGGTAGATATCATGTTAAGCGTTCTTAACACAAAAATCAATTTTTTTTTAAATTCCTCATTCCCTCTCTCTCTCCCCACCCCCTTCCCTCCTCCCTTACTCTTACTGTTTTTATCTTATCCACATCTTAAATTTCTAAAGTAAACATCTTACCAGGTTGAATTTATTTTTCTCTTTCCACTACTTTTTAATGAAACTCAAAACATATTTGATTTAAAACCTTTTAGGTTTTGTTTTTTGGTTTTTGGTTTTTTTTTAACTCCAGGTTCCTAAAATAATCAAAATTGGAACTCCATGACACTATCATTTGGAAGCATAGAAAAGAGAATTTTTTTCTTTAGGTTTCTCGGATACCATCTAATTGTTTACATTTTTTACAAGTTTATCTTTACTTCACAAATGAGAATACTAAGGCCCTCCTGAGAGTGAATTGCCATAATTCTCTTCAGTAAATTTAAGCCATTGTAATAAAGAAAGAAAGCTTATAAAGGCAGGAATTTACTGAAAATTGCATCCTTTTTTAAAAAGTCCACTGACCCCAGGATTTCCAACTTGAGCCTGCAGAGAGGTCTCATATTATGTTTGGTTTCTAAGTAGCTCAAATATTGCCCATGGCAATGGGGATAGGGTCTTGGTGTACCCCTGAGATCCCTAACAGGATGAAGGAGAAGAAAAAAGAGGGAATTGGGAGAAGAAAGCTAAGCACTGACCTTGCAAATCATTCTGTCATTTAGTTTCTGATTTGTATTTTTCCCACATATTCTGAAAAACAAAGAATATAGGAGTTGCATGTAAGAAATCAAGAACATTATTCTGAAAAGTAAATACTACCTAGCACTTTTCACTTTAATACAAAAGAAAAATTTTATTTTGTTCATGCCTTTTGTATTTATTTATATTTACATTATATTGTTTCTATTGTTTCCATCTTCTTTTTATACTATATTATAAGCTTCTTGAAGGCAGGGACCTTGAAGTAGGGCTTGTACATACTGCTCAGGAATCATAATGCACCAAATACACATGTACTTGAATGCTGACATGAAAGAGAATTTATCAGTACTTAAATTTTTAGTGCCATAAGAAAGAAGTTACAAGTTTCATATTGATTTAGGAGAGATTAAACTTACCTGTATTTTATAAAATAATTTTAAAATATGTTTGAGAAAATGTTTATAACTTTACACAAGTGTTTCTTATTCACTTATAATTTAAAAAATTAAAAATAACAGAATGTAATTCCAGACTTGTGTATGTGTAAGTATATGAGGTAATATGTATATATATTTTGTGTGTGTCTGTGTGTGTGTGTATGAGGAATTGTATGTGTGTTTGCATGTGTGTGAGGAAGTGTGTATGGTGTGTGTATGTGTGTCATTGTATGTGTGTACATGTGCATAATAAGAGTATGGAGGGAAAGAAGCATCTCTGAGCACCTGAGCAGCCTTTTGGCTGAAGAGGACTACAGCCAGTATGGCTTCTTGCCCTTAAAATCATACATACCATCAGTGGCTGCCTTAAACTTGCAAGTCAAATCTCTATTGATTCACAGCCTCACTGCCTCAGAATGTGCTGTTGGTGGATAAAGTGTCTGACAAGTGGGAGAACTCAGAGTGCAAAACACTGGGGGAGAGGTTGGCTCCATTCAGAAAGAGGTCACAGGGCTTTCCTCTTCATGTACATAAGAGGGAGTACAACATTTCAGAAAAGCAACAGCAACAAAACAGAGAAGAATAATCTAATGCACCCAGTATGATCAGACAAAGACAATAACAATAACAAATAAGAATGTGTAACTTATGGACCTAACTCTATACAGCACAGGATAAAGAAATAAATTTAGCCATTGTAAGTTCATCAGATCAATATAAGTGGTCAACATTTAGATTAAAATGGATACTTTTCACACTGGTTTATGCAGTTTGGCCAATTTCACTCTCCAAATCAATCTCTTTAAGCATATTTATCAATTTCACCACCTAAATTCTTTGCACATGGAAGTAGTTTAAGAATGTTATAAGAATGTGAAAAAAAATCACATATACACAATCATTCCATAGGTGATTGATCAAAAATATAATTTCCAACCAAGGTAAAATGAATATAATTATATGGATGGTGGTGGAAGTTGTATATGTAGTTGAAAAACTGCTCTAAAACATATGATACCTTAGATGTGTGTCCAGTTTTTTAAAGCTGCCCACAGGCAGCCTTGTTGTAGAAGGTTTAGGGGCAAGTTATCAGAGACTGGAAGCATCTCTGGGATAAGAAAGGGACTTTCAGGCCACAGCATTCTCGCAAGTTCTAAGAAGTCATTCCCAGTGAGAGGGACCACATTCGAAGAGGATTGACAGTTTAGACTGAAAACAGCTTTCAAAGAGACTAATCTTATAAAGTATTGCAAATGAATAAGGGCAACAGGAGTAGGTGTTCACCTGCCAGTCTCTGCCGTGCAAGATGAGAGCCTGTCTGTACTCACACATGCGCTGACTTTAAAAAAAAAAAATTCACATAAAAAACAACATCTTTGCTACGGAGACGTTTTTAACAAGTATTACAGAAAGAGCACCAGCTACCAAAAAGAGTTGCCAGGGCCAGAAGGAGCCATCAATCGAAACAGTTTACATTTCAAAGTTTTTCCAAGAAGAGTGAAAACGTCTCCCCTCCTTGATGGAAGACGGAGGCACTCTAGTAAAGACTCTGTGTGCTGCCGTCTCAGTCAAGTTCCTTTCTCTCCAGTGGCCCTTTAACCCCTAGGTTGGTGCCAACAGGTAGAAAGAAACAGGCGTGTTTTCATCTCCTGGGGCTGGTGCTCTGAGCAGCTTACTAGGCTTGGAGTCAGGATAAAAATCCTCTTCTTTTTATAAGTTTCATAGGAAAAGAGTCTTCTTGCTCTTGGGTACTATTTGAGATTAAGAGGTCATTTTTACTTCTATACTCCATACTCCCTTACATCACTTAACAAATAATTATACTTGTCTGCCTTGGAATGTTTTTTCCCCTGGAAATAATTCAGGAATTGACTCTTACTTAGCTTCTTTAACAATCTAAAAAATGAATGCTAATACTACATTTTAACCAGGGTGTGCATTTATTCATCCCTTTTTAAGATGAGGTTTTTTGGGTTTTTTTTGGTTTTTCTCCTATTTGAAAGAGAAAGTTTGCTGCTTTTCTTCAGCCCCAGGAAAAAAAGAACATTTCTTAAACACCATAACAATTTTCAATAGGTCCATAATCCATAATCTAAAGTATAATTCTGTTTTTAGCTTTTTATTTTCTGCTTAATTTTTCGACATTTCTAAACACCATATCTAATTTCCTGAATCTGTTAGAATAAAATCGACATACTTTCACTCTTCATTCTAGAAGCCAGTAAAATAGGAACACTAGTCTAGGAAAAAATTTTAATCTCATAATTAAGACTTGGGGAAAGAAAATAACAACAGACACCAAGAACCTTTTTTCACTGACTTGGGTCCCATGAAAATAGGTGTTTGTGTGTCTCCCTCCCATACATATGCCGCCTACATCAATGATTTCTCCACTAGGTCCAATTGGGCTGTCACATCTCTTTGACCTAGCAGCAATTTGTATAACCATAGTAAAGACTCACATGGCCTGATAACCAACAATATTGCCAAGACCATTTTCTTAGATTGCAATAAAACTGAAAAGAAAAGGAAAAAAACTGAAAGGATCATTCCCTTTTTTTTTTTTTGCACACACAAATGCTATTCATTATGATTATAAAAATTACACTTATTTTCTTAGATTGACCTATTGATGTTAATTACAGAATATCACTGAAAAATATTACCAATTTCCATGCCAACATTCTTTGTAAATACCATTGGGTCCCAATGAACTCCTTCTGACCTCCTGGTCCGAGGCTGTCACCATGTGATGTACATAATTCTCTCAACACTGATCCATTACTTCTGCTTAGTGTTGGGGGTCAGGCCAATAGTGTAAAGTCAAAGATAGTTAGCAGCTCTATCAATAACCAGCGACAGGATTGCCACCTCAGCGACAGGCCCGAAAAGGCAAGAAAAGAGGTGGCAGTATAAAGTAGAAGGGAAGTGCCGGTACATTCTGTGGTTCGAGCAGCTGCTATGGACTATCAGCATCACCAGGAGACCTCATTGCATTAGCATAAATTCAAATGACAAATGCACAGTGCTATTCAGAGACTCATTAATTTGCAATGGGTGCAGTGCTCATGACATATTAGTGCAAAATTCAAATGTCTTTGTAGCAATGTGAATTTAGTTGTGAGACCAAAGTTGCTAAAATGAAAATGTGTGGGTTTTTTAGCAGTTTATTAAATTATGAACTGTGATGACTATATCCGTGCATCTTTTTAAGCAGATGAGGTCCAGCGTGCTCCAGCGGCAAATCGCATGGTTTGTGTTGATATTTTCCTGTCAGACAATTTCCAAGCAGCAGGTAAGATACTAGACTGTCTGCTTTGCTCTGCTGCATGCGGACCGAGAGCTCCCCCTTCTGGACAAATGACATTGCCTCTCTAAAAGAAAGCCCGACCATTTATTGTCTTCTTTTTATATTTTTAAGAACAGGTTCTGATGCAAAAAAAAGTCAATGTCCATCTAAAGCCAAAAGAAAATAATTTGGAAGCATTTATTGTAAGTGAGAGTATAATCACTTCCTACAAAATGCAGAAGAATCACCCTCAATTGAAATTGCTCTTAAATAATTTTACATGAAGCTATTCCAAGACCTCACTTAAAAGTATCTTTTAAAAAAAAATTGCCAGATTTATATATATGAAGAATATAAGCAAAATCAATAATAAAAATTGCCATATCCGTATGCTTTCATGATACTATAAACAAGCTTAGAAGTATTAGCATTCAATTGTTTAAGAAAAAAAGCATGTGTATATATAGACAGAGCCTTTTAAACAAAGCAACCAAGTGTGTATCATATTCAACTCGGTTGAATGAGATTACGAACAGACACAGACAAGGAAAGTCAGATCATACTATTAACATTAGGAGCCTTCTGCCCAATTATTTCAAGTTAGTCAAGGCAGATTTATCACTAGTGTGCCTTTTAAAAATTGGCATGCCACATATATATAAATAATGAGTCAGATTAGGACAATAATGGGATAAAAGAAGTTAACTTTATCTGCAGTACTAATTTAACCCAAACATGCACAATGTCAACACCTACACTTCTTAGTATCCAGGGTTCTTAGTCTCTCAGAGGAGACCCAGATCCCAGTTTATAAGATATAAATACTCACGTTCATATCTCATACTTATAAAGACATGCATTTAGCATTTTGCAGTAGAAGCTATAGCTTTCCAAACCATGTAACAAATCTTTGAATAAACTGAAATCAAGTTATCATTTAAAACTTGCTTTTAGGAGAGCAGAAAATCCCAAAGTAGAAGTTTATCCTTTGGCTATTTGAACTAACTAATTTCCACCTGGCTACCAGAAGTGTGCTTTATGAAAACTATGTTTGTTACTTTCTAAACGTCAAATAAATTATATAATGTAAAAAGAGGGTTATGTCACCCTATTAGTGCTTCTAGACTTAATTATGTACTTTCTGAGCATTCAGTTTATGGTGAATTTGGGGAAAGCCATTTCACTAAAAGCCGTGTACTTTTAAATAACATTTTATAATACCACTGATGCTTTGTGTCACCTTCAACAATTAAAAGTAAGATCACTGTAATCTATTCTACTTACTCGCACTTGAATTGGTCTTGAGTTATTTAGTAGGCTCATTTTGTTTTATAGTCACTGCTACAAGAAGATACAGAGGTAATAAGGATTGAGAAGGATCGCTGTACATTAAACATGCGGAAAGAGCATGTAGCTGAACAAGACCAGATTTATCACTGTAGCTGGGTGTATAGGCAGTGCTCTTCCCTACCACATTGTTTTTCACCAAGTAATTAGCATCCGAGGCTCACAGAATGTTAGAGCCGGAAGGGTCACTGGTGGTGATCTCTCATTTTACAGACGCAAGAACCAGAGACTCAGAAAACTTCATCAAATTTACCAAGAGCTCCTGGCTAGAAAGTGTTAGAACTGAGAAAAGAACCCTGGTCTCTAGGCATTCCTTCTCAAACTTCAGCACACAACAGAATCTCGCTGGGAGGACCTGCCCATACCAGAGTTTCTGATTCAGTAGCAGGGGTTGGAGCAGGGAGCAGGGAGCAGGGAGAGGGGAATTCTCATTTCTAGCAAGTTCCAGATGATACTGCTCTTGCTGATCTAGGGATCACACTTTGAGAACTACTGGTCTCTATACCAGTTTTTGTAAACTGCTGTTATCTTATTTCTAATAACTTTTCTCATCATTGCAAGTAAAGCAAACTCAAGTTAATACCACATCACTTTGCTGTCATCTCTCTAGTAGAGAGCTTGTGTAATACGTACAGTGTGGAAAGTCTGGAAGTGTGCAGGAGAAAAAATATTAAAGCAAGAATAAGGAATGTAGGGGCACTAAATGCTGAAAAGATTATGCCCATTGAGGTGAATCCTGTCCCAACCCAAACCACCTAAATCTCAAGGTAAAAAGCAATATTAAATCATACCTAGTGTAAAAGAGCCAAACAAAGCCCTAAGGTGTTCTCCCTTTCTCTCCATCCTCAGAAGCCTCAATGTCACTTATATCGTAAGAATTTCCTACTGTATTTATCAAGTTGTACTAAAGGCATCTCTAATGCTATCATTTCCAAGCTGTCCTTTTTCATTATCTCTTACCATGATCTTACCATGATCATGTGTCTATTCTGTGAGTGCAAAATAATCTCTGAGCTGCAGTTTTCTTAAATCATAACAGAATCTAGTTAGAAGCCAAATACAGGGAAAATGGCCTTATCCTCTGCTGCCTTCGCCCACTAACTAGCAATATTGAGACCACCACAGACATTCACCTTCTTAATTCAGTCTCTAAAATAGAAGAGCATCCATAGTCCTAATGAATCAAAGTGCAACTCACGATTGCCTGTATAGTATTAGCAAATTTAGGTCACAAGATCCAGAAAGAAAGAGCCCTAGTATAAGGGAACTTGAAATTGCCTGTGCTTGAAGAACCGGCTCAGAACAGGAGCATATTCAAGAGGAATTTCACTCAGGCATTTGCCGGTTCCTTAGCCTCCTGCACAGAATTCAACAAACCTGTTCAATGTTCTGGTCTCACAGCTGTAATATCATTGCCCTTTTTTTTTAACTGGTTTGGAGAATGACTGTGATGAAGGTAATCTCCAAAATACCAAAAACAATTTATTTCTATTGTTCTTAAAATAGTGTCAGTTTGGAAAATGAAAGTAACGGTGGAAAAAGATTTTAATTATATATATAAACCTTGATAATTTTGTGCTCTCTCCCACATTTTTATTGGAGTATAATTACCTCTTTTTTTATAAGCTTTTTAAGCAAATTGCCTTTTAATCAGTTTTCTAGAAAAAAATTGATTTCATGGAATAGGTTTGATTCCAATTCATACCATAAATAAGATAGCACTTTTCTGAACGTTGAGAATCCTCCCCCCAAAAATAACATTCCTATTTCTGGAGATCTTTAGTAAGTTATTACATTAAGATCTGCTTTAATATATTACTTAAACTTCTACAGAAAATAACTTTTTCATCTCAAAATAATTTTCAAACGTAAAGGGTTTCTAAGCAGATTTCACTGTGTTTTTGCCTTATATTTACTTTTCTACCACCGTCCCCTTTTTTCAGGTAAGCCAACCAATTACAGAAAAATTAACTTAGGTTTGTCATGATTACAGGTGCATCCAGGGTATTTCTGGGCTTCCTCCCTGCCTAAACCAACACTGTATGTCCACTATCATTTCACCTCAGCCTTCAATTAATAGATTTCCCACTCTGGTTGAATCCTTTCTCATTTCTTCAGTTTTAGATAAAATAGACCTTTTGTCTACCACAATCCTTGAATGTAATGAAATTTCTGAATTGTAGCAAAAGTTTTATTTTCTCCTGTCTAAGCTAAACTGAATTATTTAGTGTTTCAATCATCATTATTTTAAAAAGTCGTGAGTGGCAAGCAAGGGATTTGTTTATTTAGAAGAAAAGTCTATAAGAACATAATTCTTTTTTACAAGACAATAGAATACCTATACCTTAAAAAAATCTGTCTCTTTTAAAAAGATATATTAAGTGAAACCAAGTATTATAACTCAGAAGTTATTTAGCAAAAAGTTTATTAATGTAAATGGCTAAAAGCTAGCCCCATGCAAACACTAAGGTAGATGAATAGTAGTCTATTAATTCAAGTTATCTGCTCTACAACTGCATTTTTATTTTTACCTTTTCATTTTGAAATATATGTGCATATACTATTTTTACCCCTCAGTAAAAATAAAGCTAGATATTTCCAGGTATTAAGCAAGTCTGTTTTACTTATTTCTAAAATCTTCTCTCTGATATTTTTAAGACAGTTATATTATACATACTCTAGAAATACAAAGGCAATAAAAATGAATATGCTTTGTCTCAGAGGAATATTTTTTAATGATTATGTGAACATTCTCTATACAATTTAATATTCTATATCCACCTATAAAATTCTACAAAGAAATGTATTGTTGTGTGTGAGCCAATTGGTAAATTTGATTTTAATAAGAAATCAGTAAAATATGCATATTACAAATGAAGAGAATACAGGTTACTATCTGCCATTTATAGTAAGAGCTTACATTTCAGAGCTTAATAATGAACCTCCCTGGGGAAGATTTAATAAAGCAGGTGCTTTGGTATTGCACGCAGTTTTGTTTTTCTGTCTCGCTTTTTCTTACCCCCAAAAGGAAAAAAAAAATCTCATGACCCTGTTTATCAAGGATAAATCTAGCAATGTATAGTCTGTACTATACACCACCTAAGTTGATCCAGATCTCCAAACCAACCCACTGTTCGCTACTGAGTTTATAAAGCACAACATGCCCTGTGAAATTATAGGCTGAAGCCTTCTCTCTTTGGTCCTTACCACAAGAAATATAAAAGCAGTTTAGAATAACTGGCAATTGCACAGTGTTTCAAATTTAAAGAAGTACATGTTATGAGGGGGTGGAGTAGGGGTAGGAGTAGTTCTTAACTATTCTTTTCTCCAACAGAACACTGAACATCTAAAACATGTTCAATCCTGTTAATGCTTGTCAAATATTTCACAGTTCAGCTTTGTTCAGATTTTTTACTATGAAAAATCAATTAGGTGGGATTCAGATTCTAGAGATGGAAGAGTTGAAAGAGACCTTAAATAACCTTATTCTACCAGATTCATAGGTGAAAAACAGTCTCAAGAAAATTAAGCAACTTGTCCAAGGTTTTGCAGAGTCCAGCATAAAACTCGAGTCTGCAGACACCCAGTCCAGCATCCTTCCCACTACTCATTTTGTCTGATTTTTTCTTTAACAATTAAACAATTTCAAGGGCTATACAATCTGATTTCACAATTAAGATAAAGCGGTCGTATTTATATCCAGAATTGTGTACAATTTCACTTGTGCAGAATTTCACTTGATATTTAGTCATTACAGTAAAATAGTATCATTATCTTTCAATTACAGAGATCAATTTTAGTTCATTAGCAAAATAAAATGCTTGCAGAAGGTCCATGCTAATTCTTCAAAGCTGCAATATTCTGAATGTCAGAAGTGAAATACATTTCATAAAAAAACAAAATTTGACAAAAGTACTTGAGGTTAAACCACAGCTGTGCAAAGCTCACTGCTCTGCTTATCACAGATCTGCTAAAAAAGCATAATTCAAAGGTCTGAAAAGGAAAATATGTGCCATGGCCAACTAATAATTGCCATTTCCCCTTATTTCTTGGTTTCAGCAGCTTTTCAAAGGGAAATTTGGGTCACAGGATATTGTGACATGGTTAGAGCATTATGGGTACAGATTCAAGCTAAGATGACCTACAGACTACATAAAAGGAAGATTTAGACTAATCTTTAAGCCTTACAAAAGGATTACTACCTATAGGTAAAAGTGACCCAAACAATATAGCTATAAAGGATAGTGGCAACTTTATTAGGCTTTCTGAACTGAGAGTCTTAATTATTATCCAGAGAAACCCCAGCCAGCTAAGCAGAACTAAAGCCAAAGGGGTAGCAATATTATCAAGTGTAAGTTGATGCTAATATCTTCTAAGTAAAACTGTATTGGGGTATCTTGGAAGAAGCCATTTACAAAATATATATAAAGATGTTGTTCCTTAATATATTCAATTATTATGATGTTCCATGAGAGTTTCTAAGATGATATGGACATGTCAGTATTAAATTGTTAGATTATGTAAATCGAATATATGGCCTCTGATATTCCAACATATTTTTAATTGCACTTTTTTCTAAAGAAGGAGGTGGGGGTCTGCTCATACTACGATATGGCCACATTAATATCACAACCAGTGATGCTCATGGTATAAGGCAGACTTGAAATAAGTGGGATTTTTTTCCTACTAATATGGTCATAAATTTAAAACCAAGAAAAGTTGAACATAGTTAAGTTGTGCTTTTATACATAAGCCCTTTTCTATGTAAATCAACTCTTCATAAATTTAGTTATGCAATTTAAATAATACATGATCCTATTCTACTTGGTGATTACTTGTTTCATGGGACTCAATCGCTGGAATTCTCAGTTACTAGAAATTCAAGACATTCATTTTGTTAAACAGTTTGCTGATATAGTAGAAAGGCCTTTGTGTGTCATACTGGATAAAGGGCAATGGTAGTCAGGGAGCCTGATAGTAAGTTGAGCAGGCAAGCAAGTAAATAGAAATCAGGGATGTAATAAGAGTTGTCAGATAAACATGAGGGAAGGCCAGGTAAGAAGTCAAAAGAACAGAAGCAGATATATCTTAATAAACAAAAGAGTGCTTTAAAAGATTGGGCAAAGCCTGGTCCAGAGAGTAAACTCCTGGTGCAGAAGTTAATGCCAGTGTCTAATAAAAGAGAAAGGGAAAGGTAGACAGGTTAATTTTGGGATTCTAAACAGGCAGACATTCGGAAACGACCCCAGCAATGGGGCCTCAAAGGAGAAGAGCAGTGTGTGTGATTTAAAAAACTGAGCACGAAGAGCCCACTGGGGAAGACCCAGGACTGCGTGCCTCTGAGAGACCATAGTCATCCTCCTTTGAAAGCACAATGGTGAGCCCCAGCAAAGTTTGCTGCTTTGTGGACTTAGCAGATAGAGGAAGACCAGAGCTCAACAACAGTGGAACATGTCAGTGAAAAGCAAATTGATGGCAGTCAAGGGTGCAAAGCTGATGCAGGGTTTATTTGCACCCGGGAGGGCTGTTGGAAACGCTTTCCTTTGGCTTGCATAATCCCTGAAATTCTTGGACAATCCTGGAAACTAGTCAGCCTCCCCAAGTATGTGGTACTGAACTTCTGGCCAATCAGGCATGTGGAGGCTTGAGACAGTCCTAATTTAACCTAGCTGAGGAAAAGCTATGTGACTGTCCTTGCATGAAGAGCCTGGGGAATGGTTCATCCAAATTACATAAGTATTGTATTGTGTTGCTGTCTCTTCTATTTTAAAAATATCACTACTGAAAGTAACTGCTACATGTGCAAATGAACATGAAAACTCCACTGCACAACTTTTTATTTTGCATGTTTTACCTGCAAACCTAGTCTTTTTGATTATGATATATACAATTAAAAGCCTTATACCCAAAATCTATTATTGTTCCTACTCTTGCTCTTAACCCATATTCCATAAGTAAACCTATGCTATTAGGGATACTAATGGTCACATTGTCCTGAATGCTACCATTACCTCTTAGAAATTTTCAGCACTGCACTGTTGTTTCATGATATGTTGCCCAGCATCCTTCACTTATATTCACCTTGTACAAAGAAAACAGAATGAAAATAAATGCATCAATATATTCACATTCTCTTAATTTAGCTTAGAGATAAAGGAAACTTTTTCAATCCTGTAGTTTAAAAAATACTGGAATGACTAGGGATGAAGCTCTCCGTCAATAAAAAATTTTAAGTAGAAAAATAAATGGTTATCTTAAATAGCTTAGATAGTCTGCTTAAGGGCAAGTACCTAGAAAAGGTAACTTCTTAAATTATTTTAATTTTTAATTTCTCAAGTGACACACTTACGCATTTGCATGAAATGCAAACACTGCAAAGAACCCTAAAGTCCCACTTGATCATCACCTCAATCCAAATCAGCTTTCAAGAGGTAAGTACTGTGACCAGTTACAAGTGTCCTCTTGAAAACTCCTTCTTACACCTTTATAAACACATACAGAATAAGTGCATAACAGCCTATATATATATATATATATATATATATATATATATAAAATTAGACCATTAAGATATATTTGTTTGGTTTTATATGAACAGAGAGAAGATATCTTTTAATTCTAGTATTACATAGTTTAATTTTTGAGCAAAACAAAACATTTCCTTGGAACTACTGGCCTGTGAGCTAGCACTGAATTTTGCTTCTAAAATAGCATATAAGCAGGAACATACCCTGCTTAAGGAATAAAAATCTGCTTTAGTAGCTCTATCATAGCCTTTGTAGTCCTCCAGCAGACAGAGTATATTTAGCTTTAGGCTTATCTACAAACTAGCAATGTTATTCACCCTCAGTATCCATTATAAAAACTTGTACCTGATGAACCTCAAAGCAAGTTTCTGAATCACATACCCTTTTGTCCAGCAACTGACTTTGCTCATCTTTTATTGTCATGCTTGTTAAATTTGCAAAACACACACACACACACACATACACACACACACTCACAGCCGTGGAAAGAATTAAACCATACACTGTTCTTCCCTTAGGGGAAAAAAGGAAAGAAAACCAGGAAAGTCAATATTCAATATTTGTTGTGGTTATTTAAAAATATACATGTGTATGTTTCCCCTTGGAGGTTGCTTGATAGAGGACGGGTTTACAGAAAGTTTAAATAAGTGGGTCAATTGCTGTAAGACATACAGAGTCAACTTTTTAAAAATTCTATTATTGGGGAGCTGTTCGATTTCATGTGTGATTTGAAATTAAAAGTTTTAAATAAATGCTTGGAAAGTATACTGGATGGCAGTATTTAGCAATCATGTTTTCTTTACATAACGTAACACACTAATGGACTACATTTTTCTTTGCTTTCTGCCATTAACTCTGAAAATAAGCAAGTTACTGTCCAAATCAGAGCCAAAAACACCACAGGGTTTCTGGCTGTGAAGGGATACTTCATGCATAAATGTGGGAAAGGAAAAAGTTGATAAACAGCCAGTTGGGAAGTGTGAAAAGATTATTTTTATTTCGTGGTGTTTTCAGTGTGTAGTATCTCAGATGTTCAAAAATATATTGCTGTGCCTGAAAGTTTACAATCCCCATAGTAGTTATTATCCAATGTAGTGGATGTGAAACACTTATAATGGGGACACTCTCCCTCAGTCCCTCCTTCTGGCTCTCCCTCTCTCTCCTTCTCTCTCTTTTTCTATTCTAAATCTAATGGGTTAAAATGCAGCTTCATAGAAATTAAGCATAGACACATTGGAATTTTAATGAATGGGTCCATGAGATGCGGTTCCTAAAAAAATGACACAGATGCTATCCCTTTGCTGCTGTTCTCCCTTCCTGGTTATTTTTATTTCTTTCCCAGTCAAATGAGCCTGGTGCTTCAGGAGGATTTTTCTTTGCTAACCATCCTCTTTCCAAGACAGAACACCAAAGTATTATGTTTAGATCTCAAGATTTACAGTGATAGTGTTTGAACAAAACTGGAAAAAAAAATTTGAAAAAATTACAATCTACATTTCATTGTATATCCTGTAGTATTTTTTTAAGTTATATATAAATACACACACACATACATACACACACAATATGACTAGCCTGGACCTCTGAAATGATAAAAATTAATTATCTGATCAAAGTGCCAAACTCCAACATCTTTGCAAGGTTTCCAGTGTATAATACACATTTTCTTCTACATGAAACATTACCTGTGCTAGTCTTGCTCACTAGTTCATTCTTGTCATTGTCATTGCCTCTGATCATTTTATTAATCATAATCATGAATTTTTTATTATTATTTATAGATGGTGATAGTTTTATAAACACAGGAAACATTTGAAATTTAATAAAGCAAAATTGTAATTGTTTCATTTAATCAATAAAGGTTTGTTGCTTGGGAGCATAATGGGAAGCTAATTTGTTTTTCAAATAAATACCACAATAATGGAAAGAAAACAATATTCAAAATTCTCTTAATAAGAAACAGCATGGAAAATATTTTCATCTGATATCTTGAAATAAAGGAATACTAAAATATAATCAATTGACCCATGTAAAATCATGACTATAAATATTTCTTATATATCCGCCTCCCCCCAAAATGCTGTTTTTAAAGTAAAGAAATTATCACATATGAGCTCAAAAGTATTCATACCTATAGAATATCTTTTCTGTTAATGCGTAATAAACCTGTAGTGTGAATATTCTGAAAGGCAGAGAGTTAGAAATTTTGTAAAGCTAGGAAACAATTTAAAACCACTATGTAATCATAACTGGTGATGACTGCATAGGGAACTCCTCTAAGTATTCCATGCCAGTTTATTAGTTGAAAAACAAACAAACAAACAAAAAACAGAATAAAACTTGTTTCCTGGACCCTCCATCCAAAAGGAACCAAAGTAAGTCACAGAATTCCCAGTTTAATTTTGGAAGCTAGTCAACCCTCTGTTTAAACTTCTGAAATAATATTGGTAAAATAGTCAGAATCACAGACTCTTAATCTGTTAACTTTCCAAAGACCTGTGGTTCTTCTGTTCCTATGCAAAGAAAGGTTTATTTCTAGTAAATAAACCATTTTGTGGGGGAAAAAACAATAAAAAAAAGATTTTATAAAGATAAAATTATCCTTCCAAAGAGAAAAAAAAATGGCTGTGTGCTTTTACTGTTTTAAGATAGTTTCTTTCTATAATAGCAGTTTCTTATCAAAACAAGGAAATAAACTGTTCTTAAGATAGTGAAAGATCAGCCTCTGAAGGATAGTGGTGTTTGACAAATTCAAAATAAAAAACATAGTGATTTCTCCTTCTGTAAATTTTGAAGATTTGTTAACTCAGACTAAACCCCAGAAATAAGAGAGACTCAGCAGCACCAAGAGAAGTGTAGGACCCAGAGAAAATTCTTAACCAAAAGCTCCTGCCAAATTTCCTACTTATTTTTATTGAATAAATAAATCAATTGGTAGAATAAGGAGTCGAGTGTCAAGGCTTCCTTCTTGAGTTTACCTGCCTTAGAAATAACCAGACCAAGGTACTCCCACTAAGTGTTAGAAAGTGACATCCATGTCTGGGCCTCAATCTTTTTAGGAAATAGTCCCATACTTAGATGGCCACCCCAACTCCCTCTCCCAGGTGACCTCTTTGAGAATACTCATACAGCTGTCCTACCTATAAAACTAATTCCACAGTTCCTCAAAAAGCTTAACATAGAATTACTATGCAATCCAATAATTCTCCTAGGTACATTCCTCAAATATTTGAAAACAGGTGTTCAAACAAAAACTTGTAAATGAGCATTTTTAACAGCACTATTCAAAATAACCAAAAGGTGGAAACAACCCAAATGTCCATCAATAGATGAACAGAGAAACATAATATCATATACCCATACAGTGGAATACTACTTACCCATGAAAAGGAATTGATACATGAAGTATCAATATGTGCTACTACATGGATGAATCTTGAAAACAATATGTTAAATGAAAGAAGTCAGACACAGAAGGCCATATATTATTTGATTTCACTTACATGAAAAAAAAACAGAAAATGAAAATGCTTGGAGACAGAAAGCAGTTTAGTGGTTGCCAGGAGCCAGGGTGAGTAGGGAATGAGGACTGCTTCCTTAATGGATATAAAACTTCCTTTCGGAGTAATGAAAATGTCTGTAACCAGATAATGGTGATCATTGCACAGATTATGTACTAAAACTCACTAAATTGTAAATAGTTAAAATGGTGAATTTTATGTTATATGTATTTTACCTCGATTAAAAAAATAATAATTCCAGTGCATGTGACCCGGCCCAGAAAGCCTTCAAGGTTGGCTTGCCTGGCGCAAATGAGCTGGGGACCCTGGCTGCCAAGACTCCTCACAGCTTTACTGAAGGTGTGCTGTATTTAAGTTGGTTAAATTTCCCACAGCAATACATCAATGCCTAAGTTACCACTCTTAAAATGTGGAAGCTGTGGCCCTAAAGATAAAGACTCTTGATATGTTGACTTTTATTAGTCATTTTAACAGTATGCATTTTCAAGAGACCTGGATTTTAGAACATTCTTCTTTCCAAGTTCAGGACTTTTCACCTTTTAGCTCTTTGGCCACTAAGTAAAATATATTTTGCAGAGGAAATGATGAATTTGGCTTCCTTAGAGGCCAACCATACATTCAGTTTCCTGGAAAACTTCTCATTCACTTCTATTAATCTAATGTAATTATTAGTAGTGTCTCTACCACTTTCAAAAGTGTTCCAGTCTGGATGATAAATTATATGGTCCCCCTACTTCAAGGAGACCACTGTTAAGCGTCCCTGACTGATCTGTCCAACAAAACTCTTTTCTGTGCCAGCTTTGATCCAGTTCTCTGGCAAAGTTAGATGCGATTTGTCTTAATATATGCATTCTGTTTGCCAAGGCATACATAGCATGTTTGGACAATATAGTCTCATTTTGTGATCTTTTGCTCTTATTTATTCTCCATTTCCTATGGTAGAGCTAATCATTTGTGAAAACCAAAATGTTAGGAATGATGCCACAGCACACTTTTCTATAGGATACACTTTCAAAAGTAGATTAACCCAAAAAGAAACTGTATTAGTATACTCAATTTGGGTAGACCCTAGTGTTGCTGAATGTTAGCTAAATCTGGATGAAATTTTACTTACATCTATTTCATGGGATCAAGCACTATAGATAATTTGGTGGTTGTCTCCCAATGCTTACTGACATCCCTCTAAGTAAAAAAGTCAGCATTCTCCTTTTTTTAATTTAATCTATGCATAGTCTCAGAACTTAGCTTCATACAGGACTAGATCAGAGAAGTGGGCTAAGTCTGAAATGGGCTGAGAGGTTTTCAAATTAGATTGCTAGTAAGCATATCAGATTTAATGCATTCTTCTTAAATGTCCTCTTCTCACGTTTAAAAATTCCTTACTTCTTGAAATTTTGTGGCATAATGGTCACAAAAAAGAAAAAGAAAAAGGAAAAAGTATTTAAGGGAATTTAACACTTTCAGACATATGATTAATGTATTAACACTTTAAAAAATACAGTGATATCAAGTCTAGCTAGTTCTGTAGTGAAGATACTGTTTTCAGGCACAGACCATGCACACAGTCCACAAGGTACAATGAATTAGATTCCTGGAAGAGGAGCTACCAACTGAAGTGATATAACTGGATTCAGATTTTTCAATAGAAGTAATGCCATATGGAGGAATGGGGAGAGATATGCACCTGACTAAAGCCTGACTTTAAACATTTTATAGACTAGGCAGCAAAAAGTTATTTAATCCTCTCCAATAAATGTTTTAAATTTGTACAGAGTAAAACCTAAAATATGTTGAAATTAAACAGCACCCAAGTATGAGTCCCAGCTCTATCATTTTCTAGCTGTGTGACTTCAGGTAAGTTCTCCTCTCAGACTGTTTCCTCATCTACAAAATTGGGATAATAATGACACCTGTCTCACAGGGTATGAAATTGTGATATAGTAAGTGATATGTATCTTGGTCTTCTCTGACTTCTGGCTTACAGCTCTTCAAAACCCTTGTAATTTGCTAAGTGATAAAGGTAAAAGGAGTATCTTTTGTTATAATATTTGGTTTTTGTCCTTGGCTCCTGAAATAGCTCAAGTGATAAAGGTGAAGGAAGTATCTTTTGTTGTTTGTAACCTGCCCCTTTCAACCACACTTGAGTTTATATTAATGCAGCAAGCCCTTAAGGATGAGAGGACTTGTTGCCAGGGAAACCAATGATGCATTAGAGAGTTGGAACTTTCAGCCTACCCCCCCAGTGTCATGGTGGAGGAGAATGGATGAAATTTGAATTAACCACTAATAAACAATGATTTAATCAGTTGTGTCTATGTAATTAAGCCTCCATAAAACCCCTAACCAAAGGGGTCTGCAGAGCTTCCAGGTTGGTGAACACATCAAGTTGCTGAGAGGATGACACACTCAGAGAAGGCAAGAAACAACCCACACCTTCCCACATAGCTTGTCTTATGCATCTCTTCTAGTTGGCTGTGCCTGAGTTGGATCTTTTATAGAAAACCAGTAATAGTAAGTAAAACGTTTTCCTAAGTCTGTGAACCTTTCTAGCAAAAGATCAAAGCTGAAGAGGGGGCTTCATGAACCTTCAGTTTATAATAGGTTGGTCAGAACTACAGGTGACAACTTGGGACTTTTGATTGGTGTCTGAAGTAAGGGGCACTTTTTTGGACTGAGTCTTTAGCCTGTGAGGTTTGCACTAACTCTAGTCAGTGTCAGAATTGGGTTAAGTTAATTGTAGGATGACGCCCAGTTGGCATCTTCCAAGAAAGGGAGACTTGCTGGTGGGAAAAATGCACACAATTTGATGTCAGAAGTGTTAAAAGAGTAGAAGTAAGGAGCTTTTCTTGTATAGGGTATTGAGTTAAATTAGATAATGTATATAAAGCACTCAGCAATGCCCATTAAACATTATGCCCTTAAAAAAGTTTAGTTATTATTATTACCTGTATTTATTAATAAATAGTTTCCTGTCTTGTCACTCATCTTGTAAACTGTCCTGGTTCATCAAAGCATTTTGCAATCCACATGCCCTAGACAAAAACTCCAGCCAATCCTGTCACATAGAGTCCTCCTTAGTTATTTCTCACATGCACCAACCTTTCTCCCATCTCAGCTCAGTGAAAGGACTTGAGTCACTGTAATTACTGTATATTTAATATAATTCAGTATAAAAGTATAAAATACAATGTCCTCATAATTTTCCCTTAATTTAATTGAATCTTGATTCTTCCCTTATTCCTATCCCACTAAACACTGCTCCTTCTCATCTCAGTGAAAAGCCCTGCCCTACTTCTGCAAAACCCTATGTGTTTATTCTTCTCTTTTTTCACTCCCTAAATTCAACCCATCAGCAAGTTTTATCACTCCAACTTTAAAATACATTCTGAGCCTAACCCCTTTTATCTGTATTATTAACACCTTTGTTCACTAGAAAATCAGCATCGGCATCACCTGGGAATTTGCTGGACAATTCTCGGGCCCCATCCCAGATGTACTGAATCAGACACCTAACGGATGGGAGAGGAGGATGAGACATCAGCCTGTGGTTTAAGGGGCCCTCTAGGTGGCTCTGATGCACACTTCAGTCTGAGAACCACTGTTTCCATCAAAACCACCATCATCGCTCAGTGTCAGTGTATGGGAATGTCTTAACAGCCTTCTAACTCATTTTCCGCTTCTACTCTTGCTCCCCTACCATCCATTTTTCCACACAGCAGCTAGAATAACATTTTTTGACTTGGAATCCTTCAATGACCTCCTATGTCCACTAAACTAAAATCCATCTTCCTTACTCTGGCTTACAAATCCCCTGCATGACCCAGCTACATACTGCTTCTCCAACCACCTCTCTCTCCATCTTTCATGCTCTCAGAACACTGCTTTTATCTTTCCATTACTTCAATGCACCATGATGGTTTCTGCCACAGGGCCTAAGTACATGCTCGCTCCTCAGCTGGAATCATTCTTGTCATTCCCATCTTCAATGTTTCCTCTTCAGAGAAGGCTTCACATTAATGTTACTTAATAAACAGTTTCTGAAATCCAATAATTAGTCACTATTATGTGGCTAACACTATATATGTAGAAAATGAACCAACATTCATTTTCTACATATCAATGTGAACTTGTAGCTTTCCTTTTTGCTATTTTCAGAGTTCATTATCTTTCTTCTACTACAATAGACAAAAAGTAAGGACTTCATCCATTGTGTTCACCTTTGTTCATCCAGAAACCAGAACAATCACTGGCATATAGCCAATGTTTACTGAAATAACTAATTGTAACAACGCAGCAGAGGAAGAAACGCTTTCATCAGTTTCAGGGAATTTGTAAAGTCTTTGAGGAGATTGTGTCAAGTGACTCTAAAAGGAGGTAAAAGAGAACAATGGGTCAAAACACAGCTTGGAGTCAGAACCAGCAAGGCTCAAATCCCAGCTCTACCTCTCACAAGGTATAAGAACTGGAGCAAATTTCTATCTTTTCTTTTTAACCTGTTCAACATCTTCTTTTCAAAGTTGTCATTGGGAATAACTAAAATAATATAATAGGGAACTCAGCTTATAATAAATACACAGTAATTATAACTTGGAATTACAGAAGATTTAGACTTCCTTGAAAAATGTGTTCTATATTGCATATGACAATATGAAAGTAAATCAAAATTGAATAAAGGAAAACATTCACCTATAATCTTGTTACCTCAAAAAAAAAAAACAATTTCATCTTGTCAATTCCCTTTTATACACATAGAATATTTTTACATAATGAAAATCTAACAGTAGATTCAATTTTGTAATTTCTTGACTTTTTGAAAACCCAATTCAGAGATGTCTCCTTTTCTGTCTCCTTTTTAAATTTCCCTCAAGCAGACAGAGAGAAGTGATCAAGTTGCTGGTCTTTCCTGCCTTTGAAGCTGAAAGTTTTACTACCTTCTTGAACTGCAATCTCTACATTAGCAATTTCATCTTGCACTCTGATATTATGAATGTCATGCCTTTAAAATGCATGAACCAATCCTTATTTGCACTAAAAATTCCCAGCCTTTGATCACTTCTCATCCTTTTGTCTCAAAAATAACTGCTCCAGGTTTTGACTTGAACAGTGGTCAACTCAAAGGCACACATCTCTGCATTTGATCATGAATCTACAAAATTAAAAGCCTTTGTTCTTATTAGAGCAATGCTAGTAATAGGGAAAGGAGTGAATCCTGGAGGCTGATGGAAGTTGGAAGTCACAGTAGCCTGATGACTGTTATTGTTCAGGAAAAACCCTGAGTGTCGTAAACTGTTGGAGTGCCTGTGATCACTCTAAGTAATGAGAAGGGATGACATAGATGTACTGAGAAAATTATAAACTGATGGACTCTCAGAAATAAACAGGAGAAGTGAGTCTCCAAGTTCACAATCTATTCAAGCAATATTAATTGAATGGCTACTATATGCCATACAATGTGCTAAGTCCTAGTTAGATAATAATGATTGTCATTCTAAATGAAGTAAGCCAGAAAAAGAAAGAAAAATACCATGTGATATTACTCATATGTGGAATCTAAAAAAAGAAAAAAAGAGGACACTAATGAACTCATCTACAAAACAAAAACAGATTCGCAGACATAGCAAACAATCTTACAGTTACCCAGGGAAAGCTGGTGGGAAGGGATAAATTCAGAAGTTTGAGATTTGCAAATGTTAGCCACTATATATAAAAATAGATTAAAAAAACAGATTTTCTTCTGTATAGCACAGGGAAATATATTCAATATCTTGTAATAACCTTTAATGAAAAAGAACATGATAATGAATATATGTTTGTTTATGCATGACTAGGACATTGTGCTGTACACCAGAAACTGACACATTGTAAATGACTATACTTCAATTTTTAAAGCAGTAAAAAAAGATAATACTGATCAAAAATAAATACATAAAACTGAAACCTAGGTATGGTTTCTACGTCCATCAATTTATAATCTACTGTAGGAAATAAATAACAATGAGTCAAATAAACACACAAATATACATATATTTATAACTGAGATTATTGCTAGGAAGAAAGCTATACAGTATTATAACATCATGAAATAATTAATGGAATCTCACCTGGATTTGGGGATCAAGGAAAGCCTGAGAAGGGGGGCATTTGAAATGAGATCTAAAAGTAAAAGTTAATGAGGTAATTACTTTGAGTTGGGGGTAGAAGGGAATGGGTACACAGAATATTCTGGACAGTGAGAACAGCATGCACAAAGGCCCTGAGTCAGAAGGAATAAGGCATGTCTCCATGGCACGGCATGGAAAATCAATATGATGGTGACCGAAACTGCTCAGAAGGTGAGCTGGAGCATGCTGCAAGTCAAGGTCGGATGTATCTGAATCAGTGATGAAGTTCTAACTCACAAAATCTGTTGTGAGGATTAAAGAAATTAAATGAGGTAATTCCAGTAAAGCACATAATACAGTGCCTGGCTCAAAATAAAGCAGCTTGTAAGTGTTTTCTATTATTATTAATGGGAAAGATGAAATGAAATGGACTCACTTATTGTCAAGGGGTTTTTAAATGAAGGCAGGAGCCATTAAGGAAGTAGACCTTATGCACATCCTCACTGGGTTAAATATGAACTTTATAATTGAACCAAACTGCAAATATTCCTAATACTCTAAGAATTCTGCAAGAATACCTGCACTTGCTCCAGTAGCAGACTTTTGCTTAGTGATAGCCCTAGCAACCAATCATGTTCGGCCAAGACCATTTTTCTATTGCCAACACCAATCAAAATTCTGTTTTGCAAAGCAAATTATGCAGATACTTCCTTTTTTTGACTTTTAAAGTCCATGACTCTTGTTCTCTAAAGGGACCTGTTTGCATTGCTACCCAAATCTGTGTACCCCAGATTGCAATTCTTTGATCCCAAATAAATGCTTTTGCTTGATTATTGCCTCTTAACATCATTGGGTTGGCATTCTCCACATTTGGTATTACCATGTCTACTGCTTATTGTTGGGGCCCAGGGTAGGCCACACCAAAATGTTTCAATGGCATATTGATTATATTGAATTAAAGTTACTTAAGAAACAGCCAACATAAAAGGGACACTCTGACTCTCCTTTCTGTCTCCCTTAAAGCAGGAAATGATTATATCATGTGAAAGGTGCACTCCCTAAACCTGGAGGCAGAAGGGCACTCTGCAATTTGGGGCCAAGAAACCTATATGCAATTTGGGGCTAAGAAACCTATATACAAACAAACCTTGTTACTTCTTAAATTTACTACCCTAAGTCAAAATGCTGTTTAAATTCTTCATTAATTGGGCATGAGAGTTGAGAACATTTACTTTGTTTATAATATTTATTTATTTTCTGTTTATTAAAAAGTATATTCAGTATAGAAAAGAGGAAGCAAGTAGAAAATCAGCTGAAACCCTTATTAATATTTTGATGTATTGCCTTACAGTGTGCTTCTGTGTATGTGTTTATGTATGGATATGCACACTTTTTTAACAGCTTTATTGAGATATAATTCATATATCATATAATTCACAAACTTCAAATGTACAATTCAGGTTTTTTAGTATGTTCACAGGCTAGTGCAACCATCACCGGACTAACTTCAGCACATTTTCATCCTCCTCCAACCTCTACTCTCCCCTCCCCCCCACCACCATTTAATTAGCAAACACTCCCTATCTTCTCCCGGGGCCCCAGCAACCACCAATCCACTTTCTGTCTCTGTGGATTTGCCTACTCTGGGCACTTCATATAAATGGAATCATACAACATGTAGTTTTTGTGACTTGCTTCTCAATTTAATATTTTCAAAGTTCATCCATGTTGTAGTATGTATCAGTACCTCACTCCTTTTTAGATTTGAATAATATTTCATTGTATGGATATACCATACTTTATTTATTCATTCATCAGCTGATGGATATTTAGGTTGTATCTGCTTTTTGCCTGTTAGATATAATGCTGCTATAAACATTCATGTACAAGTTTTGTGTGGATTTATGTTTCCATTTCTCTTGGGTCTATACGGAGGAACAGAATTGCTGGGTCATATGGTAACTCAATGTTCACTGTTTTCAAAGTGGCTGCGTCATTTTATATTCCCACCAGCAACATGTGAGGGTTCCAGTTTCTCCTGTACTCTTTAAATTAAGATCTTAGTGTATTTAGTTTTACAAAGTGCTTCACAAACTACACGAGTAGTTCTCTCTTTAAAAGAATTACTTTTAACGGCTATGTTAGTCTGCTTACGTACCATAGCAAAATGTCATAGATTGGGTAGGTTAAACAACAGAAATTTATTTTCTCACAGTTCTAGAAACTGAAAAGTTCAGGACAAGATTCTGGCTGGGTTCAGTTTCTGATAAGAACTCTCCTCCTGGCATGCAAACGGCCACCTTTTCGCTCTGTCCTCACGTGGCCTTTTCTCAGAGCACATGCAAAGAGAGATCTGGTTTCTCTTCCCCTTTATAAGTACATCAACCCTATCAGGTTAAGGTCACAGCTTTATGATCTCATTTAGCCTTTATTACTTCTTTATAGGCTCTGTCTCCAAATACAATCACATTGCAGTGAGGACTTCAATATATGAATTTTGGGGGTGGGAGGAGTACAGAATTCATATCCATAGCAAAGGCTAACCAACAGTCTACTGAAAAATTCTACATGAAAATAATGCTCCAGGAGCAAGATACTAAAGTCAAGAAACTTTTTCCTTAAAATATATTATTTGCAAATTTCCTTTAAAATTCATTTTGTTGTGTTAGCTACATACCCTTCACGTCCAAGTGTGGATAAAAGTGTCTTTCTGAAATTTCTCACCTGCATCTACTTGCAATCTGGAAGAACAGACTTCACACTCTTTCAGAAGATATTTAAATTTTCTGTGTAGCTCAACTGTTGTTGTCTCTAACTCCATTCCTATGCTAGAGAAAATGATGCCTTTTACACCATTGAGAGCCTGAATAATCTTTAAAGTTTTCATGTGAACTGAAGAAGAGGCCATCCTAGAGTTAGCCTCATTGGAAGCTTCTACTAAGCACACACACAAAAAAAACTTTAGAATACCAAAGAAAACTAATTGGAACCTTGAAGCAGATGGGAAAAGCAGAAATTTCAGAACACCTCTGTGACCTCATTACAAGCATAATGAAGGAGGCAACGATGGAGTTAATTAGAAAAGAGGCAAGAAAAAGATTAAATGAGAGTACAAAAACAACAAAATGTAACTCAAAGAAAGGGAGGCATTCAGCAAGAAATAGAATATGCTGATCTCTGCAAAACTATTCAGAACTGAGGGAGATGGGAGCTAAAATCAAACAAAAGGAATATAAACCAGGTGGCCACTGAGGATGAAAAGTCTGTAGAAAACACAAAAAGCAGGTACCTGGGAAAGAACTAGCAGGTATCCACACCAGGCAGAAAATAAAGGCCTCATAGCCAGAGAGTTTAGCTGGTCACACAGGAGGAGTCATTCTTAGCTGAGAGGCACTAACTGTGTGCCCCGTAAGGTGATGGACAAAATTCTTGGATTTCTTAATAGTCATAAATAGACACTAGTCCAAATTTGTCCTTTGCCACTTAAGACCACCTTAAATTTTTGACATCTTTACCACTTTCTAACTGAAGAGATATTACTCAATCCACTATGTATAGAGACTGAAAATGACTTCTAAAGATAAATGATTATTTTCATAAATCATATTTGTCCTTCAGATATAGGCTGTAGACAGTGAATTTTATAACTTGTTCATAAAATGGCATTTTAGCTATGCAGTATTTTCATTTGCCTATGGCTCACATTTGTTTTGACAACAATAAAAAGACAGTGTCATAGCCCCAAATTTCACTGTAAAAGCTTGTGACAAAGGGTATCATGCTTTCAAATTCAAATATAATTATGCTACTTGTGTAGATGGGTAATTTAGGTTATGAA
The DNA here is from genome assembly GCF_048773025.1 of Camelus bactrianus. NCBI lineage: Eukaryota > Metazoa > Chordata > Mammalia > Artiodactyla > Camelidae > Camelus > Camelus bactrianus. Next base: position 62,371,040 of record NC_133541.1, read on the forward strand.
AAATAAACAAAGAAGGGATCAGGAAATTTTTCAGCTGACATGAGCCAACTTCTAGCAAGTTCAGCCCAAAATCATGTTGCTGAATTATACAGATGAGTTAGTTACAATGGGCACATAGATGAGAAATTTTCCATATATTTTCTTTATTTATATCTAAAATAATCCATGTCTATATCCTGTGGTTGAATTGAACATGAAATCATAAAATATGATTTGCTATGATTCACATTAATGCCACAATGTTGATAAATTAAGGACTCCAGTTTCTCACTTATGCACTGTCCCAGGTATATTGCCAAGTAGGCATCAAATTGGACTGACCAGTCATTTTTGCTATATTCATACAGCTCTCCGTGTATCAAGAACATAAGATTTCTTCTAGCTCATGATTGCTACATGAATAAGGTAGAGGGTACATCTCTCACAGGTACCATGTCTTTAAACCGCTCACAGAGCAACATGATATTGTAAAGGTAAATGAAAAGTTAATGCTACAAACTTCCTTTACAGTATAAAGGAAGAAATGAAAAGCTGAAATAGAAACAGAAAGAAGGGTCAAATTATTTTTAATGTGATTTTTGAAGGGTAGATTCCAAATGAGAGGAAGATAGTATCTCACTAGAACTTACTTAAGAATTTATACCATGACAGCCTACATCATTTACCCCCCTCATGAGAATTATTTCCTAGCAATTAGTCTCTCCTAGAAAGTCAGAACCTCATTTTGTCAACCATGGTCTTTCTAGTCCACTAATCTCTTTAATCACTCCACCTCAACGCCTTCCAATTACCTGCCAGGCCAATTCCAAAGCCTGAAATTCCTGACTGTTCTCTTCTGTTTCTTCTGTCCTGAGACTATAGACCATTACTAAAAGAAAGCTATGTGGACTGGCTTCTACAGACTCTTACCACGGTTTTTTTCCCCCAATTGTTTTTAACTTCCAAGATTGCCATCAGTGAACAAACAACTGCGATTGTCCACTTGTCAGAACTGGAGTCATTCCTACCCCTCTTTTTATAACCCTCTTCCTGCCTTCTTCATTATCATTTGTGTTTGTTAATAACCCTGACTCCTTATGTAGATTGTTTCTTTTGCCTGGCCACTTACATTTGAACTATGCTTTAAACTGTAGTTATTTGTATTTGGCTTTGCTTTTTGGTGATGCTCATTCGGTGCAAAATACAACACTACTCTTTGAGAATCAGTCATCTTTGATTCTCACACACAAAGATACAATAGCAACCACTGAAGTAACCTTTCCCCATCATCTACCCAAAAGTTACCATCTAACCAGGTGCTCCTTTTTCTTGGCTCCTTCTAGATGGGGATCAATCTTGAATATTCTTCAAGGCCTCAACACTGTTTAATAACCTTTTTTCCAATTCCTGGTTTAATTTTTATCATATTTCCTTCTGTGTTCATCCTAGCTTCTACAAGTCTCCAGAAAGTTGCCCAACATTCCACCCTTCATTTACTGTAGACATCTACTCTATCAGTCAGTCCAAAGTCATTCAACTGTATTAGAGCTCTTGAATTTTTAACATCCTAGGCAAGAGCTGAGTTTGGAAATGACTTGAGTTTGGAATGTCCATCTGTAGCTCTAACACTTGAGGCCACTGGCAGGATTCACAAGGTGGTCTCCAAACCTAAACCCCACTCTGGAGATCTGCTGGCTAAAATGATTTTATTTGAAATAGATGGAAAAATTTAATAAAAGAAAGGTTATAAACATCAAAGGCACAAAGGAGAAAAAGAGTTACCAATATCAGTTTGAGCTCAGGAGGATCCTGGAAAACATTTTAAATACTTATCAAAGAAGGTGTGAAAGCCAGCATCAGTCACTAAGAAAAGCATCAGAGTGAACAAGCAGCAGCAAGCAGAACACAGATACCAGGATGGCCTGGGAAATAGAGCAGGAAGGGAGTGAAGGTACGCCTCTACTTAGATGGAGCTGAGCTGGGGGCCACAGCAACACAGTGTGATGACAAGTGTAAAATGGGGGATTGACCAAGCTGAGAACCAAGAGCCAAAGCCTCTGCTCTCACAGAAGAGGGGAAGAGAGGAAATCAGACCACATTAACAAAGCATGCTCCTCTTTTAAAGCAAGTTTAGAATTTCATCGTTATAGATTGGCACACACTCATACGTAATTTGTTCTTATCCTATTTAAATCAGAACTTCATACATAGAGCAAGTATATTCTATATAACATATGAAAGTTTCCTGGGCATATTTGCCAGCAGGGAGAAGGCATAAGAGTATAATAATAATACCACCATTATGTCTATATAGCATTTTATCATAATGTGTTTGACAGAATACTGAATTTTATAATGGTGTATAGTATTTTATTACTATCATGTAGTATAATTACAAAAACTACGTAATATATAGTATAACATAATAATCAATACTATAAAGTGGTATTTATCTCCAAGCCTTCCACCAAAGCACCTGCCTTCTTCCCTCCACTTCCGGTTGTCTCCTAAGTTGCTCACGCTCCTCCTTGTCTGTGATTGGAGGTTTTGCTTTGTGGTTGCTCTTTGCACTGCCCCAAAAAGAAACCAGTCCTGTAGCCACTGAGGGTCCCTCTGCTTTTTGTTTCTCCAGCCACATTATTATCCAAGCATCAGTGTTCAGGGACATATTCTTCTCATTTATCTCATCTTTTCTCAAAGCTTTTCTAATAGAATTAAAGCTTCTATTTCAGAGTTTCCTGAATGTGATCAGGTAAGCATCAGTCCACATTTTCAATCTCAAAAATTATACAATGACCAAGTAAATAAAACTAGGGACTTGCTCACTCCAGCTCCTGCAGAGAACCATAGCCAAAAAACACAGGCTGCATTGCAAGCCACTTCCACTAAGTACCTAGTAAATAGATCAACATGGAGGGAAATTTTGCTAAAGGGTTGATGGCAAGCAAAGGCCACAGAATAGCCTACTAGGGGTAGCCTATTAGGTTCTAACCCTGCAGAAGACAGACAAGTATGAAGATGGAGAAGGTGATGAAGGATAGAAAGAGGCAAAGAGGAGGAGAAGGAAGAAGAAAATGGTATTCTTATTCGAAAACACATGATACCACCACCTTTACAAGATAAGTATATTTGGAAAACGACCACTGCTCAGTTAGACCCTAGATAACCATATATCTTGATGGCTTACTTCATTCCCACAGTTGTCACTTTCCTCTAAGCCATGGAGATCTAAGCTGTCAGTTAATAGATAGTGTAAGTTTACCTAGATGTCACGTAAGCTTTTAGCCATGTAGAAATACTTAGAATGTTGTACTTCTCTTTCAAGGCTATAGTGCTTAATTAAACCTGGTTTTCCAAGGAAAACCAGTGTTTAACAAATGTTGAAAGATTATAGTCAGTGGTCCTTCAGGATGGAAAGTAATACAATTATGACTTTTTAAATGGCTCTACACTCCTCTGAGACTACAGAATATAATCTCAGTTCTGCAAAATGTTTATAGTGTATGTATATATATACATATTCTATAAATTTTGAAATATAATTATTTGATATTTAAAATTTCCTAATACTAAGCATACTAAGTTTAAACAATATAGTAAATGTTTTTGTCTCTGTTTTTAATACCTGAGTACCACATAAGTGCAATTCAAACTGGAAAAGAGCTACATAACATTATATGATATAATTAGAAAATGCTTGTCTCATACAGATCTAGCATCAATTTCTCTGAAAGAGTTAATATAACTTCCAAAAATATCAAGCCAGGGACTATGGGAAAGCAGTGAGAAAACTGGTTCAATATCATATTGATTTGTGGAATTCTTGAGTTCAGAGCAAGAGTTTCCCACTTGGTCTATAGATCCAATCTAGGTATTCCTGGAACCAACATCCATAGTTCAGGCAGAGAGCTCAGGAGAAATCTAGCAATATAAATAACCTTTGACCAAATTAATTCCAAGTTGGTTTAGCTACAAGTCTACAAACAATCATGCCAATGTGCTCCGTGAACCTTTAGACCGTCCCATACTGTTCATCCTATCTTGCCGTGAAATGCCCAGATGTACTCCAGCAGCCAGGTAAATAATGGATGGCATTTGATAAAAGCAAATCAAAGTTAACATTTTGAATTAATTTCCTTCCCTAATATAGCAGCAGAAATTTAAAGCAAATGTTTTAATTGTGCATTTCTTCTGGCCAATCTCATGCTAGCATTAAAACAGTGCCTCCTACAAATTTGTCACTCCCACCTGCCAGTACTAATGTTGTAGTTGTGTAGGCATAACCCATGTGCATTTAGGTCCAAATTTAAAATATTCTGGAAGTTAGTGTTCCTTTTCAGTGTACTTTTCTATATACAAACAGGAAGAAGTCTAGGCAAAATCTGTATCTCTGAGGACATATCGTCTTAAGCATTTTCCTCACACCTTTAAATTTTCTTCATAAAACTGCTTTGTCAGATAATAGCAGTTAAATTCTTAAACAAAAAAAGCAGAGAATTATAAATAAATAAAGAACAGTATAAACAGCTTCTTGCTCCAAATTAATATATTTCCTATTATATTCCATCAGTGTAGTTACAGCTTAAAAGATGTAAAAGGAATGTCCAAAGCAGCCCTGTAAACAATAAATATTATCTAAAAATGAAATACCCTTTATTGGCGTTTCAGGGCTTTCTATTTCTTTTGGCTAATAAAGTGAGTAATTCAAATAACACATTTGAGGCTGTATCATAAATCCATCAAAGAGCTTATTTTCCCTAAATCCTAACTTCCAAAACATACGGAAAATTGCCATAAGGTAAAGAAAGTTGTTGCTTTTATCACACTGTGCATCTAAATTCCCAAGATGATTGATTTAACGAGGTTCGCACATTAGAAGCCTTTCCCATTGTTACAATAAGAGGAACTCATGAGAAAGATTAATGCCCTCCACATGGTGCCAGTGTATTAAAATGTCTTTGAAATGTCTTCACTCCAGGAGCACTTCCTACCCATGCCAGTGCTTAGTAAAGTTGGTCTCGGTGTAAAGAATTTATTAGTTATGGCCAATGAAGCTGTTGTGCCGGAAATAAATACCTGCGACATGCTTTCTTTCAAAGAGACGTACAAGCCAGTCAGTTTGCAAACAAAATTTGATTTCATGGCTTGGTTACAAGGAGAGCACATCTCTGAGGGGCTCGCAAGTGAGACCACCCACAGGTCTACCGCAGTCTCTAGGATCTTGTCACAACACGTCAGGGAAGCAAAGCCATGCACCCTGCTATCACTTGAAAAACTCACACTTAGAGGATTGTGGCATTTTCTCTAAAGTGACAGAATGTTTTCTTGCCCTCACCTTTCCTCTTCTTTAGACACATGAGAAAAGAAAACATTTTGACCCACTGTCACAAATCACTGGGACAGTGACATCCACTTGAGTCTGTCCCTTCTTACACCACTCTATTATGTAAAAGAGGTGACTTCAGAAGAATAAGTTTTTAACCTGACTAAGCATCATATGCAATTGATCATCTCACTAGTAACATTAACGGGGCACCAATCATATGCCTCGTAATGTGCTACACACTGGAATGTACAGATAAAACAATTTTTGAACCAAAAAATACCATTTATTATTTCATGACCATGAAATAAATAATAAAGTCCAAAGTATGTAGCCCATACAACAATAAAACAAGTTAGAAATAACAAAGGTCATATTGAAAAGCAAGAGAACTATGGCTGACAGATCCTAAATGCACATGACATAGAAAGACACACATCAAACAGCAAGCATGGAAGCAGAAAGGTTTCTATCTATCACTTCATTCTTATTTCCTGGTATTTTGCATTTCTGTTTCTAGCCTTTGCTCATGCTCCCCACGTCTGGAATGTTTGATCTTCTCTCCGTCTGTCCAAAGGATGATCTCGATAAAGACCCAAATGAAAACCCACTTGCCCCTCGGCAACTCCAAACCCCAACAACCTCTGCAAACTCTTACAGTTTTTCCAATCTCCACTTCATACTTTAGCAAATACAGTCCTATACTGCTTGCTACTATTTCTCCTTAGTTAATTTTATAATCCAGGCTAGCTTGCAAGCTTCCTGAGAGTAGGAAACATTCTTCTATAACTTCTGCTTCCTGAACAGTACTTAATATAGGAGAGAGCACATTGTTATCTGCACTTAATAAATAGTTGACAATTTGATTTCTTGTAGGATAGACTGTTACCAAAAGGGCTTCATGTGATTCTAAAAAAGCTGAGAAATACAGAATGTATTTATTCACCACTTTAAAGTAAAAAATGAAGACAGTTATCAAAATATATAGAAAACAAGGACACAAGGGTACAAACAATAAAGTGGTAAATGTTTAATTAGGTCATTAGTTTAAAACAGTAAAGATTAGAATCATGAAAAAAAATCCATAAGTAAACATTACAGAGACAAACATTAATGTAAGAAAATTCATACTCTCTTTGCCTTACTCCAAAGAATGAATCCCAGCATTACTTCTTTAGCATTCCCCTCAATTTAAAGAGAGGATAAAAAGAAAAGTAGTTGAGGCAGCTGCTGGAGAGAGAGGTAGGCATGAAAATAAAGACCAGGGTTCCAGTTCTACTCAGATATTAACCAGCAAAAAGATTTGGGAAAGTTATTTAAATTCTTTAAATTGCAGATTTCATATCTGTAAAATCAGAGTAAAAAAACCTAGCACACTGGGTTGTCAGGAGGATTAAGTGAATTCTTAGATAGTTGACTCTCAGTAAACGGAGTAAATGTAAACATGTTATTATTAATAACAGGCTTTGAAGTGTTTACTGATAAGTACTTAAAAGAAAAAGTATCATGTATTCCTACTTGAAAATATGTTTCCTCTTAGAAATTACATATCGCTAGGCAAGCTTTCAGAACTGGATCCTATAAGAGGAGATCACTACACCAGAGACTTATCCAGCATGCTGGTAGTGCTGAGAGAGGCCAGGTGTGCCCGGCAGACACTCAACTTTCCACATGCCCTTTCTCTCCATTTTGCATGTAACCCTTCTCCTTCTTTTGGCTATATTTTCAAGCATTCTTGATCTCTTCCTTTCTAAATCCTATGTTCACCCTTTCTTCTTTTTCTATATTTTCATGAGTTCCCTTTCATCCATTCTGTTGCCTACACATATGGCTCCTGAGAACACAGAAATTTTAAAAAAGAAAATAAAAGAAGTATGGATTCTCTTTCATGTGTGTAATAAGTTGAACCACATAAAATTGTCATTCTGTAGGTAAAATTTATATACACAAAATATATAGTATGTTTGTAATAGTACGTCTACCTACACGTATTACAAATATCTTCTAATGCTTTCATGGCTTTGAGTTTGTAAAAAGTGAAGGTAACTTCAGTTTGGTAACCTTGAAAAGTCATGTTCAAAGTGTGTTCAAATTTCAGTTGGTTTGGAATAACCTTAAAACTTGCTTGCATTTGGCCAAGGTGTGACTACAATTTGTAAGTCAAATGCTTTTTCAAAAAATGAGCTATAAAACATGAGTGAATGTGTGTGGGTATGCGGTTAGGGTTCTTTAGTTACAAGCAATAGAAGTCCACTCTGGCTAACATAAGCATAAAAAGTAATTTAATAAAAGATAAAAGATAACTCATGGAATTTTTTAAAATCTGAACAATCAGGTCTTGCGAAAAATAGAAGATGGCGAACCATGAGCTCTTAAGAGCAAGAATCCTTAGGAAGCTCCCAATTAATGACAAATCTCCATTTTTTTAAATAATAGAATTTATTTTTAGGGAAGTTTTAAGTTTATGGCAAAATTGCATGGAAGTTACAGAGATTTCCTATATACCCCATCCCTTCATATGCATAGCCTCCCCCATTATCAATGTCCCCCACCAAAGTGGTGTATTTGTTATAATTGATGAACCTACAATGATGTGTATCCACCATTATAGTATTATACAGAATAGTTTCACTGCCCTAAAGATCCTCTGTGCCCCACCTATTCATCCCTCCCTCCCCATAACCCCTGGCAACCACTGATTTCTTTTTACTGTCTCCACAATTTTGCCTTTTTCAGAAAGTCATATAGTTGGTTTCTATAGTATCTGTCCTAAAATTTATCTGGAAAAAAATGGGAATAATATTCTTATGACTGTGTGTGATTACATAAGTTAATACATGTTGAGTGCCTAGAACATGGCTTAGGAAATCATAATGCTCAACAAAAGTTAGCTGGATGTTATTCTCCCAACTCTCCTGGCTGCCACACGGCTGTTATTAATTCTCCCATTACAGTCACCCTTCACCATTTCATCTTGTATTTATACAAGTCTCTCTGGAATATTATTTTGGCTTTCCTCCAAACTATATTTCTTTGCCTTGCCTCACAGAAAGCCACACAGAACACTCTTTTTGGATTGACCTACTTTTTCCCACCCATGTATTGCCCCCATAATCAGTCTCTTAGTCTGATTTCGACTTCAAATATGTGAGCAAACCAATAGAGAATTTGACCTGAGGCTGTCAAGAAATCACCCTCATGTGGTGAAGAAAAGAAAGGCACAGAAATTAGAAGGGCATCAACTTGGTAGTGACACTACCATTCAAGGTAGCTAGAATATAGTTAACTTGGGATAAAATCCTATATTCTGGAAATTTGACTCATCTATGCTAAAAATTGCTTTTCTAGTGTTCTTCTCTGCTTAAACCTCACATAAAGGTTTCAAATACTAACAACACGGCTTGGATAGCAAGATCTCAGTTTGGTTCCAGGGAAGGAGTCAGGTCGCGGGATCACAAAGCAATGGCAAGTCATTGGAGGAGGGGGAAGGAGGTAGATTAGCCAGTAAAAGTTGTAGTGGATTTTGTTAAGATGTAAAAATAAAGATTCAAAGAAACTAAAGAGCACTCAGAGTACACAGGTAAAGGGTAAGGTTTATTTCAGTAAATGCTAGTTAACTTGCTAGTGATCAAAAATAAGGAGGTGACAATCACATGCATATAGACATAGTTATGTTCTACTATGCACTGTGGTTGTCTACCCACTAGCAATTTCTCTACCTTTTCACTACTAACAGCACCCAATTCATTCAAACATAAGTCAGCCATCTTCTTCTCAAAAGACTGAGTTTCTATTCAACCCCAAGTAGATAAGTTTGTTTGATCCAAGTTAATTGTGCTAATTCTACTTCTCTTGCAAATGATTACTTTAGGAATGGACATGTGTTACAAAAGTGGCCAATAAGAAGTAAGGGGAAACTCCTGAAGATGAATGGATGGGTAAATTTGATCTCTCTTTAAAAAGGCTAGGATAAAATAAAAAATAAGGAGAAGGAAGTATCAAGCATTTATTCTCCCTTTCTTGTATTTTGAGTAACCAAATAGTTAAGAGAAAAAATTCTTCTTTATTCAAGAATTCCAACTAGTAAATTCAACCTTTAAGAGAAAAAATGAATCTAGGCAACAAGCATCAATAGATGACAAAATATTACGTAAAAGTTGATGTGGAACTTTATAAAGAATGGGTCTTATTGACAACTTCTGAATCCACAGATGAATCATAATACCACTAAAAATAGGACAACCAGATATTTCCTATCTTCTGATGTGAATTTGTAGGAAGTACATAGTATCACTTATGAAATGTTCTTGCAAAATAAAACAAAAGTGAATCTGAATCTAAGTCTTTAAATATAAATGTGAGGAAGAGGATCAAGTTTACTGCATCACAAGGAAGCAATCAGTCAAATTCAGAATGTGGACAGTCTACAGGATAAATGATCCAGTTTCTTCAACAAAATAAGACTATTATAGATTAAAAGAGACTTACAGAAATATAACAGCCAAATGCAGTGTGTAGGTCTTATTTAGATTCTTTTCTTCCTTTAGCTAGTCAGGGAAAATTGAACATAGATTAGTGCGTAAATGATTTGAAGGAATTATTATTACTTTTATATGTGATAAAGGCATATGATTACATTAAAAGTCCATATTTGTAAATGCATGCTGAAATACTTATGGGTAAAATATATGATGTTAGTTTTAATATATTCAAGTAAAAAAAGTGGAGGAAAGGAATATGTGAAACAGGTTGGCAAAATGTTGTTGACAATTGTTAAAGCTGGGTGAAGGGTGTATGCTTAAAATTTTTCAAAAGTGAAAGATTTTAGAGACAATTGAAAAATATGACATAGAAGGATGTACCCTCTTCCTGTTTCCGGCTTCTGAACAGCACTACGACCCCTTACGGGGCATCTCTTCTTGCAGCAGAGCAGAGGGAAAGAAATTCAGTCACTGATGACATTATTGAGCTACTGGATTAACCAGCCCTGACACAATCGTGATTTTACTATGTCAGGTAGTAAATGCTTTATTATTTCAGTTACTTTTAAGATGGGTTTTCTATTACTTGCAGCCATAATTATCCTAATTGACACAATGTTATACAAAAGTATTTTATTGCTTTTTTTTAATTATTCATTTTTAGTTAAACATGCTTATTGAAACAAATCATTACAGACTCACTGAAAAAAAACAAACAAGCAAGCAATAGAGAAGAATATAGGGCACAAAGTTTTAGTCCCCTTCATGCCCCCCATCTCCTCCTACTCCTTATCAGATGCATCCACTATTACCACAGTTTTATTTAACTGGAATATCTGTACCTGTGTTTGCTGGATGATACTGTTTGTGAATATTCTTTTGTGAACCTGTGTGCTTATATATCAATGTGTATCCTCATGTGGGACCTAATCCTTTTGGGATAAAGAACTTGTCTTTTCATTCAGCTGTGATTATCTCCCTAAGTAACTAATGAAGCACTGAAAATTCACCAGGCTCTCAGTAAACATTTGTTTGTAGGTGACATTGATGTCAAGCAGAATGGCTGGACTGTCAAGAATCTTTTCCAAACCACACACAAACTGAACTCCAAGTCTGCAAGCGCAATACTGTACCTTCCCCACCCCTGCAGAAAAATAACAATAGATCACAACCAAAGATACCAGCAGGTGTGCAACATGCAAATGGCAAGCGTGGAAACTGAAGTGACTGACATTCTGAAGACATTTTCCAGCAAGATAAATTGTCAAAGCTGAGAACATTTGAACAGCAGGGCACAGCAAAGAGGCATTACATCTTCACATTTCAAGTCATTTGGCTGTGCACAGCAGAGTTACTTATAAAATTTAGTAAAGAGAAATCTACATTAACTGTTGAGCCATCCATAGGACTGCATTTGGTAAGGAGAGAGGGCATATGTGCCCATCTGTTCCGGATCTAGCTACCTTCCCAACCTTCCCTCTCTTGTCATTTTTAGAATGTAAACATTTTGAATGTAGGGAGGAACTGGGTTCTGTGGTATGTTCTGAACAGTTTCCAGCACTTTGAGCACTTAGAACATTTTTAAGGAATAACAACATTTTGCATTGGACTGGAGGGAGAACTTCCCCTTCATTTGCTAAAATGAGAATATCTTTTATTCACCAAAAGCTGTTCTTTGGCTGACCAATTTAGTAAAAGAATAAGAACTCTTCCTCTCATGTTTAGAAGAGACCTGTTCTTAAACAATGAAATGGTAATTCAAGAAGATATGTAGCATCAGAGAGACAGTTTGTAAAAGCAGTACTTCTCTGAAAACAAAGACAGTTTCAGAATGTAGAAGCTCAAATGGACCCAGACAGGGGTTCTGCTTCAGGAGGCCCAGTCTCTAGAGCAGATACAGAAGAAAAGTGTGCAAGATTAGGCCAGGCATTTATAAAAGGGGCAGGAAACTTTTTGATTCCACATGATTACATTGCAAAAGAGAGAAAGGACTAGTGTCAATCTTGTAGAATCTTTAAGAAATAATAATAACCTGTTTCTTGAAAAGAATATCAAAATTTTTAAAATCCTACTTGGAATTTATCTTACAAATATCATTGTTCAAGTGTGAAATGAGTGTGAAATTAAAGTGAGTCATTGTGCACTGTAATAGTGAAAGATTGGAAACAATATAAGCACCCATCAATAGGAGATCAGTTGACTCAGTTATAGCACATCAATATGGCAGAATACTATGTAGCTGTAAAAAAGAATGAAAAAGTGCTCTATATAGTTATGGGAAAATCTGTATGATCCACTGCTAAGTTTAAAAAATGCAGAATAGCATATATAATATAATGTCTGTTTTATGGTATGTAATTTAAATATTTATATTTGTAGCAAACATATGCATAAACAAAACTCTGTGAGGGTATATTTAAAAATTCACAGTAAGCTACCTGAGGAAAGCAAAAACTGAGCATGTGTGAGAAAATAATTGAAGGACTGCTTTTCATTGTGTAGTTTTACAAAGTTTCTCATTTTGAATCACATGACTACTAAAAACATTTTAAATTAAGTTCCTTTCAAACCTTTATAAGAACTTAAAATTAATTAAACAAGACAAATTTCTTCTTTAGGGTGATTTTTTTAATGCATTCTTCCAAATATTACAAAAGGAGGCCATGCTGCCTGCTCTGACTGCCTCAAAAAATAAAAAATAAATAAAAAATTGGAGCAGGTAAGAAGGATATAAGTATAAAACACACTATTTTTCCCTAGACAGCTGTTAGCCTGAATATATAAATATTTGAAATGGTGAGTTGCTAATGTAAAATGAAAGGTGTAACCTCAGGGGTAGAACTGAATACACAAGGGAATGACTACAATTTAGAGAAAGAAGAATATGTATAGTCAGACTAATGCTAAAACCTCAGTTTTGTCCACAGAGACTGTAAACAAGAAGTCTAGGTGAGTGACAAACATTATAAGATCTTCAACAATGAATGCTAGTTTATATGCTCCACTCCATTTACAATAACAGTTATATTTATGGAATATATAGATGGCCTCACCCAAAGGCCCTATTACCATAGAAAATAAAAGTGTGGATAAAGGGCAACTCTGTCCATTGCCCCTGGTGAAAATAAATTGTTGAGGATACAATCTAGTCAAAGAATAAAAGCCTAAAGGCCTCCGTTAAAAGTTTTAACTTAATTCCTAAAACCTTTTGTTGTATCTTTATTTTCTGTTATTTCTCAATTGTTTTGAAAATAAGCACCTATAGTAGTGGGGGAAATTAATGCTGTATTAGGTTCCTGCCAAGGCAATATGGGTCCTTCTCCCTCAGTAACAACACAAAACAAGACAAAACAAAAAATTCAAGTACTGTTGTTGCCTTCATTTTACTCTCTTTTCTTATTAAAAAAATGTTTTAAGACAGTGGTCACTGCTTTTTAATATTGATTAAATGAGAAATAAGCCAATATTACACTAAAAAATGCAGTGGACATAAATGATAAACCAGCTAACATTATTATATTTACTATTTAATCTATAGATAGTAATTATAAATATAAATCAATATAATGTAGGCATAATTTTCTCTGATAGTGATAAATAATTCCACATTATAATTCACATTAAAATATTTCATTAGAAAATGAAGTCACTTTTTAAAAATCAGGGAAAATACATTTGGGAAGATTGGAGCCTCTCCAAATAACACACAAAAGCATAAACATGAGTTAATCTAAGTGTCATTTCAACTCAGTGTTTGTGAAATATCAAATGTATAAAAAAAAACTATGGCGAAAAACAAAGGGAAAACATTTCTCAACAAATTATTATGATACAATATTTTATTTCTATACATGACTTTAGGTTTGTTTTAAATCAGTGATCTTCTCTAAAATCCAAACCACAGTATATTATAGATGACATTATTTCACTCATCTAACATCATTAAAATTTATATTCTTGTCTATCAGTAGTTGCAACTTAAAAAAATTATAAAAGACCCTATTTAAAAATTTGGATATGCCATATTGTGACCAAAATTCCATCAATGCAAATACAAAAGTAAACGTGCAGACACTCATCTTGATAGTTTGTCTATATATCACTAAGTCTCCGAAAGCAGAAGTAAAAATTCTTAAGGCCTGGAAAGCTCTTGTAGGCTTTCAGTAGTAGAGGGGACTTCTACAACAATCCTCGACAGATAACCATTTACACTGGATAGCTCTCAGAGATGGGGAATTAGCAGCAAGCAATTCCTTATTGAATGGTTCTAATTCTTATTGGAAAGGTTTTCCTTATTCCAACAACTAGCCCCCATACCTTATAGCAATTATTCCAAAGCAAACAACAAAAAAAGTCTCTTTCCTCAACATGGCAGGCTTTCAAATATTCAAACACTGCTGCCATGTACCCAGGTTCTTTGTGGCTCCAAACTAAACATCCAGACACCTTTCAAGTGTTTTCTTAGAACATACTTTCCAAACTCTCCACATTCTACCTTCCCTGTTTCTCTTTGATACTCTCACATGTCAATGTCCCTCTTAGAGTATCACACTTAGAACTTAGAGTATAATACAAATTTAGTCTAATCTGCAGACAGTTTTCCAGAAAGAGTGTCTCCCTTGGTGTGAATAATGCCATGCTTCAAATAATGCAGCCTGTAATCTTATGCCTTAACAGACACATTACTTTTTTTTTAATCTCATATTCCATTTAGGATAAACCATAACAGTAAAGTTTTGTAATACAATATTTTATGATTTTTATATTATTTTAATAATCTTAGGACTTTACATTAATAGCTGCAAAATTTTATCTGATTGGTTTTATTCCATCTTTCCAATGAGTATTGATTCTGTTATCTAATATATTCACCACAGCTCAAAATTCATATTATTTGTAATTATTATAAGCTTGGGTACTGTTTCCAAGGCATTAAAAAGAATGTTTAATAGGGAGATAAGCGCATCATGAAATTCACTGGAGAAAGCCTTAAAATCTGACTTTGGTGTATTAATTAACCAAATTCCTTTGCATTTAATTCACAGTCATACTCAATTCCAGTTAATTATGTTATCATTAATTCTACTTTTTATTACCTGTGGAAAAAATGTATGAAGAGAGGTTGCCACTCTAAACCATGGAATATTGCTGACCTATCAACTTCCTAATCCATTTTTTTAAAAAGGAAATGGCATTATTTAAGAAGGACATTTTGCTAGTGAATACATGCTGCCACCCAGAGATTAAATTTCACATTTCTTTGTACCATGTATAAATTTATTTCCTCACCAAAAAATATTTTCTCATTCACACAAATGACCTTAGAATTTGGAATTCGACTTTTATGAAGTGTAAAATTTTAAAGGCACTAGTGAAATTACTAAGCATGGTCAAGGGGGAAAAAGCAGAAATCTGGTATGATTACTCATTTTCCATTGAATCTGAATGTTTTCTCAGAGAGATGAATTCTCTCCAGTTTAATCTCTAATGTAGTAATAACATAAGATAGTCTGGCGAAAACAGGCTTCTTTTAAACATGTATCTTATTAATATTAGCCAAAATTGCATGTGTATTTGTTTTAAGTGGCTTCTCTTCTGTCAACATTTGTTACTTTCTTGGCAGACAGAGGAAGAGTCTAGGAATAAGATACGCCTCTTTGATTATGGTAGTATCTAGGGTAAGCAAATGAATGAACTAATGAATAAAAGATAGAGAGAGGGAGGGAGGAGTGAGAATTTTGTCTACTAACAAATTGATCCTGAAGCTCTCTTTGTTAGGGTATAAATGTTTTCCTTAAGTGACTTATGGTGGGAAAGCAAATTCACTAAGGAGAAGAGCACAGAAGCAGTGGGAAAGAAGTGCACTAATGACTTGAGACAATACCACCCAAATCTCTCACACAAGTTCTTGGATAGATTTGACTATCTTATTCCAAAAGAATTTTTAATTTTTAATAGGGAGAGATAAACCCCTCAAAATCCAGTCTGTGGACAGAAACATAAGCCAGTTCAGAGATCATGGTCTGTATACATGCAACATTTTGGGTCTTAACTAAAATCGTAAGAATGATACAAATTATTTCTTCAGTTATTTTTAAAATATTCTTTTCATAACAGATGATTCTAAGGTAAAATTTTTTCCTTCAAAGGAACAAAATAAACTTAAGATGAATAGATTTCTAGAAAAAACTAAATGAGTTGATGTAACCTTATAAGAAAACATTAATTAAAAAACAAGTAGGCTAAATTGAGATTAACTGATCTAAAATGCTACATGTTGTGTAGGTGAAGATGAACTTAGTCTCACAAAGCAACTCTGGTCATCATTAAAATTTCAGGTTATAGGGCAAACCAAAAGTTTCAAAAATATTTTCATTTTTTGAGACATTTATTCTATAACATTTCTCATTAATGTGCATTCTTTTCTTGGATCTTTTCCCTTGACAATTAAGAAAATCATTTGATTTTTATTTTTTAGCTTGCACTGTTCTGCCAACTACAAAATTTGAATGGCAATATTGTTTGTTCTTCCTCCCTCTTATTAAAGATTATGAGCATTAAAATTTTTATTACCGTTAATGCTTTGTGCCACTTTGGACAAAGTGTATAAGATGTTAATTGTGTAACAGAGAAAGGTACTTCTTCCTGGCTTAACTCTCCCCCAGCTTCGTCTCAGCATGACGTTTTCTTGGTGCAGGGATGCCTAGGGGTACATCGGTACATTGAGCCACTCTGGCTCTAAGCTCTTTGGATCCTCAAAGCTGGAAAAACTGCCATTTCAAAACTGGAAGCAACTTTAGGTCCTCCAAAATGTGAAATCATATCCCACTTTTTCATTTGTCTTTAGAAAAATACCACTCTGAGTCCCTTTGTTACACAGATATAAAGTAGCAATGTTTGGGAAGCTATGACTCCAAAGACTTAAAGTGTTCGTTGAGATCATGGAAAAGGCTGCGTTCAACCTCTGCAGACTCTTTCCTTTAAAGAAAAATTCCTGTTTTATATCTGGTTTTCATTGCAGCGTATCTGCAAACTGTTGCTCTCCTTGTGGGTGAGGATGTGTGATAAATCTAATTATTACTCACAAAATAGCAGAAACTAACATTTAGAGCTACGGGGAAAATAACTGATATTGTACTAGATTCAAGGATAGAAAAGTGAACTGAAGTCAGAATCTCTGGGGGTGGAGCCTGCACACGTATATTTTTGGAAAGCTCCTCGCATCCTTCTGAAGCACAGCTAGGTTTGAAAATCCTTCTACTACAACGGATTGTAGGAAACCCCCTCATGGTCTAATTTAAGATTAAATAACCCAGATTTTGAAAATAATCTGATGTTGAAAATAATCATATCAGAATCTATTACATTCTGATATGATTGGAGCAAATACACACGTGGAATGAAGACTGAGGGTTTTCTAGAAAGAAGTGGAAGTGACAAGATCAATGGACAAGACTGAGACATCATGTGTGAGACTGGGATGGTAAAAATTTCTCCGCTCACATTGGGCCTTATAGTTCAGAGTACAGGACCGTGGAGCATTAAGACATACTAGAAGGTGCTCCTGGGATAAGCTGAACTTCACCCCTGGACGCCAACCAGGAGCCAGGCTAGAAGGCACGTACTAACGGCGGGTGCCCAGGAACATAGGCAGGGCAGTAACAGCTTCACCTACACTCAGTAACTAGGTTATTGTGCATGGAGTATGCACAAGATTGTCGAGATACCCATCTATTTCTCTTTTTTTGTGTGTTAGAGTTTGCTAAATTTGGTTCTGCACTGAAGTACAAAGAACACTCCATTTAAGATACTACAAATCTTCACTAGTTCAAAACATCCTCTGCCTCTGGGATAAACAAATGGAGTAGTTTTATTTGGCATTCTTGGCACCCGACACCTTCTCCAACAACAGCTCAAGATGAAGCCTAAATACTAGCACATGCTCCATGTCCTGACAGAGACGAATATGTTGCAACAATAATCACTGCTACCATGTTCAGATTCACATGGTTAATGGATGTGACTTTGCAGATTGCCTAGCATTCAGTGATGAGGCTGTATTTCATGTAAGTGAAAAGTGTATCACCATAATATCTTTATGTAGGCTCAGAAAACTAACATGTTGCAATGAAACATATGCAGGATGTACAATGTTTAATGACTTTTGTGCCATATAATGCACAAGGACCCTTGGATTCTTTTTATGCTGAAAGATCTCATTGCTGAATATGTTACTACAGTGGATTTTCCCATGGCTACAGGAAGATTCCAACAATTTGGACAGATTTATACATAAGATTCATATTGCTGGGTAAAAAGGGAAAAGTCACCCATTATTTTGTTAAATACAAACAAATTCCTTCCAGAGAAGTTGTACATTTTACACCCTCTTTTCCCAGCAATCAATAAAGTGCCTATTTCTACAGTCTTACAACAAGAATGTATTACCAAACTTTTGGGTGATGATAATCTGATAGATGAGAAATACATCTTGGCGTCATTTTAACTTACTTTTCACTTATTACGATTGAGGTTGAGTATCTTCTCATCTGTCTAGGAAACACAGGCACTTTCCCTCTGTGTTGTGCATGGTCATGCCCTTTCCTCATTTTTCTGTTGAGTTCTGATCTTTTTCTTCTCAATTTCTAAGATTTGTAAACTCTCCCTAAATTAGCTTATGAGTTTAATACAACTCCAATAAAAATATCAATAATTTTTTTCTAAAAATAGACAGGAAGTGCTGAGGTTTTAGGTATGCCTCTTGCTTTTTTCTCTCTAAAAACTTGAGAAACAACTTGGGTTTGCATTAAATATATAGAACAACTTATAAGATTTGCATATTTCTTGTTAATTTTTATCTAGGTACCATATTTTATCTTTTTGTTACTATTGTAAATGGGGTCTTCTCTTCAATTATATCTTCTAATCCATTTTTTAATGCCTGTTAAAGCTGTTACACATTAATTTATATCCTGTTATCCTTCTGAGTGTTTTTTTAAATTTTTTCTTTTTGTTATTTTTGGTGGGGGGGTAATTAGGTTTAGTTATTAAATGGAGGTACTGGAGCTTGAACCCAGGACCTTGTGTATGCTAGGCATGGGCTCTATCACTGAGCTACACCCTCCCGCCACCTTCTGAGTGTTATTTGTAATTATTTTTATAGATTTTATCGGAATTTTCCAGTTGTTCATTCACATATTGCTTTTCCTTTCCTATTCTTATCATTTTATTTTTTTCTCTTGTTTAATTGTAATAGCTAGCACTGCCAATACAACTTTAAATAGTAGTGCTAAAAACAAGTGTCATTCTCTTATTCCTGACTTCACTGAGAATACCTCCAATGCTTCCTTTATTGTGTAAGATGTTGTCTGGGGGATGATGACACACAAATATGCACGTATGTGTGTATATGTGTATATATTTATAAATATATGCATTTATATATTTAGATAGATGTATAGATAAGTATAGTTAATCTATCAACTGCCATTTTATTTTTTTAATGAATCAGAAATGGAGACTGAATTTTGCCCAATGCCTTTTCAGCATCTATAGACATACTCACTTGATTTTTTTCCCTAAATCTCTTACTATTACTAATATAACCAACTTTACCTTTCTGGGATAAAATAAACCCCAGTTGGCTATGAAGTGCTATTTCTTTTTTCTTTACAGCACTGTTGAATATTGTTTGCTTATATTTTATTTAATATAGTAACTCATCAATATTTAGAAGTGATATTGAGCTGTAGGGTTTTTTTCTTTTGTCTTGTGAAACTTAAGTTGTTTTGGTATCAGTATTATATTCCTTTATAAATGAATTTGTACATATTCTAATGTTTTATTTATTAAACTGGAACAGCTTAAATAGCATAGGAAACTTCTGACCATGGTGATATTTTTAAGGAATAACACTTTGACCAATTTTTCTACTTTTTTCTAATCTCTTTTTCCCTGATCTTCCTTTCCTCCATCATCCAATTTTAGCCAATAATTATTTTTCAGAGTATTTATATTTGGGAATATGTTTACACTTCTACCATTTGATTTGTCACTTTAAAATATTACTTTACTTCCAGTTATTACTTTGTGAAGCACTATTGAACTCAACTATTTTCTACCATCTGTCCTCCTCTCATTTTTTTCCTCAGGTGTTCAATTCTTGCATTGTCAAGGCATATAACATTTATACACTATCATATCACCCTTATACTTTTATATATTTTTTAATTCTTAGTACTATATCTATATCTATGTATTGCCTACTACTGATCCTTCTGCCTTTGCTTCCAGGTTGAAAAAAGTGCATCTTAAACTTCTTACTTGTTCTACACTTTTTATCTGAAACTTCTACATGTGAGACAAGTAGATGGACAGATAGATAGATATAGATATACCATCATATATTCCATGGGTCATACTTTCTTTCTTGAGTACTGAGCTCTACAATGTTTGGCAGGCTTTGAATAATACTATTGAGCAGTCTGGTACAACTTGATTTTTTTTTCTCATAAGTAACTTGGACTTGTTGCTTAGTTATGCAGAGGATTCTTTTTTATTCCCAAAGCTTCAATAATTTTATTATTTCTTTAAGTCTTAATATTAACCGTTCTGGATTAATTTTCCGAGGTATATGATATATCCTTTCAATACAGAAATTCAAATCTTATGTGATACTAGGGATATCCCCCAAATTATAATATTAAATATTTGTTACGTTACATTATTTTCTTTTTCATCCTCAAGAATTATAATTACATATTTATAGATCTCCTTTGTCATCTATGCCTATCATTTTCCTCTCTAGTCTGTCTTTTATTTTTGTCTTATGTCTCCTTTTTCTCATTTTCTTCCCTGTACCCTTACTGTGTTCCATGATATCTAGTATCTTGTGCTTTTCATAGTTTAGTCTGCATTTCTGAAATAATTTTGCCTTTTTCTTCAGTTTCTTTCTTGAATGCTATCAAGTCCCAATTTCATCTTCCTATTGTCTGGCCATTTTTTCTCTGAGTTCCTTTATTTCTATTTCATGATTTTTTTTTTATAGCTTCAACTGATGTGTGTGTGTATGTGTGTGTGTGTGTGTGTATTTATATCCTTCCTTTATAAGAACATTGTTTGCAATTTTCTGACTGTGGCAGTGTTTTTCTGGTGAACTGTCTTCCATTGCCGAGCTCTAGCTTTTCTGCTTTTCCTTTTGTATGTGGATGCAGCATTTTTACTTCTTATTTGAATGAGGGTTTTTTTTTTTGGCTTACTTACTATCAGGAGAACCTGGTGGATGGGAGAAGAGAGGTAAGGGTGTTTTGCCAGTTTCTTAGCTCCAGGAATCTGCCTTCTGTTTTTACTGTGACAGGTATTTTCTTTACTATCTTCTGCTGTATCTTTCCAATTTTTCTCAGTGCTTCCCCAAGTCCTAAAGCCCTCTCCTACTTGTTCTCAGTCCTGCCCTCAGCAGTTCTCAGCCAGGTAGGGCCCCCTCTTTTGGAGGGTGAATATTTGCTGGTGTCTTTTGTGTTCCACTTCTGCCAGAAAATCTTATTCCCAGTTCTTTCTCACAGCACCTGCCACCCTGCAGCACCGTTTGGCATCCCATGCTGTTCTGGTTTCATACACTCTTCCCCCAACTTACATTTTATTTAATTTGTGGAGTAGGGTATAGGGAGTTGTATTTTTTGTGGTGACCTTTTGTTGTTTTTACTGGAACCCAGAATTCCTCTAGTACAAATGTAAAGTTATTATCTCTGTTGTTCTTACCTTGTGTTAATCAGGAAACTTCTGAAAAGTTTGGTAAAACTAATAGCCAGGTCTCTGGAAGATTGTGGAAAACTGAGGAGCATCTGTGCTTATGTATGGGATCAAATAGAAGGTGCAGAGGAGCTCTTCCAACCTAAGGATGGTCATCCATCTGAGACCAGAGAAAGCATTCTGAGCAGAGGAAGGTTAGAGTCAGAGTAGATTTGCAATATGGAAACAGCCAAAATAAGACATGATGTGTTATTTATGAAACGAGGGGCACACTCAGGCACCCTCACAGGTTCCTATGGAGGAGAATGATAATAACAGCTAACATAGAGGGCCTCTTAAGTGCTTTACATTTATCATTCATTTGTCTCTCACAACAGCACTGTGAGATAGTGACTGGCCTTATCCCTATTTTACAGATAAGAAAACTGAGGCACGGAAAGTATGAGTAATTTACCAAAGATCACACAGCTTGTAAATGGTAGAGCTTAAATTCAAGCCCATTCTGTTCTAAATGCCATGCTCTTGACTAGTGTGTTATCTGTATCTGTCAATCTTTTTGAAAAAAGTAAGGCATCTTCAGGAAAGCTGATTTTTAAGGTGTCCTAAATATAGGACTCTACTTCTTTCAGTTTCTTGGGACATATGCCCAAAGCCACCATAATTTAAGTAGTAATGTTAATGTGATGACATATGAATCGGATGAAATTTGGGTGACATATGGGTCAGGAAAATTTTGCTTTGCACATATATATTAAGAATAAATACCATCCTGGTACTTTAGAACCTAAAGGGTAAAAATTAAAAGCAGAAGATAGCTATTTAAGTGAGAAAGTAAATGGTTTAATTCAAGATGGCAATGATTTGATGTGCTCCACATTTTAAATAGAAAATCCAATTAATTTTATTTCATTTTAAAATCAAATTAATATTAAAAAATAAACTCTCTATAAATTAAAATCCATACCTGCTCTGTTTGCTAAAATGACAACTTTCATTTGTGTTCTATGTATGGCATAAAATCTTGCTTCCCTGAAAATGGTCCCATGACTAAAACAACGAGAACATTTTTAACAACCACCAGTATATAATAAACATCACTAATGAATTAGTATCACAGTAATTGGAGAGTATAGATATCACATAGACAATTCATGTTCTTGACTCCAAACTAAATTCTATCTTTCTAAAAAATAATGGTATTTTCAGGAAAGCTGATTTCCCTGAAATATTTTACTCAGAGATATTCTGATTCATACAATAAACTGTCTTAAAAATTTTCTGAGGAACACTCACAGTCTCAAAATGTGCCTAAAATTCTGCTCATCTGGTTTTATTAATGGTTTATTAAAAAATTATGAAAATGAATAAGCAAACCAATGACTAAAAAAATATTTTCAGGACCTTTACCTGAAAAAAGAATCAGGTATATAAAACTCTTATAAATAAAACAATAAAAAGACAAGTAACCTAATTAAAAAAAATGCCTAAAAGACTTAAACATCTCATAGAAAAACATTTGCAAAGGGTCACTAAAAAAGTTTTTAAACATGCAACATTATGAATTTTTAGGGAAATGCAAATGAAAACCACAGTAGGATATAATTCCAAAAACATTAATATAAACAAAACTTAAAAAAAATAACAAGAAGATGTGACACACACACACACACACACACAGTGAAATACTACTGAGTCATAGAAAAGAATGAAATCTCACCATTTGGGACAAAATAGATAGACCTTGAGGTTATTATGTTAAGTGAAATAAGTTAGACAGAGAAAGACAAATAACATGATTTCACTCATATGTGGAATTTAAAAACAAAAACAAATAAAACAAACAAACCCATAGATACAGAGAACAGATTGGTGGTTACCAGAAGGAGAAGGGGTTGGGGGTAGAGAAAAAGAGTGAAGGGGTCAATTGTACAGTGATGGATGGTGACTAGACCTTTGGTAGTGATCACTCTGTAGTGTATACAGATGTCAAATATAATGTTGTACATCTGAAACTTATATAATGTTATATACCAGTTAAACCTCAACTTTTTAAAATGGGAATATAAAATGTCGCAAAAGTGTAGAGCAATTTGGAATGCTCGTTCTTTGCTTTTAAGGGTATTAATGGTACAACCACCTTGGAAAATGGGTCGATATGTGCTCGTGAAGGTAAACATACATCTATACCGTCATCCAGTAATTTCACACCTAGGTATTTAATCAAGAGAAATTAAAATACATAGCCACAAAAAAGACTTATACAGGAATATTCATAGCCCCCAAAATGGGAAACAATCCAAATATCCATCAACAGGAGAAAGAATAAATAAATTATGTTGTATTCATAAATTGGAATACTAATACAGCAATTAAAAGGAATGATTTCTGAAACACACACTGTATGAATGACTCTCAAAAATTACATTAAGCAAATGAAACAGAATACATAAGAATATCAATTGTAAAATTTCTTTTATCTTAACAGAAGGATTTTGTCAGTCTCCCTCCGTCACCAACACCTCTGCTGCTTCTGCTTCAGCCACGACCAAGCCAACCATCTCGTTCGGTGCTGTATATAGTGTACCTTTTGCCTTCTGCTTATGCCTGATTTCTCCCTGCTCATAGCTTACCCTCTAAGTAATGACTGCTTACTCACCACTTCAGTTCACTCAGCCCTACTGCTGCTAATAAAATAACTCTTGCTTTCTCCACACATCTTCAGTAAGATGTACCCAAATGGAACATCTGAGTTGGCCTAAATAATCATCCGTGTTTTGCCAGAACCTATTCACAAACTCACCTTATAGGCCATTCACTGGACAGCATATAGCCCAGATGCACTGAGTCAATTGTCCTTCCTTGAGTCAACCAGTAGTGACATAAAGATGGGATTGGTGATGCCGTCATAGCAAGAAACTACAAGTGGTTTTTCCCTCAACTTGGGGCTGCTTTAAGCAGAGCAATCACCTTAGATGGTGCAGTAATTGGTAAGAACTGTGACTGGCCTGTCCTGCACATTATTGCTTCTAAATAATCCAAAACTATACCTGAAGTCCATGGATTTTTCTGTGGGGAGAGGAGAGACTGGCAGGAGGATACAACCCCCTAGAGATCATACTTAATTTGCATTGTGTCATGGAAGTGAAATGAAGCATAATTAGTGTGCTCTTGGTGGATCCTTACAAAAAGAATACCAGAAACCAGGCCTGGGGTGAGGCCTAAGTCACCCCATTTAAGTGAGGTGTCAGTACCATAGTAACAATTACATGGCACTCCCTACACATCAGAAGCTGTCCTAAGCACTTTGTGTTATTAACTCTTTTAATTCTTATACATTCTGTGAGGTAGAGGAGAACAAGACACATACGGAATAGATCACTTGTTCAATGACAAGTATCTGGTAAACGGCCGAGGTGGGATTTGATCATAAACAGCTTGGCTCCAGGGTCCATTTTAACCACTACGTTATTTAGCCTCTTTGTCCACCAATTTACCAAGATAGAATCTAGTTTGAAAATGGAAGACTGACGCCTATTTTACAGAAGACAAAACCTGCTTCTCTAACGGTGACTCGATTAAACCAGATAAGAAGCTGCTAGAGTAGCTCCCTAACGAAGCACTTCGAGAACAAAATCTAAGTGACTCCTAGATCCAAAGGGGAAAAATGCAGGTTCCATTCCTGAGGCTATCTGGATATCACTGGTGAGAGGGAAAACCTTCACCGGTGAGGTGGAATACAGGTGTGAACCTGAGCCACGCTCAGAACCATCCGGCAGCAGCTGCTCAATCACCTACGACACGTGCACTCGGACAACACCTCACCTCTCACCTCACCTTACCCTACACAGCACCTAATGATTTTCAAAGCATCTCCACTCCTATTTTGAGCTTATACCAACCTGGTAAGGTAGGTAGGCCTTTATCATCCTCATTTTACAGATTATGAGTTTCGAGTTCCAAGAGATTGAGTGATCACGTCAGGTCACATGAAAAGTTAAACGGTGAGAAGGTACAAGGACCCAGGGCTGCACCCAGATTCAGTGCTCTCCCCATAGCCCCTCATCAACGTGGACATGTGAGAGATGGCCCAAATGCTTGCAAATAACAGAGCAATGGGACAACTTGGCCAGGCTTTCCACATTAGGTCTAAGATCAGTAAAGTCAGATACCCAAGAATGCCATCCTAAGTATATGGCAGCTCATGACTTCTGATTTCTTGTTCAGTGAGAGATTATAATTCACTTGGTTTTCTGTATGTTTGCCTTTCGAAGTCATCCAATGATAACTCGATTGAAAGAAAAGTGTTATGTTTCTTAATCAAACATATGCCTAATTTTTCATGGGGGCAAATGAGGTACTTGCATGGGTTAAAACTAACTGAATTTCCATTACAAGTACATTCCAATAGATTAAAATCAGTTGACCTAAACCCATACAAATGATCCACCAACATGATATTTAAGTGTAATGCTACATTCTATTGTCAATTTTTACAAAACCATTTTTAAATGAATTAAATAGCACTTTGATTTTAAATTATGAACAAAAACATTATTTAAATTTCCAAGAAATGTCACCTCATAGGGTATTCACTGGACAGCTTATAGACCAGATACATTGTCCTTCCTTGAGTCAACCAGCAGTGACATAAAGATGGGGTAGGTAATGCCATCATACCAAGATATGAACTACATATGGCTTTTTTCTCAACTAGGGGCTGCTTTAAGCAGAGCAATCTCCTTAGATGGAGCAGTAATTGGTAAGAACTGTGACTGGCCTGTACTGCACATTATAATTGTATTACTTACATACATTATTATAAACAAGAGATGTATCACTCATTATGAAAAAATGCAATCGAGAATCAAATTACATTTGACCAAAACTTCATGGACTCAGTAATTCACTTCAGGAAATATATCCTCAACATAGTTTCTTCATATATGATCAACACTTTCTAAAATTCTCGTTCATTTATTTATTCACTCAAAAACAGTTACTAAGTACCTACTTTGAGTCATTCTGGACGCAGGGGATGTAACAGTGAAAAAAAAAACCAAGCTTTAAAAATCTGTGCCCCCATGGAGTTAGCATTGGGGGAGAAGACAAAGCAAGCAATAATAAACAAGTAGATAAAATGTATAGTAAAATAGATGGTGATAAATGCTAAGAAAAACAGTAAAGGAGGGAAGCCAGATAGAAGGAGGTGCAATTTAAAACTAGGATGACCAAGGCATCGTAGTTTGCCTGGGACTGACTGGGGTTTAAAACTAGAAGTCCCATGTCCTAGGAATCTTCAGTCCCAGCAAAACATGATACTTGTCACTCTAAATCTAGACTGAGGGGCCAGAAAAGGCATATTATGAAAACAGTATTTGAGTAACAAGAACATTCCAGGCAGAGCAAACAGAAAGTACAAAGACTGAGGCAGGAGCATGTCTGGTTTATATGAGCAAAAGCAAGGACCAGTGTGGTGGGAGCTGGTGTGAGGGAAGACAAGAGAAGTAAAAGATGAGATGAAAGTGTGACCCAGCAAGGTGCTGCAGGGAAATGCCCAGCCTCCTCAGCGGGAGGAAGGACTCTCCTCAGTACTGCTACTCCTCACCATGAAGAAACTTGCCCTGGAGGCTGGTTGTTCCCAGGCCTGACTTTGGGGAAACCAGGAAGCAAGAGGGGACAAGAATAGTAGTTGGGGAAGGGAAGAGAAAGAAATGAGCCCAGCCCCGAGGAAAGAATCCTCCCACAAACTCATCTTCCTCAAGGAAGTTTGAGATTAAATCCTTGGTTGCGCCTGTGTATTCATTCTATCTTTTCATTTCTTCCTCTCTAATCCTGTTCAGCTAGGCTCCTTCTGTTTGTTGACGACTCGGGGTTTTAAAGTTAGTACTACCACCAGGCATTCCTGCTAATGGAAGAAGTCCAAATTCTATTTGGCCACGAATACAATTACACCCACAGAAGCATATTTTTGCTCCCAGCTTCAGTCTTCTTTTTGCCAGGTAGATAATTTATACAGAGCTAGAAAAAGATTGCTTGGGGGCAAATGACACCATACACTTGCCACAGACAGACTCAGTCTCCGTTTCTGAGACAGAGACACTGAGCAGTTCACTTCGCTTTTCAACTCCCATTTCAGCAACCCTTTTGTTTTAAATGGAGCCGTTATTTCTTTACCACCTACTAGCACCAGAAGGGTGTCATGAGGACACTTTTAAAATGCTTTCAACTACCCAAGATGAAAGATGCCTTATGAGCATTATGCGATGCTGTCACTGAATCTTCATTCTCACTAGCCCTATTTATGTGTCTCCCGTTTTTATTTTCAACAAACATAATCATGCAGTACACCCATTGTCTGCATACTTGGCAAATTTGCTAACTAGGCATTCGTGTGCTCCTTCAGGTGTTTCATCCATATTTATTGATATTCATCAAATAAGCAAGAGTAGTGATGTAGCCTGTTTACTTTTTTATTTTCTGCTGCTCTAGTTGAAGAGGAATTAAATTGTCTCTCAGATGTTATCAGCAGCTGTCAAAAAGCATACCTTACTCAAAGACCTATTTTGTATTCAGAAAGCACAAAATCACACAACACAGTCACTCCGGCAGCAAACTCAATAGTTATCTATAGCTGTTTAGTGAGAGGCAACTTTGTGTCAATCATTAAATTCTTAAGACTGTATGTGGGAGCATTCCGAGGAATGGGTAAACCACCATGTGACACATATGATTTCAAAGACTCCCAGCAACAACCCTTCCCCTGAATGTATTTTCTAAATAGATGCCTCTGAATAATATGAGAGAGCCCATTAATGGTCTCCAGGCCTTGAGTGGAAGCTTCACAAGTAATTTAAGCCTCAAACACCCTCATAAGAGTGGTAAGTTTAGGTTTGGGGGAAGGGTGGAGTAAGAGGATAATTGCACAGGCATAAGAAAAGCGCTTGCAGGAGATTAAAGGGGATGTGTGAGAGCTCTACCTGATAGAAAAATAAAGAGTAAAAATTAAAATGCTGTGTTTTTTTAATATATGTCTATTCTTTTTCGGATTTTTCCATTCTAGGTTATTACAAGATACGGAATACAGTTCCCTGTGCTTCCCTTGTTGTTTATCTATTTATATATAGTAGTGTGTATATGTTAATCCCAAATTCCTAATTTATCCCTCCCCTTCTTTCCTGTTTAACAACCATAAATTCCATGTCTGTGAGTCTATTTGTTTTGTAAATAAGTTTATGTCTATCATTTTTTCAGATTCCACATATAAGTGATGTTGTATGGTATTTGTCTTTCTCTGAAAATACTGAATTTTAAAGGATTTTTTAAGGTATTTTAAGTCATTCAATTTCTAGAAATTCACAATTGCTGCCTTATAAGAGCTCATAATCCAGCAAATGTGTATACTTTAAAAATTGATGATTATGTATATTTAACATAGCAGGATTTTTTTTTTATTCAACTCTCTCTTTTGTCTTTTGTTTTCCTTGTCTTTTGTTCTGTTCTCTTGAAAAAAAGAGAGGGAAGTGAATTATTTTACTAGAAAATACACACACACACACACACACACACGCGTGCGCGCACGCACACACGGAGGAAAAGTTTAAGTTCCTAAACCTCATTCTTAAACTTGAGGACAATTCATTTAACCCTCATATATAGAGATTTCCTAATCTGTAAAATGGTTATATTACCATCCTTCTCTTATCACAGGATTACTCCATTATGTGAGATAATGTATACAAAAATACTCTGAAAAATATGTCACTATCCAAATATTAAATGCAAATCATTATTTTTCTAGTTTAACTTACTAGTTTTATTCTCCCTTCTGCCCATCAAAGTTTACCCTGAACGAACTTGCAAAAAAAAAAAAACCCTTTTGCACTCGCTTATGTAGCTGCACTCTGCCACTTCCATAAGACACTATGTTTATCTTTGCCCAGCCTCTGGCAAGCGCATCGCTCCACCCTGTGTAGCCAGAGGGAAAGAATAGTCCTGAATAAAAAATAAGGGTCAATCATTCAATAGACATAAACTCCTTCTGGGTCGGTCACCTATTTGTCATGACGAGAAGCTACAAAACTATAGTTGCATAGGAAATACAAAGAAAATAAAGAGGTGGAAAAAAAAAAAAAAAGAAAAGAAAAACCTGAGCAATCATCACATATTTTTCCTTTGAGGGAACATTCCTCAGTCTGTGTTTCAAGAAGGTATTTTTGTTAAGGAATTTTTTTCGTAGATTTCCCAATATGTAACCTTATAATGATGTAACCTGCATCTCTATAAATTATATAGCATGTGTCAGAATCAAATGCTCTTAAAATATTATAAAAGGTTGCTAAATATATTTTGCACATTCCTTCCTAACTCTATGTTATACAGTAATTGATACACAGCCCACAAAACATCTAAAAATACTTTTACAGCAAAATAATTGCCTGCAATTTCTTTCTACTCTATGGTAAATGTGGACCACAAAAACCAATGTAGAAATTCAAAAGTACAATTCAGGAAGTGAAGGAAAAGAAAGATAAAACAGCGGTCTCCACAACTCAGCGTTTACTTCATCTGTGCCTAATTACCAACCCACGCGTAGTTCAAAGAATTAGGATCCATTAGAGTCATGCCCTTTTTCCCCAGTGATGTAGAAGTATTTTTTTCTCTGGTCAGGAGACTGAATTTAAATTAAACAAATATGAAGAAGCAGCAAACAACTTGGTTGGACACACTGTTGTTCTATCCCACATTCAATCTCCCTTCCTCCTTCCTAACAGAAGGATGATTTTCCTTAGCTATCTATGTCTCCTCTCTATGACTCAGGAGAGGATGTCCTGACTCCTCACCGTCTCGAGGTGTACCTCTCCACTGAGCAAACAGAAATTTGTGTAACTCTCAAGGCTGCTTTTGGGCTAAGGTAGGATGTGTCCTAAGCTACACAAGTTAGACTGAAGGGAATGACTTGATTCCATACTTGAAGGAGAGGATTTCACTTTCTCCTTTTGGATGTGAACAAGAAGTCACATAGCTCTGAAGGCCCTGATGGTAACCACAAGGGAGAGAACAAGAATGGGATGAAGTTGATGCTGTGTATCCTAGAACACAGAGGCAGAAAAAACCTGGATCCTCAATGACTTCACATCAGCAATGATAAGACAAGAAGCCTGCTTACTCCTGACTTACCAGTTATAGAAAACAAATTTCACAATTTTTTAACCAATCTCAGTTGGATTTTTGTTGTTGTTGTTGTTACTTGCAGCCAAACACATTATAACTGTTAACAGCCATATTCCTTCCAAGTGCTTCCTTTTTTTCAGTTTTGTGCAGATTATTAATGACTACAAGCAAGCTCATACAAATATGTTTTCATTCACTGTATTGCATTAGTCAGCTAGTTGCTATTACTGGGGGTAGTCAACCATGAAAAGGCTCCATGCATCTCCATACAAAGGTATCAGTTTTAGCACTAAAACAAAATGAGTAGTGACTGTTCTCTGCTAGGAGCTATTTAGAATGTCATTCCCATCACCCCAGTATACAAAACATATTTAATAAAAGGAAACCTAGTCAGTTTACAAGCCTGCATGCTATTTCTTCTTCCTGGAGGAATCTTTCTACTCTTCCTCCCCACCTGATCTAGCTGAGTCTTACTCACTCTTTAGTGTTCAATTTCACTAACTTTTCTCCTGGGAAGCCCTTTTAGACCCAAGAAGACTAGACTAGATGCCCTTCTTATATGTTTCCTTAGCATTCTCTTCTTACCTCAATCCCAGCTGTCTACTGTATGGCAATTTCCTTTTTGTTTGTACTCCCCACAAGCATGTTAAGTTCCCTGAGGCTGGGATAGTATCTAATTCACTATTGTATCCATAGTATCTAACACAATGCCTGACCATCTAAGGTGCTCAATAAATATTTACAGAATGAACACAGACCCAGAATGTTTTGAATAGAATAAGACCTAGAGTTGCAGCATAAAATAGCCATTTCTTTTAGAAAATTGAATAGGAAAAGGAAAAAGCAAAATTTCCAAAATAAAGCTTTCTTCAAGGTGAATTTTGAGCATTTGTAACTGTACATTTCAAAAGAAAAAATAAAGAATCTGATGCAAGAAAAAGATATATCTTATAAGACAGTATATTTTTTAAAACTATGTAAACTATGGAAGAAAAAATTAGGGCTTACAGCAGTTCCTCTTAGTTCCTTAATGAGAAATAACTGAACATGGAGATCAGAATTCTATGTCCTTTTTCATTTGCTGTTCTTAAATACAGTTATACAGTTCAGTCATTCTCAGCAACTTTGTAGTGTTCATGAAGGTCCAGATTAAAAAGTCCTTTCAAGTAGTTTTGATGTAGGTAAATCCTACTTGACTGTTTTACCCTAAAGATTTTGTTGTCCAGAGATCACAATTTCCATTATGTATGATGCTTTTAGTAATTATTATCTTTTTAAATTTTAATCATTAGTCATATTATTCTGGGTGCATATAGTTCTAGAGGTCCATTACTATTTAAAATGGAACCAGGGACTACCTAAGTTATTTTATTACACCACAATTTCTGGTATCAAATAGTTACAAAAACTCAAGCTTCACTAGAACTTGGAAATCTCATCAAGCACTTTTCTAATATAGGACTTCGTTAAAAATAGAACTTGTTTTATGCCATTAGAAAATGTCAAAATTTTAATAATATAAATTGTAACACAAGGCTTTCATTCTGTCTAATTAGAGCAAAGAAATTTGTTTTGTTTTTTAAAGTAATACTTTTATTCATGAACACCAACACCCCAAAGTGGCCACACAGGGTGTGAAGAGCAGATTTTATGGGAGATAAAGCAAAGTAGTCACACTATATCTCCAAACTATTTGCATTTGGTTTTTATTTGATGCCTACTTTCACCTCTTTCTAGTTTTCTGGTGATAACAGGATTTACAATTTTATTTCGGTTGAAAGATAATGACTTCAGTCACATACCTCAATATGACACCTACAGAAGTTTTTTAAGGCCAGTAAAGATGCCCCTAGTAAGGGTTCACCAAGTATAATTTACTAAAAAAACAAGCAAACAAACTAGGGTAACTGAATTTCTTTTGCAAGTTATAGTTCCTATCTATAAATGTTTACTGTGGTTATAACTCAGCCCCTGAATGGGTTAGGGGTACGGGCCAAAATCCTGGTAGTTGAAGACTTATTTTGATCCTAGCATCTGGATCCTTGGCTTGTGGCAACAGAATGAAAGAGCAAGAGAACTAAGGAGAGATGACCGAATTAGTGACATGGCTAGCTTAGTAAACTCCAGGGCCTCTTTGAGCCTCCTATAACCACTATGAAGAGTCTTGGTTCACTTTTATCGAGTA
Organism: Camelus bactrianus; assembly: GCF_048773025.1. Classification (NCBI taxonomy): domain Eukaryota; kingdom Metazoa; phylum Chordata; class Mammalia; order Artiodactyla; family Camelidae; genus Camelus; species Camelus bactrianus. The sequence continues at coordinate 62,403,927 of NC_133541.1, forward strand.
TGTACCCACTTAAATCCAGGCTTGTTAATTGAGACAACTTATTCTGTTATTGCATGGTTGGCTGACTTTTGCTGATAAGGGAGGGAGTAGTTCCCTTGACTACCTACCATTGCCTAGACTATTATATGTTCTACCAGTTCATTTCTTTACTGGTATTTACTCATAAATAGTTACCGTTCTTAAATGCCACCTTAATGCTCCTCCCAGAATAGACTGTATTTGTGTCTCTGTCTCATGCTCTAGCTCTCTGTCTCTCCTCTCCTCCCAGTCACCCTCTCCCATAGGTAAGTCACTTTAGAAAAGAATTGCAAGAATATTAAACATGAAATAATACACCTGTAACTATATACATCTCATTTCAGAAAAGAAGTCTAGAAAGGAGAGAAATTCAAAAGCAGCCAGTAGATTCTACCTACATAACATAGTAGGGAGAAGAGATGTAAGGTTATCAAGCTGATCACCTTAAGAGAGAGACTACGTGAAGTTCCAAGAATATGGCATTTGGGGCCTAAATACTTATGAAAGTGCATCTCATAGTGCACTGCACAGACTAAAAAGTTCAAGTTAAGCAAAGAGAATGGAAAGATTAGAAGTCTGACATTTGAAAGGGAGAAAGGCAAAAACTGGTTACAATCCAGAGATTAAATGGGAGAAAGGTTGCACTGAGAATAGTGGAAAAGGAATTTGAGGAATCAGAAGTGCTGACGAATCCCCATCATGTCTACAGAAGATGCACAAAGGAGAAGTGGATGGTAAAGTGGGACCAAAAAAAGAAGAATTCATCTTAGAAAAGAAAAATATCCTCAAAAGAAGAAACAACATAAAGGGAAAAGTTAAGCAGATTGAGAGCACAAATTGTAAAAATAATTAAGTGGGATTTTTAATATTTACATACATATATGAAATGTCTATTTAACAAACTAAATGCAGAACAATGGAGAAGAGGTTCACCCTGGAGCCCCTTTGTGGAGTGGAAGTGAGTCTTAGGACCATGCCTCCCTGTGCTTGCTAAGACTTTGATGTCAAAACCTAATATTGATATTAAATAAATCACTAGATCTTTGCTAAAGTCTGTAATATGTAACTAGAAATAATTCTCTAAAGATGTGTGGATAAATGTGAATACTCATAATAGTGTGCTGTGAGTACTACTATAAGCACTTTTTCCTTTTTTGATATTTCAATATCCAGCAGTGTGTAATTATATAATGTCAACCTGTTATGTTTGAAAATAATACCCCTACAGAGGTTGGCTTATATCACAAGATCTTTGAATATGAATGTGCTTACAAAAATTTTCCTTTTGATTATACCTATGTTGAGGTAGTTTGTTGCTATAGGTTGTGGTAATAATATTTCACATTTTATAGCCCTTTCATTCAAGGATTTGGAGAGATGTTACTAAAAATAGGAAAGCTAAAATTTAATAACTAGAAAACCTAAAGTCATGGCTCTTTCTCTACCTGTTGTGGAGTATTTTAAAGGCAAGGTTTTTTTTGTTTGTTTGTAGGCTAGTTCTCAAAATTTTCTGTGGTAACAAGAGGAAAATAATGCTAATATAAATGTAGAGGCAATTACAAGAAACACATAATTATGTAATGAACTAGAGTATATATAAAGGAAGAAAGATTTGTATTTAGAGCAAAATAAAGACAAGCAATTAAAGATTGCTTTGAACTCTAAGGAAAATGTGCTACATTTAAAAACAAAATGACATTAGTAAACTTCTTTTTGAATTGCTTTCTTGGGAATATAACTGCACCCATATTTGTAAAACAGCAGACTATGTCTGGAGTACTAGGCTAATTCCCCACTTGGAATGGAATCTACAACTAGTTCGTAAGTATAATCTGCTGAGCTAATCCATGATGCACTAAGGCAGCTCATCTTCAATACAAAGGGTAGACCAAAGAAAAGGAAGCCTTTAAAGCCAGCAGAGGAAGAATATGATCTAATCCATCAAGACACAAAAACTGCTGTACAAATGTTGGCCAGTATATTGATTTGTAATGAAAATAATGATGCTAGAGTATTATAGCACTTATTTTATGGAAGGACATATTTACAATAGTTAATACCAACTTTTGTGCATCTCAGCTTTGAAACTGATAATGCATCTTCTTCTCTCACCTGTCAACCTAAAACTTCTCATTTAACCCCATATGTTGATGGTTCCATTTTGTGTTGTTTTGTTTTAATAATATATGCAAGAGATAACAAATTCAGGGTAACTCACAGTAATTCAAAATTGAATTCATGTTTCCAATCCCGCTACTTAGTCATTCAATAAATATTTAAAGAGGCCCTAATATGATCTGGGCACTGGACTAAGGGCTGGAGGGAAAGCCGTGAGTTGGACAGATACAGACCCTGCCTGCACAGACCCGACAGTCCAGAGGGGAAGACAGATCCCAAGTAAGTACTGAAAATGCCAGGAAAAGAAGTGCAGGAGTCCTGGGGGTAATGAAGAGGATGACTGTTGGGGAGTACTCTGTAAAATAAGCCCTAAAGAATGAGTAGGAGATAGGTAGGGCTTTTAGCTAGGCAGATGGGCAAAGTGGAGGAGGGGAGAGGAAGGCCCTTCCTGAGAGAGGGACTAGCGTATTTAAAGGTCCTGAGGCAAGAAATAACATGGCAAATTCAAGATAGGCCAGGCAACTATGAATGCACAGTCAGCACCATGAGGCGACAGCCATGTTTGTTTTTTTGGTTCATTGATATGTCGTCATAGGCCTAGCATATAGTAGTCACCCAGTAAATGTTTGTTGGACAAATGTGGCTGAAGGACAGCTAACTAGAAGATTAGCACAAAATGATTCTACAGAGGTAAACAAGGGCCAGCTATGCAGGGCCTCATAGGCATGTTGAGAATTTTGACTTTTATTCTAAAGACAATGGGGAATCCTTGAAGGTTCTATGCAGAACAGTATCTTATTCAGAAAGATAATTTTTCCTATTATTATATTTCATCAGCTCTAAGATGCCACTGAGTATAAAATACACCATCATTTTATAAATGACACACACAAAAAAAACGCTGCCAATCAAACTATAGATACTAAATCAATTGTAAGACATATCTGGACTTGAGAGAAGTTAAAATGTAAAAGAAAAAAGTATATGTAACAGTTTATGAACTATAAAATGCAGGGAGAATGAATTAAAAGTGGGAAACCATGGATACAGAGCCACTAGTTAGGGCATTATCATGGCTGCTTCAGTGGCTCAGGCTACTGCAGAAGTGTAAGACTGGACCGTAAAAGTGGCAGTTTGGATGGAGGAAAGTGAACAGAAAAGAAAGCTATTCAGAAAGTAGAACTGCCAGAACCTGTAACTGATGAGTATTAGAGGGAGAATGTTGGAGGCACTGGGTGGATGGTGGTATTGTTTACTGAGTTGAAAATGTTAGTATGGAAGCTCAGAAGAGAAACCTGGATTAGAGATACAAAGTTTTGATTTATCAGCAGACAGATGGTAAACAAAGTCATGGGAGCAAAAGAGATTTCTTTTTCCCCTAGGGCAGCAGTTTTCAACCAGGGGCAATGACTCCAGCTGCAGGTTAGGCTGGAGATGGCCACAGTGGGAGGCAATGAAAAAAAAAAACAAAAGCTTCTTGAAGTAGCACAAGTGAGCAAAATGAGGGCCTGGCAAAGGCATCATCAATGGAATAGAAAGAAGGTTCAGATCCCACGGATCTCATACAGGTGAAAGATCAGGATTTAGTGACAAAACTGGCTGTTAAGGCTGTGAGAGCAGAATTATTTACAGGTTCCTGGCTAGATTATGGTGCCATTAACTATAATGAAGGAAAAAACAAAGAAGAGGAAAAGGAGATGAGGTTTTCAGGGAAGACAATGAGATCAGTTTTAGGCCCTTTAATCATTGACTGTGGCCTAAGGAACACCCAGATGAAGATGTCCCACAGGCAGTTTTACAGAGTGTTAAACAACAACAACAAACACTATACCATGTTCTGTTGGAACCCAGTTCATCCTGTAAGAAACAGGCGGAACGTCCTTGCCTTACTCATTTTGTTCAGGGAGAAGAGGCATCATCACAGCATTGGACAGCTCAACAGTTAGATGGGCTTGAATTCCAGACCTGACTCCAGTGGCTACAGGCTGAGAGGTCTTGGGCTAGACACTTCACATCTCTGAGCTCGGTTTCCTAATCAGTGAATTGAGGATGATATTTAGCTTCTAAAGATGTTTTACATGTTAAATAAGGTACAAAAATATTTAGAAGAACACTTAGCATGTGGAAAGCATTGTAGCTATTTCTATTATCTGTTTTGGTGTGGGACAGTTTCTTCCAATGTTTATAACTGTATTCATCTTTTTCATTCTTACATCAAATATTTGTAAGACCCTGGTATGTGGAAGGTACTGGTACCCATCTGCTTCTGCCATCTTTCTCCATCTTCTGTTCTAATCACCTGAGTTACCAGCTGCTAGTCCTCAGTTTTTCCTAGGTTCCCTGTAGTCTCTGATACTTCAACCTCCAGTCTAGGCTAAAATATCAGCAAGGCCTCGCACACATGTCAGCAAAGTCATGCCAGCTTCCTTCCTAACAGATCAAACAAAAAGACGTGAGGAAGACACACATGAGGCAGGAAAGAGAGGATCCAAGTTTGACCCAAAACTTACATTTCTGCAGAATTTATATATTAAAAGAGAAAAAGTGATTTTTATACATCAGGGAGACTCAATTCCTCAAAATGACTTACATCTTTTTTTCTGCTACACTTGCAGGGAAAATTGCATCATTAATTTGTGATTCCCTTTTTCTAACATTTGTAATTTTAATCCTTACCTGTGCCTTTCTTCCTTCAGGGATTTATTCCTCTTTGCTACTATTTTGTTATCATTAAAAGGCTTTGAAACAAAGTCATTTTGAAGCTATTCTTGCTTACAATTTAATTTTTCCCTGCTTAGCTTTAACACCAATTTTTAAATTCTTGCCCAGAGTTGCCTGTTGGAAACTGCCCCTGTTATAGAAGAGGTCACTATGATTTATAATAGATCTAGATATGTATTCTTTTGTGGTTTCTAGATTTCCCTTTGCTTGCTTGTTTTGAAAAATTCTTCAGTCTTCCTCTGTCTGCTAATAGACCACTTACTCAGCTAGGCTTTCACTACTTTATTTTGAAACTGTTTCCTTATAATTATTTCATTTTTATCTTCCTCTGGTCTGTGTATGCCAGTAGGATATCAGGGAGAATATCTTAGATATACTACCCTAGTTTAAAAAGACTCCTGTATCAGAGCCACCTGTTGTTTCTTTGCTCATGGCAAACCATTCAGGATCCCCCATGGAAACGAGCTCTTTCATCAGTTTCTTCACTAAAGAACACACACTACAGAATTAAAATACAAACACACATTTTCGTATTTAGGGGAAAAACATTTATTGAGCATATTTTTACGTAATGCCAGCATGGCATTCCTTTGTTAACTGTAAGAGCTTGCAATCTAGTTGGGAGACACAGAACACCACAGAATGGTTCAAGGATCACCACAGGAAAAAAAAAAAAAAAAAAAGGAAAACTTGAAGGAAAAATAGAGTAAACCAAACATACAAATCACTCAAAGGGGATACAGAGCAAGTGAAGGTTTCTGATCTAATAAGGTGAGAGAGTTCCTAGGAAGTAGAAATTTTTTTAAATAGATGAAAAGAAAAGTAATTTTAAAATCAAATTCTTTCAAAACAGATAATAACATGGAGGTTTCAGAGTGGCAAGAGATTTAGAGACCAATGAAATGATTTGAGACCCAATTTAGTCTCAGTTCAAACAATGTTATCCAACACCACATGCTTCCACACTGGTTTCAGTTCTTTGATTATCTGGATATATTTCCTGCAAATGTTTGGTAGATATAACTCTCCTACCTCTTGAAAATAGGAAAGGAAGAGCAGACAAAGAGGTTTTGCCTGAAAGTAAGTGACAGCCTCAAGAGGGAAACACAGCTGACCCTTGAACAATACACGGGTTAAGGGCACCGACCCTCAGAGAAGTCAAAAATCCACATATAACTTACAGTCAGTCCTCCATACCCACAGTTCTTCCAAAACACAATTCCTCTGTGTCTGCCATTCTGCATCCAGGGAGTTGACTAACTGTGAATCATATAGTACTGCAGTATTTACTATAGAAATAAATCTGAGTATACATAGGTCTGTGCAGTTCAAACCCAGTTTTTCAGCATCAGTGGAATGGTCCTTTATGACTCTCAAGGAAGAAAAATATTTGGAAGTGACGATAGCCCATATAATTCTATTTCCTTATATGAAATTGTCCCGTAGGCAGGGCCCTCTCCATTCCCTAGCAGAAATATTAAAGTGAAGCTGGCACAATTTTTAGATGGAGATTTCTTACAGAATCTTGCCAGACATTATATGTTCCATTCATTACAAAACTGTCTTCTGAAAAAAGATCTTATTTGTTTCACATAGATCTTACTTGTTACCCATAAGAAAGAGTAAAGCATTAATTGTGTGTTGAATATATGGGGAAATTTTTACTACGCGTCTCCAGGGTCAAAGATATGCTGGGAGGAAGCAAAAGGGAATTCTGGAGTAGCCCAAAAGGAAACAGAATAAGAAACTTCCTAGAAATTTTCGGGCTTTAAGCAAAACATAACACAAAGGTTAAACAAGAAACTTTAATTTCTATGAAAGAGAATGGATATAGTCTATTGGGGAGAATCATCTTAACTTAGAGAAAAGTCTTAATTAGAGAATAATTTCTTCAGAGCAGTTTTAGTAATTTCAAGCACAAAATAAAAACTACAATGAGAAAGATACTAGTAAAATTACATTTGATTTTGAAAATGTATAATTCATTATGGTGTAATAAGAATATAAGAACTTAATGCTAAACAGAGAAGGTGAAGGCATGTTGCAAAAAAATTCTTCTTTCATAAATCACTTGATTTTGAAAAGGATTGGATTTCTTCAGACTTGTGAGTAAAGCTCAAATTTCAAAGTAAAAAGGAAAAAAAAAAACCTTATTCTAAAATGAGAGCTTTGGTGACAGACTGAATTTAATTCCAACTTTGTCATTTACTATGTTCCTTCAGCATTTTCTTTATATATATTAATACCTGCTGTGGAAATATGTTGTGATGTATATAAAGCACCTAAAATGTCCTGTTAAGTATGGTGGATTAAACACACCTGTTCTCTGGTCCATCCCCAAAGCTCTAGATTAAAAAAAGAACAAGAAAACAAAAAAAACTTTTAAGTAAAAATCTATAAGAACAACAAAAACAAGAAGAATGTAGGAGACAAAATTTGACAAGATAATTTTAAAAGCTGAAAAGCAAATGAGTAAAAGGCAAATGTCTTAACATTTCAGTGGTAGTTGAAACCTAAGTCTAAAATCTAACTGTGCTACAGAGCCTGGAGAGTCTCAAGAACTCACAGCACCAAGGACTCTGAAGCTATGTGTGGAGTGGGACTGAAGACAAAATGATACACAAAACTCTCTCCTCCATCTGTGCCAAAGACTGAAGTTTACTATCTGGAGAGGATGAACCAGGGAAGTTCTGGAACCAGAGACAGAAGTTACAGCTGAAGGCAAGGGCAAAGTACCAAGTTGAAACCAGGGGCACTGAGTGCAAGTTCATGTTTAGAACAATCTTTCTCCTCAACTCCTACTTGGTTCTCAGAGTAGCAGTAGCCATTCTTAGCACATACCCCAAGACATAACATCGAAGATTCCTCTCTGAATCAACTGGCCCAAGAGAAAAGACATAGAAATGAGAAATAAGAGGGAAAGAAGTTAAAAATTAAGGGATCCATCCAGGAAGCACAGTATCAAAATATCAGGGTTTTCAGGAGGAAAAAACAAAACAAGGAAAATGGAAGGAAATAAATTGTGATAGAAATAATACAAGAAAAAAAGTCAAATCCTGAACGTCTTAAGTTTCCAAACTAAAAGCTAGATAAAAATAAGGCTTTAAAAAAAAAAAAAAGCATTGGAAACAACAAAGGCAGTGAGGACTTGAAGAGCCAAAATCACAGAAAAAGGGGAAACTCACTGAGGTGAGCCTTATATTCACTGATGCTCTTTCCCCTCAGAGTGTTGATTTTCATTGTGGGTCACTAAAGTTGAACCAGAAGGGTTGGCCTAGAGTTTGTGTCAGTCTCCATGGTTTGGGGAGACCCAAATTTAAGTTCAGGGATACCTAGGCTTCCAAAATTTGAGGATCCAGTATCCTAAAGGGAGAGGTAAACCTGACATTCCTTGAAATTTTCTATCCTCAAGGTATTTGCAGATTATTAAGTTGTACAAGATTAGGAGCCAAGAAACTAACCAGAAAACTGCAGTTAGGAGTTAAAATCAAAGCAGAGTCTTCAACTGACCACAGTGTCAAGAAGACAAAAACTGGAGTTCAAAGCCTGCCAAGGATAAGAGTTCTTGGTAAAGACCTCCAGACTTAGCTGGAATCCCACAACAGAAATACTATAAGAGGAAGAAGAGACTAGAAATAACTACCCACAAATACATCAAGGTGATCCCTCCTCTAATTGCCTGCCAGGGGGAAATATCTATATCTATATCTATATCTATATCTATATCTATATCTATATCTATATCTATATCTATACAAAGATAAAGTCATCCAGAGCTTCTATAATTTTTAATTTACAAAGTCCAGCATTAAGTCAAAACTTATTCATGCCAAGAAGACAAAAATTACTAATAACGAACAGGAAAAAAAGAGAAAATAGAAGCAGACCCACAGGTGTCTAGGTATTAGAGTTGTCAATGAGAATTTCAAAATAGCTATAATAATATATTCAAGAAAATAAATGGCAAGATGAAGAATTTCATCAAAATTGAAGTCTATATTAAAAAGAATTCAATAAAAATTCTAGAACTGAAAAAGAAAATAACAGTTTAACAAATCAGTAGATGGGTGTAACAAAAGTTTTGACAAGCAAAAGAAAGAAAGAATTAATAAATTGGAAAATATTGCATTGGAAAAAAAAAAATCCAAAACTGAAACATGAAGAGACTAAAGAGACTAAAAGAATGAAAAAGTCAGCAATAGCATTAGAGTCAAATGAGGCACAGTAAAAAGGTGTAACAGACATAGGAGTGGAACTCTCAGGCTGACAGCCATGTGGCCTGAGGAGCAACCAGTGCAGATCAGAGCAGGAGGAAAGAGGCCTCTAGAAGGGATACCTTACACACAGTGTTAGGATTTCAGTTCTGTCAGAGAATTGGGAATGGGTTAATGATATTTACATTTACATAGAAAAGTAAGAAACAAAAAAAAAAAAAAAAAAAGAATTTTCTTTTAAATTTCAGAGGAAATATGCTATACCTGAAAGAAAATGAAACATAGTATAACATATGTTTCACTATCTGTATATAATATTTACATGATCATAACAATGTAAACAAATATTGACTTAAATAAAAATGATTATATAATTTTACTGAAGGTATGGGAAGGGGAAATACATCTGTGTTGAAGGGATGGGGATATAAGAGAGCTAAACCATAATCTAGAGCAGGAAGTCAATAAATAATATTTAAAACTGACAAATCAAGAAATAGCAATAAAAGCTGTTATTTACATATAGGAAAGCAAATATAAGAATAAATAGTTTAAAACAATTTAAACCAGTTGCCTCTGGAGAGACGGAATTAGAAGAGGACAGAAATAAAACCAGGGCCAGCTAACTTTAATGTCTTGAAATATTGTTTGACTTCTTAAGCATGGGCAAGTATGACTTTAATAAGAAAAAATTATGCTAACAAAAAAGAGAAAGTACCTAACAAAATGGCTGGTACATGAAAGGTATTCCATAAATGTTTATTATATAAATTTTATGAACTCAGGGAATATGGTAAAAAGTAAATAATCTACATTTGTTGAACTCAAGATCTTTCTGGAGGAATGAAGCACAGCCGGAAACGATACCCTTGTGCATTCCCTGATTGTGTCTTCTGCCTCCATTTGCTGGAGTCTCTCCTAACAACTATTCGGCAGGACAGTCCCTTATCAGAACAGAGTGGGCAACTGCCTACGTGGGCTATTTGATAACACTAAATTATCACAGTCCTGCAGGTATACCCCAGTGACCTGCCACCAGCCTAGATTTATCCAGTTCTTCCAAGCTCATTGAGTCTGGTTACTAACCCACTGGGGTCAGCTGACTTTCTTTAACTGATTGCTAAATCCTGGAGAAACTTCAAACCCTGGTTTGATTATGCTAAGTGGTCCAGATTGTGATGGTAAGAAAGAAATCTTCTATGTCAAAAAGCTGGAGTAGTTTATCCCTACCCACCTGACCCCACCCCCCAACCAAAATAAAACCCCATAACACTCACATTTCACCTTCAAGTAACAATCAGATCTGCTTAGGTGATCATATATCTCAGAAATGACATTTATACTGTGGCTATTTACAGCTTCAAATAGCACAGCAAACCTGATCAGTACCTGGAGAAGCAAAACTAGTACATAGCAGAGGTTCACTGTTATTAAGATGGATGGATAGCTGGATGGATATAAGGATGAGTTTTGACTCAGAGGACAAAATATAATCACAGCATACAGCAACTTAGACATAAAAATATGAGAGTGAGGCTATACGTCATGTACTCCTTACAAAATTTTGGGCCCAATTAGGGTTATGTTATACAGTCACAGATCTTAGAATTGGAAAGAATGTTATATCATTTTGTTCTCTTTTTTCTAACAGATGAAGAAACAAAAGCTTTAAGAATTCAAGGTAGGGGGAAATTCTGGGAAGATGGAGTGGCAGTAGGGTAGTTTTGAAACTCCCCAAATTCTGTCATAAAAACAGAAAACAATTTTAACAGCAAAACCAAAATCCAACATCTAAAACAAAATAGGTATCCTGTTAAACCTCCAAATCAAGCAGACAGGGACAAAACATCAACAGTTACATGACCTGTGCAGTCAGCAGTCATGTATACGGAGGTGGAGAGGAGTCTGACGACCTGAGGATGGCAAAAACCCCAAATCATTGGAAAGTGTTACAGGCTAAGAAACAAGGTTTCTTCCTAATAAAAATGAAATCACTGTTTCAGAGGTAAATATTTGATTGATATCACAAAAGATTGGTGAGCTATTCTTACACTCTAGTCTGCAGATTAGGTCACAGAAAATTTGAATATTACAAAATCATCAGGTTATAACAGTCCATTGTTGGCACTTTTTAAAAATTAGCAGGAAAATAAATAGCAGTTTGAAAGACTATTCGTGTATATGTGTGTTGTGTGCCCTTATCTATACCAATCTATCAATATTTTTATATACTCTTTCCTTCAAATTATTAGTTTCATATTCTTTTTTGGCACTAAAGCACATAGTCTAGGAAATCACTATATTTTAATTTTGAGATTGTTTGAAACTATGAAATTGCCCTTTAAAAATATTAATTTTTCAGCTAAGTGTTCAAGTATCCTTTTAGCATCAGAAGTACACTGTCATCTTGGGGATATCAAATCTGCTATTTCCCCCTCAAAATGCATGAGAAGACCCTCCAGTATACATTGATATGGTGCCCTGAGGATGTCTCTATTTATAATGTGGGGTGTCTCATGAACAATTCTGGTTCCAGGCAATAGTGCTCCAAGGCAGAACAGAGTGGTCTGTCCCAGGTGAGTTTCTTAGGTGGCCCCCTACGATGCAAATTGGGCCACCCTCAAGGCACCCTATAAATTTATTATAAAAACTAAAATAAAAAATACACAAAATAACAAAAGTTTGCCTTACTAAAGTAAAAACTGTTCCCCTTAACTAAATTAAAATTTTAAATAGAACAGAGCAACAGTTGCCATAAGAAACAATGGAAGAGGCCTCTAGCACTCCACAAAACACTCTCTTCTGTTTAACTCTGAAAGAAGTAAAAATAAAATCTGATTTTAAATTGCTGAGGGGATTATGGCATCCCATCATTATTATCCCATCCCATGGTTTTGTGGGTGGACAATGAGCATTGACAGCCGTTACAGTTTATTGTAACAAATCTAAAATTTGTTTTAATAACCTTCTTACTTTGTTGTCTCCAGAAATGTATCCTAGCAAGAACTGCTGAACAAATAGTTAGATAAAAATCTTAAATTACTTTTTTTTTTTTTTTTTTGATGGCAGTACTGGGTATTGAATCCAGGACCTTGTGCATGCTAAGCATGCATGCTACAACTGAGCTATACCTACTCCCCCTAAACTATATTTTAAACTCTAGTTATTTGAGACAACTGCTTCTGGCCATAATAGACTAACAGGGAGCCTTCCACCTAAAACAGAAAACTTGACAAAAACATAGGAAGAAATTGTTTTCAGACATCAAACAGTAGGCGACACAGGAGTGAGGTTCCTAAGAAAAGGGAAATTCTGTGAGGGAAAGGCTCCAGCATGCTACCTGAAGACAGTCAACAGTCCTCAGGGAGGGAAGAGAACCCCAAATGAGCCCTGGGGTCTTTCTGAGTTGAAGACACAAAAGTTGGCATTCAGAAAAGGCCAAGACAGGTAGAATTTCTAGGCCAGAGAGGAGGAAGGTACACACAGAGAGATTTCCAGAGTTCTGTGGAGGGTTTGGCTCAGCTTTGGCTGAGCACTAATCTGTACATGCAAGAAAAGATAGTACCTCTGACCAAATAAAGAAGAAACAAAAAGCAGTATCAATTCCCACATCTCCTACAGGGATGGAAAGAGTCCATGTTCCCACCAGCCAAAGTGGGAAGACCTGTAATACACTAAGCATGAGGAAGAGTCTTCAGAGGGCCCTGCCTTAGCCACAGGGCCAGATTAGCCCTACAGCAAAGGCTGTTCTGGATCTGCCTAACAAAGCTTAAAACTTAGCCTCAAAGGAATCTGATTCTTAAGAATTTAACTGCATGCCAGGACAAAAGCTTTATTTTCAAAAGGATTTAAAGGAATACCAAGAAACTCACCCCCCCATAAAAAAGCACAATATTCATTATCCATTCAGTATTCACCACATAGGAAAAGAGGCATATATGACAGAGATGATAGAATTAGCTAACATGAAGGCAATGAGAAGAGAAACGGATTTTTTTTAATGGAACTTTCAGAGATGAAACATTGGGGACCTGAAATAAATAAATAAATAAAAATATAAATATAATATACATACTGGATATGATTAACAGCAGGCTAGGCACTACTAGGGGGAAAAAAGTGGATTTGAAGACATGGAATAGAGACTATCCAAAATGAAACACAGAGAAAAGAAAAGCTGAGGGGAAAAAAAGTGTCACTGACCTCTGGAACAATATAAAGTTGTCTAATATGTGTATAAATCGAAATCCAAAGGAAAGCCCAGAGAGTAAAGGAGAAAAAAAAAATTTTTGAAAAAATTATGGTTAAAAGTCTCCAAAATTTGGTAAATCCTAGTTTTTTTTTTTAATTCATAATACCTCTAAGAAAATTCCATTTTCCAGTGATTGATAAGCCTATTACTTAACTTGGGGAGACAAAAAGCCAAAAATTCAAAGCTAGCATTGAGAAATTCAATGTAACATCTTAACTCTTTTACAAAAAAAAAAAAAAAAAAAAAAGAAGAAGAGAGAGAGAGAGAAAGAGAGAAAGAGAAAATGAAAATAAGTAACATGCATGGGAAAAGAATTAAGGTTGAAATGTCATGTGGTATTTTATCCTTAATTCTGAATTTCTCTGTTCTCATCTGTCTAAATCAGGCCCTAATGATATTTAAATGAAGCTACTTGTAATTCCCATAATAGGCAAACAGAAGGGAGGTTAAAATAATTCTATTATTTCACAATGATGAAACAGATTGAATATTTCAATTATTCTACTTATTATAGTACACATAGAACAATGCTCTGTAATCTGCTTCGATATATATATAGGCTCTTTACCCACACCACAGTGGGAAGAATGCACTCAATTTGGTTGAGCCTCACTCGCTGATTCAGTGCTGGAATAAAGTACTTCACAGATTAGCTTAGTCTGCAGCACTTAAAGGTCAGGATTTATTGTAATGTAAATCACAAAGCAATTTTATCTTGACAGAGATTACATACTGTTACAATATTTCTCGCTGAATCTAGTGATGCGTTTGCTTTTTCTTTGCAACTGCTGTGCAAATTGGACTGCAGCCCAGAAAAGAAAAAGAGATGGCAGGCTGCTTTGGCTTTTTAGAAACAACTTAATTCTCTTCATTTTTCAAAGTTCCGCGAGAAAAAAAAAAAAAAACCCTCTGAAAATACACATAAAACCATACATAAATGCTTGTAAACCTTTACAAACCCGAAGCTCAAATGCACACAGATATCTGTGAATGACCATCTCTCAAATATTTTGACATGTTTTAGGAAAGAGTATAATTGCTAATGGCTGACCTCATCATTCATACCAAAGTGTCTTGATACATTATCTAAACTGTCTCCATTTGAAGCAAACAAACAAAAGCAGTAAGAAGCATTCATGCTTTCCATTGTCAGAAGTCAGAAACAAAAAGAAAACTGAGTGCAAACCAAGTTAAGGTGAGGATTAGGAAGTCCACTGCTGTCAGCATCTTGGTAACAAGTACCGAGAGGCAAAATGGCAATAAATACCTCCTCAATTTTTCTGTTTCTTTGGAGGCTGCATTCAAACTAGAAGAGACTGAGACTAGATGTTAGGAAGACCTTTTTGATTCCTGGAGAATTAAATGAACTACTCAAAGCGTTTGAAGACTCTTTATTCCTGAAATTCTCAAGACAAGACTAAGTCTCCATCCTAAATCATGTCTCTCAAAGAATAAACACGAATAAAATGTCCCCCAAAGTTTAAACCAGTGTATGTATTAAATTTTGCCAAGTTTTAACAATTATTCATACATAGTTTACATTAATAACGTACAAAAATAGTGGTGAAACCCAGGACTTACCAGGAAATATATCCAAGACTAATCTTAGCTGCAAATACTCCACTTCTATTCCCCTCACCTGGGCCACGATTGGGTATATGTTATATCTCCAGCTCTTACAAAGCACTTTTCCTGGAATTCAAGGTGATATATTATAATACTGTTTATTCAAATACTGAGTAGCTTATTCTTTCATTCTACTGGCTGTGTATTATCAAGTAGGGCTCCCCACATATCCATCATTCCAGGTCAACATTCCTATATCTGAATCCAACTGTAGTATATGTAATTGTAAATCCAACTGTAATCCAAATGTAATATAACTAACTTAATTGTTTTCTTTAAACCAACTCAAACTTGGTTTAAATAAATTTATTTTAAAATAAAAAATTTTACTTCCAAAAATATAGACTTAACACAGTACTTTAAAAAATTTAATGTTTGCTACATCACACTTGAAATGGTCTCAGGTGCCACCTGTTGTCCATGTAGCACACTTGAGCAAATACAAGCTGTACAAGGAGCTGTGAAAATAAAAGATAAGTGGTACAGGTTCAGCTCGCATGTGGCAATAAATGATATTCTTATTCATAAAACTGATCCATATCCACAATAACATGTACAATTAGGCACAGGCACTTCCCATCTGAAAGTTCTCTGTGAATAGATTGTTCATACATCCTGGTTTGCTTGGGACAGTCCCAGTTTCCACCTGTTATTGTCCTGGAGCTGTCTTTCTCTCTCAAAAATGTCTTGGTTTGGATGATACCCAAAAGGGTGGAACAAATTATCCCTTAGAAAACTGGAGAGTCAAAATGTTTCTGATTGGCCTTATTCTTGTCTGAGGGACAGCTCTTCAGCTCTTCTATACACATTATCTTATTTAATCTTCACAACAACCTGTGAGTTAGATAGTATGTATACATTACAAATACGGGAAAAGGTTCAGAGACTTTTCACAATGCATGGTTCACACACAGCTATTCCAGGACGCAACTAGAACTCACGTCCAGTCTCTACTCCATATCAGGAGATCTTTTCTAGGGCATTGGGAGGTGTGGGTGACTAGGAAGGAAAAGGGTGGGGTTTGGGAGCCAGAAATATTCAGAGAAAGGGCCTGTTCCCTTTCACAGGAGATTTGCAGAGGTTAGAGCAAGAAATGGCACTTCTGCAATGTTGCCACATTCCCACGTCCTAAGAAAAACTTGCCTTCCATTAAAACTGTAAGTACTGGTTAGATTGCCAGGATTAAATCAACAGGCCTTGTGAGTTAAGTGGACTTTTGTGTTCTAACCTGAAAATCTAATCAGACTTTTAATCACAGCTAAATTTTCTAACTCAGTTTTCTTTTTTGATGCTGAAAAGGAAAGAATTAGATAGAGGAAAAGGAGGCACCCCTCAGTGGAGATATGAAGAAAAGGGGAGGACGTGTAACAGAAGAGTCAGCCTGCCTGTCCCCAGGACCCTCCTTTCCTCCTGAGCCACTGTGCGCTGCCAAGCACATCTCCCCTCCCAGCTCACGTGGGGGAGGGCCAAAAGCTTTACATTACACCACTGGTTTACACCCTGAGAAACGTCGTGTGAGCTGCAAAATACACTTTGAAGCAACTTTCTAAAAGGCACATCTATATTTACCAATGTGTTCCACATGATTAAACTGTGAAATTTCTCTCCAGTTTGGCAATACCTTAGAGAGATGTTGTGAGGTTTAGAAAGAAAATGCCTGTGAAGTGCCTTAAGTTCCAAGGAAGGAAAGCACTACACACATCCAAGGTGCTTTTACATGCCTTGATGCTACATTGGAGCAACAGCAAATAAAATTATGATGTCACAATGTTGTCATGCAACATCATCCACAGTGAGAGCAAGAAAAATCTGTTTTTTAAAATGCCTCTTTCCCCCCTCCTTTCAGCATGTTAAAGCATATGGTATCCAAAACTAGTTCACAGTGAACTTCATTTCTGCCACTGCTGTAAATGAAGTTTCTTCTCAGGCAGATGTCAGTGCTAAAAGTTTGGTGCTCATAAATACCAAATTTACATAAAATCTATACAGCTTTTTTCAAAAGTCTTTCTTGGTTGATGTAGGCTGATTGGATAGAACACATAGTTCACTTATTTATTCCTCAAGTCATAATATATTTCCAGACTCACTAATTTGAAAAACAATGTTTATGACTGAACAAGTGACATTCCCTGAGGCCCCTCTGACTATAAATGTCATATGTCATGTTAAAAGAAAGAGAAAAATCTATAAAGGTAAAAGATATTCTTGAACTGTTAATTTAGGCCTATAGTTCCAAATTATGGGTCACCACTTATACCAAAAGCATTTGTAGATGAAACAAGAAATGAATCTTTTATGTATTTTACACACTGGAAACACCACCAAAATAACCAAAATAAAGCAATTTTAATAAAGCAAACCTGAGTTTATTGCTTGCCACAGTATGAGAGACCACTATCTTGGCAAGAATTATGATGGTGTTTCAGAAGAGGAAAGGTAAAGACAGGATATGTATAAAATTTGGGGGGTCTGGTTTGAAGTGGATATTTGGATGTGAGAAGAAGGGCTTGATTATAATTGAGCATATTTGTGATCTGATAGTTTAAGACTAGTAGACACAGGAAGGGGAAAGATTTGAAAAAAGAGCTTCAAAGTAAATCTTGAAGAGTAAATAGCTGTTTAAAACTGCTTTAATTTGAATAGCCTAATATTGGTTTAAATGGATTTCCAGGACCTTTATGAAATGAACAACAAAGTTATTGGCAACTTTATCCTTCCAAAATAGTAAGTAAAATCATGTCAGTGCAAACCATAAACTGTTATGGGTAGAGATGGTTTTCTTTCTCAACTGGAAAAGCCCAGCACACCAAGAGCAGCTCCTGCCCTGAGAAAAGGACTCACTTAAAGCCACTGAAACACACAATGGTCTCCTCTCAGATACCACCTCCAACCACATTCAGATTGGTCCATTCTTCCTTTCTTAAAGTCACTACTTTTCTAAGAACAGTCAGTTCTTGGCCTAGGGATTATTCTTTCTTTTACATGACTGAACATATTTCTATGTATACAACATAGCTAAACACTTTGAGGACAAACCACAAGTTCTTTAGAAACATCTCATTGCCATTACCACAATAAAAATCTTGACTGTAGTTCTACTCTGCTCAAAACATTTTAGTACGTCTCCTTTGTCCACCGGATAAAGACTAAACTTCTCAACATGCCTCTTGAACTGTATTTCCCTCTGCTCCTCGCTCACTTCACTGCATCTGTGAGTGCATACATGACTTCTATATGCCAATCACATTAAACTACTTGCAATTCCAGAATATATTTGGCTCTCTCCTTCCTCACTGAAAATGCTTGTCCGTACGAAACTGTGGCTTTTTGGAAAGTTCATCAATACTCTATCTTTCCGCTGGTTCATTTCTACAAGGTGTTACAGATCCACCCAGCTAAGAAATCACTTTCTCCAGGAAGCTTCTTGCAAATACAAAGGAATTGTTCCCTTTTAGTGCTCTCTAAATACTTTGTACTTATTTTGATCATCCCACTCCATTTCTAATAGTGAGATACTTATCACATTGTATTATAATGGTCTATCTATTTGCCTACCTCACCTTCCCTGTCAATAAGCAACTTGAAGGCAAGTACTGTGTCTTACCACATTGTCTGGGAAATAGAGATCACTCATTTTTTTGAATGGGTAGTGAGCGAATAAACAGATAAAACCTTATGATTATAACCAAAAAAATTACAAAACTTGACAGGATCTCAAAGAAGCCACCTTATAGATCCTGCAAAATGAAGAGGATTTCTCAAAGTGTTAGTTCTAAATCAACAGTAAAATTTTAGAGAATTAAATTTTAAGTCTGCACAAACCAGATTCATAAAAATTTAGAAGCACGGGAACACATTCTGTTGGTGAGGCTGTAGGAAGACAGGCATTTTCATACAGTATTGTATACCCTTCTGGAGGGGAATTGACAGTACATAACAAAACTACATAGGCATGTACTTTTTTGGACCAACAATTCCACATCTATGACAACAACAGAAAAATACACACGCACAAGATTATTCATTGCAGCATTGTTTATAACTGCAAAATATTAGAAACCACCTAAATGTCCATAAATAGAATAATGATGAATAAACCATGCTGTATCCACAAAGGGAGAACTATGCAGCTATAAAAAAAAAAAAAGAATAAGGAAGATCTCTATGAACTGATATGGAGTGACTTCCAGGATATTTGGTTAAGAGAAAACAGAATGCAAAAGAGAGTCTGGTATTCTGAAACTCATGTTAGAAAAAGAAAAGCAAAATATAAGAAAACATATATAGAGAAGATAAACCAAAAACTAATGAAATTGGCTACCTACAAGGGATGGGAACAGAATTAAAGGAAGAAAGAATAGGAACAGGATAAATATCTTTAAGTTTAACTTCTTGTATAACTCTGATTTTTAGAACAATGACTTGTTTCACATAAACAAATTATAAATAAATAATTAAAATAAAACAAGATTTGGAGAAAGCCCAAAAGAGAATATAAATAGCAACAAATGAATCTATTATCCTAATATCCTTTCTATTAGAAAGGAATAATATAACTCTATTTAAAAGGACAAAGAGGAAAGGAACTAACCTAAGTAACATTGGAAAACAACATTTTTAACATATACTTTAAATCTAAAGACAAAAAAACTGTACGTAAGTACTATACCTTAATTAATAAATTATTCTTAAACTATATACATTCTATATTGATTTAGCAAATAAATATATTGTGGATAATGAAAGCCAGGTATCTATTTCACTGTTGTTATTTACAGATAATGAAAGAAGGAAGGCTAAAGTGAATCCTGTGGTGTTGGATTGGAATTAGAGATATCAGTAAGAAATTGTGGTTTTTATTATACAGAGAGAGAGAGAAGGGAGAGAGACATAGAGAGAGAGAATGTTTCCTTGATGTGTCCATTAAGAGGGTCTAGAAGAAATGACACCATAATAGTAATGAACACACCTAATCCCCAGATCTTGATTTCAAAAGATATCAATAAAATGAACCAGACTTCCTTGGAGAAATAGCCGATTCAAGGGCTGGAGCAGAAAAAGTTCAATATGGGCTTGGAATATCTCATGGAATCGGAAAGTAGGGAAGTGTTCATGTAAGTAACATTGCTATATAGCCCCTACAAACACACACGTAGACAAATCTCACAAAACATAAATGAAATAAAGAAGGTAGAAAATATGTAAAAAAAAAATTTTTTAAATCACTGGTGGCAAGAGAGTGTGAAGAAAAAATATACCTGAAATATTCAAAATAAGTGCCTAAAATTAATTAATTTGTTTAACTCTTGTTTGATTTTTTTATTTTACTTTGTCTGGGTATCCAGCTTCCCTGTCTGCTTTTTGGAAGGCATTTAGAATTCTAAGTAATTATTTTATATCATGTGCTCTCATATCATAAGTGGGAAAAATAAAACATTCCACTTGCTTGATCATTTTAATCCATCTTCTTTTTGCCTATCATGGTCATTACAGATAAAAGATTAAATACTTCATACTTTAATGCTATTCTCAAGAATAATTTCCAGCACTAAGAAGGAAGGTCAAGTTTTATGTCTCAAGACTTTACAACAGAGATTGGTAAATAACTATAGACAATAAGATGAGTATTCCTTTGCCTTCCCTGGGTTGCCCTAGAGACAGAAAAGGGAAACAATGTAATTCTAGTTGCCAGTATCAACTTCAGATGAACGCTTTTATTTCATATGAAAGTCAACCATTCTTCAGAGAGTTGCATTAGCACATATTTATGCTAATGGTGGGAGTTCTGACTCAGGTACTACCTAGGGCAGCTCTTCCAAAGTTGCTGTGAATGTTTTTTAAATCTTCTATTTTTATTCACTTTTCCACTTGTTTATGATGTCTCTCCACTGGTGAATCCAACATACCAGAGGGCACTAATTATATCTTATAATTCTCTTCTTTACACCTCCTACAGCATGTATCCCAACACTTGCTTAAAAAAAGAGATAGGGTTTGAGTAAGAGAGTGCTGATTATCTTGCAATTTTGATACAAGCTTTCCTTACAAAGGATGGTAGATCAATATTACATACTATGAACAGAAAGGACAACCAATTAATCAGGGGAAAAAACACCTTTAATCATCTTCAAACTGCCTATTAGAAAAATGTAAATACAAATGAGAATTTGAAAATGATGAATACTTTTAGTCAGGTTAAATTAATCTAAAGATTTTTTAAATGGCCAAAAGTTCTTTGAGAAAAAAGTAAAGGAATTGGGAATGTAAGTATCTACTTGTTTCATCCTTACAACAACCTAATCATGTAGGAACTATTACCCTCATTTAACAGATGAGGAAATCAAGGCTCAGAGAACTTCTTATATTTGCTCACATCATTTAGCTAGAAAGTGGCAGAACTAGAATTCACAATTCAGTCTGATTTCAAAGCCAGTGATCTTTCTACTATACCACAAAAAGAAACATCTCTAATAAAATCTGAGAAAGATTAAAATCAAAATAGTCAAATAAAGTTTTAATTATATTAAAACTAAAACAGTGCACGACAGGAAAAAACAATACTAGAAAGATAAAACCAATTCAAACAGCACTGGACTAGAAGTAAGGAGACATGGGTTCTAGATTTTTTTCTCACTCTATACTTCTTCACTCTCCTAATACCTGTCTCAGCAAAATCAGTCATTAAATATTCATTGCCTCATTCACTGACTAAAAGGTACAAATAGAATCCTTAACACAAAATCAATCAACAAACCAAATTATAATAAAACTTCAATTAGAACAATTGGGAGAGTCTTCATTTTAATATAATTCTTGGTTAACTAATCATGAATGAGAAAATCCTTTTTGTGAATTCAAGTTTGCTATTGGAAATCTTTCCAACTCTGTTTTACTAAGCAGAGCAAATGTTATTGTACAAAAGAAGCACTGGAGAACTTGCTATAATGCGGATTTCTAAGTTCCATCTTGTGAGTATCTAATTTGGTATATATGTCTGGCATAGACCTCTGGAGTGATTCTTATTCAGATCTGAAGATGAAACTAAGAAGCATTAAGTAAAGGATACAAAACATAATAAAAGCTTTTTTGATGGCAAGACTTGACAGCACCTCAGACATCATCCTGACCACTAATCATTTTTTCCAAACCTCTGCAATTAGATATCGAAGGCACAGAATCCTGGGAAAAAATCTAAGAGCCAACAACCCTGGTTTTCACCTTTGTCCTCCAAGAAAACTATATTTAAAAACTTCTCCAAGGGGGCGGAGGGTGGGAAGGGATAGACGGGATTTCAAAATTGTAGAACAAATAAACAAGATTATACTGTATAGCACAGGGTAATATACAAAAGATCTTATGGTAGCTCACAGAGAAAAAAATGTGACAATGAATATATATATGTTCATGTATAACTGAGAAATTGTGCTCTACACTGGAATTTGACACAACATTGTAAAATGATTATAAATAAATAAAAAATGTTTAAAAAAACCAATAAAAAAGTGTTAAAAAAAACAAAACTTCAAGCTGAGGTTAGTTGCCTCCTAGTAAATTGAGGTTTTAAATTTTTTATTAGTCATATTTATGTGACATGAAATACAAAGTGATATTTGGGATTATTAAAAACAATGTTCATGATACATCATTCCACAGTAATTAAGAATATGCCAGTGTCATACAAATGGTGTGCACCAGACCTAGTATTTCACACCTTCCTGTTTGAGTAGATCATCGGCTCAGTAAAATCATAGTTACAACAAAAGATGCATGGTCAATAGTCATGGGTTGTTAATCGATATTTTAAGAATTAGTCTATAAGTAGCAGAATTTAAAATACATGTTATATAGCTGGCACCAGAATTCTTCTTGAAGAGAGAAAGAATTATCTTTCTTTAGGAAAATATCCTGATGAGCCATTTGGATGGGAAAATACAGGCCTAAAAGATAAAAGGAGAACAAAGAGAGGGTTAAATTGCTCTGGATGAAAAATGTAAGAAATTTGGGGAAGGTGTTGCCTGAGAGTGGAGGAAGAATGAAGAAGGATAAAGGTAAGCAGTTTGGCAGGAGGGTAGAGTACATGCTAAAGAAATAGCTAAAGTTTTTCATTTTCTTTAAGCATAGCAATGTTTAATACAATTTAAAATTATCTGCTTGGCTAAGATACAAACTTTTTCTTTCTATCCAAACATTCACTAAAGTCTGCTACACTCTAGGCTAAACTTATACTTTTCATTTTAATCCCTTATAAATTGTTATATTTTTAATGTATAAAATGTATTTCATAAAATGAAATAAAAATATTCAAGTACTTTCTTAGCTCTTTAATATTTTTCATTTAATCTTCAGACAAATTCTATAAAATAGTATTAAATCCATTTTACAGATGAAAAAGCTGAATTCTACAGAGATTAAATAACTTACTCAAAATAACACAGTTACTGACAGAGCTGTTAGTAGATCAAACATGTTCAGAGCTAAATAGGTACATACATAGGTAAAGTAGAGAGATATCCTAGTATCTCACTTAGGCAGAATACATTTTTATAAAATAAGAATATTCAAAATGTGAATAATATTTAAAACATTAGCAATAATGTTATGATTTTCAAAATGTTTCAAAATCACTAAAAGTTAAATAATGAATTCTAGCTACTGAATTCTGGCTGTTCAACATTTCTACTTTATTATTTTATCATATTATCATCTTTGAAGAGTTAATAATCACTAATTAATTGTTAGTATTTAGTAATTAATAACTAATAAATAATAAATAAATACTAATTCTAGAGTGTAATCTCTATACTGGTTTTAAAAATATGTCCACAAATTTTTGACACTCCTCCCTTCAAAAGGTGGATCCTAATCTCCCTCCTCCCAAGTGTGGGCTGGACTCAGTGACTCATTTTTAATGAACAGCATATGGCAAAGGTGATGGTGTGTGACTAGGTCATAAAAGTCTGCATAGCTTTCTCATTGCTTTCTATTCTTGGATCATTTGCTCTGGGGGAAGCCTGCCCTCCATGACATAAGGACACTTAAGCAGCCCTATGAAGAGACACAGGTAACAAGGAACTAAGTTCTCCTGCCAAAAGCCAGTGAAGAATTGAGGCCTCCTGCCAACAGTCAAGTGAGTGAGCCACATAAGAAGTGGATCCCCCAACCCCACTCAAGCCTTCCGGAGATTGCAGCCCTGGCTGATATCTTGACTGCAACCCTATGAGAGACCTCAAGCCAATTGTGAATCACAGAATCATACTCAGAAACTCCTAGTTTAACATAAAAAATATAAATAAACAAATAAAACAAATAAATAAAACCATTCCCCAAGGTCAAGTTTTCAAAGATCTTTTTACCCACATCTAAAGCAGTAGCCCTATTTTTGTAGATGGCTTTTTGTGGCTGAGCCACAAAAGAACTCACAGGCAGTGCTCTGCTCCTCTATCAGCAGATTTGATTCTAGATAATGGGCCATTGTAAGGAAAACTTACTTCTGTGTGTTTCTTCTTTGCTCTCACAATACTAGCACACTCACAACACTTCTGACACCAGATATGTGGGGCTTATTCTCACACCAAGCAATTTCCTTATACCAGCTGGGAGTCCTACAGTTCAATAATGACACTAACCAGAGTTAGTACAGACCTCAGAGGTTAAGGATTCAGTCCTATAATACTGCCCTCAACTTAAGAGGCCAGTTATATGTAGTAGGTCCCCCAGGTACTGACAAGTTCTGTACAACTTAGCTAAAAATTGGAGGTTCCCATGATCCTCCTCCTAGGACTTGATAATTTGCTGGAACAGCTCTCAGAACTCAAGGAAATACTTACATTGACCAGTTTATTGTAAAGGATATGATAAAGGATACAAATGAACACTCAGATGAAGAGATACTAAGAGCGAGATCTGTGAGGTTCTTAATCACAGGAACTTCAGTCACCGTGGAGTTGGGATGCACCACCTTCCAGGTACATGGATGTGTTTGCCAATCCAGAAGCTGCCTAAACCCTGTACTATGGGAATTTTAATGGAGGCTTCATTGTGTAGGAATGATGGAATATTAACTCCGTTTCCAGCCCCTCTTATCTCTGGAGAAAGAAAAGTGGGACTAAAAGTTTCAAGTTTTTAAGCACGGCTTAGTCTTTCTTGTGATCAACCCCCAAATTAGAACAAAACACATTCCTAATCACCCAGGAAACTCCAGGTTGTAGGAGCTCAGCATCAGACACTCTTTTCACTCAGGAAATTACATGGATCTTAGGAGCTCTGTGTCAGGATCTGGGGTCAAAGACTAAATTTTAGAACAAAAGATTACCCTAGTACCCTTGTTTACAAGGGTTTTAGGAGCTCTATGTGAGGAACCACAGTTTTATTTAATTTCACAGCCCTGCTGGAACAACTACACCATCTTGTGAACTACCTGTGACTAATGCGACCTGCAGAGAAAGCTAAAGGTAAAACTTAGAAAGACTCCTTGCACTAGAAGGGGTCAATATTGAAAATATAAGCTATTTGATGTCTGCGATTTCAACTCTTCCTGACTCAATAGTGTATGATAGCTATTTCAGTTACAAAAATATATACATTCATTTGAAAAACCAACTATTCAATGACTGATCAGTGAATGGAAATCTGTGTTGTTAAGATACCGAAAAATCATATTTTTTGTTTACTTTTTTATCGATCCAACAAGAGTGGACTATGATACAATAATAAACAACCTCCAAAACGTGGTAACTTAATACAACCAGTTTAATTCTTTCCCTGTTAAATACTAAAAGGTAGATCACAGGAGATTTCAATCCTGTCACTAAGTCACTAAGAAATCCAGGCTACAGAAGTTCCATCTTAACATACAGCTTTATGATCATCACAGCAAGGGAATGCCAGACTACACACACACAGCTCTTAACATTCCCACCAGTGGCTGACACATCATTGGTGCTCTAATTTTATCAGCCAAAAGACATAATATAGCCACTTAACTTCAGAGGAGGTGGGGAGTTCACTCCTTTTAAACACCTGGAAGTAGAATGTAACACTTGTGAACACATTATGACATATTTTGCATTTGAACACCTGGGAATTCACATTGCTGGGTTAGAAGTGGAAACCACCCCTGCTTCCTTCATAGCCTCTTCTCACTAAAGGCTCAAGTCTGGTCCAAACATCTCAGCTCATATCTAGCACCTCAAATATTTCTGGGTCAGCTTCTTATGATATAGAAAAATTCAGTAAAAGATTCTGGCACAGACACTAGCAACCTTTCAGAAATCAGAGGAAGATGATTTGTGTAAGCAAAAGAAGTAGTGAGGCCTTGCTTTTCACAAGTATCTTCTACCCCCAAAATCTATCAGTTTTACCTGTTTAGATCAAAAGGACCCTAAAATCATTTTAAATTTAAAAAGCAATATATGCTCAAAAGTTTCAGAAAGGGCAAGAAGAATCAAGACAACTAAAAGTACTCCTTTTCACTAGCCTTCTTTTTCTTATAGAAAATCTATTTCTTATTATAGACAAAAAGTATCTAGGCATTTGATACATGACATTATATTATTTGGCATTTAAGGAGATTATAGGTTTTCTGCATTACAAATAATGATACAATGGGAATTTGTGTGCATTCATCTGTGTGCAACTCTCTAAATATCAAAAGAGATTAATAAAAATATAATAACTAAATCAAACAGTATGGACATAAAAGTTCTGAATGCACATTGCTCACCTGTAAAATCCATGGGTTCAGCGCAAACTTTTGGTCAACTCATCTTCGACAAAGGAGGCAAGAATACACAATGGAATAAAGACAGTCTCTTCAGCAAATGGTGTTGGGAAAACTGGACAGCAGCATGTAAAACAGTGAAGCTAGAACACTCCCTTACACCATATACAAAAATCAACTCAAAATGGATTAAAGACTTACACATAAGACAAGATACAATAAACCTCCTAGAGGAAAACATAGGCAAAACATTATCTGACATACATTTCAAAAATTTTCTCCTAGAAGAAATAAAAGCAAGAATAAACAAATGGGACCTAATGAAACTTACAAGCTTCTGCACAGCAAAGGAAACCAGAAGTAAAACAAGAAGAAAACCTACGGAATGGGAGAAAATTTTTGCAAGTGAAACCGACAAAGGCTTGATCTCCAGAATATATAAGCAGCTCATATGACTCAATAAGAAAAAAAATAAACAACCCAATCCAAAAATGGGCAGAAGACCTAAACAAGCAATTCTCCAAGGAAGACATACAAATGATCAAAAAGCACATGAAAAAATGCTCAATACCACTAATTATCAGAGAAATGCAAATCAAAACTACAATGAGGTATCACCTCACACCAGTCAGAATGGCCGTCATTCAAAAATCTACAAATGACAAATGCTGGAGAGGCTGTGGAGAAAGGGGAACCCTCCTACACTGCTGGTGGGAATGCAGTTTGGTGCAGCCACTATGGAAAACAGTGTGGAGATTCCTCAAAAGACGAGGAATAGACTTACCATATGACCCAGGAATCCCACTCCTGGGCTTGTATCCAGAAGGAAATCTACTTCAGGAAGACACCTGCACCCCAATGTTCATAGCAGCACTATTTACAATAGCCAAAACATGGAAACAGCCTAAATGTCCATCAACAGGTGACTGGATAAAGAAGATGTGGTATGTTTATACAATGGAATACTACTCAGCCATAAAAACCGACAACATAATGCCATTTGCAGCAACATGGATGCTCCTGGAGAATGTCATTCTAAGTGAAGTAAGCCAGAAAGAGAAAGAAAAATACCATATGAGATTGCTCATATGTGGAACCTAAAAAACAAAAACAAAAACAAACAAACAAAAACAAAGGGTAAATACAGGACAGAAATAGACTCACAGACAGAGAATACAGACTTGTGGTTACCGGGGGGTGGAGGGTGGGAAGGCATAGACTGGGATTTCAAAATTGTAGAATAGATAAACAAGATTACACTGTATAGCACAGGGAAATATACACAAAATGTTATGATAACTCACAGAGAAAAAAATGTGACAATGAGTGTGTATATGTCGATGAATGACTGAAAAATTGTGCTGAACACTGGAATTTGACACAACATTGTAAAATGATTATAAATCAATAAAAAATGTTAAAAAAATAAAAAAATAAAATAAAACAAAATCCATGGGTTCAGGAACTTTGTTTTATTTGCATCTGGGTCAGCAGAGCCAGAAAAGTGACTGGTACACAGTAAACCTTCACTAAGAATATGTTTAAACGAATGAATGAATATATTGCACAGGAACTTTCCAAAATAAACTGTACTTTTAAATATAACTTTTTCCACAGAAAGTTGTCTATCACTTGTCACCATCTTGATATGATTTATTATTTAGCTAATTTACTTCTTCTTGATACTCACTAAAGGTATAGGTACATTTAATGAGAGCCATTTGTTGGGAAGTAGTAAATAAGAGGATACAAATTTACTTTTCCCTCCAATTTTCCCCCAGATTTCCTTGAGACCTTCCTTCAATTCAATAATTTATTTGATAATCTTGCAGCAAGAAAAAGAAATACACTCAAATAAGCTGAAAATATTTATATTTTCCTAAAGCCTGGGTAGGGGATAGATGCTTAGATGTGGGATACTGTAAGTTACTGGGGGGGAGGTGTATGTGTGCTCGCCAATGGACACAATAACATCACATTTTGTCCCAGATTAAAAATTGTTTTTAAAATTGTTCATATTCTTCAAATTAATCTACATCTAAAATGCATATATTGTTTCCCATTTCTACAGTACTATGATCCCAGATCAGCCTTTGACAGATTCTTTAACTTGCCTGGCTCACCTTTCTCTAATAATACAAACAAAGTATACATGTAATAGTTTGATATAGAGCTTCTGTATCTCAGTTCCTAAAATAAGGCCCTTCACAGTTTTTAATAATACAGTCCCACACTCCCGGAATTATAGACAAAATTAAAAATCATTCCTTCTTTGCCTTTCAACAAATTTCAGTTCTCTCCTCTGTGTGCATGTAAATTCCATTAATGCTAATGGAGGCAATGCACGTGCATACGGAGCAGAATATATCTCTAAATCACACTTTAATCTTTAGCTACATAACTCTGGCACCTGTTCAAATGATACATGTGCCTCAAATACACACTGCATGTCTGTTTCTTCCTGTCTGGATATTAAAATTTATTCATGTATTTTTAGTAGCTATTACATTTTGGCCAACAAATTTTCTTATTATTGTTATACATGTGTTGAGTTTTAACTGAGTGCTAGATGCGACTGTAAACATTCCTGATTTATTATAATGTAATTAGAATGTAAATTCAATTCCTGACCAGGTTATATTTGTTTTAAAAAATGGAAATTTTCTGTTGTTTTCCACCTGGTTAAACATATGTAGTAAAGAGAAAACATAATGTAAACAAAGTAAATATAAGTAACCTGGTTGGTTGTTTCTGTACTGAATCATGGTTATCCTCAAATAATACAAAATCATTTTGATGCATGCATTTTTAAAAACTCACTTAAATGACATCATATTAGGTTTACTAAAAATACTAAAAATAATTTATTAACTATATTAATTTTGGGGGGAAAAGTAGTTAGCTAAATAATTTTGCATTATTTTTACATAATTCTAACTGATGTTCTGTAAAACCATGGAACCATTTCTCAAGAGACCCCTATGCATCTCCATCTTCACATTCTTCTTTCCTTTCCCACTTTTTACAATATGCCCCAAAAGGTTAATAAGAAAAAAGTTAATCCTTAAATGTGTAAAACATAGCATGGCCAAAATTTATATATTTGGAAAAAAAACTGGTACTTTTTCTCTGCAACTGACCACTTCTTATTCTGAAGCCCCATTCCAGTAGAAAAATTTGTCAATTAAATATAATTCAGTCTATTTGCATTTTAAACTGACTTCAGTCAATGCAAAGTTCAAAATCTCTGTCAAAACTGTTTTTCCCCTTCCTTCTCTTTTCCCCTTCCTTCTCTTTTCCCCTTCCAGAGAGAGTAAAGAGTGTGCGAAGTTTCATAATCTCAGGCAGTGATGTAGGGAAGCTCTCCTGTGATCTATGTGGTTGTCATTTCTTTTGGTTGCAGCCCAGAGAGCCTTGACCACAATCTTCAAGCACAAAATCCACCTTCTGCAGGAACTTCAGATTATAATGCACCTACACATGCTCACACCCTTCACCTAGCTCCATTCTTCAGTCATCTAATCTCTTATACCATGACATGTTAGATGTGGCTTTATTCCAATTTCTGGACTTCTCTAAAAGACCTGCAATTTCATAAGCCATGTCTTGAGAAGTCAGGACTAAGGGTTCCTTCACTAGGAATCGGTGTGTTTCTATCACCCTTAACCTTCTTCTTCCTATTCCATGGCATTTGCCCTTCTCTTCCCTTATTCCTTGCCAATATATTCCTAACTTTATTCAAGTACGAGTCAGAGATGTGTTTCAGGGGAGCCTGAGCTCCCTCCCAACTTCAAAGAGTGAGAATTATTTGGATTAAGCCAACCATGATAATTCCATTACTCTGGCTACTTAGTTTAGGAATGAGAGACATGCAATGCAGTTATGGTCATTGACATGTAAGAGACATGCTAGGGGCTTCTGGCAAATTGTTCCTTTCTTAAAGAGGGACATAAATATGAATGTCCTCTTCTCCCATGCAGCCTTTGGATATTGTTTATGAGGACATGAGGCCTGGAACTGTTGCAGGAAGTTATCTTGCACCTATGACAAGAATACTCATCATGCTAAGAATGGCAAATGGAGTAATGATTAAAAAAGAAACCTGGTCCTTAATAAGGTCACTGAGCTAGACAGCCTACCTTGAACCAACCATCTCAAGATTTCTGTTTATGTGAGAGAATATTTCCTTATGGTTAAACACTTCTAGTTGGCTATTACTTACAATCAAAAGCACACTGATTATACAAACCCTGGAGTAAAAATGTCAGAAGGGCCACAGGATATATACACAAGATCTTATGGTAGCTCACAGAGAAAAAAATGTGACAATGAATATATATATGTTCATGTATAACTGAAAAATTGTGCTCTACACTGGAATTTGACACAAAATTGTAAAATGATTATAAATCAATAAAAAAATGTTTAAAAAAGGGGGGGGCCACAGGAAGAGAAATCAGAGGCCAGACAAGGAAAATTATATGAAAATATAATATGAAAAATATATATATATATATATCCCTAACAGATACACTCTTGTCAAGTGAGGTAAGAGATATGCAGTATCATTTCACAATTCTCTCTGAGGGGGCTCAGCTACAAATGAGTTATTGATGAATTCAGGTTCCTACCCAGGAGCATTGAGTCCCATTTAGCTACCTGGATGTTATTGAGGCTAGATTAAGTCTAGCCTGCATTAATAAAAAGTGTCCAAAGGGTTATTCGTCCCTATTTGGTGGCATCTTTGATGGAGACCCAGATGCCCACAGTGCTTGAAGGAGAACAGAGAGTTCTTAATGACTCAGATAAAAAAATACAAAGAGATAACTCTGATTTATCAGATGCTGCTTTCCATTTTTTTGTTTGTGCTTTTATCAAAGCTATAAATATAGTTTATGATGTCAATGAGTTCTACGAAGTTTTCATTTAAAAAAAGCAATCTCTTTTCCCTACTATCATACCCTGCTTCCCAGAGGCAACCACTCCTAGATTCTTTAAAGTGAATCTTTTGGAATATAATGTATTAGTGTGCTAGGGCTGCCATAACAAAATACCACAGACAAGTAACTTAAATAACAGAAATTTACTTTCTCACAGTTCGAGAAGCTACAACCCTAAGATCAAAGTGTCAGCAGGTTTGGTTTCTCCAGAGGCATCTCCCTGGCTTGCAGATGACTGCCTTCTCTGTGTGCCATCTGTGTGAGGACATACTTGTCCTCACATATCCTTTTTTCTGTCCCTATGTATCCTCGGTGTCTCTCTGTGAATATCTTAATCTTTGTTTATAAAGACACCAGTCAGATTAGTCTGGAGCCTACCATAAGGGCTTCATTTTAACTTAATTACCCCTTCGGTTCTAGGTCCAAATACAGTTTCATTCTAAGGTACTGGAAATTAGGGCTTCAACACATCAGTTTGGTAGTAGGGGAGGGCACGAGTCAGTCCCTAATAGATAACATAAATTGAACATATTTATATGGCAGTTACTATATAGCAGTACAGTGGTGGTCTAAGCTCATATATCTATTTTCCTCACAATAACCCTGTGTGATGTGTATTATCATCCCCCTTTTACAGATGAGTACTGATGTACAGTGAAGTCAAGTAA
Source organism: Camelus bactrianus (assembly GCF_048773025.1). Lineage (NCBI taxonomy): Eukaryota > Metazoa > Chordata > Mammalia > Artiodactyla > Camelidae > Camelus > Camelus bactrianus. The sequence goes on from NC_133541.1 coordinate 62,436,203, forward strand.
CTTGCCCAAAGTCATACTGCTGAAAAGTAACAGAGCTATCATTCAAACCTAGGCAGTCTGGACCCAAAGTTCATATTCTTAATACTAAATTATGCTCCATTCTTATATTGCTACTTCTCTTCGTAGAAGATGAGCATTTACCTCTAACCTCAGCAAATATACACATATGAACACATGCACACATACATGTGCACACATGCACACACACATCCATTTTTCCCTCATCCTCTCAATATTATTTCATTATTTTTGGTTATATCAAAATTCAATGTTTATCTTTTATGACTATGTATGTGTTTTTTACAGTTAAGCAATAAAGACATTCTTTATCTTTCTCGCATAATTTTTCATATCCCTGGAGTTAGTAGCAATCTCGTTTTTACGTTTGCTTAATTTTCTGTGTAGTTATCACCAATTTAACCCCAAACTCTCTGAAAATTGTTAAACCTCTTTTCCATTTTTTATACACGGTAAGTATTCTAGTAATTTCATCTTCTTGAATACTTCCTGCCAGAGCTTTCGAACTTGCTCCAATCTGGATTAGTCTACTCTAAAGCCTAGGACACAGTCAACATCTTGGTATTGCACTTAACCCACAACGTAGAGATTTTGCTCTGCTTCTGTGTTCAGATTCTTCTTTTATGGACACTACATCTTGAGGTTTCTTATTACACATCCTCATTTCAAGGGAGTATACCTTCTAAGAACTTCTAAAGAAGACAAATGGGGAGGTAAATTTTTTCAGAACTTGCAGGTCTCCAAATGTCTTTATTCTAACTCACACTTGTTTGTCTGAATATGGCATATTAGCTTGGAAATCATTTTTCTTTACCATTTTGAACCTATTGATATATGGTCTTCAAGCTTCCATTGTGATAAGAAATCATTCTGATTCCTAATACCTTTTATGTGACCTATCTATTCTCTCTGGAAGTTTACAGAATCTTCTTTTTGCCCCCCAGCATTCTGAAATTTTGCTGTGAGATACCCTATCTATATTCATGGGCCAAGTACTCAGTCTGGAAACTCATATTCTTTTAATTCTGAGACATTTTTTAAATTATTTTGCTGATGACTTCTTTCTCTTTATCCCCTCCCCTATGACACCTATTTTCTGTTGTCTCTTTCTGAAACTATTTTTATTCAGATGCCAGGTATTTAGACTGACCTTCAGAACACCTTTTCTTTTCTCTTTGTCCTTTTGTTTTACTTTGAGATTTTCTTAAACTTTATCTTCCAACTTATCTGTTGAGTTGTTTTCATTTCTGCCATTATATGTATTTTTATTTTTAGAAGCTCTTTGATGTTCTTCCTTTGCATCGTGAATAGAATATCTTCTCTTGTTTATCTGAGGTTATTGATCTTTTTCTTCCCACTTTTTTTCTATCTGTTTTGGATTCTGTTGTAAATAGGCTTTCCTGATGCAGAGATTTAGGAGCAGGTGGTTAACTGAGGAATGCCTTTGGGAACAATACCTTTAAGTGAGTGAGGGAGGCAGGATTGGGCCAACTAAGCTCAACTGTGATGCAGCTTCAACAGCCAATTCCACTGGGAGCTAAAGAGGGAACACCCCTTTAGAATTGTTCTCCATTTTTGTCCCCAACTGAGCCAAGGGAACCATGTCTTTATGACTGCAACTCACATCCCACATCTCAACCAGACTGGATGTGCTCTGGGGAGATGTAACCCTGGGCAAAGTGACTTTTCACTGCTCAGCTCTGGGCCCTCAGTAGTCAACATTATGAGCAGCTGGAAGAAAGAATGCCTCAGTTCTTGAAGGGCCAATCTGAGTAGTGCAACACAGCGTCCACTACAGTCTATCTTTCCTCAATTGGTGATAGTTGGTTTTTCATATCTAAGAATGAGGCACTAAAAAGTTGTTTGAAAGCTCTAAGTTCATACTAGTCCTTGTCAACTGTGAGCTTTACTGAACAGTATTTAGGCTGTCACTTCACTGGATTTCCCAGATACGTTTTCTCTCAGTTAAATTTCATAAAGAAGCATCTTCAGCCTAGACTGAATTGTCAACACTCTGGGCACCAAGTGGGGAAAGAGAGATGAGGGAGTCTCGGTATTCAGTATGCAAATACTCATTTTGTTTTCAAAAAGTTACTTACTCCTCTCCTATCTCTTCCTACTACATCTCAACCAGGGAGTTTGGTGCGTTTGTATTTTTTTAACCCACTTCAGAAACTAAACCTGAAGATTGGGGAAGGGAATTTGCCTGGGATTTAACTGCTTCTTAAAGAGGTTTTCAACTATTCTTCCTATTTTTAGCCCCACCTTCAATCTAATTTCCAGAGGTAGCTGGAGAAGCCAATTCCTGAACCTTTTGGATATTCTGCAATGTGAAAGCTTCTCAGTGTTTCCCACTGTCAGCAAAGAATTTGGCTTTCTAGGTCTGCTGAGTCAGTACCATTCATTTATCTGCTTTCTAGCTTCCAGAAATTTGCTCTTTCTTCCTCTTCCATTCTCTCTGTCCTTGTGGATGTATGCCTTTCTAAAAACAGCCCTTTACTGTCATTTTAGGAAGCAAAAGTATATGCATCGACTTAATCTCTGATTTACATATTCTCTTTCATTTTCTCTCACATACACATTTTTAAAACAGGTAGAATAGTCTCATGATTCTAAAGAAAATGTTTTTACCCATCTCTCAGATACCCAGTTGCCTCTTTTGCCTCCAATCCCAAGCAGATAATCACCTGTGTTAGTCCTTTGTGTATCCTTTAAGAGTTTCTTCACGTATATAAAATGAAATATGAATATTCTTATTATTTCCTGAATACATAAGACTATTCTGCACCTTGCAGTTTTCACTTAATATTGCTTAAAGTTCTTTGCATACCAGTATAGAGCTTGCTCATTCTTTTTAACAGCTGTATAATATTCCATGTAACCAATCTCCTATCAAGGAACACTTATTTCCAATTTTTGCTATAATAAACCTATGAATAATCTTAAACATAAATAATTTTGCATGTGCACAAGTATATCCATTGGCTAAATTCAAAGAAACACCTTGCTGGGCCAAGTGATGTCTATAATTTATAGTGTTGATAGATGTTATCAATTGCCCTCCATGGTGGTTGTACCAATTTTTAATCCCAGCAGTGGAAGAATGTCTGGTATTTATCTATTCCCCCCACTGCCTGTGTTAAACACAGTGTATTACAAAAATAACAGAATATGTGAAAATGGTATCTCAGTGTACTTAAACTTGGTATTTCTCTTAGAATGAGTAGAACTTTTCATGTCTGTTACACTCTTTCATCTCATTTTGCTTGAGTTGCATTCCATTCTTCATAATGTAAAATTAAAACTTTTCTTTGGAGAGAAAAAAGGTGTGTGTGTGTGTGTGTGTGTGTGTGTAAACAGAAATTCAAAGGCATCATTATAATACTGTTGAGCCACATGTATTATTATGGTATCTACAAAAAACATCTCTTGAAACATCAAAAACATCAGGTGTTGGTATTTACTAAGGACAATGGAAATTATCCAAATACTTTATCTACAGCAAGCCATTTCTCATACAGAAGAATGTACCCAGTCAGAAGGTTCACTAACTCAAATTATAAGTTCACTAACCTAAGTTGAGGAACTACACTTGGAAAGATGGTTTGTCCATATCTGGGATACGTTAAAATCAACTGTGATGTTGCAGAGAAAATATCGGGTATTGCAGAAAAAATATCAGAAGGCAGAGTGTATTACATTAGTAAGGTAATCATCATCAGCCTCAATTTCCTAATCTGAAAAACAGGAATGGTAATATCTGCCCCACAGAATCTGTAAACTCTTCACCACTGAGAACCATTCCTGTAAATTACTTCTAATCAATAAAATCAGGAAGTAGTAACATGAGTCACATAAAAACACCTGGAATACAGAAACAGAATTACCTGAACCATAAAAAATATTATGGTTAAGATATGAGTATAAAGAAACAGAATAGTACCTGATGCTAAAAAAAAAAAAAAAGTATAATCCTAAAGCACAAAAGAGAATGTCCTCACAGCTAGAAATGAAGCAAAAAGATATATCAATTTTGTGATTACAGAACTTACCCATTTTATGATAATAAATATTACAGTATAAATGAGAATGTTTCATAAAAACTGTAAGCCTTTAAATCCCAGACAAAAGCCAGTAGAATAGGGAATAAAATACATTGAATTGGCAAATTTAGAAATGTGTGTTTTATGGAAAAGATTTTTTTGTTTTATGTAGGTCATCCTATACATATTTTAAATACAAATTATTCTCAAATACTGAATTTAAATTTCATCTTATAGCTATTTACTAAAATAAGGTTAACTAATGAATCAAGAACATTTCATCTTATTTTTCTATTTTAACTTTTACATATAATGTAAAAATAAAATTATAACATGAGAAATATTCATGTGGAATATAAAAACATTTTTTCAAATGTGTGTATACTTCAAAAAAATAAAAACTAATATCATGTAACTGTCATGTGAAATGCATGTTCTTCCTCAGATTCAATTTTTTAGTTGCAGCAATAGGTCCCCCTGGTGGAGGCTTAAAATACATTTTGTCCTATTTTCCTCTTTGAACAGTCAGATTAAATATATTTACATTCTTCCTTAAGGAAATGCATAGGGGAAGGTTTAAGAGAAGAATTGGCTGATTAAAGAAGTAAATTAGAAGGCCTGTGGATGGAGAGTCATCTGCTCTACATGTAAATTTGTTCTTAATACATTCATAATTACAAGAATTAAAACCCCTCCCCCTAAAAAGAACATCCTCAAAACAAAGCTTTAGTTAATAGAAGTTAACAAAACTGAATTATGAAGCTTTTAAAAAGTAGACCCACAGATTACAAGGATCTAGCTAATGACTCCTCTTACTGGTCTATATTTATGAATGTATACAAGGCAAATGGCTCCTTAGACAGGAAAGTACAATCATTGTTCATTGCAAACTCACAAGAATATTACCAAGCTGAAGTACTAAGAGTTACACTTTTCATTTTTAGGCTACATAGGATGATACTCTAAGTAATACAAAATGGGAGAAATAAGTGTAACAACTACACATGAATGAAACAGAAGTTTTTGAAATGAAAATGAAACCAAAACCAGGTGTTCCCACACAATTCCATCAGTGGATGCCCACCCACAGTCACTTTATAACAGTATGGAACTCAGTCAGATTTCATCCTGTGCCCTTTTGAAAACTGACGTCAAGTAGAGTCAATCCCAGCACAAAAACTGAAATTTAGGTGATAGTTTTCCACACTCTAGAGGTCCTAGAAATCCCAGAATATCCAAAATCAGATTGTAAACGCACAAGCCAATAACTACTCAGCAGTCCTTTGCCATCAATGTCTCTCTGCCACACATCCTTTCCTGACAACTCCTGCCAGCTTCTCCGATACCACCCCTAAATCTCTGGCTTCCTTGATGCTTAGGAACCTCTGAGTAGCTATTGATATGGTTAGTGTATTCTTCAATGCCCCAATTCATCAGAATCCTGAGCCATGTTTTAAGATACTGGGCCACACATTACAGCAATCCTAATTTCTTTTAATTTCATGTTTCTAGACTTACTTTAGAAAGTAATACATGGGGTATGTCATTGGGCAGATAATGAGTATGTGAATTAATCTGCACTTCAGAAACATCTACATTGATGCAGTAACTCATATCCCAAACCAAGCTCTTTATTTTTTCACTTCTTGGCCAACTTTTACCTCGATCTGGATTCCTAGAACAAGTTTCTTGATTATTAGGAACAAGTTAACTAGTCTGTAGAGGACAACACTAAGGCACAGGAGGAGTCCAGCATTTCCCCTCCCCCATAGTGCTAGAAGTTGGGGACATGTGCTGGAGAATGAGGGACTACTGGAGATTCTCACCCCCCTCCCCACTGCAACCAGAGATGGCTTCTCAGTTAACTCAGCACTTCATCAATCCCAGAGAGACGAAAGGAAGAAGGGGAGTGCAGTGGTGGTAAAAAGTAACTATTTATGATGGGGAGGTAAACATGGTCCCAGGTCTCTACTGTATCTTAGCCAGTTAATTTGCGCTGAATAACTGAAATTGACTCTGATTTGTCTCTTCTTCCTTTCATCTGGTTTGCAACTTATTGTCTCTAACTTAATAACCTTAATGTATTTGTTATGGAGAAGGTTGCTATAAATCCTTCTTTGGAAAAAGATGAGATATAAATTATCAATAAAATGGAAAACAACTCTAAGAAAAAAATTTTGTCTTTTCTACCTCTTTTTTACATGAATTAATCCTTTAGAAGTGAAGACCCTAACAGTTGCTAGGAAACAAGATTAGCTTTTTAAAGATTTTTTTTTAATCTTTGGGTCATAATAATTTAAGAAATATAAAATATTATAATTTTAAGTTTATTTCTACCAAATGAAAAGTTAACATTACTATTTTGACCAAATGTAAACAGTATATGATTTATGTATTTCTCTACTTTGAGATATGCCAGGCTCCCTAAGAATATATTTCCTTCAAATGGACTAAACACAAATGGACTGAACACTTGGCTTGCTCATCTGCTTATGAACAATACAAAGAAGAAACTAATGTGGGTTTACAATTTATCACCAAAGCAATATCCTAACTATCTGAGTGTGGGTACACCTGCAAGTCCGATAAAGGCCTTAAAGATCCCAGAACTTCCAGGATCACACTACAGAACTGTAAGTCACCTGGGCCCATAGACCAATAATTCCAGCTACAGTATATGCCTAATTATAACAATTCATATTTTAATAAAATTTGGCAATTCACAAAACATTTCACAACTATAATCTAATTTTTCCCAAAACCAAATAAGGTAGTTATAACAGATATTAAATTTTCTAGCTTTTAAAAAAATTTTCCTAGTTATTTTTTCTTTTAATCTTGGCTATAGCAGTGAAACCAACCAATTAGATTTGAACAAAGTCTTCTTTCATAAAGAAAATCCTTAATCCTTAGAATCCAAATCTTGCTGGCTTTTTTCCCCGTCTTTGAAGGAGTTTTGTTTTTATTGCCAATGTTGAAAAAACATCACACCATCTCTTAGGACTTAGGTTAGGAATAATTATCCCCAGCAGGAATGGTATAGAAACAGTCTCCTGGAAAGTTTAGTTTTGGCCAGCTATTTCAGATTTAATTGAACATTCTTATTTTAATAGAAAATGAAAAAGAAAATGTAGATCTTGCTTAAAGTATGGTTAAGTCTACCAGCTTGGCAAGGACTTTAAATGCATGAGTTTTCAACACAAGCAAAATATGTATTTTCTAATGAAAGATTGCTTCTCAGTAGGCCAAACCCAAATGTTTGCCCTGCTGTTAAATTTAAGGAGGTCCTCCGTGGTAGGGAATATGATTTGGAAATATTTTTATCACTTAGCTGACGTATGTTGAGTGATTTTTTACTCTAAAGGGCCATCCATCAATAATAGACTTGCATCAATTAGTCATCAGAATTTATGTTCTACAACAGTACACATTTACTAGCTGTCTAGCTTACACAGATCTTTTGGAAGACCTTGGGTAAAAACAGTCGACGGTAATGCCATACGGAGAAAATGACCACTCTTTTCAAAGAACACAGTGATGTGTGCGGGACAAATGTTACAAGCATATTAAAATTAGAAATATTGGACTCCAGGGATTCTGTAAGTATCCCTGATTCTTTTATTATAAAATAAAGAAAAACTATTTAAAAATAGTTTTAATTAAATATAAAATGGAAGTAACCCTGCTGATCTCTGATTCTATAAAATGTCAGTAATCTTCCTAAAATTATTACATAAAGAAAAAAATATTTTACATATTCTCAGAATAGCACAAGACAGGTTTTCAAAATTCTAAAAAGGATAATTTTGATATTTGTAGATGATTAGATAATACAACTAATAGTTACATTTAATATTTACAGTATACCTCACAGAAGTTACTCTAACATAATTATCGCAGATAAACGAGAGATTGACTTCACTAGTTTTAGATTGTACTTGGCAATCTTTCAGAGTCTTGAACAAAGTCCTCAATGAATGCTTTAACTATAGGATGACGGATGAATGAACTCAGAATCAGGCAATGTAGGCAAATTACCTATTTCAATTGAACGAGTGAGCCTAGGCTGTTTAACCAAGATCTCCAAGATCCAACTAAACTGCCATCCGGATGACTGCCATATTTCATTCCAAGAATTCCTGCTTGCAAGCCAAATCCTATACTAGTCATCATTCTACCATTAAAATAATCTCTATTGATCCCTCTTTGACTGATGCCCCTCCACTGAGACTTACAAGAGCTGTGCATTAGACTATCAGGTCCATAAATCTTCCTCCCTTCAGCTAGATGCCTCAAAGACCCTCCCACACATCCTTTTACCAACCATACTCCTAAACCCAAGGTTCCTTCCATTTCCTATCAAGAATTTAAGAGTTCTTTCTTCATTCAAGCAGCCCCTAAAATAGAATCTTCTCCACAAAGGTTAATTGGAAAAAATGTTTTCCTAAATTTTACTCTCAAAATGAAAATCTTTCACGAGTCTTTAGTACTCCATAATATGCATTTTTAGTAAGTATTTGCTTAATATTGTATTTTTAATTAATTAATTCTTTCCTAAACATCTACTTTTTCAATGTGTTGCCTCCATAATTATAAAAACATAGTCTATCTAAGATTATGAGCTTCAAAAGGTCTGGCATTAAATGCTAACTCACATGGAGTAAGACATACTGCAATGAATGTCATGCTAGATTAAACATAAATGTTTAATGTTTTTGCTGCTGAGCTTCTGAATTCCAGATTCTATCTCTCAGTTTTGTAGTTTTAAAAGTCTGATTCTTTCCACCCTGAGATGGTCTACAAAAGTCACTGTAAGGAAACAATACAATCCAGTGGCTATGAGTGGGCTCTGGAGTCAAAACTTAGGATCAAATTCCAGTTTCAGTTCCTATTACCTTGAACAAGTTACTTAAGCCCTCTAAGCTTTGGTGTTCTTGTGTGCAAAATAAAGACAATCCAACAGTATCTACCCAAGGTTATTAAGGATAAATATATATAATGTATGTAAATACCTATGTGTGCCTGGAACAAGGCACAACAAAATTATGTGTTGGTTATTAAACTTTTTTCCCCCGCAGCTCCAAACCACTACTCTATACAAAAATGTGTAATACTGGGGTTGGGACTGTGTAAATTACATTTTCCCTTTGCCAGCTGAATTTTTGTTAGGCTCCACTAAAAGGTGGACTAGAAGAATGCAACAGGAAGGCAGAAGGGGGAAAGATCTTGCAGTTTCCTATTTGCTGGCAGTTCCTACCAACATCCCCAGAGCAACAGTTACTCATTCCAGGAGCAGCACTTATTTCTACTCGCCATCGTTTTCTCCAGATTACCCAAAGCAGCCTCATCATTCCCCAACAATACTAGCACCACCTTAAAGTTCCCCTCTCCTCCAGCACCCCTGTCCAAGTCCCTGCTCTACAGGACCTCTCCTCCAAGCTTCTAGTTTTAGTAATCACAACCTCTACCCTCTGTTCTCTCAGCTATCTTGGTGTTCTTTCTGATTTTATCGTTCTTCAGTACCAATTTAATCTATTCCCTATATTACACACTGTTAAAATATCCAGTTGTGCTCTTCCTCCTGTCTAAAGTCTAACTGAAATTGATACTATTCAGAGGAATGGAAATGGGATTGAGAGGTTTTTTTTTAAAAAAAAAAGGGAATTTGTGCATTTACTTTATATAATGTCCTTATATATTACGTATGTCATTTAAATTTAATTACATATTTTAAGTGATTTTTGACATCATTTGGCCTATTTATATTGGTCTTCAGAATATTATAAATCACCTTTTTAAAAAACACATCACTAGTAATTCCCAAGAGAACTTACTTCCAGAGATTAGCACCAAGATGGCTTGGGGAGTTGGGACAACCAGCGACTCCACTGGATAGTCTACTCATCATGGTGTTTGCTAACACTGACACATCAACTAAATTTGAAAGTCTTCCATTAGAAATGCTGTACGAATTTCCCGCAATAAAGGATTAAACAAGCCTAGCACAGTATCTATGCCATATATTAAGTACGTAATAAATATATTATTTCCTTCCTATCCCAACTACCTTGCCACCAGACCCTAATCCAAGAGCTGCTAATAGGCACATAACTTCTTTAGAAAGTAGGCTTTATTAACTTATATATACAAGAAAAGATCTTAGCTGACAAATCCCAAACTATGAATGCTTACCAGGATGCCAGAACAGCAAATGCACTAGCTAAGTTTAGTAAGAAAGTTATTTTCTTATATCATGAAATGCCATTGCATAATAAGTATAACTATAATGATAAATGGCTAAAACCCACCTCCACTTCCCTCTTTTTTACAGCAAATTCACTCCTTTCTTCTATTGTCACCTCTACTAGCCATTTTATCAGCCTTTTTACTATACAATTACTGATTAACACTGGAAAAAACTTGAGAATAATTCATACCCTTCTGTAGGAGAAAGCTTCCACAAACATAAGAACTGAGGTGAGCACTATTCCCTCAACACACAGTCTGAAAAAACAAAATTGCTGTCATCCCAAGGAGTAAATATTTATATTAAGAATAAAGAAGTTATCTCTGCAAATGACAAAAAGGAGCTTGGGTTATTTATTTCAATAAAGTGGTAGAAGACCAGTAAGGCTGAATTTACTTTTATGTTTCATTCCTCATTTTCTTTATTCTTCAATTTCCTGGAAATTAACATATTTTGTGATTGAGATGTAGAAAGCAAGTTATCAGTAAGGGTGATAACATTTTTTTTAATTTCGAAGTCCATTTATTGCCCCAGATATTGTTACTACTGTGAATGCTGATTTCATATTCAAAAATAAATTTTAATATGGTGAACAATTAACTTGCTTTATAGATAACTGTTTGCAATGTGACCAGTTATACTATTTTCCACTGATTTTTTTGTTAAATTTCTAGTGGATAACTCTTTCTGTAATATTCTAGGAGGCTCATAACATTTAAAGTGCCTCAAATTATTACTGTACTTTAGATTAAAAACAAGAAACCTAAAGAAAGACTACCAAAACAGACAACTGAACTTTCTTCCTGGAGAACCCACACCACCAGGAACAGGATTATTAGTGAAGGATGAACATAGGTACCATTTCCCTATGACGTATGTCCCATAACCACATGTTTCCCCCCAGTATATATTTCTATAAGGAAGAACTCACCAAAACCTGGAAAATCTGTCTCCACTGTTCCCTGGTGAATCATAGAATGTTCCTTTATATAGGTAAAAGAGAGCCATAAATGATTTCTGTGGTTTACAGTTTTCTATCTTCATCACTGTGACATTTAATTGAGTGATAATTATCTTAACAGATCAAAATTCCAAGATTTAAATCTTTCACTTTGTCAAGAAGTTAGATGATTCAAACTGTATTCAATTAGTTTAAGAAGGTAATATTCAGATTTAATTGTCATAACTTACACTAAGACACTAAAAGTGCTATAGAACATAATACATGAGGATGTGAGTCTATATGCACAATACCTTTTCCCTCAAAACTGAAATACATGACTTTTAAAAAAGGAATTATGCCTATATTAAGTTATCATTTTGTACTGAAACATCAAATGACAAACTTGTAATGGAAAAATGTGCTACTCTATTGCCATTTGTATTTCAATTTTTGTTTCTGAAACCAGTAGTGTAAAGAGAAAAGATTTAACATAGATACTATTGAGGGTTAACAAACATTTGGAATACAAATAAAACAAAATTTTAAAATACTAATAAAATAAACATTTTATTAATGAAAGTCTGAAAAACATGTGCACAAACACAAAAGTGACTACCAATGCTGAAAAAAGAACCTTCAAAAAAATGTGTATCACATGATTTAATTTTTCAAACTTTGTATCTATAAAAGCTATATTATAAACACATAGCTAAACTATTAGAGTACTAACAATACTGTTCATACAAAGGAACTTGACAGTAGTAAAATATGAACGTGAGATGCTTATTTTTGGTCCTTCTGGAAAAAAGAACTAAGTTGGGTTTTTTTTTAACATAGCTCCAGGCACAAAAATAGAATATAAGATGATAACTGCAACATTCTTAGTGTTTATCCTTGTAATTCTTTAAATGTCACCAGTCATAATAGCAATGAATTCCTCTTGATTTACTGTGGTAAGAAAGAAAATGTAAGTCAGAAATACAATTTTTCTTCAGAGAACAATATTATTATTTTACACTAAGTACCTGTAAATTTTATATTATACAAAATTCTTAATAAACCAAGACATAGCTTTTTACTTTTACTTCTTTGTTAGGAAATTGAATATGTTAATTAAATTGAACTTAATAGATACAAATATACATAAAATGTGATAAACAATATAAATTAGTATTCTATAATATTAACTAGCAAAAAGACACAATAGTATATAAATTACAAACAAATCCATCATAATCATAATATTTATTCACACTTAATAGTTTTAAAAACTTGAAATGTTTAATTTCTTAGACGGTTAAATTCTCTTTATAATCTTTGTATTACTAGTTCATTTAGCAAACCCTTCCTTAATAAGTAAGCTTAAATATATGACTGCATGTAAATTAGAATTCTAAAGGATGAAATATACTGGAATTAGAAAAAAGTCTAATTGTTGTTTTTTGTACTCATATATTTATGAGTACAAAAAACTCATTTTAAAAGTTTTTAAAAGCCTATTTTAAAGAAAAACTAGTTGAAACCAGGTCACCATACCTCAAAAGTAACCAGAAAAACAATAATTTTAAAAGATACAGATTTAATTTTAATTCCCAAGGTAATAATGCAACCATAAAACAAGACAGAAATGCAGGAAATAAACAGAGAGACTAGTAGTTATTTTACCAAAACTATAAATAAAATTCAGTAAGAACCTCCAACATATAAAGTATATTTAAGAAAGCAACCTAGAAATAAATAGGTGATCTCATTAAACACAATCTTTAAAAAACAACATACGTACGAATTATCAAGAGAAATGTTCAGAAAAGAATGCTTCAACTTTGTAAAATAGGTGAATTCATGGGCCCCAAGACTTAACACATATCTTAACAAGAAACAAATTATGAATGATAATTTTGATAATAAGAATACTACAATGAGAAAAAAGACACCTAAATTCTAGTCATAGCGCTGACAGAACAGTTCTGCATCTCAATTTCTTCAACTGAAAATACTGAACTACGACATGATCTGCTGTTTCTAACTCTTAAATACCCTAATGATAAATGAAAACACTCCATTGAATCAAACATTTTTAAGTGCCTTGGTGAACACCACACCATACTAGAAGTTGTGTAATATATCAGAACAGATATGAGGGTTCCTATTCTAGAATACCTGAAATTGAAGTGAAGAAGATATTAGGTGATATTATACAATTATTAATTTTCTTAGAAGTAACAATGGCATGATAGTTTTGAAAGATACTATCCTTATTCTTACTAGATGCATGCTAAAATATTAGGGGGGTCAAGTTCATGATATATTTTTCAAATGATTCAGAAAAAAATACACACTATAGATAAAGCAAATATAGATAAAGTAAAATGTTAATTACTGAATCTAGGTAGAAGGTATAAAGGTGTTCACTGTACTAGTCTAACATTTTTTCCTCTATGTTTGACAAGAGTCATAATTTAAAAGTTAGAAAAAATTAACCAATTAAAAAATGACAAGATAAAATATGTACATAACAAAAAAGTACGCTGGTTCCAGAAACCATATAGAAAACCAGTTTTAATCATTATGTTAGTCATGTTTTACACCTGAGACAGAGAACAAATGCTGTATAACACAAAACATGGCCTATTATTAAAACAAAAACCAGGTATCAGTGTTGAAGAAAAAAAGTCCATCATAATGGGGAAAAATTATCACTGATGAGAAAAATTTAGGTAAAAATAAATCCTGATTTGGGCTCTAAAAATAAAAATACAGGATTTGGTTAGATAGGAGGTGGAAAGAAAGCTAAGGTAGAACACCATCAGAAACATAGTTAAAGAAAAATATAGTGCAAAAAGCAAACATAAGCTCTATGGAGTTAAGAAGAATGAACTGTCCAGAAGCTGATTAAGTACCATGAATCCACGCATTCAATATTAAAAGCCTACAAGACACTACGACAGACAGAGAACAGAACATAAAACCTGTAATACTCCAAATACTTTAAATGATTTTATAAATTGTAGTACTGATCTTTAACCTTTGCAATTAAGTGAATCTGTTTCAATATCTTATGAAAGCTATGACCCCTCTCTCCTTAGTTAAAAAAGAAATCAAAATACATAAAAATTTTAAACAATTTCACCAATATGTACCTTCATTTAAAAACCCCTGATTTAGTCAATCTAAAGTGAGGCATCTAGACCAAAACAGGAAACAAAAATACACTTTTAAGGAAAACAACATAAGGAAAGCAGCCTTAGAATTATTTGACTATAAATCATTTTAACAACATAACAAAGCCATGATTAAAATATTCAAAATCTGAAAAGTACTTTTGTTAAAGATAAAAAACTTTTCTCTCAATTTGTAAAATTACAATGTTATAATTTCAAATTAAGCTTCACATTCACATAGCTCTAAAACCACAAACAATTTTTATATTATTTATGTATAAGTACTTTAAAGTACTGTAGCATTTCAAAAGTATTTTAAAGTATTCCATAATTGCATACCTAAAAACAGAATACTTAAGTCCAAAACAGTGAACTAAAAAGCTGAAGGGAAGAAAGTGGCTAAGGAAATCAAACCAGCTCCATTATTACTAGCGAGCCTTTAAGACAATTAGGAGAATTTGCGATGCCTTTGTACGTTTGGTTTTATATCCTTCTCTAGCAATCATATCTTATATCAAGTTCTTATATCTAATAAACCTAACACAATGCCTATCTTAAAATAAGCATTTGATAAAATAGTTACTGAATCAAACAAATACGGCACTTCATTTTTTTTCTACACTGCCTTTTTAAACAAAATTTTCATAAGTCAAACATTTCATATGGTGAATCCTATTATATGTCATGAAAATGAAGAATTTTAGAGAAATTAAGTAGATTAAGTACCTTAGAGATCATCTGGCTTCAGAGCGGAAAAAACAGATTTTAACACCTGAAGTGCCAGTTGAATATTTTACTGATATGCTGCTTCCTATAACAGTATGCAATTTTTAATACTCCATAAACATATAAATGTAATTAACACTTTACAGCACAAAAATCAATACAGTGTTATGGTTAAAAGTACATTCTTTGTCATTATGGATTTATGAGTTTAAGTTCTGGCTCTGCCATGTATTAGCTTTGTGATATAACGTTGGGCAGGTTATTAGTATCTCAGAGCTTAAGTTTCCTCATGTATTCATGCATCTATCGTATGTGTTTACTTCAAAAAAGCTATCATGAAAATTAAGTGACATAATCCACAATCTAAGATGTTAAGCACAGAATCTAAAATACACTAACTACTAAATAAATGTTAGCACTCATCGTAATTATTTAGAAAATGATTTACTTTGGCTTTTTAAATGTTGCTTCTATTTTTCCAAAAAGATTTACTGTGTTTTACTTTATATATCTTGAGAGGGATTCTTTCTATATCATTTCCACAGCTTTATTTATGTTTCATATTATGTCTTCTTTTCCTTTAATTCCTCATTCACCATGTTTATTTTATATATACAACAAAAAATATTTTCATTGCTCATAAATACTGAACACTGTGAAATTTCATTAAGACAGACCAATTACTAAAGTCCACAAAAAAAAAAGTAGCAAAGTATTATGATCTTTGCCAGTTTAACATACACAAAGAGCACAGGTTATATCTAAGCAAACCTCTGCCTGTAGCCAAAAAGAAATCCAGATTAAGTGATCAGATTAATAAATAATGATAAAATCTAACTTCCTACTTTTTCAAAAATGGGCAGATTTTCAGATAGCTGCAGAGACTCAATATAAGTTAAGGTAGTATTCCAAAGCCACACTAAACAGACTAAAGTTGTAGTTCTCATTGTTTTTGAATATGAAGATGCCTTTCAACAATAATTTTCTGGACTTGCCACAGTAATAGCTATCCTTAGTATGTCTTGTTTGAGAAGTAGATAATGTCAAATTGCTACTATAAATTCTGCAAAATAAGTATATTAATCAATCACAATAGCATTTAGAGATATAACTGAAAAATACCAGTATATGTATGCATGTGCAATACTATTATTCATATGGTCTACAGACCATATTTGATGCATATGTGAAATCCCAGACCCTGTGCAATATCTCAGAAGGCCACCACTCCTAAAGACCCACATCCCAGATTGGAAACTACCCAGTTAGACTATTTTAATATGATAAGACCACTCACCTCCCCCAGCAAAAAGGACAAATCTTAATAAAAGATTACGTGTTAGGTGTATTTTATTTGCAATTAACGACTTGGAAAAAAGGAAAAAAATGTTATTTGCCTGTTAATCATTTGAATAAATGGCAATAGGATGCCCAAGCAACAGTTGTACAGTGACTTAAAGTGGACTAATGCAAGCAGTGAGGACAGAAGAAATGTTTTAAGGATGCACTAATATAAATCTTCCAGCAATGGCGCACAGGTGTGAACTCAGATTCAAAAGCAGGAGGCAGAGCAGTCTAACAAGGGATGCAAGAAATGGACACATTTTCTAAGGAAAGCTTCACATCAAGTTTGAATTTAAGAGGTATCTTCCTAATTGATATTTTCTTCTAATGTTAAATGAAGCTATTAACTAAAATCTAACTTGCATGTGCCTAGTATAGGAAAAAGGAACCATTTATAACTCTGATCTTTTGACGTACATAGTAGCTGTTATTAAAGATTTATGAAATAGTCATATCAAAATTCACTCTACCACTGAAGAGACACTTTTGCATAAAGGAATTCCTTTAAAGCTAATTTAGAGTAATAATCAACAGCTAAGGAAGACACAAAATTTTTTAAATATGAAGGAAGTAGATGTTAAGTCCAAACATTAGAGTGACAGCTTAAGAAATCATTTAAATTTTCTCAAGTTTTGATCATCTGTTTTAAAATATAACTATTTTGATACCACTTCAAAGAGCTAGTACTAAAAATAGAAAAGCTGTATAAAGCTCAACTAATAGTTACATAAATATGAGATAGCACAGTAATGCACAGTTATAATCAAAAATCTACAAACCTGAGTGATAACTAGTTTGCCACCATCTTATCTCCTTATTAAAGCATGCCAGTATTTTCAAGGTAATATATATATCTATTTATGCATAATGTATGGTTAGTACTGTAACAACATATATCTACTGTAACACAAACTCCTGCTCAGAGCTTAAGTCAACAAACAGCAGAGTACTCATCATGTTCAAGAAAATGCAGGGGAATATAAAGATGGAAAAAAAAGGAAAACAATCTTACATTTAATGCCAGGTACCTTCAAATATCTTCATTTAACACTCACAACCACCTTGGAAGATATTACCATTCTCAGTTTTATAAACAGGGAAACTGACTCAGAAAACATTTTAAAACTTGCACAAAATTACAGAGCAACTAAGTAAGTAGTAAAAATTCAATTCAAATCCAGGTCTGTGTAATTCCAAAGCCTCAGGCCTTTCACACTATATGATTCCATATTGCTCTTTAGGGAATCACAATATAATTGAAGAGACAACATGCATATAACTTACAGAAGGCAGTGTATAAAAGTGTCAAAATAGTTTGTTCCTCTAAATGCTATGGGTCCTCAATGGAAATCTCATAACTTAAAAACAGAGACCATTGAGGGAGGCTTTTGAAAAAAGATTCAATTTAAAATGAATCTTGAGAGAACGACTAACATTTTAGTGGATAGAAATTGACAATTAGGATTCTAAGATTAAAGAATAGCATGATGAAAGGCACACCATAGAAAAGACGGGATAGAGTACATTTTGTCAGAGTGTGTATACTATATGGGAGAAGAGAGGGTTAAAAAGTAGAAAGTCAAAGAACACAGTAGAAAATAAAACTAGATACTTATGGTAGGACAGATCATAGAAGGCTTTGGACTTTACTCTGTAGGCAGTAAAGAATCATTCTAAGTGTTTGAACTGGAAAATGACATCACTAAACCTGTATTTTAGAAAAAGAATGCTATTAGAATGAATTAGAAAGAGAGCAGAAGCTTACAGGCATGGAAGACAATTAGGAGGCTTCAAGAGACTGTAAAGTCAGTGACAGCAGGGACAACATCAGTTTTTTTATTGGGTAGCACCAGTCAGCACACAGGACACTGTATTCAGCAGGCATTCAAGGAAATAATGAAGGAGGCTATAATGACATTCTGACAAAGAAATTAGGGCCTAAAGTAGGACAGCAGCAGTAAACGAATAAAACAGATTCAAAATATTTGAACAGTAGACTCAATAGGACTTAGTAATAGTTTAGATGTGCATGTAGGTTGAGGAAGGCATTAAAGGTTGAAATTTTACTGAGTGGCTGAAATTTGGAAGATATTTCATCCTCAAAGAAAAGTACTTTTTTGAAGTGTGGAACCTCTTATTACAATCTGTACAGTTGTGGTTTTAAAGGTCTCTTTATTCTAAACTGAATATGTGTAATATTTACAGAAAAAGTCCATTACACAATGAACAACACTTACACTAAATAGAGATAGTTTGCAAAGGGTCTTTAAAATCATTTGGTTTTAGAACAATTTACTCTATGTGTACATTAGGAATATTTCAAGTATATGTTTTACTTAAAACTTACTTTCTCCATCACCATCTTTATCAAATTCTTCTATCATAGCCCGAAGTTCTTCATCACTCATGTTTTCACCCAATTCTCTGGCAACACGTCGCAAATTCCTCAGGCTTATTTTACCTGAGTCATCATCATCAAATAGTTTGAATGCCTTCAATATTTCTTCATGTGGATCTCTCTCCAATATCCAGTCTGTCACTGTAGTTCAAAAAAGATGAAAAGTAAACCTTTATAGTCACAAAGGTACTGATCTATAATAGATGGGAATTAAAGCTGTGAATCTATCAACACTTAGTTTAACAATAAAAATGCCAAATCAAGAGCCCCCAAACCCAAAGATAAACCTAAAATTAGAAAAACAAAATCCTTATTTTGAAATTTAGCCTTTATATTATCAACAATTTATCCTATTATAAAGGTAAACATAACTACTTATATCACACAACAAAATTATTAAAAACTGTATTTATACCATATATTTAAGGCCTATTATCAAGAATTGTACTAGCCTCCACTGACATCAAGCTCAAAGTCTAGGAGTTTGTAACCTAGTTGTAGAGATGATATACCAACAAAACAATTGAAACCAACTAGATAAAAGCTATTTATTTGCTGGCTGAACTTAATAGTAATACTGATTATTCCTCTAATTTAATCCAACTTAAAAACAAACAAAAAACCCCTGACAAATCAATAAAATGCCCTGCCATCATTGATACAGACACAATCTCAGAGATGAAAATTCCACAGGTATCTTCATGATTAGAAGAACCTCTTGGTTTCCCAAAAGCAGTTATCAAAAGGACTGAATCTCATTGCAGCAAAGGAAAAAAAAAAAAGGTCTGGAAAGGAGATCTCTCTAAAGTCAAATCCATTTTGTTCAGCAAGATAATAACTCTCAGACAGCTATATTAAAATTAAATGTCAGTAATTTCAGACTTCAATAGTAATAATATATTTTAACATACTAAATGTAAAAATATATAATAACAGTAAATTTAAACAATATTTTAATATTACAATTTTTAATCAATACCCACAATAAGAAAAAATTTTAAATCTGTAGTATAAAACTTTTTAAGTTACTAGATAAAATTCTTAAAATACTGAAGTAAACATCTCTGAAGTAATTTTACATGCTAGTCTACCACTACAACAAAATGTATTTATGACCTTTTATGTTATGTACCACTAAAACAACTCGGTCCTATTGAGGTTTATAGAATCATTAAAAACTTGCAAATACTTGTAGATGGAGAGTACTGGAATGTTTAATACACCCGGAAGTAAAAATATAATTCAAGCCCCTTCAAATTGTTGTTTTGCTGCTATTTCATCATACTTGGTTGAATAAGCTTTAGAGTAAGCACCTATTCAAGCTTACGTTAAATCATCTACACATATATTCAATAGTTTTCTTTTATCCATTAATTTTATCCAAAAAGTCTTCCAAGTAACTAGCTGAAGTATATTACTATAAGTATGCAAATCACCAAAGCTCATAAATATTCAGTCAAAAGGAGCTGGCATATATACAGCCATAACACCAAAATAAAATACCACACTTAACTCTATGGCACATACTCAACTTGTTTTGAATTTAGTCCCAACAAAAAAGCAGGACAAGGAAAAAAAAGTGTTAAAAAATTTTTCTTCACCAATTAAATAATTTACATGACAGGTGAACCAAAAAAGCAGCTTGCTGAAAATATTAATGTACTTAAAGAAGCAACAGGGTGATCTGGGGAACAGATGGGGCTCCAAGATGTATAAATTCTTACCCCACTGGTGCTTTAATTGTGTTAGTTACTTTAGATTTCTGTGTCTATATAATCTTTTATCAATAGTTTGCCTTAGAATTCACTTTTTCTTGGGAATATAAATACCCATCATTCAGGACAGCTAAAACGTTACAACTTTTTGGTGACTCTCCTGCATGTCTTCATGTTCTATTGCTATTCTACAAAATAGACTTTAATTATTAAAAAAATGCATTTTTTTGATGAAAATAAATCAACTGACGCTCAGGCTGTAAAGGTGGGTTCAATCTATTTCACAATTCTGACCACTAAATTCTATTTTCAAATGATTGAATTATACTATCAGAAATGTACTGACTCAAAATAGTTAGACCTTATACATGATGAAAATCACTTAAGACTGCTTTAAAAAAGCAAATTTAAAAAATCACATTAAAACTTTAAACCCAATCAATGATTAGATCCTATGGTATGAGGATACTACTTTTTTCACTCTTAATAAATGTATCCCTTCTCTTCACTTTCACCACCCTCAGCATAAAAAGTTTATTACAGTTGTCCTTCAGTATCGACGGTATCTATGGTGGACTGGTCCTAGGACTCCCCTCAGATACCAAAATCTGAGAGAGTATTTGCATATAATCTATGCACATCCTCCTGTATACTTTAAATCATCTCTACATTACTTATAATATCTAATACAATGGAAATGCTATATAAAAAGTTGTAAATACAATGTAAATGCTATGTAAATAGTTGCCAGGCATTGAGCAAATTCAAGTTTTGCTTTTTTGGAAATTTCTGAAATTCCACCCCCCCCAACAGTTTCAATCCACAGTTGGTTGAATGGATGATACGGAACCCAAGGATAGAGAGGGCCAACTGCATCTTCTGCCTGAGGTCTCTCTTCCCTCCCACCCATCTATAATACTCTGAACAGAGCTACCTTTCTAAAGCGTCTTCTTTAAAAATTGACAATGACCTTCTGCTGACTAAAGTCCAAACTATGTTATGCAAGACTATTAGACCTATCTATCCAGCCCAATTCTACCTTTCTAGTCATTTCCATATCCTTTAGAGCAGGGGACTACCTGAAGTTTTCCAAACACGCTACACTTCTGCTATCACTCTTTGTTGTTACTGTTTTCTGTTTGGAATGCCTTTCTCTACACCTATAATTTTCTCCTTGGGATAAAAATCTATTCCTATTCCCAAAGGCCTAGATTAAAAATCCCCTCTGCAAAGTCTCCTTCAATTGCTCTATATCAATAATTGACAAATTTTTCTTGTCAAAGGCCAGATAGTAAATATTTTAGGCTTTTTGGGGGGAGTGGGACACATAAGGTCTCCGTCTAAACTATTCGCTCTGCCCTGGTAGCATAAAAGCCACATAAAAGAATGGATGTGGCAACACAGAGGCAACAGCTGAATTTGGCCCAAGGGCTGCAGTTTGCCAACGCCTGCCCTACACAAAATTACAATTTACCATACAGCACCACAGCTTGTTGTCATCTACATTTAAATTATAAACTCCTTGAAAAAACAATCTCTCAATAGCTTTTCATTAATTCCTCTCCCTCATCCCAGCACAGTACGTAATATCTAAAAATTAAGCCCATGTTTGCTAAATAAGCAAAACAAAAAACAGTAATATTCTATTTAAATAGCCAATGAAATAATAAGTAGTACATGCCAAAAATAGATGGGTATAAATATCTGACTGATCTTGGTCTTACTTTAAAGCAGCAATTCCTAAAATATCTATTACTCACTAGCCTCAGGCTGTCTAAATTCTAAACTTACATTAAATATATTATAATGCTTTTTACTAGCATTGGGAAGAATCTAAAGTGACAGACTTTACCTAGAAATACTTGTAAATATCTGTGGAACAATATCCTGAGAGAGTAATAGATGATACATAACAACTAAGAATCAAATGTTCTGATTTAGTTATTTGTCCCAAAGTATAAAACATATATTCATCTGTGGTCAGTTATTCAAAAAAAATCCAAAAATGGGGAGAATACATAGTTCTTGACTATTTGATTCGCAAACAGTAATAATTTTTTATTTGACAGCTGGTATTCTGAATAGGTTGCCTTAGGATAGCTAAAATATATGCTGAGCCTGTCAAAAGATTGATCTTTGAAAGTCAAACTGAGGTGTACTTATGCCATTTATTCTAGAAGGAACTCAGTATTTCTGTTCTATTAATAACATAGAAGAGATGGAGGGTCAGGAAAAGGTAGAGTTGGCATGGGACTCTGGCTCAACAGCTAATAAAATTAAAATTTTTAAACTATATTCATTTAAGATGAAATAATGTGCTTCGTAAAATTATGTGACAATTATACAGTGCTTAAAATAGCCTTCAACTATGGAAAAAGGTAATTAGAAAAATATAAATACATAGCGTAGAATATTTTTTATGTTCTAGTGACACATACATGATTTTTCCAGGAACTGAAACAAAGACTAATTTTTAAAGTAAGAATAAAAAAAAAAAAAAATAGTTAATAGGACTTACTATATACTAGGCCCTTTTCTAAGCACTGTACATATTTTTAACTTATTTATTCCTCATAATAACACTATGAGATAGTGCAATTATCCCTATTTTACAGTTGAAAATGAGGCACAGAGAAGTAAAATGACCAAGTTACACAGCCAGTAAGTGGCAAAACCAAGATCTGAACCCAGGCAATCTGGTTCTAAAATGTCCATGTTAAATCACTACATTATACCAAATGTACTTGTGTTATAGCTCTCTCCTAGTAGTATCATTTCCATTGTATCCTAAAACATTGTTTCTATAAATAAACAATCTAAGTTGAAACTTGGACTAAGATCATAAACCCAGAAGAGCTTCAACACTGGGAGAATAAAGATGGCGCTCTCCCTCTCAAGTAAGTAATTCTACAAATTAAAGGAAAAAAAAGAATATGCTCCCAAAATGGACAAGCTGCCTCTTTAAATAATCATCTATCAGTTCATTAAGTTAGGGATCTTCTATGCTGTGCTTTTTTTTTTTTCTCTTTTAGATTTATTCTCTAATTCCCTTCTTCTTTGCCTTTGGTTTGAATTTTCAGATTAAAAAAAACTACTAATGATATGAGTCAATTTTTTCCATATGTACTAATTGCCATTTCTTTTTGTTTCTCATATTTTTCTTGATGAAGAATTAAAAGAAGGGGTTTGTGTGTGTGTGTGTCTGTGTACAACTGAATTTTTCCTAGATTTTTTTAAATATCTAAAAACAACTACATAATGTGCTTATATTATGACCCAGTTGGTTGTTCTAAATGTCTTCTCCTGCTCCCAATCTGCCAACTGCCTCCCTTACTACAATCTTCTCCCTACCCACAATTTTAAAGAGATGGCTTTTTTCACTGAGATTAAGGTCATCCAGAGTATGTAGCCCTTCATAAGCTCTGTCAACCTGAAGACATGCACTTCATCTACAGCCAAAGATAACAACTGCTACCAGTTTCCTCTTCTCTCAGTTTGCCAATAAAAATCACACAATAGAATAGTCTTAGGAAATATTTTCCAAACAAACAAAAAAAATAGTCAATTTTATCTTTTACTGTGAGAGTATAATTTTTTGATCACTCTTTTAGTTTTATCACATACTATGAGCACAAACTACTTGGAAAGACATCTTTCCATAAGAAATGCACAACAGGTCTTTGGTTAAAATCTTCAGATTAAAACAAAAGACAAAATGATTAATCCCATATACAGTGAAGGTATAGGTCTTATTTTTTTCCTTGAAAATTGGCAAAAAAAAAAAAAAGTACCCCAAAAGACGCCAAATAAGATCCACATTATATAGCAATGTCCAATAAAAAAATTCCATAACCCAGAGAATTTTAAACATACTGATAGCAACTAGATTATTTCCTAACAACTTCTGATCACAAAGACTATTAAAAATACACACCAACTTCATTAAAATCTTCAAAGGTGATTTTCCCTGTGGCTTCTCTGTCATAGTCTTTAAGAATCTTCAGTACATCAGCTTTTTTTACATCAAACCCCAAGGCTCTCATTGCCACCTTTTGGATTAAAAGGGAAAAGCAAATTATAAAGCACTCTTTACAAAAGTGATTTCTAATTCTTAAATAAGTTTTTACTACTTAAGAGATGACAATACATCAATAAACACATTTGTTTTCATGTTTTATACTCTAAAATAACAGTGATAGTTTTTCTTCAATACTGAAATTAAATGTCAATTTTCATTTATATAACCTTTTTATACAACAAATTAATCAATGAGTGCTTACAGAATACACACTGTACTGACTTTAGTGCACAATTTTAACAGGTTACTTGTTCTCAAAAGATTAACAACCAAAATGGAAAAAAAGCATAGCTTAAATATTAAGAAGTTATGCAACAGATGAGATAATATAAGAATTTTCATCAGACTATATGTAATTAGTTATCAAATAAATAGTCCAAGACCCTGACTTGAGAGAAAGAAGAAATCTAGTTACTCGTAACAAGGGAGAAGAGACATGTTACTGGTTAAAAGGAGTCTTACTTGGAGAGATTCAAGTTGTTCCTCAGATCAGGTATGGATGAAGTGAAGTAGAAGGGTATTTAGAAAAGAATGACTGGTATTAAAACACACACCGAAATAAAGAATATGCTTTAAGACAGTGAACAGAGCAGCTTACCTTACCTGAATGGGAAAAGATCAGGTGGAAGCAAGCAATTAGCAAATGAGAAAAGTAGTTGGTAATAAAAGTGGAGGGCATTCAGTAAAAATTGAAAAAAAAAAATCCAAACTTTATGCAGTGGACAATTAGGAGCCACTACAGGTTTCTGAGCAATAAACAATATGATGAAAAAATTTTAGAAAGATGAATCTAATGGTAGTGTACAGGAAATGGAGAAATCATTTAGAAAGTTCCAGATATGAAATAAGATCCCATTCCAAACCAAGATAATAACAATGGCAAAAAATGGAAAGACATAAAGGAAGAGTTAATTGAAGCTAGGTAACTAAAAGAAACAGTGGGAAAAGAGACCTAAAGAGTTACAAAAATGCTACCTTTCTCACTGTGCTTAGTTTAAGATCCATAGTACCTTAAACACCAATTTCCCCTTGTATCTTTATAAATAATTCTAGAACTTAAAATTTGACATTTTTCCCCATTAGCATTGTGTCAACATCAGACATCACCTATGTTGTTTGCACCAGAGAAAGTAGGTTGAGACTGTGTCACTAACACGTTCAAATTAAAAAACAAGTAACATTCCCTCAATCTGAAAAGTGGATGACACACACACACACCCCCAAAGTGGGAAGTGGAATATATTAAGAACTGTTTAAATCCTACAGTTTGAAGTTTTTTAATTATGTAAATGAAAAAAAAGTCCCTCCATAGGAATGTATTTTTACATTTAAAATACTATTCAATGTACCATGTGAATGTTAGGAATACTATTCAATTTTATCATAGCAGTTAATGGCAAATGTTTAAAATGG
Source organism: Camelus bactrianus (assembly GCF_048773025.1). Classification (NCBI taxonomy): domain Eukaryota; kingdom Metazoa; phylum Chordata; class Mammalia; order Artiodactyla; family Camelidae; genus Camelus; species Camelus bactrianus. The sequence goes on from NC_133541.1 coordinate 62,462,289, forward strand.
ATTAATATTTCCAAAACGAGTTTAGTTAAGATAGTTATTTAAAATATATTTTCAATCACCTGTCAAAAACGCAAATCATTTTAACAGAAAAAGATACTTTAAAATATATTACCTTTAATTCATGATAATCTATTGCTGCATCTTTGTCTGTGTCAAATAGTTCAAAAGCATCTTTAATTTCTTGTTTCTGTTCTTCAGAGAGTTCTCTTCTTTTTTTTCTCTTTGTTTTGTCTACTACAAGCTCATTTCTATGAAATGAAAAAATTCTATTTAGTCCACTTTAATCCTATTCTCCTATGTCTCTAAATAATTCAATTAAGATTCCAAAAATGCAATAAACAAAATTAGCCAATTAATAATTTTCTAATTTCTAAACAGGAGTTATTTTGTAAAAATATAAAGAAATTTTCATTACATGAGCCAAAGCCCTGCTCATTCCGTAGTCTAAGCTGCTATAAATCTGCACTACCTAAAACTGAAAAGTGTTCCATATTATTTTAAAAAATGAAGACCTAACTTTTCCTTCCTCCTAGCTTGGTATTTATTCCCATTAATATTACTGTGAAAGAAACAAAAACTGTGAATAGGAAACATTACTTTGGTATCAGAAACCCCAACAAAAAAACAAAGTACTCATACTTATTATTCCCATCAGTCTACAATAAAGACTATTAAAAAAAAATTCACAACTGATGATCACTGTATACTAGGTTTACTTTTATAGTGCTTATAATTATCAAGATTACTACATAAAACATCTAATTCATCAATTAGTTTACAAAGTATTTTGGCATTGTGGATTTAAAATGTTTTTAGTTTACACATTTTTAACATTTTGGCACTTGTAATTTCTTCCATTGATATTAACAAATCAGCCAAAATAATGAGTTTAAACATACCAGAAATATTAAACATCAAAAAAGTAAATATTTGTGTAGATTCTATATAAAAATGTAAAGAGCCGTGTTGTGAATTTCACGTAACATATAAATTTAGATTTAATTTCTCATAGACTATGAAAAAAAACTTAAAGAAAAAAAAAGGAATTCATTGTAAAAGCCAGAAGTGTTTTCCTTAAAAGATGCCGCTCAAAGTGTTCAAAATTTTCAAATGGGATTGCAACACTTGTATAAGAACAAGTTCTGAAACAGAAGAATTACATAAAACTGTAAAATGTAAAACCTGGCTGACTTTATTAGGACACGTTATCTATCTGCATTTGAAGTTGTTTCGTGGTCTGCAATCTACAAAAAATAAAAAAGAGATGGCTAGAAAGGGACCGAAAGAGGTATGGTAACGCTCAAGAAGATCTTTCACAAGAGACCTGACTTCACAGAAGCTTGGACATTCCCCGGGTCAGACCACAGATTCTGAAGGGACAAGTCCCAACCCAACAACTGACCCCTTCCAAGGCTGCCACGATTACCTTATTAGAACTCGGCACCTTTTTAATGTGGCGTAACTATACTGGTATTTTTAAGATAAAATGCCAAGAAAGGGTGAGGGAGAAAGCAACAGAAGGTTAGAGGCTGGAACTGAATTCAAAGTAAAGACACAAGAAATTTAGGAAATCTAAGGGATTACTAAAATCACTAAAAAGGGTCTCCGATTATACCGTAAAGCAGGGCCCCAAGGAGAAGGGGGAATGGCTTTCGTGTTTACGGGTAAGTACGTTACCATCAGGGCAGCTAAGGTGCTAGCCCTGGACAAGGAATAAGGGGAATGAACGAAAGACGCTGCACGGCCTGCTTTCCCAGCTCCTCACAGAAACAACGCGAGAAGAAACCTCGCGATATTTCACCCCCTCCCCGCGACTGCAACAGTCCAGTTTGCTGGCGGTCTAAAGCCCAGTGCCCTGACAGAAATGACCACCTCAGCAGAAGTGCAGGGAGCTCACCAGGGCCCCCAAGGTGAGGGGTCCAGGCTCAGGAAGGATGCCTGAGGCTCCTTTCCTTCGTCCCAAACTGCACTCCCTTCCTCGCCTCGGCCCAAGCTGCCTCCCTTCCACACACCCGCCCTGGGGCCCGCTGCGGGGTGTGGAGAGCATTGCCACCTCCTCATTACCGACCTCAGAGCTAAACTCATTTTCTCTCCGGACAGAGACGTTCCTCTCAAGAACGACTTTTAACTCTCTACACAAGGCAGCACGACTTCCACAAGCCGTTCAACAGACGCCAACGACCTCGGCGGCCTCAAGGACCTCCCAAAAGGTAGACACTTCTGAGCGGGATTGGTTGAACTCGCTAACGTCCTGCCCATTGAGGCGGAAGCGTCTCTCGTCCTCTGCTTTCATTGGACAAATTTCGTGTCAATCAAAGAGATCTACACCGGCCTCTCCCGCTGTGTAGATTGGCCTGTTGCTTTTTCCCGGAAGGCTTTGCGAAGCGAGGGTCTGAATGTCCGCCGTGCTCGTGGCGCGGAGGGTGTCTGAGCTGAGCCTCGGGCTGGAAGGCCTGTGGCCTGTGGGCTAATGTCCCAGGGGCGGGAAGGATAGGAAACAGACACCCCAAAGGCTGTCCTGCGGCTAAAAGGAGGGAGTGGCTTACAAAGCAGTCTGCGAAACTTGGCTCCATTGTATTCTGAAATTTTGGATGGCTTAAGTACCTGGGGAGTTTTTTTTTAAACACAAGTTGAAAAGGTCTTTTCCCTCATTCTTTTCTAGTGGGTGTGAATCTGCATTTCTTTTCCCTTACAAACGCCGTGATTCTGAGGCAGGTGCTATGGATTATACTTGTATTATTATCAGGTTGGAATATTAGGCTATTTACGGTGAAGCTGTACCTAAGGGGTCATTCGCTCCCCTCTTCCTCCTTCAAAAGAATTCGTTCGCTTAGGTCCTTTATTTTCCAGGGCTGTAAGCTGCTTAGACTCATGATGTTATCTTCACTACCAAACTAAGTCTCTTGAAGCTCACTTCAAGGATGTTTAATATATTCATTTGTTCGTCTCTCACGCAGAGAGAATTGAAGGCCAGAATTACATCTTTCATTTAGCACTATTACAGTGCCCAATACAATGTGTGATGCATAGGTGCTCGATAAATATTCGTTGCATTAAATGGAACCTTGCTGTGAAAACTCACAAAGTACTGAGCTAAACTGCCAATCTCATAAAGGAATAAAATAGCCTGAGGGTGGGTGTGGAGCAGGGGAACGGGAAAGATATAAACAGTATGGTGTAAGTACAAAGGGATACATGTACAGGTTTAGAGAAGGATAGAAGAAAGACTTCTTGAAAGGGATGGCATATATTACGCCTAGAAGGATGAGCTAAAGTTGGATAACAAACATTAGAAAACAAGTTTTAAAAAGAAAATTGTTAAAATTACAAGTTGGTAGGATATTCTCATAATCTAATAATAAGCTGGTTCTTGGCAATACCAATAAAATTGATAGAGTTATGGAAGTGTAACAAGAAAGGGAATGTTGCCACTAATAAGGTTGATAGTTTAAAAGAGAGGTTTAAAAAATTATGAAAGTACTTTATACAACTTCACGGTGCTAATAAATATTAATACCGAAATGAAATAGTCACTTTTCAAGGAAAATAAAGATAAAACAGGTAGAAAACTGAATTAGGTTAGTAACTATAGACAGGACTAAAAAATGATGCCACAGTTCTGTATCACAAAATAAAAAGGCATCCAGCCTACTCAGACTTATGGGTAAGTTTTTAAAACCCCTGAAGAATTAATTCTTGTGCCTTAAAGTAAAAGCACGATGGAGAGCTTCTTACCTTAATTTTTAAAGCTGGCACAACCCTTGGCATCTTAAAAAGCACTTAAAGTCACTGAATGCATGCTCCATGAAGAGAGTGTGTGCATGTTGCTCACCACTGTATGTGCCTGCCTCATATTTGATGTTCACTAGTGAACATGTGTGCAAAAATCCTAGATAGTGGCAAAATCAATTTGGTATTGTCTTAAGGAACATTTCACTATAACCAAATAGTGTTTATTTTTGAAAAGGAAATATAGTTCATAATATAAATGTGTTAATTAATCATAATTAATTAATCATAATTCTAGGTAAAGGTGATTGTCTCAGATATCCAAAAAGGCACTGGAAAATACTCAACACCCATTCCTAATATGTATAAATAAACCAGGTATAATAGGTACTTTTTTTTAACTTGATGAATAACATACCTAAGAAAATGCTAGTGTTTCTCACACCTGCTCTCTGAAACACTAGAATTTTGTGAGATGTTTGGGGTCATTTTGTGGAGAATAGGTTTTGTGGGCAGATAATCTGAGAAAATAGTCTGAATATGGTAATCAGAATGGTAAGTCCAGAGCCTTAGCCAAAAGTAGATAAAACTTCTGATTTAAAAAGATAGTGGGATTAGTATTTGTTTAGTCTTCCTCCTGAAACTTAATAAAACAATAGTTGAGAAATTAATTTCTAATACTGCAGTGACCTAGAGAAGTACCATCAGCAGACAAGGTATTTCAAAAAATATCTGAAAGATCAAAAGAAATTTGGAAGCCTGTTAACAAATGAGACAAATCATCAAAATGGCATCTTAGAATTTGCAGGAGGTGACTAAAGGTTCAGGGAGAGTTGCTCTGCCTGGCAAGAATCCCAGAGAGACCCTAGGATTAGAGTTATACAGTAGAGTAGAAATGAGAAGAGGGCTAAATACAGTATGTCAATTTAAAAGCTCTTTAGGAAACCACTTCACTTCAGTTCCTCCAGATTCCTCTCTTCAGTATTCTCTCTCTTCACATCTATCTAGAATCCCACTCTTAAAAATGAATGAAAAATCAAAACCCATCAGAGATAAGAAGGAAATCAAAGGCGTGAAAGCTAAAACGCAGGAAAACAAACAGCTGTCTAGGAAGACTCTTGAGTCAGCTTAGGAACCAAAAGAAATTAATAATAAATTAGTAATATTAAGCTTTCTAAGAAGTAGTCAAGAAAATACTATATTGGAGAATAGGATACTTTGAAAAAGAAACATTCTAACAATAAGAAAATAAATATGATGGCAGAAGTTAAAATTTTAATACAATAGTGAGATGATTTCTTTGAAGAAATATCCCAAAACATATAGCATTCAGACAAAAACATGGAAAAATTGAAAAAACATGGACGATTAATCCAATATGTTCATCATGTGACTAATAGGAATTCCAGAAAGAGAGCAACAAATGGAGGAGAGGCAGAAAAATATTAAAGTAATATTTGAAGAAAAATTTCAAGGAACCAAACAATAGCATGAGTCCCCATATTGATAGACATACCTAGTGCTGAGCAATATAAATGTTAAAAGAAATCACACCTAGCCACAGGAACAAAACATTTCAGAACATCAAAAATAAGAGGCCTAAAAGCTTTTAGAGACAAGAATCTGATCGCTTATAAAGAATAATAATTGAATTTGCATTAGATTTCTTATCAGAAATATTAGATAGAAGAGAATACCTTCAAAACTGTAAGGGGGAATTATTTTGAACTTAGGATTCTGTTCCCTGTCAAGACAAAAATCAAGCATTGGAACATAATAAAGATTTCAGAAAATGTAATCATCATATATGCTTTCTGAGATGTATACTCCATAAAAATGAGTGGAATTCAAAAACAATTTAGATATAAAAGACAAGAATCATAACCTAGTGTGATAGGCTCACCAAAGATGACCATGCCTTAATCCCTGAAATTTGTGAGTATGTTTTGTTACATGCCAAAAGGAACTTTGCAGATGTAATTAAGGTTACCAACCTTAAGATAGGGAGGATTATCCAGGAGGCTCAGTCTAATCACACAAGCCCTATAAAGCAGGGAACTTTCTATATGTTGAGGCTGCAGAGGTCAGAGAGATGTGGAGAATGAATCCACCATTCCTGGCTTTAAAATGAAGAAATGATGTTATGAGTCAAGGAATGTGGGCAGCCACTAGAAGTTGAGACAACCCCTAGCCAACAGCCAGCAAGGAAACAGAGACCTCACTCCTACAAAAGCATGGAACTGAATCCTGGCAGCAACCTGATTAAGCTTGGAAGCAAATTCATCCTAGAGCTTCCAGAAGGGAGCACATTGTGTGAGCACCTTGTGAGACTCTAAGCAGATGACCCAGTTGAACCACACTGTACCTGGACTTCTGATCTGTAGAACTGTGACATAATGAGTGAGTACTGTTTTAAGTCACTAAATTTGTTGTAATCTTTTATGGCAGCAAGAGAAAACTAATATATCTCATAATTTAATGAAAAGAGAAAAGGTGCAATACAAGAGACTTAGAAAGCAATTAGTCTAAAATAAACAGACGAACACCTAGAAGAATGTTTTCAAGGAAAGGAGACCAGGGTGGTGGGCAGATTAGGTAGGAAGAGCTTTAGAGTGAAATGTAGTTGTGAGAAAAATCTTAGGCCAATGACAAACCCCAAAGCAAAAATTGCCCGTTCAAAGAGTCCTGTGTTAGGCAGGAATAGCCTAACGCTAGCTTTAGTATCCTTGCTGTACTCATTGGCTAGGTGCAGCTCAGGTTAAGTGTGGCCTCAGTTTGAGTAGATCTGAGTTTGAGATGGCAGCTGGAAGGTATTAACTATGCACCTCGCAGGAGGTTCTTTCAAAGGGAGATCTGACCAGTATACTTTCATTACTGTCTCACAAGTCTTGCAAAGGTCTGGAGGGAGAGTATATCAAACAGAGGAAACAGCAAAGGCCCTAAAATAGGAACAAGGTTGGCATATTCAAGGAAAAAAAGATTAATAAGTTTGAAGCATAATGAGAGTCGCAGTGTGGTACAAGAAGGCAGATTAATAAAGAGAGTCCTAATCACATAGAACCTAATAGACCATGATGAGAGGATGACTTTTATTTCAAGTGTAATGGAAATCCATCAGCATGTTTTAAGTAGTGAATTATTATGATCTGATTTAAGTTTTAGAGCCAAACTTCCTGAAGCAATCTATATTTACAGCATCCATTTCCTCATATCTCATTTTCTCCCAACCCACAGCAAATCTGACTTACATCCACTTACCTCTCTACTGGAAGAGCTTTTACTAGGTCACCAAAGACTTCTTAATTGCTAAGTTCAATTGCTTCTTTTCAATTCCCATCCTAGTTGTCCCCTGAGTCACATCTGCCTGTTGCCCACTCACTCTTTAAAATTGCTCTCATGGTTACTTTTTACCACTCCTTCCTTGTTTCCTTTGATGACTTTTCTCCACTCACTCCCTAAATGCTTATTTTTTTTTATAGGATTATGTCCTTAATACTTCCATGCTACCCTAGGCCCTCTCATCTCCTAAATTACAACAATCACCTAACGTGCTAACAACTCCAAAATTTCTCAAATTTTTTCCTTCTAGTCCTCTACTGTTAGTCTTCAAGCCTAGATTTACATTTGTGTTATACATTTCCATCTTAATGGAAGATAATATACTACGTCAAAACTCATTTTCTCCTACAAGACTTCTTATGTGTTCTCTACCATGGATATCACCAGTCACCCAGCTCATATAATTTGTTGGAATAACATTTAGTTCCTCATTATTGTCAAAATATGATTTTCAAAATTTAAAGATATGACTATTGTACAAATGTAGAATGAATATGTTTCCAAGATCTATTTAACTCTTTGATAAGGAAACAAGCAAGATGATAAAGCTGATTTACAGAAAAATTAGAGAAACTGTGTATACATAGGTAGTCACAAAAGGTGTGCTAAAATAAATTTGGTAAATTACAATGTCCTGCAGGTTAATATCTTTACAGGTCAAAATAAACTGTGGACTTTGGAGTTACTATCCTACCAGACAAAAATCATGTGCATCTCTACAGGGCAAACATCTACACATTAACATTTTACTCAATGTTAGCCCAAATCAGTGGCAAATAAAAAATGAAACAAAGGTATGCTTCCTGGAGAATTAAATAACTATTGGGTAGATCTATTAAGCAATGTTATGATATACAACCATCCTTTGGCACTATTTCCACATTTTGGGTATTTTTTCTTATCCTTTCCTTTAGTCTCATATCACCATCATGTGATAATAGAGCTATATTTTAAAGATGAATCTGCCTGCCTTCAATGCCTGTTTTTTTTCCCTCACAAAGAGTATGAGTGGTTGGCAAATTCAAGTAGTACACGATTAGAATGTTTCCTTGAAAACATTCTTCTAGGTGTTCATCTGTTTATTTTAGACTAATTGCTTTCATTCCTAGGTATATGCCCAAAGAAGTAGTATGTCTCTCTAGAAAAATTTTTACAAGAATGTTTATTATAACTTTATTCGTAATAACCCCAAACTGGAAACAACCCAGACTTCCATTAAGGTTAAAGGACAATCAAATTGTCTTTTGTACCGTGGAATACTATCACAGAAAAGTCTTCTGTTTTTCAAAATTAGTAAATCATAATAATTAAGAGAGTATGGCATTGGAGAAAGTAAAGTCTATCCGTGGAGGAGACTTACAGATACGTCAGTTGATTCACTACAAAGGCACCAGTACCATTCAATAGGAAAAAGAAGATGTTGCAATGAATTCTGCTGCAGCAGCCAGATGTCACACAAAAGAAATAAACATGATTCCTACCTCTCAGCATACACAAACATTAACTTGAGGTGGATCATAGAGTTACATGTGAAAGAAAAGTAATAAAGCTTCTAAAAGAAAACATAGGAGAATATTTCCATGACTTTAGGACAGATAAGATTTTTTAAACAGAACTTAAAAAGTATTAATCATAAAATTAAAAATTGATAAATTAGATGTCATCAAAAGTTTACATTTCTCTCATCAAAGACACCATTAGAAAAGTGAAAAGATAAGCCACAGACTGGAAGAAGACATTTACAGTACATATATCTGACAAAGTGTTACAAATCAATTATAAAAAGATTGAAAAGCCAATGAGACATTGGATAAAATATTTGAATAGGCTTTTTGCAAAAATGGTTATCCAAGTGGCCAATAAGCATATAAAGAGGTGTTCAACATTATTAGTTCTTAGGAAAATACAAGTTAAAACCACAATGAATATTATCATACAAGCACCAAAATGGCTAAAGTTAAAGTAAATAAAAGTTTTTTGAAAGACTAACAATATCAAATGCTGGCAAGGATGTGGGCCAGGACCAATTCTCAAACATTGCTGCTACGAGAGTAAAACAATACAACCACTTTGTAAAGTTGTTTGTCTCTACTAATGTTAAACTCATTTACCTCGTGACACAGCAATTTCATTCCTAGGTATATGCCCAAAGAAGTAGTATGTCTCTCTAAAAAAATTTTTACAAGAATGTTTATTATAACTTTATTCGTAATAACCCCAAACTGGAAACAACCCAGACTTCCATTAAGGTTAAAGGACAATCAAATTGTCTTTTGTACCGTGGAATACTATCAGTGATAAAAGAAAAAAATAATAAAGAACTATTGGTAGAGTCAACAAAAAGATGGATACCAATGGACATTGTTTTAAGTGAAATAAGTCAGATACAAAAGAATGCATGCAAATGAACATGTAGTGCATGATTCCGTTTTTTTGTAAAGTTTAACAGGCAGAAGTAATCAATATTTATAGAAATTGGAATAGTATTACCTTTGGGCAGGCAAGGATTGGATAGTAGCTGGTGGTATGTACTGAAAAGAAGCACAAAGATACTTCATGAAGTGTTGGAAATATTCTATATCTTGATCTGCATGGTGGTTACAAGAGTGTATGCTTATGTAAATATCTTCTAACTGTACACAAGATTACTGTGCTTTGTGCATTTTATTAGTTATGCTATCCATTAAAAATATTAGTTTCTCACAGGGCCTTTGATGCAATTTTTATAGAATTAGAGAAAATAGTCTCGATTATAAAGAGTTAAGGAATGATGAAGTGGTATGGATTAACTTTACTTTGAAAAAGTTTGGCTGTGAAGAGGAGGAGAAAATTAAGGAATTAGTAAAGATAGCAACAAGTCAAAGAAAGTTTTAAAAGATTCCTTTAGAATAGGGAATGCTTTATCACAGGAGAAGCCAGTGGAGAGGTACATATCAATGATGGGAGCAAGGGAGGAGAAGAGAAAGTTGATAAGACTAGATGTGTTAGAGTCAAAAGTAGGGGTTATCTAAGTAAAGAGAACAAAGCTAGAGCAAAGAAAGATAGGAAGGGTGAAGATAAGTTGAGGACTTTCACTATACCTGGTCTCAGCCCTCTTAGTAAAATAGAATGTAAGGACATCCACTAAAAGTCAGAAGGTGGGGTAAAAAGATGACTGGAGGTAGAGTAGAGGGTTTGATGAAGCCAGTTAGCTATATCATCAGCTTTGAAGGGCTATTTACTTTTTGAGTTTCCTCTTCCCTGTGATGTGGATTACACTTACCTCACAGAGTTGCTGTGAAGATTAAATAAACCAATGTAAATAAAATATCCATATAAGACAATCAATAAATGTTAATTCCCCTTAAAAAAGGACCAGAGTTTCTGAAAATTATTCTCCATGAATAATTTGAAAAACACACTGAATAATCTGGAGTCAGGATAAAAGACCCAGCAGAGAGTAAGGAACCTAGTCCCCAGGCACTTCCTTAACATCTGTGAGGGCTAGTGCAAATCAGACTACAAATACCTTTTGTACAAATATTTTAAGGTTACAAATCAAGCTGGCAAGCTATTAAATAAAATATGTTCTATCTTCCTACTTTGGCAAATACAGCTTCATAATGACCTGAAGTCTAGGTTCAAAATTAGAATTCTGATTCCTTGGTTTTCCATACTGAACCCTGGTAATGTGGGAAGATCCAGACCAACTTAGCCTCTTCTTTCTTCTTCCAACTCTGCCCTACATTATGAGGGGCCTCTAGGGTACATGTGTGGAACCTGCAAGTCCAAGCTCCATTCTCACCCTTGGCAAGTAGGAGCCACTTGGCCAAGCATGAGCTTACAACCCAATGGTATGGTCCTTGCCATGCAAAAGCCCTAGAGACAGGCTCAGAGCCATTTGGAAAGGGAATTCTGGGGTCCTAAGTATCTGGAACTTGGTCCCAAAGTGGTTATGTGGCTTTTGGGTGTGTAGGAAAGGAAAATAATTTTCCCTTTACCCTTCTGAGTTCTTATCTGAGATCCCTGTAATAAAGTACAGATTAACAAGATCAAACAGAAGTTTATTTACAGGTACCCCATGTGTACATGGGAGATACCCAGGGAAAAATTGAGCAGTTCTAAAAAGTGACTTATAACTTCAGCTTATATAGCATCTTCGACAAAGAACAATAAATCTGTAGAGAAATGACAGGATAAAGGCAAACTATTTTAGACTTTCAAGAACAGCAAACTGGAAAGGTGAATATATGGGAGGAAAACTAATGGAATAAGGTTTGTTTGCAGATTCCTCTGGTGCCATCTCTGGGCTAATAAGAGTCTGTCTCTAGTAAAGGCAGAATTTTTATTCTTTTTAGGGGAAGTATAGACAGAGTTTTCCTGCATTTGCTGCTTCTTAATTGTCTTCAGCTCAAAGTACTTTCTTGGTCAGAGGCGCATTTTAAAGTAGCATATTCTACTACTCCTTAGGTGGGTATATCTTCTTAGGCCCCTGAGACACCTCACCTTATATGGAATACTGCTGAAGAAGGACCAGAGTAGGTTCCAAAGCATGGGACCCTAAGCAGGGACTTCTTGTGCCCAGAGCTAAGGGTAATATAGCTCTAGGATTATCCAGACATCCTGCTTCCAACTGTGAATACAGGAAAACTGTAATACTATTGACTAGAAAGAGTAAAAAACTTAAGACCAAAATATGCTGAAAGATATAATAAGAATAAAGTAGAACATATAAATCCTTATTAAGAGGCTGTTTTTCACTTAAAAAGTAAGCCATCTAGCCTTTTGAGTTATTTTGATGGATTAAAAGCTTCCCTATGAAGCATTGCATAAAACTGAAAATGATTTATTAATCTCAGATCTACTCTTCAAATCAGAATATTTAGTAGCCAGCAGCGATCTGGTAGCCAGCTTTTGGGAGCTTTGGCTGATGAAAAATAAATGTCATGGCTTCTTTGTCTGGTTTTACATTTCTTTAAATCCAAATAAGTTGCACTTAGATATTCATGTTTGTAGATCCCTAGGATGTCTTTGAACTCAAATGGTGTTCTTATCACAACAGTCAGAAACAAAGGATTTTACTTTTTTTGGATGAATTCTCATTAGTAATGAGGCACTAAACTGCTACTGCATACAAGATAGAGGAGAAGAGTAATAGGGTTATTTTTAGCTACCGCCTACATACTGTAAGCAGACAACATCAAGAGCAGGAGGGAAATCACCGTTCCTTTAGTTTAATGAATTGTAATGTTCTTGAAAAATTCTTCTCTTTCCTCTCAAATTTGGGGCATCTAATTATGTAAAATGATTACTGTGGCAACAGCTAAGATATGAAGAAAGAGAGAGAAAGGGAAAAGAGAAGGAGAGGGAGGACTAGGTTATGTAAAAGTGATAAAAAGAAAATAGTATTTTGACCGAAGAATAAAATGTGGTAACTGGTAACTAGAAGAGAAAGGAAACACTGAAATAATTATGTTTAGAGCTTAAACTAGTCAATATCTGAATATCAAAGTAAACATAAACTTTGTGAATGTATCAGAGAAGCTAACAATCACAATAATAGCTTGCATAGGATAGGGTGATGAAATATATTCGTATTTCCAAATTATGTAATAAACTCTGCAAGTAAAATTCAATAGAATATAAAAGGCCATGTGAAATAAGAATATCAAAATTTACATTTTATATAAGTTATTAAATATTTTTATGTATAACATCTAATATGTTTTTGTATTAGAACCTAAAATATATGGGAAGACAGCTCACATAAAAAGGCTTACAAATAGTTTTTAAACATATGACTTGCTCAGCTTCTCTAAAAATAACATAAATGTTCAAATAAATTAAAATGAGATATAAATCTTAACTTACTAGATTTGCAAACGTCTAAGTCTGGAATTACAAACTTACTATGGAGAATTAGCAGGAAAAGCCTTCCTTAGGAAAGCTCTTTTGAGAGCCTTGGTGATCATATGTATCAAAATTTTACATGCACATACCCTTTGAACCAGCATTTATACTTCCTAGAAATTATCCTGCAGATATACTTGTACTTGTGCATAAAATATGTGCAAAACTATTCAATGCAACTTAAAAAAAGATTAGAAAAACACGAAATGTCCATGAACAGAAGGCAGGTTAAATATATTAGTTTATATCCATAGCACAGAATTATGATGCACCTGTTAAAAAGAAAAAGGCAGATCTGTACACACTAATATGTAATATGTTTGAAATATATCCTTAAGTGAAATAAAAGAAATTACAGACCAGTGTATGTAACGTACCATCAATGGAGTTAATAATAATGATAATAATAAAGAGATTAAGACCACTTCACAATGTCAGTGCTCTTCAGCCAAAGACTACCAGAAATACCTGTAGTTGAACGAGTCTATTTTTTTTTCTTTTTGCTGTGAACACTATGAGGGAAATGTGTGAGATGTCTCAGAAAAATAGTGTATGAAAGGACTTGGCTTTGACTGGGTAATTTGAGGGGGTCCCAGGAAGCAGGGGCAACTTAGGTATCTGAACAAATTTCATCTATAGGAGAATAAAGATATAATTGAGTAGAGTCAAGGCTCCCCACTTGACCTTTGCTGGTATGTGTTGGGGTAAAGCCATAGTTTCTTCTGTGATAAATTTGTGGTTTTTTGAAAAGTTTTATGTCTTACTAGGCTGCCCTTTTCCGGTCCTTTGGCTCAAGGGAGGAAGCTTTTGCTGGGCCTTTGTCAGTGCCCATTGGCATTTCCAGGTTGCTGGTTTCTCCAGCACTCATTCTGGATTATGTGCATCAAAAAGAAACCCAGGGAACTTACCACTATGTTGTTTGTTCTTTGGATCCTGAAGTCCTTAGCTGTTCTGTTTTCTCTTTACCTATCAGAATCTTCATATGTTTGTTTTATATGTTATGTTCAGAGTTTTCAACTGTAATTGGAAAAGTACAGCTACTCCATCTTCCTGCAAGTGGAAGTTTCTTGGATATATTTTTGCACTGTTGAAATTTTTTTGCTGAGAGCATGAATTGTCCATTCAAATAAGTAAATACCTATATAGATACATAGCTTGCATTTTTAGAACTGATAATCGCTAAATCTCTATGAAGAAAATAAAGGAGAACAATGGGATAAAGAGTAGATGAAGTATGTAAAGCTGCATGTCTAGGGCGATCAGGGAAGTCCTCTCTAGGACACTTGAGATGGGATCAGAAGCCAGTCTAGGGAAGAACTGAAAAGCAGAGGAAGAATAAATGAAAAACTATTGCGGTAGGAATAAACTTGGCAGAATCCAGGAACAGAGAGGATTCTAGTATCAGTGGAGTACTGGAGCTGGCTAGTGTCATCTTACTTATTGACGTAATAAAAAGAATTAGTGACATTCATACTGGAACTACATTTGTTTATCGGTTGCAACTATAGATTGAATACAGACACAAGGGTTTGGCAAAAATCAAAGAGAATTCTGCAAGAACTGATGTACTATATGAAATTTATAATAAAGAATATTGTCTATTAATATTTACAAGTTTATGCAACATATTCTTTATATCAATAAAATTTATTCTTAAATGTATGTGTGTTGTATAAACATGTTTGTGTGGACGTGTGAAGCTTCAGGAAAAAGTGAAGTCTAGGAATAAATTTAAGAGTCATCAGTATTTGAATGTAGTTAAAATCATATAACTAGATAAAATCAACTAGAAAAAGTAGTGTGTTTTTTTTTTTAAGAAGAAAGTAAAGTTCAAGACGAAATCCTGGCCAATTGAAATGGAATGATCAATGTAAGAAAGAAAGAAAACCAGGAGAAAATGTGCTGGAAACCAAGTAGGAGGAAGTGGTCAACTCAGTTGGACTTGGCAAAATTGGTAATTTCAGCAAGAGCACATTTACTGGAATGTTCTTGTTGAAATCCAGACTGAACTAATTTAAAATAGTCATAGCGTCATCGATGGTGCACCCCTCACAGCCAGGGCACTGCTGCTCCTTTTCTGTGGAACTTGAGCTCTCGTTGCTAGAGTCCCCTTCACTCATTTTACTGCAAATGAACTGCTTTACTTTGTGCATATTATGGCCTATATAAGTATTTGAGTTCATTTATATACTAATTATATTCAACCTGGAGTGTTAAGACACAATAGTGTGGGTCTGACCAATGAAAGAGAAAGGAATAGTCATAGAAACTCAGTGTGATTTATCCACCACATGTTGAGAACCACAGTCCAAACCACTTCTTTAGCAGTTAATCCCATAGCCTATGCCTATTGTAATGTCTCCTGCAGGGTTTTCTTGGGCTCTAAATGCTATGTACCATACAGATGAGTGGTATGATAATAAATGTTTGAGGATTCAGAGGAGGGTACAATTATTTCTGCAATCATTAAGGCAAAGAACTTTAAAAGTTGGGTTGAAATTTTGTTAAGAGAAGCAAAAGCATTCCAGATGAAAGGAAAATGAAAGGAAAAAAGCATTAATTCAGTAAAGTGCAAAAAATGTGCAGGTAGTCGGAAAGTAGACTAGCGTATTTGAAGCTGAGGCTCCTTCATTCAAGTAACTCTAGTATTCCATCAGAATTTGATGCAATCACAGAAATGTTAAAACTAGAAAGGAACTTACAGGTCATCTATACTTGAAACTCCTCTTTTCACAGATGACAACCAAGATTTTGAGAAGCTAGGTGATTTGCTTAATGTCACACAGCTAATTGGTGAAAGAATTGAAATTGGATCTTCTGATTTCTGATATTCTTCCTCCATATTTCCCTTCAATGTAGGTTATTTACATTACAGGCAAGGAGAGGAAAATATGAGCTGCTGCTGAGTTCTGGATATATTATTTTTGATAACCGCAAGTAGCAGTTACCCTTTTCCTTTCATCACTCACTTCCACTTCAAATTCTTAACCAGGAACTAAACCATGAAAGTACGAGGGTAACCTGAGCAAAGAATTAATAGTTGATGTATTATACCACTTTCTGCCATTACATTATCACATTTGTCCTCATTCAGAGATGATCTACTCAGCTTTTAAGTTTTGCGTGACTACTGTTCTCAGTAAGGGTAAGAAGCTACATGATGAATTTTCAACCCTCTGAAGTAGACATGAAGAGAGGAAACATATGCTGGCATGTAAGTCTCAGGTTCAGCCTTTATAATAATAAGGATCAGAGTCTGAAAGTAGTAGTTCTGATTTCCACCAGAGCAAGCTCTACGACAAGTATTTGGGTTGAAGTAGTTTACTGGGGAGGTGATCCCAGAAAACATGATGAGAGTGTCATAAAGTGAGACAGGGAAGGGAAGGCTACTGGAGATCCTCCACTGAGGGGCTAGGAAGCTAGGAAGGGTAGTTATCCACAGCCTGTTTCACATTGGTTGAGGGTTGTTCCTGGGCATTCACTGAACACTTCTGGCTTACCCTGAGCCCAGGTCAGGCACACTTCAGGATCAGGGAGAGCCCTCAAAGAGAAATATCCAAGGCTTGAAGCTTTGGGTTTTTCTAGGAATTGAACACCAAGGCTACAGGCTAACTCGGCGGGGGGGGGGGGGGGGTGAAAGGATATGGGCAGGGTGTTGAAAGCATCTTCTATTATGAGACAATGTATTTGTCATGGTGGTATTTGGAACATAGCAAGCACTAACAAATGTCTTCCCAATTAAAAAGGAGATGAGATGAATGAACTCCAGCTAAAACCTGGAAGTCATCCTTTACAGTACCTTCTTTTTCTCGTTCCGTCAATGTAATCACTTTTTCCATATCCCATCAAGTTAATCACTTTAACAGTTCTCCCTTCTCTCTCCTCTCTCCCGGCAACATTCCTAAAGCAGATATTTCACATTTCTTTCTTGAATTATCATATAATCTTCTAATTGGCCTTCCTGCCAATCTTACTTTCTTACCCTACCCTGACCGCCACTCAACCTACTCATTTAGTGCTATCAGAATGCTTTTTCTAAAACCCAACTCAGGGGGAGTTATCCTCTACTTCAAATACTTCAATGATTCATTACTTATTTGGGGGTGAAAATAAAACTCTAGCTTAGGATACAAGACTCTTCATGATCTAGTTCTGCTTCCCCAATCTCATTTCCCTCACTGTGCTTCACTCTTAACCCCTAAATTCGGATATAAGAAACCTTCCTTGGTTCCTCATCTATGCTACACATTCTTATAATTCAATGCCATTTTCATGTTCTTCTCCACCTTTATTCCTCTAGAAAACTACTAGCTTTTATTCAGAGTTGATATCAAGTTGATATCCCCTTGTATGAAAAACTACCCCTGATATCTACCCTTCCCTCTTGGTCCAGATCAGTGATCAAATAAAGACATTTCTGTATATCTCTCAAAACTTACCACTTGCGTTATAAATGTCTGTTTATTTTCTCTCTTACTAATTAGACCAAGTGTCCTTCATAATCAGATACTGAGCATCTGCATTCTTAACAAGTATCCACGGGGATTTTTATTCCCACTGAAGAATCATTTTAAGAATCAGTTTATTATACTGAGAGCTTCCTAAGGGGAAAGGCTTTTTCTCTGTAATTGTAGTGCCTAACATAGCACCTAGCATGTAGTTGGTATACAATAAGTAACTCTTGGATTAATAATATGACTTTACATTCTGAGTATTTTCACTCTTTTACGGAGATCTTATCACGTTACCACATATGGTAATAAGACTCATTAAAAAATTATTCCCTGTATCAATGAGGTTGTAAATTGGGAATCTTAATAGCACTCTGCCAGTTCTCCAGCAAGTGGCTGTTCAGTTTGACATGTTGTTCCACTTTTTCACCCTTGATTGCCTTTATACCTTTTCCATGAAAAGTATTCTTACTGGTCTTGTTAATGGCATCTAGAAGAATAGATCTCAAACTAAGATATATCATAGAGACCTGGAGAGCTTGTTAGAAATAGAGGTGGATGAGCCCCAATCTCATGATTCTAACTCAGTAGTATATGAGAGAGGTGGGGTCAGACTCTATATTTTTAATAACATCTTGAAAAAGGAATTATCCTCTATAATAAATAGATGTGTTTATTATATAGTCAGAGAAAAAGCTGACATTTCTACAAACTGACAGACACTTATGTTTTATTTCTTTTAGACAAATACTGTGACCTGTTTCAACAGAGATTATCGAATACTTTGCGAATAGCTCTTGAAGTTTAGCAGGGCTATAATATTTTGCGCTGGTTGATTCACCTGGTAGCTTAATATACCTAAAGAAAATACATTGTCTATTTTTTTTCCTTCGCTCTTGGTATATATAAAGGTAGATTACATACTTAATCTACCAAGATACTTTGGTTTTATTAAATAGCTCCATTATAGCAAAATTGGGAATGTGGTCAAGAATTGGGAATGTGGTCATCCAACTTTGGCTTGTGTGTGCCCACATGGCTTCCTTCCTGCATTCAGCTTTCTTACTAGATGCCAAAATAAGTCTTACTCCAAACCTTGAGTCTGTGCTTATTTTCTATAACAGCCACAACAGGATCTGTAGTTACCTGAACTCTGACAACTGGAGGGTGGTGCTGCAAGATGAGAATAAGTTTACATAGTAATACTACTTCCTTCTAAACACTACCCAGGGGTCAAGGCAGTCTGTGCCCCTGTACGATTTTCAGTGTAGGTTTCATCCCTGTCTCTCTGTCTATTTTCTGTCTCCCCCCTAGTTTTTGATATCTACCTTAGAAGATGCCATAAAAAGACATCTTTTCTCTTGTTTGTCCCAGGCTGGATGGATTCTATCATGGCACTTTCCTGACCAAGAATGAGAAGACTCTGCTAAGGTTCACTGTTTAGCATCATGGTCCCCAGAGTGTAAAATTTGTTTTAAAAGTGGAATCAGAATACTCAGAAATTTTTATGTAAAATTTTCCTTTTGAAGCTCCCTGGGTACATGATTATCTGAAAATCTAAAGGGAACCGGAGAAAATTCCTATAACAGCCAGAAGGAGTCAGAATATCTACAGGAGCTGTGGTCTCTCTCTCTGTGCTATTATTAGAAAAGAAATAGTCCTATAGAACCACACAGTAATTGTCTTTTACACAGGACTATAAAAATTTATACCAACGCAGAAAATAAATGATAGTATCTGTGAATTTTCTGTTTACCTCGAAATAATATTTTGCTGGACTTTCAAATATGATTTTTATATTTAAATGTCAAAGATTGGGGGCTGGAGATTTTTGTAGAAATACATTTTTATTTTATAATTAAAACCAATGATAAAATAATATATTATTTAGTAAAATATTCTTTTATAGCCAATTTGCTGTAATGGAGCTATTTAATAAAAGCAAAGGATGCTGGTATAGGAGCCTAGCTTTAGACCATACTTTAGAGAGTACTGCTATTATAATTTTATGTAATGTCTACCTATTTATTTTAAATAGTTCCTTTTTAAAATATGACATGAAGTATTAATTTGATCATTAATTTGATTTTATGATTTGGTTTAACATTTGGTTTGTGGTTTGTTTAACATCTGACAATTTATTTAGTGGAATATTGTCTTTTGTTAATATTTTCTTCAAATTATGAAAACGTCTTGCCTGATCTAATTCATATTCTACAGAGTTTAAAGTTAAGGAATATAACCAGAAAAGAAAGAGTGACAAAATCCGAAACATTAATTTTAAAAAATATATTAAAAATTACTTTCTAAAAACAAGTTGATTTTTTTTTTAACTTAGGGTCATATAAAGAAACTATTAATGTGAAACTTCATGAGAAAAATTGTTTTACTGAATTTCTTCAATTAAACCACTAGATGGCAATATCTTTGTTTCTTTGTGAATCCACTAGACAAATGGCTTTTTAAGAAAACACTCAATTATCATATTTTTTAAAGCTCCAACCTCAACTACCAAATTGCTATTCCTCAGTTCTGAAGGAAGAAAACTCCAGAGGTGAAAACTCCAGTCCAGTTAAAGAGTCCTCTATTGTATTGGGATAGTAAATTAATGTCCTTCCTTAATAACCAGAGATGTCACTGAGTCACTGAAATGAAAACTCACTTTGGAGTTTGGCTTCACTTTGGAGCACACAAACCTCCAAGATTTTAGGCCTGTAAGGACACTCAGTACTGAAAGACATAGCTGAAATAATGTTCTTGACTCTTGTCTTCATTTCTTACCACACATTTTTTTCTTTTCTTACCTAATTATATGATTTCTTTTTTTTTAATTGAAGTATAGTTAGTTTACAACATTGTGTCAGTTTCTGGTGTACAGCATAATAGTTCAGTCATACATACACATGCATGTATTTGTTTTCATTTTCTTTTTCATTATAATTTACTACAAGATATTGAATATAGTTCCCTGTGCTATACAGTATAAACTTGTTAATTACATGATTTCTAAAATTTCTTTTCCCCCTTTATGGATTAAAAAAACACAGCAAAGAGTGGAAGGAAGGGTTTGGGAGCAAATCATCTTTATGGAGGAGATTCCTTTACCACAAAAAGACTACATCCTGCATGCAAAAACTGTAGTCACTGTACCCAAAATGTTCTTTCTACCTGAAGATCACTACAACTAACTTTTGTGTAATTTAGGTTTACATATTTAGTAACCTGTCTGAGTTTCTTTTTCAATTAGAGCCATTAAAATACAATAATCAAAACATCAGATATTTAATTGCTAAAGTATTATGTTCAAAAAGAAAAAATATTTTTACTCTCATGTATCTATAAAATGACACATGTGAAAGATTTTATTCAGGTCATTAATGATGAAAGAATCAATTTAAAAGAAAATTTCAAAAACATGCATACATACATATACAATCAGAAATGTTGAAAAGAATCTGCTAATAGATGCAAAACTGGTTAATAACCCATAGGACAATAAAATTTAACGTTTGTAGTAATCTTTCATGTAAAGCAGAAATTAATTTTATATCTATGAGACAAAATTAATTAATTTTCATTGCTATGTGCAAGAATGATTTGCTTTACTATTAGTTTTGTACAGGTTAATTTCTATGATATTGAGATGAAAATAGCGTCCTCAGTAGAAAGTCGATCAAAGTTGTACAAGCTTACATAATCAGATAATCCCCAGAATGCCTGTTAAACTCAGTAATCTCTTCGGCCCACATCCAAGTAGTAACAATTTTTTCTAACATTGCTATTTTTTTTTTTTTTACTAATTATGTCATTTGGGATGAGCAATGTGGTTGCAGAAAGAGCCTTATTCCTTGTGCTGCAATTTTAGGGCAAACCACAAGGAGGCATTTTTTGCACTGGATTTCCTGCACAGATGGTGACCAGGACCAGTGATTAAACCAGGGACACTGTCATTAACTTTTGGAATAAATTAAGCAGACAGTGGGTTTCCTTACCTCTAGAAGTAGATGTCAGAGGAGGTAAGCAAAAAATTGTCCCCAAAAGAGAATAGAAATTATTTGTCTCTGACTTGGCTCGTTATTTTGAGTATAATGTCAACAGAACATTCTCAGATCTGAAGATGTGTCCCAGTTTGTCCAGAGATTAGATTTGGAAAAAAATAAAAGAATACAGTACATCTTGTGAACTAAGAAAGATCAAGATTTGCAAACACAAATGCTACAAGGGCAAAGTAGAGAAGTAAAATGAGTAGAGCCGGCTGGATGTAATACAGCACGCAGCAGGGGCACTATAACAAATTGGGAAGCTTGTTCCCCATCTAAAGAGGGAGATTACTATTCAGGTCATACTATATGGAAACACAGATCCCAAAATGCCAGAGTTTCAAATTTTTCAAGAGAAACAAGAAAGCCATATTGTCCCCATTATTTTTTTAAGATGCTGGCCATTTAACAACAACAAAAAATTAAACATAATGTGTCTTCCCTTATTCCCCAAAATTAGCCTAAGAGAACTTTCTAGAATCCTTCTCTCATTTGAGGACTGTTGAAGAGGCAAGTTCTGAGAAGTAAGAGTGTGACTGCAGAAGTAACGGCAAGAACTGAGCGTGGGGATGAGCAGGTCAACAATAAGTGTGTGTAAAATGTGTAAACTATATACCTATGAGCCAGTTGAAAATTACCAGCAATGGAGGGTCCTTTGGGGGTTTGGACTTCTCATAACTTAGAAAAACTAGAACATCACAGAGCACTTATCACTTATTGTCCTCCTCACCCCTGCAACCCCAATGCTGTCCAGAGCTGAGATCACTGAAGAAAATCAGTAAATATTTCCTTATTGAGTTGTCATTCAAATGACAAGGTAAGCAGAAGGATCAATTTAACAACCTTAATTTTTTCAGCTGTTTTATAACTTAGACACTCTGTGTGTGTATTATCTTTTTTTAATTTTTTAATTTTTAAAAAGGCTACTTTCCATTTACAGTTATTACAAAGTATTAGCTATATTCCCGTGTTGTACAATATATCCTTGAGCCTATCTTACACCCAGTAGTTTGTACCTCCCACTCGCCTACCAACCCCCTTACTGCTAACCACTACTTTGTTCTCTATATCTGTGAGTCCGTTTCTCTTTTGTTATGTTCACTAGTTTGTTGTATTTTTTAGATTCCACATGTAAATGATATCATATAGTATTTTGCAAGTATATTTTTCATTTCAGTTTTTGTATTTTCCAACTCTGGTCATTCTTTATATTTTCTAACTCTTTTGTTAACAGTTTCTAATTTCTCTCTCTCTGCATCTATTCTTCTCCCAAGTTCTATGATCATCTTTATGATCATTACTCTAAACTCTCTCTCAGGTAGATTGCCTATCTTCACTTTACTTAGTTCTACTCTGGGGTTTTGTCTTGTTCCTTCATCTAGGACATGTTCCTCTGCTGCCTCGTTTTGTCTAAGTTGCTATTTGTATTTTTATGTATGTAGTAGGTTAGTTATGTTCTTGACTTTGGAGAAGTGGCCTTCTGTAGGAGATGTCCTATGCATCCCAGCCATGTACTCCCCTCTCATCACCCAAGCTATATGCTCCAGGTGTTCCCCCTTAGAGGGCTGCATGGGTTCCTCTGTTGTGGTGGGCTGACTATGTGGACAATCTGGTAGGCTTGGTTGGCCTCTATTCCAGTTGGTTGCCAGGCCCTGCCTTGTGCAGACATTGCTAGCTGCTGGTTAGCAGGACCTGGTCTTGAGGCAGCTGGCTGCAGAATCCTAGGAGGCCCTGGAGCTAATGCTGACTCATCAGGGCTGTTGCCCACCCACTGGCAGGTGAAGTCAGGTCCTGGGATTAGTGCTGGCCTACTGACAGGCAGAGTTGATCCCTGTGGCTGCACAACCCAGGGATCCCAGAGCTCATTTCAGATTGTTAGTGGGAGTGGGCCAGTTCCTGACACAGTTGGTTACGGGGTCCAGGGTGTCAGAAAGCTTGTGGTGGCCTATTAGTGGACAATGCCAGTGCCCAGGTGGCCCCAGGGTAGAGTCTGGCCTGTTGTGGGTGGGCTGGATGTGAAGGCTACAGGATCTTAGTTTTCTTGCCTCTGTTGGATGAAGCTCGCCGAGAGGCTAATGCAGGCTTCCTAGAGGAAAGAGCCGGTGCCTGTCCACTGATGAGTAGAGCTGGATCTTGACCCATGGGCAGGGTCTAGGAGTATGTCTAGAAGCTGCTGTGGTCTCAGGAAGTCTTTAGGCAGCCTGTCTGCTGATGGGTAGGGCTGTCCCCACCCAGTTAGATGTGCTCGTGAGAGGAGGTGAAGTCACGGTCTTTCTACTCCACCATCTTGGCTGCTCTCTCTCTGTACTGTCTTAATTCCTTTAAAATCAGTGAGAAAGGAAAGGTGTGAATAAATTAATGGTGAGATTCCAGAATGGAGCTGGGAATATATTATCACCACAGCCCTCTTTATCTCTTCAGGATTTCATAAAACTATAGATGATGTGTATTTTAAATGACCACAGCCCCTGTGAGGACACATACTAAGACCTCCACAACCACCACAGCCTGTTGCTCTACCTGGAGACCCCTGACCTAAACTGAACAAATTGATTCTTTTCCTCAGGACTTTTGAATACAGATACTGAGCCAATGAGTCAGAAGATGCTAAATACTTGATCTGAAAGGTCAGGGCAAGACATGACAAAGGACAGCAAATCAAAGCCAAGTGCAAGGTAATGTATGTGGAGGCAGAGATGCCAGAAGTAAACCCAGAAGCACAGAGAACAGCAGAGGCCGCAATACTCTGCGGGGGATGAGAGGAAATTGTTGGGTTTATAACCATCTTTTTCCATTTTCCAGGTGGCCCAACTGTATTTTATTCTTCAAGTGTTTTTGAAATGGCCAGTTTTATCCCTGAGATAAACCCCCTCTTCCTTGATGCTAATTTGAGTGTGTATTTGTGACTTGCAACCACACAATTAATTCCCTATCTGCTAGTTGCAGCATTGCCAGATGTGGGAAACTCGTCCTTGTCAGAATGGAGAGACCTCATTAATGTGACCTGAGAATGTGGTGTGGTCTCCATGGTGATTCTCACAGCTGATTCTCAAGTGCTTTCCATCCTGACTCTGAGGGTTAAAGTGTTGCTAAAAAGACAGGAAATAGAACCTCAGGGTCAAATTGAGTCTTCCTTGGCATTTCCTATGTAATTCTCTCAACATCATACTTTTCTATTAAAAATATCATGATGATTGCTAGGCTTACATTTTAAGGTTGTAATTTTTGCAGTTTTTGCCAGAAGAAACATAAAAGTATTTAAAAATTAGTTCATTTTATTGCCTATTTAATGGCAGTGTTTTTTTAAAAGCTTGAAGTAACCTAAATAGTTGTGGAAACAAATCACCTAAAAATAAATGTATTTCTCATTGATTCCTTGATCAATGATTCAATTACTTTTTTTTTCTTTCCCCATTCTGTCTCATTTTCCCCAATACCTTACCAGAATCTCTATCTACCTTGATAATATAGAACACAGTCCCAGTATTTTCTGCTTGTGTATTTATTTGTCTATTCCCATATTTCATTCAGTACTATGTATCTTGTAAGTGTTAAATAAGTAAGAATTGAAATGAATTATAGAGGATGCATATATAGGCATAAAACATAGTTTTTTAAAAAAGTGCTTTTTTTCAAGTCTTACTGTCAAGTAGCTTTGTAATTGTATCTAACTATACCAACTATGTGGACAATTATGTTACAGATAATTAAATATCATTATTATTATTTTGCTGGTAACTTACAGTACAGCAATAAGAACAAACAGACTCCTCAGCTTCTTTACCTCTAGTTACAGGTTTCATCCACATCAGTTTTTACCATCAGCAAATAAATATATAAATATTAAATGATACTGAGCTGGAGAGGATCTAGTAAAGCCAGTGTTTTAGGGAATGTATTCTATCGTAGTGCTCAGGACAAGGAAGAGAGATGATGGGAAGCACAGTAGGAGGTTTCTGAAGTGATCTGTGTGTTAAGGATATAATCTTGAAGTACATGGAAGGCAGAGGGATGAAAAGTAAGAGATAAGCCTGAGAGATATCATAAAGATGATGACACTTTTAATAGGAAAGAGTCAGGGTAACTGAGTGATTCTGAGTACCTGTGAGAGAAATGGGGAAGTCAAGAGAGTTTGTTTTGTGGCAAGATGCCTAAGTCAGAGTGATTATGCAACAGCTCTTCCTTTCACTATCACTGAAACCTTTTCTTGTTGTTTTTCTAGCCTATTGGCACCATAAATAATTATTTTATCAATATTATACATAGGAATTCGATCATTTGGAATAATCAGGTTTATTCACATTGAATAATTCCAGCCTCAGGCAAAAAGTGGCCACCAATAGCCTTCAAGTTTCTTCCCCAGTCATTTATTCGATGAATATATTACTGAACACCTACCTTGATTATGTTTGTCATATTCAAAGAACACCAAGGGGGCAGATGGGACAGGAATTGAGTGAGCTGGGGTAGAGTGGTGAAAGAGATCAGAGAGGTATGCGGTAGATAGGTATCATCTTATAAAACTACATAGGTCATCATCAGGACTTAAGTAGGTCATCATTAGGGCTTAACTTTCCTTTGGAATGAGAAAAAAAACTGTTGAAGGTATGAGGCCGAGGATGTGATCCACCTTATGAATTTTAAAATATCACTCTGGACACTTGTTGAGAAAACACTGCGGGGAGCCAGGCAGGAGAAGGGACACCAGTTAGAATTTGTTACTGCAATAATTCAGGTAAGATTTGGTGGGATCTGGGACAAGGTTAACAGTGGTAGAGATAGTGATAAGTACTCAAACTCTGAATTTGAGTAAGAATTTGAAGGCAGAACCAATAGGATTTGTTATAAGTGGAATGTACCAGGAATTTAGAAATTGTATTCAGCAATTAGGAACAGAAATCTACCAGTGTTTCTTTTTTAATGTAAAATAATTCCCGAAGTAGGCCATCAAATGATGGTGTAGTTGCTCACTGTGTCTTTTAGCCAGTTAAGTTGGACCTTTTAAACCTTTCCAGAAGTCCTACAAAACATTTTGACTTATAACTCCTTGGCTAGAGTTTAGTCACAAAACTATGTGCTTAATTACAAGTGTCTGGGAAATGAAGTCTTCCAGGAAAGATTATTGCTCCCTGCCAAAAACCCTAGGATTCTGATATTAAGGAAATAAGAAGAATGGATACAGGTGGTAACGAGCACCCTCTGCCACATGGGTATGAAATAAACTGAGAGGTCAAGCGTGACCGAAAGGAAAGAGTTTTTTCCCCTCCTGTGCCATGGACTCTTTTAGCCCTTGGTGAAGCTTATGAACTGCCCTCTCAGAACAATGTTTTAAGTGTGTGAAATGAAATACATAAGATTACAAAGGAAGCCAATTATATTGAAATCTTATTATCAAAATATTAGAAAATATGTGAGAAATATATGTAATTCTTCATAATTGCTCCTATAACTCAAAGTGATGATAATTTTTAAAGATATTTTGAAATTTCTGCAACAACTAATGTGATACAAAAATACCTGTGATTTTTATTGGTGACAGGAGTTACAGATACTACTAACACTATTGTGGTTTACTGATTGTGATCATAAATGAAAGAAATATTATATTTCAGTTATAGGTTCATGGTGTTATAGGTATAAATTTTTCCCCTCTAAGTTTATATAGACTCCTTCACCCCTTGAGCCTTCATGAACCCAAAGTTAAAGACCCTTTTCCAAAAACATTTCAGCCTGTGCAACTGGAAGGATGTAAGATGCTATTACTGAGGTTTGAGAAGAAAAAAATTGAAAATCCATTTTTGGAATATTAAATTTGAAATGTCTATTTTGTTAGTTAGGATTAGATTCAGTTAAAGTAATAGGAAAAAAAAATCAGACTCTCAGTGGCTTACATAAACGTCCAGAGTTGGTATAACGGCCCCACAACGTCAATAACCCAGCATTATTTCACCTCTCCACCATGTACGTTTCCATTTCTAAGTTCCCTCTATGGTCCAAGAAGTCCTAAACAAGGAATTCTCCAATGAAAACATATGAATGGCCAATAGGCACATGAAAAAATGCTCAATATCGCTAGTTATCAGAGAAATGCAAATCGAAACTACATTGAGTTATCACCTCACACCAGGCAGAATGGTCATCATTAAAAAGTCCACAAACAATAAATGCTGGAGAGGCTGTGGGGAAAAGGGAACCCTCCTACACTGTTGGTGGGAAGGTAGTTTGGTGCAGCCATTATGGAAAACAGTATGGAGAGTCCTCCAAAAACTGAAAATAGACTTACCATATGATCCAGCAATTCCACTCCTGGACACATATCCAGAGGGAACCTTAATTCAAAAAGACACCTGTACCCCATTGTTCACAGCAGCACTATTTACAATAGCCAAGACATGGAAACAACCTAAATGTCCATTGACAGATGACTGGATAAAGAAGCTGTGGTACATTTATACAATGGAGTATTACTCAGCCATAAAAAATAATAAAATAATGCTATTTGCAGCAACATGGATGAACTTGGAGATTGTCATTCTAAGTGAAGTAAGCCAGAAAGAGAAAGAAAAATACCATATGATATCACTTATATGTGGAATCTAAAAAAAAAGACAAATGAACTTATTTACAAAACAGAAACAGACTCACAGACATAGAAAACAAACTTATGGTTACGGGGGGGAAGGGATAAATTGGGAGTTCAAGATTTGCAGATACTAATATATATAAAATAGATAACCAACAAGTTTATACTGTATAGCACAGGGAGCCATACTCAATATCTAGTAGTAACTTATGGTCAAAAAAAAATGAAAACAAATAAATGTATGTTCCTGTATGACTGAAGTATTGTGCTATACACCAGAAATTGACACAACATTGTAAACTGATTATACTTCAATAAAAAAAATAAAAAAAGAAAATACCCTTGCAAGACATTAAATGGAAATTTGCTAACATCATAAAAAAAAACAACTATAGTTTGAAATAAAATGTCCACTTTAATAGTTATCACACGAATGCTTACTTACACTTATCAGAAAATTATAAGAGGACAATTTGGGCATGTCACATTCATATTACTATCCATATAAGAACTACACATAATCATTTATTCAACTGTATCAGGATAACACACAAGGTTTTGTTTTAGACTTCTCAGTTAAATGGAAAGACCAAATAAGGAAACTGAATTTTTAAAAATTAAGTTATTAACAATATAAATAATAAAAATTGTTTCTAAATGTCTTATATTTTGACAACTTTGAATTATACTTACATACTATTATTTCTCCAAACCATAAATTACATCAAGGGTCACTGTCAGGGTGAAAATATATGTTTTAAAGCTTTTTTAAAATATGCTATTATTATGCTTTAACATCACTTGATTTATTCTTGGCACATGTGGTATCTTGAAAAGTAAAAATACACTTTGCCAATTTTATGTTATTGTGCAGGTATAAGAGAAAGAGCACAGTTTGGGAGGCAGACAAACCTTTGTTCAGTTACCAGCTTTGTCCAAAGTTGTGTTGTTAGGTTATATTCAGTTACTTCTTGGCACTGGGGCCAGGATTAAATTAAATAATGCATATTTTAAAATGCATAGCATGGGCACTAAATGAATGATAGATCCTTTCCCCAATTTACTCACATTGAAACAATAGCAAAATATCACAGTCTTTGTTTTGATACAATTTGAAAAACTAGAAAAAATGGGAAATTTAAAAATAAAATCAGTATGTTTTGAAAAATCATACTTTTAAGAAATAAGGAAAGCCTTCATCAGGTTTAAATATTTTTCAATAAAACTTAGTGCCTACTATACCCTGATTTTTTTTAAAGAAAAAGTCCTAAAATATGATAAAATGGTCAATGGTTAAGGACTTTTGGTTTTCTTTTGTGCTATTGATATAAAAATAATGGCTATATTTAAGGCTCATTAAGTGATTGTTTGTAGTTGCCCTGAACCAAATCTATATTCTTGATGTTGCACTATCAGTTAAAACAGACCTACTGCCTTAAATGACTTTCACAGAGAAACTCCCATAATATTCTACATTTGAATAATCATGGCCTCCTTACTGATTTCAAGTAAAGGTTCATTTGGTGGCATGTGGCAGTTCAGCTTGTCTGTCATTAAGGATGATTCTTATATACACAATCACAAACCCATCTTTCTCATGCTAAATACTTGGTGTTTAGAAGATCTAAGACTCCTGAAAGTTAAACTGTCACAAGGAATAGCCTACTGTAGCCAGTAATGCTTCCCTTCCTATTCTTCACAGAGGATGCAGAAACAACCCAATTCTTATTTCCTACCCTCACCACCTAACAAATCATCCTTCCAAATCTGACTCAGAAGCTCCTCCTCCAGGAAACTTTCCCTAATCAAACTTCATACCCCTCCATTTATGTCCCTGACACTCACGTGTAATTTGTACTAACTTCAACCTGCATGTATTATTATTCATGTTTTGTTTGTCTTCTGCTTCTAGCTAGGATATCATCTCTTTGAGTTTTTAAGCTTCCACAGTGTTTAGCACAATGTATGCAATGCATTTATATGACTATGTGTGTGTGCGTTGAATGAATAAAAAACTAAAGAACCTAGGGGGGTGGTAGGGTAGGAAGTTCCAAATTCTTCAGAAATCAGAATTGCTAGACCTTCCTAACACTGAAAAGCTGACTTCCAAAGCTGTGTCAGTTTGGTTTTGGACATGTCAATAATAAAATGGCAGTGAAAAAACTGTTTAAAAAACCTTTATGAAATATTCCAAAAGGCTTTTTAATAAATTATTAAGAGCACCAAACCAAAATATTTTACTAAACAGTGGGATAACCTTTCCTACAACTTTTTAAATGTAGACTTCTTTCCATCAAAGACAAAGAATACTGAACAGGAATAGGTGTTGTGAATCAGGATAAAAAAGGCAATTCACTCCAAGTCAGTGTCTAATGCACATTTTGCAATTAATCTGAAAAGCCTTCTGTGGTACATATGTATGTTATGTTAAGTAAAAGAATGGTTAATATCAGATGTTGTAGATCTCTATAGTTGTTTTGGTACTATAAAATATGATACATATACTGAAGCTGCTATTTAACAAGAAAAACTTTGTTTATAATAACTGTTATTATTAAAATAGGATATAATAAAAAATTATTCTCAATGTGTATATTTTCAAATTTGCCTGACAGTGTCCTTTTGAGAAATCTGACAATTTGTAGTTAGATTACAGACATTTGAATTTCACTTTTATGATTGAAAATATTACACTTACATAATAACAAACAACAATATATAACAGCTTTTTTACTGGAGTAATCTGCAATTTATATTTAAAGCTCTGCAATAAAACAAAATTCATTGTACTTCTTGTAAGTAAAATTACACAACACATAATGTACACTATAATTACATTAAGAATAAATAAAATGAAGCATACAAATTCCGTACCATAACAATGCATTGTTTTAGCTGTCATTCTAAATATTAGTTTATGTTTGTTTTGAATTCTAATGTATTTTAAACTCAAGAAACTTTATCTTTAAATAATATACCAAAAATATCAAGTTTTATAAACATAAAACTCTTTATGTCTGTTTTCCTAGGTCATCTAGGAAATAAGAGAAATGGGAGGCAAGGACTGTTCTTTCTCTTACTGCAAAATGTCTCCTTGCTTCCCCATATACTTCTATGTCATTTCTAGAGCAAATATTACAAGATGACAGCTTTGGCAAATTATAAGCTTATTTAAGTGGTTTCTTAATTGGAAAAAAAAAATAAATAAACCAGGAAGTTCCTTTTTTGGCTTATTCATTCTCAACCTTTTTTTCTCTAATATATAATCGGAGTATAAAAGCACTTCTTGAAATGGTCACTATTTTAAACAACACAAAATGAATTGGATTCATTTATAGAACTAATCAAGATAGATTATCAGTATAGATACTAGGGTGAGGTCCTAGAATTTGTTACACGTAGAGCTAAACTTGCAAGGGATCGCATGGCAAAAGTAGAAACTTTGTGACATATCCCAGCTTTTGAAATATAGTTAGAAGCCAATCGAAAAAGCCTTTCAGCACCAAAAGTATTGAAGTGCCCAGGAAGCACCTTCTCTACCAGACCTCTGTCCACTAATTCTATCAGACGTTCACAGGTTCCAACATAGTCACTTATCCTGCTGTATGGGAGCCAATCAATCAGTGATCCATCATACACGACATCTCCACTGAAGAGAATCTTTCGGTCTTTGTCATGTAAGCAAATACTGCCCCTGGAATGACCGGGCATGTGCATAACAGTGAGCTGTCTGTCACCAAGGTTGATCACATCCCCTAAAAATAGAAACAGAATTCACAGATAAACATGTTATATACTGGACTTCAATCACTTAAAGAATAGAAGAATGCTAAATGGTTTCAAAAATGTTGGGAAGGATGATAGTTATTTTACTTTTATTTCAAAAATACTCTACTTCTTAAAATAAGTTACCTATATTTCATTTCTGTTGTTTACTAGATCAGTGTTTGCCAAAGTGAATAATGCGGACCACTATTTCTGCTGGTTGTTATAATACATAAAAGAAAAGCAGAAAAGATGACTCTGTGGTCAAATAATTTTGGAAACTCTTCCTTCAAAGAAAATTAAGTAGCTTTCTTTTCTGCAAGATGTGCTAATGTACATTTAGTATGCTAACATACATCGTGGACATATACAAGGGAGATATGACTGTATAGTTTCTCAAACTTATTTGACCACAAAACTTCCATTTTTCAGAATATCCACTGTACTAATATCCTGGTGACAAGATTCACAAATGGTATTCTAGTGAAGAGTTCTATATTTTTGCCCTTTGCTCTGTCACCCTATGGGAATTAAGGCTTGAAGAATCAGTACAAATGATGCTCTGGCTACTGCTATTGCTGTAATAAACTGTTTTCAGTCTTTACCCAGGAACCTCAAGTCTTCTGTCAGAATCTACTAAACTGTGGCAGGTTAACTTGCTAACTTGCAAATAGCATAAAATTTCAAACTCTTTTCAGTTATTTGACAGTGGGGAGGAAACTGAGCTATATGAATACAAAACTATTCTTGTGCTGGATGTACTGCAGTACTAACTTAAGTAAATCATCATAAGTTAAAAGATTCATTGTTATCTCTAGTGCAAACATATATATATACACAGAAATGGTCAAAGAAGTATAGGCAAAATTAATAGTTAAATTAAGATGGTGTAATAATCAGGATTTATTAAATATAAAAGAAGAAAATAAAGGAAAAACAAAGAGATAAACAAGAAATGAGACACAAAAAACAAATAATAAAATAGCAGACCTAAATACAACTATGTCAATAATTATATTAAATGAGTGGTATAAACACTCTATTTGAAGGTAGAGATTATCAGACTAGATTAAAAAAGCAAGAGATAGACACAATCTACAAGAAAGAAACTATAGAGTCAAAGACAAAAACAAGTTGAAAAGTTGTACCATATAAACATTAACAATAAGAGAACTAGAGTATCTATATTGTCAGACAAAATGAATTTGTATATAAAGACTATTACTGGAGAAAAGAGGTACATTTTATAAGGATATACATTGGGTCAACACATGAAAAAAAATTCTAAATATACATGTACCTAAAACAGGATAAAAATTCAAAAAGTAAAAACTGACAGAATTAAAATAAGAATAAACAGTTCAACAGTTATGCTTAAAGATTCAAATATTCCTCTCTGAAGAATTCTTAAGTAGATAGAAAAACAGTAAAGGGGTGGGGAGGGATATAGCTCAGTGGTAGAGTGCATGCTTAGCATGCACGAGGTCCTGGGTTCAATCCCTAGTACCTCCCTTGTTTTGAAGGGACTAAATAGGATAAAGGTATATCTTAGTAACTTCCTAAGTAATAGCATTGTGGGAAATAATTTTTTGAGAACTTGACTAATAATTTAGATGTTAGAATTCTAAATTGGAAGTCAGTTTTATTCAAATAAGGCATAGCTCCTCTTTTCTAGCTCCAAAACAATTCTGGTTTGTATAGATGATCTTTTTTCTTTAAATTGGAAGCCTGTAGACTCTTCTTTGATCCCAGTGTTCTGAAATTTTACAATAATGTACCTTGGGCTGAATACATTTTCAAACATTGTGCAGGAAACCCGATGAACTATTTTGATCTGGAAATTTACATCCCTTAATTATGGGGTATTTTCTTAAATTATCTCTACTTTCTTTTCTTCTACTTTCTCTATTTGCTCTGTCTGTGCTCCTGTTTTTCCAATGTCAGATTTTTCACCCTGGTCCTTTACTGGTTCTCTCCTAGTTTCCATTTTGCCTATCTGTTCTTTTTGTAAGTTTTTCAAATTTTTTTCAAATTTTTCAAATTTCCAGACCTTCTACTAAATAATTTCTGACATTTTAAATTCCAAGAGTTCTTTTATGTGTGTGGATATTGTTCTGTCTGTTCCTTATTTTTAAGACATCCTATTGTCTCTCAGCTATCTTGAATGCAATAGCTTGTTACCCCCTGGTGATATTAATGATTGTCTTCTCCTCTCAAGTTGCTTTATGCTGTTTTAGTATTTGATCCCATGTGAGAGGATTTTCTCAGATTTTGCATAATGCTTGGTTGTCTGTTTAAGGGGGGGAGGGGCTAGTGAAAAGGCTTTCTGAAGCACATGCATGGAGCCTAGGTGACCTAGGTAGAAGAATTCAAGCCAAGGATTGCTTAGGGATCAGCATCTTAGTCTTTTCTCTAGGGCTGGACAGATTTTCCAGATAAGATTCTTCTAACTTCCTACCTGGGGGGTAAAGGCTTGGCTTCCAACCTTCTGGAAAACTAGTAAAGAACATATATATTATAAATATCTGTCTATCTGTTTATCTATCTATCCATCTATTTTTTTCCCACAGCCCTATTTTCCACCTGAACTCCTGAGCTCAACAGTAACTGGCATCCCTCAATCAAGAAATCCCTGTTTTATTCTCCCCAGAGAACAAACTAACTGGATGGAAGAGGGGCATTCACTTAGGGAGAAGGGTTCCAGAATTTCAACAGCTTCTTAAATGGTTTTCAACCAATTCTACTTATTTTAGTATTCTTCCCTTTGTCCCCACTAAGGTACCAGTGACTGCTAAATCCTGAGCCTTTTAAGTCTCCTGCAGTACAAACTGGATTGACTCTTCATTTTCCATTGTTGGCATAGGATAAAACTGCTAATTTAAGTCACCTCATTTACTCCCCAGCATCCAAAACAGTACCTCAGTCAACGTAGATTTATACATAAAACAAATAGATAAACCATGGTCCACTTGCAGTAATCTTAGTGGAGTTTTTGAGGAGTCAAATTAGATGTGTTTATTCAATCTGCTACCTTTCTGGAATCTATTTTTTTAATGTCCCCAAATGATTTAAGTCCACCTGAAACAGCTGCTCTAATATCTTGGTGACTCTGGACAAACTGTTTAAACATGTACAACAGGGGACAAAAATGCCTGCATGTCATATGACTTGAATATTGTGAAAAATAGGGAGAACAATGTGTGCCCATTCAAGAAGAATGTGCTTATCAATCTAAGGTTGCTATCTTCTTATAGGAAGATAGTATTTCACTGTTATTCAGTGAGTTGTTTTTCCATCAAAGATGATGCACTGGATGATGATCTCTCCTTGTCCTCCTTCTCCTTCATGTAAGTCAGCTTTTGGGTTAGTGATACAGTGCACAGATTTATGCTTCTCCATAACAGGTGATCAATACACTAAATGAAATGTCATAAGCTAATGACTTCAGCCTCCTTATTCTCTAAACAAAA
Source organism: Camelus bactrianus (assembly GCF_048773025.1). NCBI lineage: Eukaryota > Metazoa > Chordata > Mammalia > Artiodactyla > Camelidae > Camelus > Camelus bactrianus. The sequence continues at coordinate 62,497,555 of NC_133541.1, forward strand.
CAATGAAGGCTTTATACTGTTAGGTATGTGCTGTTTATGTGTGTGTAACTGTGTATGAATTTTTAATATAAATATTTCATATCTCCATCCAGGCATCTGGATTATGATAATATCAAGTTAGCAGGCCATATCATTCAGAGGAAAGAGGGAATTAGATACTACTGAGAAGGTGAGATATCCAGCTCCTAATGAAAAATAACTTTTAATTTTACACAGTACTACCACCTTCAAAGTGTTTAGTAAATAGTAAGCTTTCTTTTCACAACTTCAAAGGCTTAAAGCACCACAAAGATAACCTGCAACTCCAAATTGCTATAATTCTACCATAAACTGGGATTTCAGGAAACCTGAATTCTAGCCCCAGCTCTTACCCTAACTGGCTATGTGACCTCAGGCATGATTTTCAAGCCTGTGTGGACTCTTCATCTATAAAACAATAATTCCTATCATTCTTTCACCATTGATTTCCTATTTCTGGCACAGGAGCAAAAGTAACTAAATAAATTTTAAATATATTTTAAATACTAATGTAACATTTTTTGGTTTGGGTGTCAGAGTTAATTTTGTCTGAATAACCATCAACTGCATGGAAATCCTACCTCTCATAAAAGCATCAATTTCATAAAGAAATACAGTAATTAAAAGCACATTTAATTAATCAAGATTTGCAGCTACTATTATATATAAAATAATCAACAAGTTTTTACTGTATAGCACAGGGAACTATATTTAATATCTTGTAGTAACCTATAATGAAAAAGAGAATGAAAAGGAATGTATGTATGTGTGTGTATGAACTATTATGCCGTACACCAGAAATTGCCACAACATTGTAAACTGACTATACTTCAATTAAAAAAAAAGATGGCAAATATGCATATAAAAAGCACATTTAGGATGAATGTAGTTTTCTTTCATCTCAAATTGTCACATAATATAAGACAACCATCTAAACTGTTTTTTCTTAAATCTTTAGATTTAAAATTTTAATGAAAAGACTTAAGTGGGGTGTGAGGTATAGAATCTTGCGTTCTATTTTTTATATCTCAAATGATCAAGATCTCATCTGTAAGATAAGCTCATTTTTGTAAAATATTTCATTATTTGTCTTACTGGTTGGTCAGAAAGTGAGCCTTATTGTACTGCAGCAACTGGATATTTCTACCTCTTAGAGAAACGTTTTAATAAATGAAATTTGCAATTAAAATTGTTTCAAGACAAAAGGGGGTTTAACATCCTGCTCAGAATTACCATAATATATTATGGGATAGAATTTATGTCTGATCTGCATACTTTGATCTATTTTGCCTGGGTTCAAATCCTCACTTTTGTCACTATCTTGTTCTGTGGACTCTAGGCAAGCCATTAAAATGGGGGTCAGCAGCCTCACTTTAAATGTACTCTGAGAAAATGAAATCAACAAAAGCATTCTAAAAGAGAAAATTAATATACAATTATTACTGCTGTGACTAATTGACCCAATAATTTAAGTGCCTGTGTGGGGTTGGAAGGACTATAGTACTACTCTATTTTATTTTATTCCGCTAGTTCCTTTCTGAACCCCATCCTGTTTTTCAGAGCCAAAGAGGTCCAAGGTTATCTATGCATTAATCCACATACTTCACCATCTCGGGAACAGTCTCCTCGTTAATCTTTCTCAGGCCTTGCTTTCAACCAGAACAGAGAGCTGTCATAATGTAAGACTCAGACATCTTCTAACTCTTTATGTTCACTATCAAGCTTTTTCTTCTTGTGAGGCAACATCAAGAACAGAAACCTATCTGGAAGATAGAGATGCAAGAGCAGATTGGAACCACTGCTCTCTAATGGTTTTCTAAACCTACAGGTGGGAATTGTTCGTACTGGGCGGCGACCACTGACCGAGCAGATGAAGTCAGCAGTTCTCAAAAGCATAGAGCATGACATGCAATCTCCAACAGGCGTTATTTTTTAAAAGTCTTCTTGCTAGAAAACTGCCTGGAAATGTCAGACAGGTGTTTGGGAAAAGAATGGGAATCCTAGTCACAAGCCTCTGTAGTGTTACTGCTGTACCTTACACAGGAAACTGAGTAGGGGGTTGGGCCGGCTTTCACTAGGGTACTCAGCATTCCTACACGGTGCCAGAATAGTCTCTGGTAGGGAAGGCTGCGATGGCCTTTCATCGATGGCCGAGTGGGCTGTTGACTCAGGGAAGGGAGAAGCAGAAGTAGTGCTTCAGCGATGTGACAAAACAAGCACTCTTACAGGCACTCACGTCTGCAACAAGCATCCCTCGGGTAGTTTCTCCCCAATCCCTTCCCTTAAGGAGAGAGCGCGCGCCCGTGAGAGGCCATTACCATCCTGCAGGATGAGGGTGGGCTGCACCGCCTGCACTCGGAACTGCCTGGCCCTCCAGCCTGGGCTCGGCGCCCGCACCACCTCACTGTCGGACAGCCAGGTTACGGTCTCAAAGTTGTCCCCGCGAGCCAGAGCCTCGGCCTCGGCGTGGTGCACCGCCACCCGGTCGAACTGGTAGAGGCCGCCAGAGTGGTCGAAATGCACGTGGGTGGCCACAGCCAGCAGTGGCCTGCACGCCGCGTCCTCTTTGGCCTCGCGGTCCTGCAAGAGGCCAGAGGAGTACAGGTACTCCGGGAGGCTGCGCAGCCCCAGGCCTGTGTCGATCACCACGTCCTGCTCGGAGCCCCGCACCAGCCAGATGTTGGCGCGGTTGCCGGACTCATAGAAGCGTTCCTGAATCCAGAAGACGCCGTCGCCCAGGGACTTGTGGGCGTACCACTCGAGGGCCGACATGATGGGCAGGAGTGAGGCTGGTCGGAGTGGGTGTGCGCGTGTGTGCCTCCCGCGGGCTGTCCAGAATCTGGCGCTGCAGCGGGACGGAGCAGTCCGCCCGCAGCCAGGGAAAAGGCGCAGAGCGAGGAGGGGGCGGGGTATGCGGATGGGGCGGGGGCAGAACTAGGAGGAGGAAGGACGCGCGGAGACGCTGCCTTGAGTGTCCGATCGCACTCTCCCGCCGGGTCCGCAGAGAGCAGAGCCTGCTTTCCCCGCACTGGGGCGCTGGAGCAACCGCAGCCTGTGGCCGCTGCAAAAGGGAGCGCTAACGCCGGGGCCACTGCAGTAGACGAGAGATCTAGAAGGCGACACTCTTCCCACCTCCGGGGTCTGACTGCAGAGGCCGCAAGCAAGGCGTGGGAGGCAACAGAGCCGCCCACCGACCCAGCGCAGCTATGCGCACTTCCAGCAGGCGCAGAGAGTCAGGCCTAGCAGGTTGGACGACTACGGAGCCTGCCAAGGGCTAAAAAGCTCTTCGCCCGGTGGGCGGGGCCTAGCTGGGAGTGGGCGGGGCTAACTGGTTGGGCTCTGAACGCGGCTGAAAGGCCGCGTGGAGGGCGGAGCGCGTTTCTCCAGAGGTGGAACCCGAGCGCCGGAACATTCTGTTCGCACCCCTTCTTTGCCGGCCGGCACTTCGGCCGCACAGTTTTCTCAAGCCTCGAGACTTAGTGAGCAGGTAACAGAGGAGGCAAGTGAGGGCTTGGGAGGAGATGGAGAGGGTGGGGGGGTAGTTAAAGGGGCACGTGGAGAAGGTGGGGGAAGTCAGGGGTGGGAATTCATTAAAGCGCCTCTGAATTGAGTGTCGTTGGGAGATAGCTTTACCTCCCCTTCTCCTAATCCCGTCACAGTCTTTTAAAGTCGTCGTTTCCAGATTTTACCTAGTCTCCACTACCTAAAACTGTCTGCAGTGAGTAAGAAGGGAATTTATGCTCTTTCAAATCCTGTGGTATGACTGGTTCAAACACGAGTCACTGCCGCAGACTTGCAGCTAAGGACAGACTATTCAGTATCTTTTCTTAGCTGTTAGCACTTTATTTATTCTGTATCGTGGGGAGTGATGTTGTTTTTTTTCTCTTTGAAAAAATTAAATTCTATGTTTGTTTCCTCACTCTGCCTTGTTTTGGTTAGTTCGTCCGCTCTTGGAAGAGAGCTAAGAAAGTTGGTAGATAGGCTTAACTAAGGAAAGGTGGAGGCAGCCGCACCTTGTGAGGACGGGAAAAGTGGCTAATGACTGGGCGTGGCCCCACCGGCCACCGAAATCACCCCCACTGTTAACACCAGGTCACTGTCCCTGTCCCACACCTCCCCGCTATTGAAACATCCATTTAGGCTTCAAAAATTCTCTTGAGAACTTCACTAACCTCCCTACTCAGCCAGGAAAAATTATAAAGAGACCCATGAGACAGCATTGTAAAAGATAATTAAAAAACCCTTATTGTGGCAGCTACTAATAAGCCTTCATAGAGGAAGAGGTGTACTCTCCTATTGTCTTAAAGTCATTGATGGGGATGCAGCCTTTCTGAATATTTGCCTTATCTAGTTAGAATGTATCCAGTCACTCTGTTCAGGGCCATCCGTACGTGCAAGTCCCTGAGCTAGATGATGTGTGAGAAACAGAGTTGTATTTTTAATAAGTCATGATATGGGTTCTCAAGAATTTGAGAGAAGATAATATTTGCACACAAATGTTTGCAGTATAAAGCAAATGGGGTAAGTACCCCAGAGGAAGTGAAAAACCAGGTGCTTTAAGAATTTAGATGGATGGGACTGTTGAAGAGTGGCTTTTGAACTGGCCTTAAAAGACCACTGTTTCTTAGGACATTCTCAGCAGGGAAGTACGGTGCTCTCTGTAGTTTTCTTCTTCCTCTAGGCAAAGGGAGGTGAATTGGAGTGTTATCCTTACTAAGCCACGAGCTAAGCAATAATTCACCCAATTTTTATGTACATCCTGCCAGGCTGTGGTTAGTGATAGGGCAGGAAAAGGTGAATAAGTCTTCAAAGAGGCCTTCACACTTACAGATCCTTCTGCTTGTATCACACTTTACCCTGCATATCCTCTCCTAGTTCTCAGCGTAGTGTTTTCCTTCTCTTTGTCAGGTTTATGCTCATATCTTACAGAATATAGGAGAACTTCTTCAACAACCCTTTTCATAATAGCACCCATGTTTCCTGTTTTTTCTTCATATCATGGATCACTACCTGACACTTCCTGTAAAATAGATCTTTTCTGTTTCCCATAGTAGACTGTGAGCACTATGAAAGCAGGGATTTTGTTTTGTTCACTGTTTTATTCGTACTATGTAGTCAGAAGATGGTCTGACTCAGAAGGTACTTAGTAAATACTTGATGAATGAATAATTGAAGAACTTACTGGGAAGATAGACAAGAACTGATAATTACAACATGACTTTTTTAAAAGGGTAATAAAAGCGGTGTGGTACTTGGGAAACAAAAAAGACAAAAAAGAGAGAGGCCTACCTCCATTTAGGGTGGAGGAAGTGGTCACAGAGAAGTGGCATTTGCATAGTCTCTTAAATGATGATGGAGCTTGCTCAGGTGGATATGGGAGGAAGGCATTCCACACAGAAGGAAGCTACATGCCAGAGCTGGTATAGCAGAGTTGGAAGTGATTAGAGTGAGGTTGGGGGTGCAGGCAGCAAGAGGCAGAAAGTTAGACTCCAAAGCTCTGTTAGCTAAGAAGGAGAGTGCTGCATCAAGGTTTGTGTTCTAGAGAGATGACTGGAGAGTGGATTGAAAGGGGAGTCTCGCCATGGGAAGTTTATTTGTTCTGTATTAGAGGTCCAGGCAAGAGATGGTGAAGGTCTGAACTAAAGCAGAGTTGAAGAAAGGCAAACATGAGAGGAGACACAGAGCTGAGATTCTTCTACTATTAGATGAGGGGATAGAAGGAGGGGAGACAATGTCAGCATAACTGTTAGTTTCTGATTCGGGCAATTCAGGTGTCATTCATCAGGAAAGGGATGTACGCTGGCTTTCAGTGCCTCTCCTAACTTCCAAGCCCGCTTGTATCTGTTTGTATGTTTATTCACCTAGCTAATATGTGCAAGAGACTGTGTGAGATGAGGAGGATAATATATTTAAGCCACGGTTATAACTCAAAATTGCCTGAGCGAGGAGGAATTTCAGAGGTTAGCTCAACCTCTACCACAAGGTTGTTTCTGTAGTTAATTAGAATAGCCTTTTGCATTTCAGCTCTTGGATGCTCGAACTGTACTCATCAAACTATCTCAGAACAATTCTGAATAGAAATTTTCAGGAAACATCCCAAAGTGGAAGGGTGGTGCATCTGATTTCACATTTTTTAATCCAATCTATTTTGCCATTATTATTTCACTTCTTTGTAAGGATTAAAGACATTGCTTGGATTTAAAAGGTCTTCAACTAACCCAAGTGTGCTGCAAGCAGCGTAATGTAAATGCAAGGACAATGGGAAGATATCCTGAAGCTGTAACCCAATCTTGTCTTTGTTAGGAATTAGCTTTGTGTCTTTAGACTTTCAGCTGACCTCTTAGGGCCCCCAGTTTCCTGTTCTATATAATGGAAAGTTTACTGTGGAGCAGTAGTTCTCAGTTTAGGTTACACATTGTAATCTCCCGGGATGCTTTAAAAAATCCTAATGCCTAACTCCTACCTCCTGAGATTCTGATTTGTTGTTCTGAGGTGATGCTTGAGTTTTTTGTAGGTTTGTTTGTTCTTTTAAAACTCTCCTGATGATTCCAGCATACAGCCAGGTCCCAAACTTGTTCTGAAAGTTAAAAAACAAAAACAAAAAACCTTAATAGTAGGCTGACAGAATTTTATTTCTGTGGGTAGATTTTCTCATCAAGCCACAGCAAGTAACTAAGTAAGTAAGTAAATAAATAAATAAATAAGAAAAGTTTAATATTGATTGTGGAGCTGTTGCTGTAAAGAGAGCACTCTGCTGAACAGTGGGGGATATAAAATCTCTCCTGCTAATACAGTCAAACAAACAAACAAACAAAAACAGAAGTGAAACTCCTTCTCTTTGGAAAAAGTCCATTTCCCAAAAGGGAAATTGTCTTTATTTCTTCCAGAATTGAAGACTGTAGCTATATGCATCACCTCAATTTTTTAAAAATCCATTTATTTTAGTAGGAGGATCTTTCTAAGAGCAAGGTGGGATGAAATGACTTGTGGATATTGAGGAATTTAAACTGGATCTTAAGGTGAAAAGGGATGCAGCCAGGCAAGGAAGAAGAGGTTTCCAGTGGACAGAACGGTAGTCAAGATTTGATTTCAGCCGAGTGAGTCAGAAGGATCAGTGCCACCACTGAAAAAGGGCTCTGAATACCTGGATGGGGAGTTTGGATTTAATTCTCTAGCCAGGAGGGAAAATGAAGAGAGAAGCATGATCAGAACTGTGCTTTAGGATGAATAACGTGGGAGAGTAAATTAAAATAAACAGGAAGGACAGGGAATACTACAAAATTTGCAGCTCATCAAAAGTGAGATAGAAAAGGGCTGAGCTGGATTGTGATAGAGAAAATGAAAAGTAAGGGACATTTTGAAGGAACAGTTAGATGACTGAGTTCATAGGAGGGATAGAACAGAATGAGGAGTCAAAACTAATTCACTCCAAATCTTCAAATGTAGGTGACTCGCAAAATAACATACCATGGGTAGAAATAGGCACATTGTCCATGAAGGGCAAGCTAGTTAGTATAGAGAGAAGATGATCTCAGTATTTTAAAGCACTGTCCATATATTCTTTTGGTAGTAAGAAAATGGACTGAAACTCAGGACAGGAGGTCAGTGCTGGAGGTGATTGTGTGGGAGAGGTCATCAACCCCCGAGAGTGGGTGCTTTTTCCAAAGATAAAAAAAGAGCATAAGCAAAGATTCACCCTTAAGGAAATCCACATTTAGGAGGTTTAAGAAGAGAAGCAGACAAAAAAAATGCTCATGGGAATTTTATTAGAGCCTATTGAAGAGATAGTTTTAAAAAGGAAGAGGCAATAATGAGCAGTGTGCTTTGAAGTCCAAGAGCATAAACAAGGGAAAGGGGGCTGTAGATTTTGCCATGGAGGACCACTCGGGACCTTTGCATTTCAGCATCTGCCTGAGTATAGTTCCCATCACAAGGAAGATAAAAGCCAAACTCTTAAACACAGCTCACACAGGGCTCCACAAGATCTGGTCTTAAACCAGCCTCTCCTTGCTCCTTGCTGCTCCATGATCTTCTCGTTCCTCAGACACTCCCAGCTTGTGGCTTCCTCCTCTGCCCTTGCTCCTCCTTCTGTCCGTAGCCATCTTCACCCCACTCCTCCATCTCATAGCTCACAGCCCCTGTACAGCACACTGCTCAGGTGTAGCCTCCTCGGAAAGACTCACCTTGTGTGAAAAAGTCATGACCACACCCCTTTGTTACTCTCTACCCCTTACCATGATTTGTTTTTCTTCAGAGCTGTATTGATTTTCTAGGGCTATTGTAACATATTACCACAAATTGGGTGATGCCAAACAACAGAGATGTGTTCTCTCACAGTTCTAGAGGCCAGTAGTCTGAAATCAAGATATCAGCAGAGTATATTCCTTCTGGAGGCTCAGAGGGAGAATCTGTTCTGTGCCTCTGTTTCAGCCTCTGGTGGTTCCTGGCACTCCTTGGTGCTCCTGGGTTGCTGCTACAGCACTCTGGTCTGTGCCTCCTCTTCACGTGGTGTTTTCCCTGTGTGTCTCTCTGTCCACATCTCCCTCTTGTAAGGATACCAGTCATGAGAAGAGGGCTCACCCTTATCTAATTTGATCTCACTTTAATCTTAATTCGATTACATCTTCAAAGACTTTATTTCCAAATAAGGAAGGTCACATTCACATGTTCCAGGAGTTAGGACTTCAGTGTATTTTGGGGGGAGACATAATTCAACCCACAATGGGAGCACATAATACTATGTTTCATACTTATTTGTTTACTTGTGTCCTTTAATCCACTGAAATATAAGCCCTGAAGGCAGGGGCCTGGTTTTGTTCAGTACTCTCTGGGTCCTACCACACTGCCTGGAATGCTCAATATTAGTTGGATGAAATTGACCCACATGAAGTAGAGGAAGATTTGGATAGTGAGGAAATGGGGAAATCTAGTTAAAAAAAAAACCAACTGTTTATTCAAGAAATTTAGCAGGGTGAGAAAAGAACAAGGTAGTGTTTGAATGGACTTGAAGGATTTCAGTAGTGATGCTTAGGCCACACTTGTGAGCCATTCTTCCCATGAGACAGTTACCAGAGTCCAGGGACTACTCATCTCTGCAAGAGAAGAACATGAATTTAGCGGCTTCTCCAGATATAGGAGAACTGACTCATGATAACCAAACTGAAAAGAAGTGGATTTGTAGGCCAGAATGCCATGTAATTATTAAGGGTGTCTCAACAGCTAGGACTGATTTTTCTACTAAGGCAGTAAATACATTCACTAATGGTAATCAGTTTATACACCCCCAGGTTTCTTGATAAATATGAAATTCTAGAGTCAGCAGAGTATGATATTTCCCAAGGAATAGCCCATCAAGCAGTGACAGCTGATATAGTCTCTTTTCAGGGTGGGTTTTCCAAACTACTTCCCTGGGCTTTCCTCCAAAGTTTCTGTTTAGGTTTGAGGACTTGACAGTCGCTTGGGACTCTATATGTTTAACAAGTCCTCCAGGGAATTCTCATGAGCAGGCAAGTTTGGGAAATGTTACCTACAATTGTTCTTAATCTTTAATTAATGGCAAATCTTGGATTGGAATTTAGTCTCATGGTCTCGACCTTGCCTACTGAGCTCCTGCAATTCTTTCTTTAGAGAGAGGATGTGAGCTCCTCTGTTCAGCTGTTTCCATACTTGGAAGACCTGCTTTCTGTAGGCACAGCATGTGCTTTAGTGACTCAGCAATCAAAATAAGCCTATTTGGATGTTTTTCCTCTCCTTTAGTGTGGACAAATGGAATGAGCTTGGTTATTAAAATAGGTACCTTTTCTGTGTGAATTGTGTTTCATAGTAACTAAATAGGAGGTGAGGGAACTTGATTCCTGGTAGAATTCCCGTTAATAAAGATTGATAAAAGATGTACATCACCACATTACAATTCATAATGGAGTAATAGATCTAGGCTACAATCATCAGTGGCTATGATTTAAAAAGCATTAGGTGAAAACTCATAGGAACTTTATACCAGATAAAACAGACTGACAGCCCCTGAACCCACATCGCAGAGAGACTTCGTGTGCATCCTGATGTGATGCAGCAGGAGAAATAGAGCATCTCTTTTAAGTATTCTTGCAAAAACTCAAACCCAAATTGAGTAAGCCTCTAGTTGCTAGAAAATACAGGGAATAGAGGAATGTGTTAAACCACATCCTATATATGGAAAGTTGTACAGTCTTGCTGCTCTTAAAGTGTGGTCTGCAAACGGGTAGCATTGATATCTTCAGAGAGCTTGTTAGAAATGTAGATTTTCCAGTCCCACCCTCGGCCAACTGCTTCAGATTCTGCATTTTAACAAGATTTCTAGGTAATTTCCATGTGCCTTAAATTTGGAGAAGCATTGTAAAGGACAGTGACCTTTTTTTTCCAACAGATAGATGGTTAGGAAAAGAAGTTATGGTGATACGGGAGGGCATATTATTGCTAACTTGGGCTTACAGGGTTAATGATACTCATTGGGGAAAAGATTTAAAGAATGTGCATTATAATCTTCACTATGTCCAATGCCAAGTTGTAGTGAAAGAACCCTAGTATAGGAATCCCTGATAATATATCGAGTTCTCACATTACAGCTGACTCTTGAACAACACTGGTTTGAACTTGTGTCCACTTACATGCAGATTTTTTTCAATAAATACTAGCACTACACAGCCTGAGGTTGGTTGGATCCAAGAATGGAGAATTATGGATGCGGAGGGCTGACTGTAAACTTATACACAGGTTTTTGACTGCATTGGGGTTGGTGCCCCTAACCCTGTGTTTTTCAAGGGTCAACTGTATAGTGTAGTCATGTTTCAGATGATTTAGAGATTCAGTACAGAACTTAAGAGTGATATCATTACTGTCCCTAAGGTTAAAGAGTACAGGTTTATCTTACCTTTAATTTAACTATTTCAGATATTTTTCTCTGAACTTTACATTTTTATTTTTACTTGGACCTCTTCAGAGTCTTAGAGCCCATTCCCATTTCTAAAAGGTTATTGGACTAGATCTCTCAAGGGTTCTTTCTAACACTCAAATTTTAGGGTAAATAATCATTTAAAAATTTAAAGTATCTATGCATACTGATAGGCTTCAAGTTGAATGAAAAAGCAAAATGTCCTCTCTTCATCAGCCCAACCTTTCTTTGTCCACATTTTTTTGGACATATATCTGAGATCTTTTTGCCAAACCTCAGAGGGTGGAGAGAGTTGCATCAGGTAGCTGTGCAGTGGTTGGGGCAGCATCACAAAGGAGGCCCAAGGTGAGCCCTCCACCCGAGACCTGGGCAAGATAGTTGAGGCCATGATCACCTCGCCTGCCAAACATGACTAGATGTGATGGCTTCAGGAATCAGGTTATCACATATTTATTTTTTACAAGTTTTGCTTCCAGAAGTATTTCAACTGGGCCCTGCTACTTAAGGGGTAGAGTGTATTTTGCTTTAAAATGTTGGTTTCATTTTTTTCCTGTGATTCAATAAATCTTAATCATTAATAGTGTCTTTCAGAATTTGCCCACCTTTCTGGCATAACTAGTTCCAATGGCTGGGAATAAAGGAAGAGGACGTGCTGCTTATACCTTTAATATTGAGGCAGTTGGATTTAGCAGAGGTGAAAAGTTACCTGATGTAGTATTGAAACCACCCCCACTATTTCCTGTAAGTACATTCACAGCGGAATTTTCACAAGATGTTTTCTAATGTGTCAGAAAAAATTTAAATTCTATATAGGACTTGAATATATGATATCATTATGATATCCTAAAGAGTAAGAGAGTAGAAGAGAGTGTGTTTCACTTACCTTTAATTTAAATATTTTCACTGTCCTTTTCTGAACCTTTCCTAACTTTCAGACTGTCTTCTTAAAAATACAGAAAACTGTATACATCTTTCCCTGATTACGTTCAATATTTTGTGAACCAAGAATTATTTTCAATTCTTGCATCTACTATTGCTGTTATTGATACACTGCAATAGTAAAATAATATTTTTAAAAGTAAAGTTAGGTTTTACAGTGGTCTTCACTTCCCACTCTACCAGAGTTTCACTTAATAATTTTCTTTTCATCTTGTATCTATAGAATTTAATTTTGCTCCCTACTATACCACTTGGCCATTGAACCTTTTTTTTTTTTTTTTTTGGCTTATTTCCTTATTTTATTAAAGTCAATTTGAATTTTGTTACTGTTTCTCAAAATATAAGCATTTCTATTACATTTAGTATTGCTTTTAAATTTAATGAGCATGCTGTAAACTTAATTGGCATAATTTTTAATCTAATGCTTTTGCTTTATATTTAGTTTAAAATGTAAGCTTACATTTCCAGATGTGCATGTGTTGTGGTATAAAAAAATGAAAAAATCAAATAAACAGATACTCCCTCCGGGAATCTTTTCCCTGTTTCAAAAGGAAACATCTTTTCTTGAAAGATTTCTGTAAGTAGAGGACCCTGGACAAGTGTATTGGGGATCTAGATGTCTCACATTAGGGAGTATCTACCTTTTGCTCTTGATATTTTGCCTTTTTGATGTTCAATGTAGCTTAAAAACAAAGATAAATATCTCAGGTATAGACATAGTATCACTTTACATTGATTTCTTTTACAATAAGCTCTTCTTCATGTATGAGATTACCTCTAAAGCCTGGGAATATTAGTACATTCTGTGGTTTTATACATGGAATAAAATTGAAATTTCTCATTACTGGCTAAAGGGCTCTGTCTAATCTGGCCTTTCTGATGCCTCTCTGACTTTTTTCGTACCACTATTGTTCTCACTTCTTTGCCATTCCAGCCTCCTTGTCCCCTTAGGTGTAGTCCTCTGCTGGTTTTCCTGGCTGGAGCCATCAGGTTACCCAAGACTTTGTTTGGATGACTTCCTGATTTTATCCAGGTCTCTGCTCAAACATGACTTCCCCAAGATTTGCTGTGTACCCTGTCAGACGCTCTTTCCTCTTCCCGGCTTCATTTCTTCTATGTCACTTATCACTATCTGAAATTGTGTATTACCTCATTCATTTATTTATTTGTTGTCTTTTTCTCCCCTATACAGTAAATTCCATGCAGGCAGGAATTTTGACTAGTTCATCATTGTTGTCTCCTGTTGTCTAACCATGTGTGGCTTCTAGTAGGCACTCAATAAATAGCTGTAGAATGAATGAGTAAATTCAGAGTAAAATTTTTTGAAATGTACCATATGCTTAGCCTCTGAAACCAGAAATGTCTTTACTATGTACCTTGAAGACCCACTTTTTTATGAATATATGCACATACATACATATATGTGTATGTGTGCATGTAATTTTTTAAAATTGAAGTTATCATTTCAAACTCCTGCTTTGTCGTTTACATGTTATATGGGCTTACAGGTTGTTCACTTCTCAATTACTCACGGTAAAAGGGGAAATATCGATGATGCTTTAAATGAGATCATGGATTTTGAATGTTGAGTACCTTCAGTTTGTAGTAACTACTAGTTAAATGATAGCTACTACTACTATTTTTATGCTGCTGCTCCCACCAATACCACCACCACTGATTGAGGTTAATAGGAGACTAAAACTCTTATTTGGGAGCCTACATTTTTAAGATACAGAATCACAGTCAACAGATTGTATATATAGCAAAGTGATTATTGGTGTGGTCGGTAGGAAAATTAGGACAGGTAGGAAAATGAAGTATCTTTCCTATTTCTAAAATAAGAGCAAAGTAGGAAATGGGCGCAAAGGTTACATAGATTATAAAAGCTCAAAATCTTTTAAGTTGTGTGTAAAACCTAGTACCTATCAGGTGTAGTTTTTCAACAAAACTGACTTTTTCAGAATGTAGGCCAAACGGATATTAAAATATTTAATTTATTTTTAAAAATTGCCTCTTAATATAAATAGGATACAGATTATAAACCAGTGCCACTGAAAACAGGAGAGGGTGAAGATTATGTGCTGGCCTTGAAGCAGGAGTTGAGAGAAACAATGAAAAGAATGCCTTATTTTGTAGAAACACCTGAAGAAAAACAAGGTGTGTATTGAACTTTGACTATGTGGTTCACTGTATACAGGTGATACATGATTTTCAATATTGATTGATTTGATTCAGTCAGAAATTATCAACTACTTTGAAAAAGCATATTTATATTGATTTAACAGAAAAATATTTTAAGCTTTTCAATATTTTTAAAATTACCTTTCATAATAGAAGTTTTATATGTTCAGTGAAAAATTATGAAAAACGAAAATATTAAAAATAAAAATTACCTGTATTTCTTATGTCTAGAGAACTACTATTAATATTTATTATATATTCCAGACTTTTCTTCTGTATGTGTTTTCCTTTTATAAAATTGGATTCATATTAATTTGTATCTTCCTTCTTCATTTAATAGCATATTGTTAGCATTTTTGCATGTTCTTAGTATTCCTAAGAAATAAGATTTTTAATGACTATGTAGTATTGCATTGTGTGGCTATAACATTATTAATTATAACTAGTTCCCTGCTGTTAGATTTAAGATTGTTTCCGGTTTTTTTTTCTCATATGTGTAATGCTGTAATTACTATCCTTATGCATAAGTCTTTAAGCAGGTCTCCGATTATTTAATATTTTGGTTAAAATTTTTTAAAGTCTTGACTGTATTTTGGCTTACCATTTATATATCAGATATAATGTGAAATATAAAATATGTATTAATTGATTATGCCAAAGACAGAGAGGAGAAGTTACAGTTGGAGAACGTTTGACAGTCTCAGACTGGAAGTGGGAAGTGGTAAAGGAAGGGAATCCGTTTCTGCATACTTAGCACAGTAGAACTATTTTGATTTTCAGCTTCTGCCTTTGACTTCTGCCTTGAAATTAGAGAGATCAATATCGTCCTTGAGTTTTCAAAACAACATCATTAAAACATGAGAAATTCATATAGTATCATCTCATTCCATTAGTATTAAAAATGCATACCATTTTTCCTTCTCCCTAAAAGACTTAGAATTGGCTAAGAATCAAAAAAGAAGTCTAATATAGTAATATTACCTGTGTTTATAAGAAGCATTTTAGACATTCATTTAATTTTTAAAAACATAGCTGCTTGAAGTTGTATAGTGAATGATTGGATATTTTTACCTAAAAAATACTGGCTTTTTTACTTTTATGATTATGTTGCATGCTTTTATCTATTTGAGTTTAAAAGCACTATAAAGCTCATTTTAAAAGTTTAAATAAGATTAAGTGAATAAATAAATATTCATTCTTATTGGAAAAAAGAATAGTGTAGGGTATAATTTAGTCTTTTTAAAATTCGTCTTTTGTCTAGATGATGTACTTAACTGAATGTATTGGTATTAAAGCACATGTCTAATTTAAAAGTATATCACACCATGAAAACATTTATGTGAATCAGACGGGGCCATTAAGGACATAATTTTGGTGCTGGTTTCTGGGAGTAGCTGGCTTGTACCTGGATCAAGAGGCTCTTTATCTTTGATAACTACATAATAAAGTATTTGAGAATATAAAGACTCTTTTGCTAATCATGTTGTTGAAATTGATTGTATAAGCAAAGTCTCAGACTGAGTCTTCAGATAACAATATCCTAGATGAATTTTCTCAGTCTCAGGTATCAATGAGTAAATAATGTATCTCTCAGAATGAACAGGAAGTATGACGTTTCATACAGTTAATCTTTGAAAAGTACCTCATCACATAATATTTTGTGATAGGAACCTGGAAAAATCCTGCTTGCAAAAATGACATGTGACCATATTTTTTTCTTTTTTTATGGTATTTATGCACCAAATTTTATTTGACATAGTTTGTACCTGGACAAATGCTGAAGGCAAAGACAAAGATGATTGAAAAGAAATAGATTATGTAGAAATGAAACAACTTATTGGATTGACCATGTTTATTGGTAATTATAAATTTAATAATGAAAATGTTTTACAGTTGTGCCATCTTCTCTTCAACAAAAGTGTGAGTCCTAAATGTCTTTTAAATTGTTAGATTCTGATAGTGCAAGTACAAGGAGAAGAATTGGAAGTGATGATAAGCTTGAATCTATTAATAGAAATAAATTTTAATCTAGAATCACTTGGGTGGTGCAAGTGCAAGAAGAACCAGAAGTAATGAGTTAAAATTAATTAAGGATTTATTTGAAATCTGGAATCAGGATATATGAAATGCTTATATTCAAGATTTGTACATGACAAACCCATAATGCACAGTTGATGCACAGTTAGCTGCATGCATTTACCCATTTGGGGTAGATATACCTTTAAGACCAGAAAAATAATGGAATATAAATTTGAGTTTATTATACCTAGTTTCTTATTAATATTCCCATTAATTTTCTTTCTTTTAAAATAACAGTTTTATTTAGATAAAATTCACATATCTAAAATTTGCTTTTTAAAGAATACAATATAGTGACTTTTCATGTGCTCATAGAATTGTGCCACCAACAATGCTATCTAATTTTTAGAACTTGTTCATCATCCTTAAAGGAAATCCCCATACCCATATCACTCCCCATTGTCCCCTCCCCCAGCCCACAGAAACCAGTATTCTGTTTTGTCTCTAGTGATTTGTCTGTTCTAGACATTTCATATAAATAGAATCATATTATGTGTTCCTTTGTGACTGATTTCTTTCACTTAGCTTAATGTTTTTAGGGTTCATCCATGGTATAGCATTTATCAGTGTTTCATTCCTCTTTATGGTTGAATATTCCATTATATGTATATACCACGTTTTGTTCATTCATCAGTTGATGGACATTTGGGTAAGTTCCGTATTGGGGCTATTATGAGTAATCCTGGGTATGAACATTCATATACATGTTTTTGTATGTATATTTGTCATTTCTATTAGGTACATATCTAGGGTCATATGGCAACTCTTTATTTAAGATTTTGAGAAACTGCCAAACTGTTTTCCAAAGTGGTTGTTCCATTTTATATTACCAACTCTGTATGAGGGTTCCAGTTTCTCCACATCCTTGTCAACACTTGTTGTTATCTTTTTGGCTCCAGCCATTCTACTGGGTATAAAGTGGTAGCTCACTGTAGTTTTGATTAGAGTTTCCTTAGTGATTAATGATGTTGAGCATCATATCATGTGCTTTTTGTCCTTGTATATCTTCTTTGGAGAAGGTCCTTTGCTTGTTTTTAATTGGGTTCCAGTAGTTGGTTTTCAATATCTCTTATTCTTCTGTAAATTATTTGGAAGTAACTTAAAAATACAAAAAGTGGTTCACTGGTAATAACTGTTATTATTAATAAATGGTAATAGCTTTTTCTTGATAAACTGAAGGTTAATTTTTTCAAAATATCGAAGCTGTTTTGGAGAAAAATTTTAAATGCAAATGCTGGGAATCACTCATTTGTGCTGCCTTCTCTTTAGAAATGAAAAGCTTGAGAGCAAGATTGAAGTCAAACAGTTGAATATCTAGAAAAGCTTCATCTCTTAGTTTCTGGTCTACTGCTTATTTTAGTTATCTTTGTCTAACACCATAGTCTTAGTTTTATTTGGAAGCTTTTTTTTAAATTGAAGTATAATGATGTACAATATTATATGTTACAAGTGTATGATATAGTGAGTGATTCACCATTTTTAAAGGTTATACACCATTTATAGTTATTATAAAATATTGGCTGTATTCCCTGTGTTGTACAATATATCCTTGTAGCTTATTTTATATCTAATAGTTGGTACCTCTTAATTCCTTACCCCTATCTTGCCCCTCCCCACTTCCCTCTCCTCACTGGTAACCAATATATCTGGGAGTCTACGGAAGCATTTTTTTTTTAAACATGGAAGAAAAATCAGTATGTATTTGGTCCATGATTTTTGTATTTTTATCTTTTATATTACCTTCTGCTTTTCATGACAATAATCCTAAACCAGTTTTTATGATGAACCATGGTTTCAAGCAATTGTGTAATGGTGTCACTTGCCAACTTGTGCTGTTGGAAAAGGGTTTGGGCTCTCATCGAGGGAGTTTCTTGTGGAAAAGTGGGCACAGCAGAACAGGAGCCACAGTTGTGGCTCTCCTGTTTTTGGTGAGCTCAAAAGGTCCCTGCAGAGTTGTCAGCAGTGATGTGGAAGGCTTGCAGCCTGCTCATTCATGTACCATCAAGTCCAACCTTGTCTACTCCTGCCCTTTTTCCCACTCTCTTCCCCAGGGGGTTGTGAAAAGTGGCTCATTGAGAAGCCTAACTGAGTGTGTGTATTAAGTGCTGGAGGTAAGCAGCCCTCCACCCCCACTTCAGTACTTAATACCTCCCAGTTACGTAAGGTCTAAAGATTGGGAGCTGGAGGCCACTATCACAAGAAGGAAATAGAAGATGCCGAGTAGACCCCTTACCTTTATGTGTAAATGGCTTCCTGACCTGGCTTTGGGCTTTTGTGAATATTCTCAAAGGTGAGTGAAATTGTCTGGTTCTAAGAACCATGATTAGGGTTTAGGTCCCCACTCAGGTTCAGCCATTCATGTCCCGCTGCTTCTTGCCTCTTCCTTAAGCATGTAATACTCCTTGAACTGTTCAGTATGTGTCCAGAAACACACTGTGTACAATGTAGGAAACTGTCTGTATGTGAAACAAAAGATGTTATCTGGTGTTTTCAATTATTTTAAATGAATGGCTTAAATTCAGGTTAATTTTTTATTTTTCTAATGAATACTTTTTTCTCTTTTTCTAGATATTGAAAGATACAGTAAAAGATATATGAAAGTGTACAAAGAAGAGTGGATACCAGGTAATTATAAAACTGGAAATGTTACAGTCATCTTTAAAAGCTACCACCCTACGCTGTGTTTTGTTTTGTTTTGTTTTTTTAGGACAAATTTTCTATTTTCACCATAGGAAAATAGGGTCTGGCTATTTTCCTGTAATTAATTAGTGACATTTATCTTTTGAAAACTCAGATGAAAAGATTTTTATATTGTAACAAGGAAGAGTTGAAGTGTTTTGTGAAAGTTCTTAGAATACTTTTTTTTTTAATGAAATAGGACTTACCAAACCGACTACTGAGTTTTCCACTTTCATTTGCCAGAATCACAGTTTTAATCTATAGTCCTCACTTCTGTGCTCTTGGGTGATCTTATAGCTTTTGAGGAGAAAACAGGTTTAGTTTTCTGGATATTTTAAGCCAAGCCCATGGCATAGACTGTTTTGGTTGTTAAGATGCCTTTTCAATAGAACCATACCTAAGAGAGTTTTTTTCAACATTTGCAAATTTGCCTTGGCTACAGACACAGTGGAAGGGGCTGCAGAGATCTCATCCAGTTCATTCATTTTGCAGAAAAGAAAAACAGTTGCCATAGAAAAGAAGTGACCTGTCAGGGCAACTTGGACAGAACTGCTAGAACCAAGGTCTCCTCATTTTAACTCACTTTCCTTTGACATCTGTGTCCTTGGTGTGTTGTAGAAACTGCCTGTTTGTAAAATCATAAATGGCCTTTACAGCATTATTGCTTTCCTGGGTTATAGTGCTCTGTCTTTTCAGTGCTGATCATTGATCAGGTTGTGTCCCTCTGGAAACATTCTCTTAGGTCTCTCATTTCTTCTCCTTCATAAACATTTGTCCCCAAAATGATTCTCTTTAAATACTTTCTCTTGATCATCTTTGGATCATTTGTAAAAATAGAAATATATTCAAAGCAAAAATTATTAGTTCAGGTAAAATAGCTTGAGATATAAATGTTTTCTACAAAAGACACTGAATCTTTTTTATTAGCAGGCAGCATTTTTTAATCCATTTTTATGTTGCTTTGTTTTTCTGATTAACTCTATGCTTAAAAATGAAAAGGACTCTCGTAACACTGTTGGTGGAAATGTAAATTGTTGCAGCCACTGTGGGGAACAGTATGGAGCTTCCTTAAAATACTAAAGATACAGTTACCATATGATCCAGCAATCCTACTCCTGGGCATATATTTGGGGAAAACTCCTACCTCGAAAAGATGCATGCACCCCAATACTCATAGCAGTACTATTTACAATAACCAAGACATGGAAACAACCTAGATGTCCATTAACAGATAACTGGATAAAGAGGATGTGAGATAGATAGATAGATAGAACTCAGATTCTAAAAAGAATGAAATAATGCCATTTGCAGCAAAATGGATGGACTTAGAGGAGATTGTCATATTAAGTAAAGTCAGACAAATACTTGTCACAGGACAAATACCATATATCACTTATATGTGGAATCTAAAAAAAAAAATGATACAAATGAACTTTTTACAAACTAGAAATAGACTCATAGACATAGAAAACAAACTATGGTTACCAAAGGAGAGGCAGGGATAAATTAAGAGTTTGAGATGAACATTTACACACTACTGTATATAAAATAGATAAACAACAAGGACCTACTGTATAACACAGGGAACTATAGTCAGTATCTTGTAATAAGCTATAATGGAAAAGAATATATATATATGTGTGTGTATAACTGAATCAGTACACCTGAAACTAACAAAACATTGTAAATCAACTATACTTCAGTAAAAATAAGTCAATAAATAAATGGAAAAAAATGAAAAGGAAGTGACAAATTAAAGGAATTGTTTAGTTAATACAGGCAAAATCATTCATTGGAGGAAATTTACTTTTCCATAGCTATTTGTATTTTTAAAGTTTTCAGATAATTATTAGAATTGTTTTTTTAATTTTGCATGTTTTAGAATTTTGATCACATATTTTAACTTTTGAAAAAAAATCCTTTATTACAAAAGAAGTACATATATACTACAGAAAACTTACAAAATACAAGATAGTTAACATGAATAAATAATACTTAAGAACAGCAGTAAGCATAACACTCACAAAGAATTACTGTGATATTTTGTTCCCAACTAGAGCTTTCTCTGACAAATACTATATGTATAAAAATATTTAAATGTTAGATTTATTTTTTAAATGGGATTCTATATATATTGTTTTGGAAGCTTTTTTATTTAACAGTATATCATGAATAACTTCATGTCCATAAATATTTTTCTTATGAAAATTTCTGTATTTAAAATTAATTATATAAATATTTTATAGCTATTAAAAGAATGTTGTAGAAATTTTATAGCACTATTTCAAAGCTATTTTAATGAACCTTTCTTCTTAATAGGAGAAAATATATCACTATTATAATTTGGTTCCCAGGCTAAATCTGTACAGTCAGATATTAAGAGATTTGATTTTCATTGCATGAGCAACTGTCATGTTCTTTAAATAGTTATATCCAGCACCAGTAATTCCTAGAGGAAACTGCAATTTTTATATTTCTCCTTTTGTACACACAGATTGGAGAAGACTCCCCAGAGAGTTGATGCCAAGAAAAAAATGCAAAAAAGGTACATTAACTAATATAATAAGAATCCAGGTATGAAAAGGTTATTACTTAAATTCTATCTAATATGGAGTTGTCAACCTAAAGCTAAAGTCAATTACAACCTAAAGTTTTGAGTGCTTTTTCTTAAAATATGTTTGGCATCTTGATTATTTTGTTGAACCTTTTTTTTTGTTAATTTTTTGTTTTGTTTTCTTTGATTTTTTTTATTTATTTGTTTTCCTTTCTTTAATTATGGAATTTTGATGTGCTAGGAAAGACTTCAATTATGTAGATATTTTCTTTTGCATATTTGAAACTTTTTCAATGGTTATACTGTCTATTTTAAGTTTTTAAAACATTCGGAACTGGTAACATTTGGGAACTAGTAGAATAGAACTTTATGGTGTACATAAAATATCAAAGTGAAAGTTTCTGTTGTGTTGTTCTTTCATAATTCTACTGGGTAAGTAGTTGTTGAGCATCTGTCATTGCCAGACACTGGACTAAGAGGAATAAAACTGGGCAAAAAGGGAATAATCCTTGTCCTCACAGAACTTACGGTCAAATGGAATAAGAACATTGAATACAATGCACTGTCCTTCCTGAGAGGTCAAAGAAGAGTTCTTTGAGGAGATGGAATTGAACTAGAGATTGAAGGATTAGTACGAGTTTACTGAGATGAGGTTGGGGGAGAGACATTGGAGAAATTGGGTTTTTTAAATGTGTTCTTATTGTTGAGTTTTAAGAGTTCTTTGTATATTTTGGATAATAGTCTGTAGGAAAAACACACACCTGTTTTGTGTTTCTCTTTTCCTCCCACACTGCTACAACACTGATAGCACTTCTGACAGTAGATGTATGTAGTTCTCCCCACCTCCACCCCCACCACCAAGCAATGCTCTGCAATACCAGCTGTGTGTTCTACAATTCAGCTCAGTTCTCACACTAACTGGAGTTAGCTTAGACCTCCCAGGATAAAGGCTCAGTTCCAGGAGACTACTCCCTACTGCAGATGCCAATTGCAGGTAGTATATCTCCAGGTTACCCACAATTTCTGTCTGACCTGACTGCAAATCAGAGGTTCCCATAACCACCCCCTCCCCCGAGTTTGAATTTGATTTGTTAGAACAGCTCACAGAACTCAGGGAAACATTTACTTACATTTACCAGTTTATTGTGTAATAAAGGTTGTGATAGAGGGTACAGATGAACAGTCAGGTGAAGAGATACATAAGGTAAAGTCTGGAAGTTCCCCAGTGCAGGAACTTCTGTCTCTGTAGAATTGGGATGTTCCATTATCCAGTGTGTGGATGTGTTCACCTACCCAGAAACTCTCAGAACCAAATACTTAAAGAATTTTTACAGAGGCTTCATCACACAGGTATGATCAATCATTAACTCAATCTCCAGCCCCTCTTCCCTTGCCCAAGGGATGGGAGATGGGGCTGAAAGTTTCAGGCCTCTAATCATGGCTTGGTCTATCTGGTAGCCAGCCTTATCTTCAAGAAGCTACCCCAGGAGCCCACCAAGAGTCACCTCCTTAGAGCAAAAGACACTTGTCACCCAGTAAATTCCAAGGGATTTTCACACTCTGTGTCAGAAACCAGAGTCTTCGACCCCAGTCATTATTGCTCTTATCACTTAGGAAGATATAAGGGTTTTAGGACTTCTGTGCCAGGAATCTGGAGCCGAGACCAACGTATATTTTTCCTATTGTTTCACACAGTCCTTTATCAAGAATGTCTTTTGCAAATATTTTCTCCCAGTCTGTAGCTTGTCTTATCTGTTTTACACTGTCTTTCACAGAGCAGAAGTTTTTAATTTTAATGTAGTCCAGATTATCAATTCTTTTTTTCATGAACCATGCCTTTGATGTTGCATCTGAAATGTCATCACCAAACTCAAGATCGTCTGAATTTTCTCCTATATTGTATTTTAGGAGTTTTATAGTTTTGTATTTTACCTTTAGGTCTGTGATCCATTTTGAGTTAATTTTTGTGAAGGGTGTAAAGTCTGTGTAAGTTCATTTTTTTTTTTTTTGTTATGTAATACTTTTTGATCACAATGGAACAATTTTATCGCATATCATAATGTTTTGGTAACCGACTAGCAGGATCTATTTATACCTTGAAGTTTCAGAGTAGCCTCAAAATGTAATATTTTTGCTATGGCTTGAAAATTACATATCCCAAAGCCATTCAAACATTTTATTTATATTGTTTAGGGTTTTCAGATTCATATGATAAGTGTGTTCATTTTAACTATTTTAATCTTCATCCCAAAGATAATGCTATATTGCGCTGAATATAACCTCTTTCTCATCTCTTTAACCTTTGGCAAGTGCTTATTTATTCTGTATTTGCTTATTTGTTTTTTAATTGAAGTATAGTTTACTTGCAATAATCTATATTAGTTTCAAGTTTATAATACAGTGATTCAGTACTTTAATACATTATGAAATGACCACCACTGTGAGTCTGGTTATCCTCTATCACCATACAACGTTATTACAGTGTTAGAAGCTCTATTCCCTATGCTGTACATTACATCCTCATGATTATATATTTTATAACTGGAAATTTATTTTCTGTTTTTCCAAATCTGGTAAGATTGCCCTGTTTGAAATTCCTGATCAGTGAACAGGAAGCCAGTGCAGGGATACATTTGTGAGAACCTTTCACTGGCCCTTTAGTGCTTCTACCTGAGGGAACAGTGTTACAATTTTGGCCCAAATGATATTAATTGCCAGTTCAAATTTTCAGTACTAGTAAAGAGGTATCTGGCTGCAGTCTTAGAAAATATCCTATTAAGTGATTATCGTGTCCTCATTATGGAAAAATTGGTGAAACGTGCTGATTTATTTTGTTTATTTTTTAAGAAATTTAATTCAGCCTGCAAATTGTGTGACTACATGGTATGACATACCACATTCTAGATGGCATATTAAAGTGCAAAGAAATATAATACACAGTTGCTGTTACAGAGAAATGTGTTAATGGTGGTTTTACTTCAGCAGGCCCCAAATCCAAAAAGGCAAAAAATACAGACAAAGACACTTCACTCACTAATACTGCAGATGTATTGAAAAAAATTGAGGTAAGGTTTTCTTCTTACTATTAGAACAAACTGAAAAAATGTCGTACCTCTTTTTGCTTTCTTCAGTCTTTCCACATTCTCTCACTTTTTAATAACATGTGCATTTAGTGCACAGAGTAACTAGAAAGATCTGAACATTGCTGGCTGGGAGAAATGGGGGCTCTGTCCTGTCCTCCCTACCACTCACCTGTCAGCTCGCCTCACTTTCTGTCACCTGCCTTCTTTTCCACTGTATTTCTCTTTTCCCCTTGCATTTGAATTATGCTTGGGAAAGAAACATGAAGGAGTTACACACCTAAATTGTATAACTTTTTAAAACCTTGCAGTGTTTCCCCTTTTGGTGTATTTGTATTTCTTTTTTTTTGGTCTTATATTAAGTGTAGAAGATTCTATTAAGGGAAAATCCTGTCTTATGAAATTTATTTTTATATCCTTATTTTTTAATATTTAAAAAATAAAAAGATGTAAAATTCAAAAGATTAATAAACTGAAAATATGCCCTCCCATCCCTGTCTCTAGTCATCCATCCAGTTCCCCTCCTGTAGACAACCAGTTACCAGTTTCTTATATATCCTTCCAGAAACATTTTATGCATAGAAGATACAGCTTTTTTTCTTTTTAATGACAAAAGGTAGCATATCACACTCCTGAAATTTCACTTTAATCACTGAAAATATCTTGGAAATGTTTTCATGTCAGTCTGTATAGAGTTGCCTCATTTTTTTTTTCTTTGGCTGCACTATAAGAGTGAACCATAATTTATTTAGTCAATAATCTATTGATGGACTATGTTTCATCTAGTGTTTCACTATTATAAACAATACTGCAGTGAATTGTTGTTAAGTATGTCATTTCACATGCATAGATTTCTACAAGTGGATCTGTTAGTTCAGTTGTTATGTGTACTGCATAATATGGATAATATGGATAAATATTGACAGATAATTTTCCATAGAGATTATACCAATTTACTCCCTTTACCAGTGCATGTATTACCTCGCATTGATGGTGATGATGATTATTATGATGATAATGATAGCATCTAGCATTTTTTTAGAACATTTTTTATAGCAGGCTCTTTGATGAGCTATTTACATCCATTATGTCCTTAAGATTTCATAACAACAGAGATGGATATTATTATTCCCTACTTACTGATGAGGAAATCGAGACTTTAAAACTTTTACTTGCCTGGCCAAGTTGGCATACCTACATGGTAACTGATACTCATCTTTTTAAGTTTTATTTTTGACCAGTGCTGGAGCTGGAGATCATATGTCTGAAAATAAAGCCAGAAGGATTGTTGAAGGAACAGTGATAAACTGTCAGGTTTAACTGTGGTGGAGTGATGGATGGGGTTGCAGAACTAGCCATCTTGTATTGTACTCAACACAGGTTCTGACTATTCTTAAAAGCATCCTGGAAAGAAGTTGCTAAGGTGACATGTGCTATAAGGAAGATTGATCTGTACCTCTGGATGTGGTTTCTCATCAGAACAAATTGTGTTTTTTATTCTAACACCGTTTTCAGTACACACCTTGTTAAAACTAGAGTTTTAAATGTAGAAACCCCGATGAGCTAGCACCTTCCATAGACAACGTTAGTTTCCAGATGACTTTATTATTGTTTATTTCTTAGGCAAAAGTAGTTGCAAGTTTTCTTTGATAAAACTTCTGTAATGAATCAGGAATGACACACAGTCAAATCGCATGATTAGGGTGTGAATAATCAGACAGCAGTAAACTGGTATTTAAATTTATTTCTGCATGACATACAGGTAGCTCTCTCTATAGGGTGGTCTCTAGTATTTAAACTAAGAGAATTGTTTTCTGTTCATAAATGAACTGTTTTCAAAGTGTTTTCACATTGTGTTATTCACATTATCCTTGAAACAAATCTGTAAAGTAGAAGAGAAAAAGGAAACTACTGAGTAGACGAACCAAAACTAATGGCTTAACACAAAAAGAATGAAGTAGTGAGACAATATGTGTGTTCTGAGATCTTTTTTCTAAGTTTCGTAAATCTGCTATTTGTTAACCGATTTGGCTGTTTTATTGGTTTGATTTAGGTCTATGTGGTAGAAACAAAGTTGAGGTTATTTATTTAAAGATATTTGAGGCAGTAGAAATCAAGACTTCCTAGTCCTTACATAGCACTGAATGAATTCTGTATTTTAAAAATATTTTTACATAACTAGTTTAAATAATTCTATTGCTAATTATGAAATAATAGCTAATAACATATTTTTTCAGATATAGTATATACCTTGCACAGAGTTAAATATAGCACTACATTTCCCCTTTAACTACACAAACTTGTGGGTCGTAGGCCTTTTTACTATGGTTTGATTAAAGTAGAAAAGGAAAAATTCCATACATTAATTAATGATAACATAGCATCACTATATATGTGTGTGTATTTATAAACACTTCAAAAGAATCTATAAACACTATTTTTTTTACTTGCAGTTTTCCAAAGGGATTGCCAATGGGTAAAATTGTACACATTATACGGTAGTAATAACTTTTACAAGTTAACGTGTCAGTATGAAGATAAATCATCTTATGTCTATTACTTTGATCTTATTTGTTCTACCTTAGTGGGGTGGGGTAAGAGGAAAGGTGGAGTTTGAATTTTGATTAAAAATTGAGTCTATCTTCTAATGTAGTCTTTCATTGCTTTTGATTTCCTTAAATTCAAATTTGAATGTAATTAAAGGCATTTTTAAAAATAACTATTTCAGAACCAGTAATGGAATAGTTAAGTTGCAGTCACTCCAAATACAAATTATGTTTTTTCTCTATCTGTAGTTTACAGAGCAAATATCTTATAATAGGGTAGGGTATTTACAGGTTTATGAATTAGTGTTCTGATTATTGACTAAGAATAATCACATTTTAGCTAAAGTAATCTTATGCCATATTATGAGTATTAAATATTAAAGTTATTGTTATACCTCACCTAGAAAACTTGTGAGATTCTATCATTTATGCAAATTAAGCATAGAACAATTTGGAGAATGGATAGTAACAGTAATGAAAACAGGTCACTTTTTATGGAAAAATGGAAAGAATTTTTGGTAGTCATAATAGAAATACAAAGATGTAATCTTAGAGATAAAGATGTAATCTTAGAGTTAAATCTGTGTGTTATGAGAAGGTAGCATACTGATTTTAACAAGGTGGCTAAGTGGAACTATCACGTAATCAGAGCTTTTCTAACTGCATCTCTTCTTTGCCTTCACACTCAGTTGCTAATAAGTGCTAATGTTGACTGAGATTTGAGTTTTAATCTTGTTCTTTTCAACCTGCCAGATAAATTAAAAAACAAAAATCCCTGGGAATGGGAAGTAAAGAATGAGGGAGAACAGAGATAAGAACATGGATAATCTGCAAATAAGATAATTCACCCCAAGATGACTTGGTATTGCTTTAAACAATTTCACTTATAAGCTAAAACATAGACATTTTGAAATGTTCCCATTATGTTCTCTTTTCTCCTTTCACATTAAAAGGAAGACAGAATAACATTCTGAAAGTTCTTCTCCATAAACTGAATCAACTCAGTATTTTAGAAAGAGGTAGGATAGAAATTATAAAAATAAAGCATTGCACGTTAGAGCCGATATCCCAGCTTTACCTGAGACCCCATTATCAAGTAACAAAATCAAAGAAAATACCAGTGTAATGACAGGCCAGTGAGTTCTTGCTTTCTTGAGTTAACTCAGTGTCCTTGGTGGTGGCCTGGAGGTGTCAGTAAGGGAGGATTCAAATAAGGTAATAGGTAACTGTCCTCTTGGGGTTGAGCCTGGAAGTCAGAATCTTGTGATTTCCATTTGAATTAATGAAGCTCATTTATACCAGGAATTGGAAAAGAGAGGTGATGGTGAAAAATCAGATGAGGAGAATGAAGAGAAAGAAGGAAGCAAAGAGAAAAGTAAAGAAGGTGATGATGAGGATGAGGATGATGCTGCAGACCAAGAGGAATATGACGAGGAAGAGCAAGAAGAGGTAATGGTCTATTTGGGGAGGGTAACAAAGCTACTTAGCTTAAGGATGATCTATTAAGTCAGATATATAGTATGTAATTAAAATAAACAAACAAAAACCAAGTTGATTGGAACCATGGGTACATTATTATCACTGGCATCAACTCCTTGGTCTCAAGAGAATTATTATAGTGTTGAAATTATAATAATACCAGATGGAATATAGGAGGTAAAGGTAACCTTCTAGGTAGCTTTGTAAGTGGAAGTCTACAAGTTAAGGAAATTGATCAGATTAGTTTAACTAAGATTTCTCTACTTATAATTTTAAGCCTGCAGCTAATTAAGGGCTTAGTCATATAGACCTGAGGGGCAATCCCTGCAATACCACAAGGTTTCAAATCCTAAAGTGCAGTGAACACTATAATCCAACCTCAAGTATCTGACTGAATCAGGACTCACTGTTTTGGGTTTGGGTTTCCAGCTTTTTGAAACATGGTGCATTTCAAAATAAGCTGGAGTCAATGAAGATATTTTTAAGCAGGGCAAGTTTGTGGGTCACGGCCTCTTTGGAACTTTGTAGATGCCTCTTGAAGTTACCTAGGCTGAGAGTTTCTTCTCCATTCCAGTAACCCATTGTCTTCACTCCATTTCAGCTTCTCACATCACACTCTGAATCTTTTCTTCACCTGAACTGCTCCAACTATGAAATCTTTATTATATACTACAATTACTTTGCATTAAATTTTGGATTACTGTGAAATTTATGTTGGTGTGCAGGGAAGGGTATGGATCCATTTTTATCTGTTTCCAAATGACTAGCCAGTTGCCTGCCTAAATAATTTTCTTCCTGCATTGATAGGAAATTATCCTTTATCAGCTATTAAATTCCTACATCTACTTAGATGTATTTCTGAACTCTGTTCCATTGATCTATTTCTGAACCATCACTAAGCTGTTCCAATCAATGGAAGCTTCTGATTATTTGTTAATATTTTTAGAGCATATTACCCTTCTTTTTCAGAATGTTCCTGTATTTTCTTTGGCTTTAGAAATGCTGTGTATAAAGTCTGTTTGAGTTGAGCTGTATTGAATTTAATATCTGTCCTTAAATTCAACAAGAACAGCAAACATTAGGATTCTAGTAATTTCAGAATTCTGTTCTGGGCCTTGACAGAGTCCTAAACACCACCAGTGGGTTTATATATTTCATTTAAAAAAAAACTATACTTTAACAGAGATGTATATATTCTGAGTGAGGCTGGGTGAGGAATGAAAAGGGAAATTTGATTAAAGCCTTTCTAGATTTAAAGCTATTCTCTTTGCCCTTTTTAACAGTTAACTAATTAATGAAAAATTATTCTGAATTAACTCACCTGATACATTATCAATTTGATAAGCATGTTGTTTTAAAGAGTAAAATGGAGCAGATTATGTAACACCTACTTATAAAATTGAGAAAATACAGACTTTTTTCTTTCTTCAGTCTTTTGAATGTTATAATTAAAGAAAAAAAAGCAAAGGCTCAAATGAAAGCCAAGAACCACTTAAACCATCAGTTTCAACAGGTTCTCACTTTGTACCTGTATCAGGATTACTAATATCACAAAATTACCTAATGTGAATCGCTGAACATACTTGGAGGTGCTCATGTCTAAACACAAGTGACATACGCTCTATTTGAAATAAAGTATCCCTTCCTTACTCATTTCCACTTATGTGTACAAGTTGGCTTTCTTATATTTTCACACAAGTGTTGTTGCTAAGATCTCATTTACATGGTGGCCTCACTTGAACTCTCAACCATGCCACCCCTCCCTGGCACATTTAGCTTCAGGATTCAGCCAGGGGTCCAGACTGTTGGATTTCTTGACACCAGAGACCAAGTCAATTTCCTGGAGATGGTAAGAGTTTTAGCTAGATACGGCAACTTAAAGTATTTAGGGAGGACAAAGTAGTGATATGTATCTGAATAATACAAGTTACCTTTCTTATATTTATTTAAATTTATATATAAAATCCCACCATGCAGGTACTAGAAAAGCTGATATCCAGGAGACTTTCTTTTTTAGAATAGTCTCTATTTCTTACTCTATCATAATTCCTGCTATACACAGTAGAGATGTGGGGATTAATTTTTTATGGCAGATTTCAATCATGTACAAAAACTAGACTTATCACCCAGCTTTAACAATGATCAGTTCTTAGGGAGATGGGCTATCTCCTGACCACTCTCATTCACCCAGTCTGCTCCTGTCCCCAACTTTAAGCCCACAGCTGCTTTGGATTATTTTAAAGCAAATCCCAGGCATTGTATCATTTCATACATAAATATTTCAGTATTTAATCAAAAATAAGGGCTCTCTAACATCACAGTATCAGTATTATACCTAACACAATAAAATATAATCCCTTAATATCATCAGATACTAAGCCAGTGTTTAAATTTTTTTGCCTGGAAAATTTTTTTTTTGCTCATTCCAGGCAGAATCCAAATATAGTCCATACACTGCAATTGATTAATAACTCTCTTAAATTTCTTTTAAGATATATCCAAATGGATTTTTGAAGTTTTGATAGAAAGTAGAGCTATCTTGAGTCATTTACATGGATAACAGTCTTACTAAGCCATAAGAATTGGAATGAATGTTTCCAGGGCTTAATCCTTTGTAACTCAAAGACAACTGAAGGGCCCTGGATGGAATGTAACAATGGCATCTTCTACATTTGATTTGGTATCTTAAGGTCTTTTTCTGATAGGAAGCAAAAATCTCTGCTTATGCTCAGTTATGCATTGTGACTCAAAACCTCAGTTCTGGTGTAGTCGAATGAATGTTAGTGTAAATTGGCTTTGTTTCCTGAGTTAGTAAGTGTTTAGTGGTTTAGCTCTCTAAACCGTGTATCATCCTAGTAAGGTGTAATGAGTTAGAGGTATCATCCTACTGAGGTGTAATGGGGATCCATTTATGTTCTCTTAGCTAGTTGATGCCTGAGAATAGTAGGAGATGGTGTGAAAGTGTGTGTTTTAAGCATTGAAATAGCAGAGACACTTCTTTCAAGCCTGGTGTATTTTCTAATTAGCTAAAGTTGGTATTTATAAACATATTAAAGGGACAGCCTACATTATGTTCTTTAATAATGTTACTACTCATTCTTTTAATGTTTACTGAGGACTGTATCATTTCACTTAGGAAAATGACTACATTAATTCATACTTTGAAGATGGAGATGATTTTGGTGCAGACAGTGATGACAACATGGATGAAGCAACCTATTAGCTATGAAATTTCTCAAAAATTTTTATGATACAGCTTCTGAACGTTGGGACAGACTTGTTTTCTATTTTATTTCTGATAGGGAGTAAGTATTTTATTTTTATTCCTGTTTTGTTGGACAAATACTTGTTACTAAAATATTCAGAACCACTTTGAGTTTACATAATAGTTACCATACCAGTCAGTATGACACTCTGACATTCCTTCCCACACCTCTCATCCCTCTTATGTAGTCAAATGGATTTTTTTTTGTATTATTTGGATTAGAATGTGCCTAGAGAGTTTTTGCATATTTTAATCTATGTATCCATACTTGAACAAATTATTCTCATTTAACTGCTGATCTTTTCTAAAACTACTACTAGTCATCATTATGGATTTCCATAATCTCAAAGTTAGTTTAATATTGCACATGGAGCACTTTAAAAACAAAGAAACTTGAAAATAATGTTTTTACTTTTACATATGTTCTGTGCTATTATCACTGCATAAACCTTCCTGAGCTCTTACAAGTGCATATTTTATGAGATGAAATGTTTAGTGACTGAAAACATATGCACAGGGAAAAACGCCAATCCTAGCTAAATAAATTTCACAGCTTACATCTCAACCAGTACTAAGACCTGGGATGAATATTAGAAATTCCTGAATTTGAGACCACCTTCCTACAATACAATATAATGAATTAATCATCCCACTTACTACATTATTCAAATACTTGGCTTATCAAAAATTAGACTGACATCTTATTTAATTTTGTACTGTATAAAAATGTGGTTCTACTCTCGTAAATCTCACTGCAGAATGCATGTACGTGAAATCTGTGAGGTGTAGTGGCCTCTTACATTTCACAGGACTCAGCTTTCCAACTGATTTATGTAACAATGCAGAATTAAACTCAGGTCATTTTGAAATTAAGATTAATCTATTTTGTTTCAACTAAAAACTAGCTCCCTGCCTTTTTGTTTTAGGGTGTGGGAGAAGACATCTAAAAAACTTCAGCCTCCAAAGACTCACAAATGCCAAAGATTTTCAGGGAAATTCATGTTATATATATGTCAAAAATGATTTATTAGTATTACCTACCAAAAGAAAAATTAATTTTTCCCTCTTGGGAAGATATCACCCAGTACCCTCTAACCTGAGAATCAGCCCTGGATTCTATTTCTAACTTTCCTATGAAATTCAACCTTGAACTCAAGCCTGGTTAAGTTTTCTGTGCCTTAGTTTCTCCACTTGTAAGCAGTTTCCTATAAAAATTGCTTAAATTTCAAAGTTTACCATACGTATTCATTCTCTCAACTTGTAGAAGTGATCGTTTTAAATTTAAATTTGGTTCTCTCTAAAAAATTGTAGCTGGGAAAATGATTGCAAATCATTTGGAGAAACCAACATGTTTTCCTCACAAAATATATTGTAATCTGATTTTCTTTTCTTATATTCTGTTGGGGAAAATTGGAGAAAATGTGTATTGCCTTGTGCTGTTTTATAACATGGCTTTCTCAGGAAAAAGATCCCTTTCAATTTTAATACTTCCTCAGATAATTCAAGATGAGCGTGAAGGCCATTATTCAGTACTGTTGATCACATATGATTTCTTGTTTAAAGTTGCTTATCAAAACTTTAAAGATTCTAAATGGAAAACATGAAAACATTTTAAAGTAGCACTCTACTGTACTTCAGAGTGGAATCCTCACACAGTTTCTAGTTGTAGTAGTCACTTGGGATTGATAATTAACATAAGTTTTTTTTAGTTCTCTCACCTCTTTAGTACTGTAGCCAAATACAATTTAATTTATAGAAATCTTATCTCTATAGTTCTGTTTGTTTTATTATAAATCTTCAGATAACACTTGAGTTGGGCAAAAATACCAAAGATACAAGGAAAATTCCTAGCTTTCGGTTTGTCTCCACCATTTTAGTCCTGCAGATGGTAAGGCATCCCCTTTGGGCAAGGATTTGCCTTGGGAGGCCCCAGCCATCTCCATTTAAGTGCATTGTCTCCCCCAGTTGGAAGATCTTTTTATAAGTTTAATGTAGACCAATTGCGAAAACAGGCAGGAAATATTTGCAGGTTGCTTTAACCAGCATGAATCTTGTTTTTCTGGCTTAAAATCTCAGAAACTGTGAAGTTATTCCATAAGAAGTTAAACTTTAATGCAGAGATAAGCCTCTTACGTATAAAAAAAATTTGTTGAAGTGTCTTTAAAATTTCTATATAAGATGCAAAAGTGTTTTGTTGCTATAATGCTTATTTTTTTCTGTATTTGTTTACACATTAAATTCTTACAAAATTGTGTCCTTTTGTTTTATGTTCAGATGTTTTATTTTGACCTTACAGAACTATATTTGATAGAGAAGACAAATTTAATATTTATTTCACCTAGTAAAATAACTGTTTATTGAGCAGGAATGCCAGTATCAAATGTTCTTGAACAAACCACCATCAACAAAAAAAACTCCAAGTGACTAAAGTTGTGATAACAAACTAAGAGATTTGGATATAAGAGAATGGTAAGAAATTCAGAAGACACTGTTAACCCTTCTTCCCCCACCACCTTGAAGTGTACAGTATCAGTGCGTTTGTCTTAATATGGTTGGTTAAAGGCTCTGGAGTTAGTAAAATCTATTTGTAAGAAAAACTATAAATACAACTTTAATATCAAGATGCTTTTAAAAGTGGGGGAAAAAAAAGAATTACACCACAAATGCCTCCATTAAATAAATAAAAGCCCCAAATAACTTTATCAATCCTTTTTGCTACTGGTAATTTTTAAAAAGTAATATTCTTAAAATGGAAAGGTTTTTTGTTTTGTGATAATATAAATATAGTGACATACGACTGATCCACAACTTGCTAAGGTGTGGACCATGCCTCATGAGGCCTTCTTTTCTGACATCCAAGATGCGCCCCTCCCCGCCAAAGAACAGCCATCTGAAATTTGTTTTCATTTCCTTTTACTGACGTACTATAAATTATCCAGTGGATTTTGTTTCAGTATGACAAGGGGGAAATCCAAATTGGTAGATCTTTGGCAATTTGGTCTATCTTACATAATATCTCTATATCAAATAGAAAGAAGAGAGGTTTTGCTTTATTCAATTAAGTTCACCAGCTTCGATTTTAGATTGAGTAATAAAATAGAAACTTTATTACATTTTGTAGATCCTTTAAAATACGAAAAATAAGGGGCAGAAAGTTTTAAAAACCAGTTTTACAGATGTACACGCTAACATAATGGTCTACAATTCCATGTTTCATTTGTATAAAATACATTATACAAAAGATTATATAATTTGTATACATAAAAGAATTAAATAAAGCATTCAGATTTCTATATCTAACAGTGCAATATGCACATACTTGGAAGAAAAATACTGATTTCCTGAGCAACATTGTTATAATTCAAAATAAGAATGATTCCTATCATAATGCACCATTTAAATACTTCTAAAAACTCCACTTTTACCCTGTGACACTTTGACTGGATCCTTGAGTCTTGGTATTTTTAAAACTCTTAACTGCATCCTTCATAATCCCAAGTTGATCGTTTTAGAAGTAGATACCTTTAAAAAGAACTAATGACTAAATAGTGGTTCAATTAAAGAACTCTTCAGGCCACTGAACAAGTAAGTAGAGTCCAGAAAAAGACAAGCTTTAAAAACCAAAATGTCCTCTGGAGAAGTTAATTTAACATTAGGCAATCTTCTAATTCTTAATGTGGCCTGGCCAGCAGACTCTATAACTGATCTTTTGAAGACATGAATCCCATAATCTCCTATGAGTAGGTTGTCAAAAAATATTTAATTTAAATGGCATCCATTAGTTTGAAACTGCCTTAACCATTTGTACCCAGACTTTAAGAATTAAAGAATCTGCCCTTTTAAAAAATAGCAATTTCTCTTCACTTGGAACTCCCAACTTTTAAAGTGAACCAAATGCAAAGAGTCACAGTTCTGTTACTGTTACATCTGCATATATATATGTGTGTGTGTGTGTATATATATATTTACATATATATATATATTCTAATGTAAAGCATTGAAGTAAATTCAAATAACGGTTTCAACACAATTAAAAGCCACAATATAAAATGATCACTTTTCTTTTATTAAGTTTTACAAAGTAACCTGCATTTGCTACAAATTTTGATGTATTACTCTGTACTTTTTAAAAGCTAAAATTATTCTTTTATCTGTTAAATGCTTAGGAAATCTTTTCTTTTACAAATGACACTCAAGGATTAGAATCTAGAATTCCATATATATAACATATAGAATTCTATATGTATTATATGTTATATATAAAATTCTATTTATATTCTTTAGAATTATATATAATTTAAATATATTCAATTTATTAAAAATATATAATTCGAATATATGGAAAAAGGAAACTGCCTGATTGTGTCATAAGGTTATGTTATACTTCCTTCAAGGAACAAGACACTCTGCAAGATAGAAATGGTTTTTAATCAACAAGAACATAGTATACTTCATTCCTTTTTAAAAAGCTATTTATTTTGGAAATCAGACTTCTCTACCACAATTTCAAAGTACCACTAGCAAAAAGGAATCATTGACTATAATTTCATCAATTTGATGTAAACAAAATTCTTCAAAGGACATGTAGCCCATTCTACCTAAAATAATCTGTATTCTCTTCTCTTAAACTTGGTTTTCAGCAGGCTTAATAAATACAATGTAAACTGACCAAGTTAACACTGAACATAAATTAGAAAGATCATACTTCTCTTTACAAGACTCCCAAGGCACATTAAAAGTATTTTAAATTTTAAACTAAAAGACTTACTCAAAAAATCAATTTGCTCTAACTTCCATATTAACACTTTCTGGTAATTGTCTAAGGTCCTCTAATACATGCAAGGGCTTTAATGTTTGACTACTTTGTCCTGTCATTTTATGAAATACTGTTCCTGAATATACATTCAGCCTCACTAAACATATTTATTTATTCACCCCACTTTGTATCAAGATTGGCGTTTGCAATATAAAATAACTTATCAAAAAGCTAAAACATTAAAAGTTAGAAAATAATGCCCGGAAAATGAGGTGGTATTATATATCTTAAG
The DNA here is from genome assembly GCF_048773025.1 of Camelus bactrianus. Lineage (NCBI taxonomy): Eukaryota > Metazoa > Chordata > Mammalia > Artiodactyla > Camelidae > Camelus > Camelus bactrianus. The sequence continues at coordinate 62,534,350 of NC_133541.1, forward strand.
ATACATATTTATTATACACAAAACAGGCAATTCAGACTCCACCAAAGCTTTCTTCTAATGAATCATTTTCGTAACATTTTAAAAACACACATTTTTAAAAATTAGATGATGGAATCAGTATGCAAATGTTTACTTAGCCAGACTCTGTCTGATGCAGAGCAGATCTTAAAAAGTGGCACTATCAAGCCCTTTCGACCAATCCATACACCTTTGGCCTCTCTTCCCAATTTGATGCTCCAGTTAAGGGGAAAAAAATGTTTAAGTTGAATATTTTCTCCCTGAAAAACAGAGGTTAAGGGCTCAATAAATAAAACAATTTGTTTGCTAACGCAGGTCTCTAACTTTGCTTTTCTGCTACAGACCTCAGGCAGACAATGAAAACTTGTTTTGATCCCATTAACTTGTGCTTCATAGGAAACATGGAGACAAATTTATACAGCCCATCTTATGAATCCTATCGGATCATTTGAAATAATGTTTAACTTTAATTCTAAAAATTATATTAGTTTACATAAAGTAATATAAGGCATTAAATGTAATTAAGGCATGTTACTACACGTAACACGGCAACAACTTATCACAGTATGTAAGGATAATCTATGTTAACACTTTTCATCAAAGAATAATGAAAGTGCTTTCAAATATCAGAGGCGAATTTAATCACAAAAAAACAGAAGGAGAGGCAGCATTCTTTAAGAGACAAAGATTACTTTTAGGTCTTGACATAACCTAGTGAGTGTTCTAGTGACCAAACGGCAACTTCCCAACAGTGACACATTATTCTGGGGGCTTAAAAGTAATATGTCTCAGCCTCTATTACAGACATTATATGTTTCTTTCCTATTTCTGTTCTACTTATGTTTTCATAATATACACTAAACGTGTTTTTTTTTTTACTTTCAAAATGGAGTATTAAGGGCTATCATCAATAATTTTAGAATCAAACAACTTTTTTGCAACTAAGTATTTTGATGGTTCATAGTAGTAAATTTTCTTCAGTTGCTGACATCTGTTGCTATCATTATTCTGCCTAATGAATTTAATATTAGTGACCTCAACCAAAATTAATGACTTTAAAAATAAAATTTAAACATAACCAGGCTTGAATAAGAAAAATGATGCATTTTCCAAGAACCTCCTAGACACATATTTAAATTCATTTCTGCTTTAAGCATTGATGTAACACGTTTATATATAGATTTACTGCTTTCAGTATCAACAACTAACAACTATCGGGATTCTATACTCAATTCATTTGTAAACGTCTCAAAAAAAAAAAAAAGGTGAAAACAAAGCATCTTCAGTCTCCCTAAATGCTGCCTCTGAAGTGGTTATTGAACATAACCGATTCACCACATTCCAGATGCACACGTGATCACTAACACTGTAACTGTGAACTAACTGCTATGTTTTGTGTTGAGCAGCAGGTAATTGAGAATTTTGACTATATAGTTTATGGTCTTCTTGTGGGCCAAAGGGTATTCCTTTAGTTGGAGCAATTCCATTTTCCATTTCCCTCTGCTGTGATGGAGGTGTGACTCCTGAATGCAAATGTGAAGAATCCACTGTTGAATGGTGACTAACATCCACCTTAGCTAAAATTTCATAATACAGCAAATAAAATACTGGTGTTATTATGCCTACTATCAACATTATCACTACAGCTGTCCACCACCCTATTCCCCAGTCTGCTCCATAATATGGATCCTTACGTTGAATGTTTTTGTTATCAGGTTCAAAACGTATTTGTTGTGCTGTCAAGGCAGAAACCACTTCATTAAGGTTCTCTCTTTTGGTGTCTGTACATTTTACTATTTGTTCTATATCTCGGTCTACTTCTTTTAAAAAGCTACCAGCTGATTCACTGGAAGAAAGAGAATCATTAGCTGACAGAACTTCCTGTTGTTCTGCAAGGTACTGAACAGATGAAGGACGTGAAGCCTGTCTTCCTTTTGGAGGATAAAGTGTTTCAGTCAATGAACTAAACTTTTTTACTGGAATTTTGACAGACCTAAGAGCAAAAAAGTCTTGATCACTGATGAGATTGTTAACCCTCTTGATATCTGCTACCTGTAAAAAAAGAAAAACCACAACATTCAACTAAATTCTAGGTCAAAATAGAAGTAATAATATTCATTCATTCCATTTACTTTGGGAAGGAAAAAAATTCAGCTTAATTATTATGTTATATTGAACTTAGTATTAAGTTATCGCACCGAGAGAGATTTTAACTGTGGATAACAGTTCTGTACCACTCGATCTACCAGTCTTAAGAAATCACCAAATCCACTCTACTATCACCCATAAATTCATTAACACTAATACTAGCTATTGAAGTATATTCTAGGATCCTTTGATAGCTCTCTTTGTACATCATGTACAGATATCATACTTTGGCTGCTTGCAATCTGTGAAGAAAGGATTACAGATACCTGTTCTTTCTTCCAATTTGGCAATTAGCGTACAGGCAAGTGTCAACTTACCCAACTAAAACTACCATATTTCATCAAAACTAAGATGCCATTGACTCTAAGATGGGCTATTCTTTTATGTATCATAAAGGTAAAAAAAAAAAAAAAAAAAAAAACCAACTACCAAATACTGAACATGTCACCGTTCTAACTTCAAAGACATTAAAATATGTTAAAAAAAAAAAAAAAGCCTTAGAATTGATATAACATGACACTTTGTCTCCTTCACTTGCCTTCTGAAGCCCTTTCTCTCCAAACTTCTCCGTGTAAATGCATTTATTCAACTACCTGCAAGATCAGTCATTTTTTAAGCTTTCCTTGTATTTTTTATATAGTCCCTAACCTGTCTGCATATCCTATCCATCTGCCATTGTGACGAAGGGGAACAGGGGAGTGTTTCTCAGATTACCAATTACTATGCCAGGCTCTCCAACTACCTTTAAGTTATCAGTCCCATTCATCATTCCCATCAATGCTTTAATCTAAGCCCTCATCATTTATCACCTGTTTGATGTCAGAGAGGTAACATGAGTCTAGGATAAAACTTAAGATTTCAGCTTAGTCAACTCAATGGAGAACGATGTCATTCACTGAGACATAGAACACTGTAGAGGGAGAAAAATACAGATTTCACAAACATGTTGACTTTGAGGTGCTTGAAATACACAAGTGGAAGATGTCCAATACACGGTTACAGACATATGTGTGAAATTCAGCTCAGCCAGAGATACAGATTTGTGGATTACTAGCAAAAATGGGAATTTAAGTCTTAAGAATAGACAGATTCACTAGAAAAAGACTCGGAGAAAAAGGTAACATAGGAAAGATCCCTGAGGGATGCCAACATTTGAGGGGTATACTGAGTAAGAGAAATCCACAAATGAGATTAAGAAAGAGAGGCCAGGAAAGCACTATATGATGGTGGTTAAAAGTGTGAACTGAGTTTGAAGCATGGCTCTGACACTTTCTAGCTGTATGATTTGGGGCAAAATATTTAACCTCTTTGCAGTTCAGTTTCACATATGTAAAATGACAGTAATAATACTACCTACCAACCACACAGGGTTACTGTGAAGATTAATGTATTAAAATGTATTAACATTTAGAATAGTGATACATAGTATGTTATGCAAATTAGCTATTATTAAATTTTAATAGTAGGAAAATCAAATCTGCAGAAACAAGGTTATCAAATAAAGAGGGCTTTTAAGCGGTAGTGGTGACCAGGATTAACTACATATTACTGATCAACTCCAATGAAGAATTAAGAGTTCTTACTGAAAAATTCAATTCCTTTGAAATGTATATGTGGGAGGAAAAGGGAGAGAGGACTGAAAAGTAATGATAAAGAATGCTTTGCTCCTTTACTACTTTGAGACTGTTTTTTCTTAAGGCAAATGAAGATAATCATTGACAAACCCCAAAGCCTGATCCTATCCTCTTAAAACGCTCTTTTGTTTGGTATTGTATAGTATGACTAATAACTACTCAACACTCTTTCTGAACTAGGCTTTCAAGGTTTAGTATCTACCTAGGTTATCTCTCTAAATATCCCTACATTTTCTCTGTTATGCCAAGCTAACTTACTTGGTTGCATTTAGGATTGCAATGTTAGACTTTCTGTTCCTCTTATCATTGTTTTACAACAGGCATACTTTTAATAATTCCTGAGGCTGAATATTTACAAGTGGATATAGCACTACCATATTTTTAAAATGATAAAGCCTCTTTTTTGCTGCTTTCTCAGTATTTCACATTATTGTTATTTCTCTACAAAACACATATTCACAATTTTATTTGCATTAAAAAGTGAAATCCGATATTTTCTGATTTAACAATACATGCTATTGTCATACAAGAACAAGTCGTGCAAAAAAAAAAACCAAACCCAGCTTTTCTTACCTCATCAAGAAATATTTCAATATTTTATTAAAAATTAAATTAAAATTTGTAATGGATTTGTTTTGATCAATTGTGAATAACTGCAATTATTATTCAGGAAAAAATAATACATTTACCCTCATGGCCACATGAAACTTTAAATATATATATAAATTTATAAATATATGTGTTTCTATACCAAAGAACTATGACAGGTAATCAGTGAAAGTTTTCAAATATAAAAACATTTTACACTATGAAGGATTTAGGGGGGAGAATGAAAACATTAATCAAGGAGAAAAAAGGAAAGATATAAAATTTCATGTTACTAAAAAAAGAGCTCATATAAATATTTTAAATGAATGATTTCAGGTAGCAAATCCTGGTAGTATTTAGGATTCCATGCATACATTTAAAGAGTATACCGGTATTCTTATTTTCAAATATCAATACTGACAACATTATGGAAATTAAATCCTTTGTAACTTTCAAGTCAGGAAGTATTTAACTTAAGAAGTTCATTTTAAAATGTGTGAGGAAGAAAACAACGTGACAATGAATATATACATGTTCATGTATAACTGAAAAATTGTGCTCTGCACTGGAATTTGACACAACATTGTAAAATGATTATAACTCAATAAAAATGTTAAATAAATAAATAAATAAATAAATAAATAAATAAATAAATAAATAAATAAATAAATAAATAAAATGTGCAAGGAGATACACAGTACATGTTTCAAAATTCTACTGGGGAAATTAAAAAAATGGAAAAAATTCTATTGGGAGTATGAGAACAAAAAGTTTGAAAAGCAGCCATATCAATGTGTTTACATGAAAACAAATTCCATGCTAAGGATGCAAGATGGACATAATGACAGATACAAAATGGATTTAAAACAGAATTTAATACCTAGGAAAATAAAAAGTATACCTTTCATCTATAAATCCAACTTTAGAGAATATATTCCACAGAAATAAAAGTACCATCATTTGAAGATATAGTTGTGATGATATTCACTGCACAATGCAAAACATGGAGAAAACCCTAACTATCCATGAGTAAGAGAACAACTTAATAATTACGGTACATCCATACTATGGAACATCATATAGCTCCATAAAATAATGTCAGAACTATAAGGCTATGACACATTAAGAAATGAAAAAGGCAAACGCAACTTGCAGAGTAATAGGTATAGCATAAACCAATTTAAAAAACAAAAACACATACATATCTTCCCCCTCAAAAAGGTATGGAAAGAAATACACCAAAGTGTGTTACCTTAGGAAACTGGGGCAAGGAAAAACTTTTCCTTATATATTTTGAAATTCTCTTACAACTTGCATAAGGAGAGATAAACACATCTTTTTCAATACTGAAAATAGAATCATGATTTAGAAATAAACACAAATTCAAATATCAACTTAAAAATTTAAAAACTAACATCCACCAACATGATACAGATTTCTGTGGAAAGAGGGAAAAGAGGGGGGTGGAATACAAGATAGAAGAATACAATTAATCTCAATTGGTGCTATGAACAAATTATTTTGGGCTGCAATATGCAAAATCAAATTAAAACTTACCGTACAACAGTACTGAAGAGCTATTGCATTTAAAGTGTCTCCTTCCTGTATATCTTTTGTTAATACTATAATGTCATCAAGTCTATCTCTTGATGTACTTCTTCGGATTTTCTCTTTTCCTCTGGATCGAAGCTCATACACTTCAGCATCCTCCTCCAACATATCATTGTCTGTACAATTTCCAAATGCATGTACTTGACCACTTGAATGAACTCCTGGAAGAGGAAAACTACGATTCTGATGTCTCCCTGCCATAATGTCAAAATCTGGAGGGAAAAAAGGCAAAGAAAACTTTGGAAGGTAGCTGATCCATTTGACTGATTTACATGAATCTTATACTCAGGACACTTTATCTTTTGGTTTTTTAAAGAACGGTTTTAGTTATTTAAAAATTTAGGATCAAGTTTCATAGTTGCTGAAGTACAATGAACATATTTGGTAATGGAGACAATGGATGGGAGGAAGAGGTAATCTATTCATATACGTCATATATCACAAAACATGAGGATGATTACATTTTAACAAGGTCAATTTTAAAAATATTTTTAGATCAAAATAATTAAGTTTCCCTATTCTGAGTATATGAAAAAAACTAGGGAAATAATTTTGTATTATGTCTTAAAAACGTGATCATATATACAATTTATATATCTGATGGAATCAAAGTATATGTTTTATATGTACATACACAACATTTTTATGACCCTAAACTTTCTGGCTTGTTCTTCAGTTTAAGTTCCATGGGATTGAAATATCTTTTGGACTACCTACCTACTTCCCTGGATCACGCTGATTTCAGTATTTATATTTAGTACAGTATGTGCCTTCTATGCAGGTCACGATTTTGCTCTCAACCAGAGATTTTTCTTCCCTGGCAGCTTTTCACCAAACTTTAACTGACCCAAGTCCTCATGAAACTCAATTAACGGTCCATAAAGACGTGAACAAATTATAAGTCACTATGTTCATTTCTACTTCAGAAAAGACATTTTAAGACTGAGATGAGAGCTAACTTAAGTGTAGTCACTCTCAACTCACCTTCATCAAGCTGATCTATTCTCATTAAAAAAGAACAATAAGCAGGAGAAGTTCTAAGATGGGAAGGGCACTGGGTGCTACATGTTCCAAGTGGATGACTGTATGTGGGGGAAGCCACGATGCGTGGCAATTGCTGCCCACTTCATCAACCACTCGTGTGAGCCTAAGTGCTTCTCTCAAGTCATCCAAGTGGAGGGCCAGAAGCACATCATCATCTACATGCTACATCCTGCATACTGAGGAGCTCACATACGACTACAAGTTCATCACTGATGATGCCAGCAAAAAGATACCCTGGAACCATGGTACCAAGGGCTGCTGAAGCCTGGCTATATGCCATGCCCCTTGCTGGCAACCTGCCCCATCCTGGGGGCTCTCTCACCCCTCCCAGAGCATCTCACCTCCACTCTCATGTTCAGGGTGGATGTGGGCATGCAGGCAGCATGGACCCTGCCTCCACCCAGCAATCACCCCCTTGCCCTGGGAGCCCAGGATGTAGATATTATACAAAGGTTTCTAAATTCCTTCTTTTCTATGTGTTTTTTTTATTTGAGAGGGTGGGATCCCAGTTGGTACCCTGCCCCAACCAATGAAGTCTGTCACTGCTAAAAAAAAAAAAAAAAAAAAAAATACAAGAACGTAAAAAATAATACCACATTTAGTTTTAGCTTCATATTAATTGTTCACATAAAAAAGGGTAGTAGATTGTTCTCAATTATTGTGAAAGATGTAGAGTAGACAGGTATTAAGAGGAATTTGAGTAGATAAAATACTTTGGGCCTAATAATGTGACTCAGATATGAAGAGAGGAAATTAATTAAGGATCACGCCAAGTTCTGATTTGCATCACTGAGTAAATGGTGGTGCCATTCTCTAAGATTTGGAACACTAGAAGAAGAGCATGGGAGTCGGAGGGAAGTCAGTGACTGTGATTATAAATTCCTCTAAGACCACCAAAAAGAATGTCATATAGTCAAATTCAGAAAGATCTGGGTTCAAGATATAATTTCATGACTCATCCGCACACAGGTGGAAACTGAAGCTGTGTAGATGAGATTACCGAGAAGGACAAAGTACAGAATAAGAAAAAGAAGGACCAAGACTGACCATTGAAAACTGTTACATTTAGTATCTGGATGAAGGAAAATCAGCCTGCAAAGAAGAAAAAGAAGTGTTCAGAGGAGGAGGAAACCATGAAAATGTTGTGCCGTGGAAGCCAAGATAAAATGATGTCTCAAAGGTCTTAGTTCAGTTGTGAGTACTATGGAAAAGTACTAAATGAAAAAGAAAAAAATCAGAAAAGACCTATTCCAAAAGTCTGAATTTGTAATATACATGACAGTAGATTATACTATGTAAACACATACTTATAAAATTTGGGAACTATTTTACATAACTGAATTCAACCCTTGGAAACCAGTTTCTGACCCTGTTCTATGGCAACAGTGTAATGCTCTAAAAACTCAAAGCTTTTTATTCAGAGCCCATAAATAACTAATAGCTAAAACAGACTTGCAGACACAGTAAACAATCTTACAATTACCGGGGAAACGGGGTGGGAAGGGATAAATTTGTGAGTTTGAGATTTGCAAAATGTTAGCCACTATATGTAAAAACGTATTTTTTGAAAAAGTTTCTTCTATATAGCACAGGGAACTATATTCAATGTCCTGTAATAACCTTTAATGAAGAAGAATATGAAAATGAATATATGTATGTATATACATGACTGGGACATTGTGCTATACACCAGAGATTGACACATTGTAACTGACTGTACTTCAATTAAAAAAAATAGTAAAAGAAATAAACATTACTGATTTTTAACTTTTAGGGATGAGTTTTAAAAACCTAACTTGGAAATAACAACACTACTGAATACCTACAGTACAATGGAAGTCAAACATTGTCAACAGGCTAAAGTTAGTACCACTATATTAAATAAATGATAATTCTTGAATAAATAGATAAATAACAGCTATATATTAAGTAGATAATTTCACCAATTCCTCCAAGAGCGACAGTATTTATTATAATGTACTGGTGTTCTTAACTCAACAACCATCAAACTAAAGAAAACTACCCACATTTTACATCTCAAAAGCAGTTTCAAAGTCACACCTACTCCTTCAAGGAATTCTATCAAGTGACAACTCTAACAAGTGTAAAAATTAAACTTGTTTTAGTGCCATACTAAATTAAGAAAGTTTTATTTTTTTTAAAAACATTGTTTTTTCCTCAAAACACTGAGAGTATCTTATCTTCACCTAAAAAAGTTAACAGTTTTATTTCCATTATCTAACCAAGTCTTTTCTATCCTGTGTCTTTAATTAGAGGGAATGTCTGTGAATCCTGTAGATTCCTAGACAAAATTTTATACATGACATACATTTTTCTGGTTAATTTTATTGTTTTCATATTCTCAAAAAGTTTAAAAAGTTAAGAGCCACTTAATATATGGCAATTTACACGTGGCTATACGGACCCACTCAGCTGCCCTTTAGATTTTTTCTCCCTGACAATTTGTTCTCAGAACCGCCAAACTGGCTTAGTATAGCTGAACTTCACTCAGCAATGCCCAAAAGCCATTTTAGACATTTATTTCAACATCTCTCCACAATATATTGCTAAATAATATTTAAAGAGTAGGACTTGATCTGTTTCACAATCCCTTCACTCCCCTTTGTAATGAAACGCAGGCAGCAGAATACCACAAACTAGGCATCGTTTCTAAATAATCAAGAATTAGTTGTGTCCCTAACTGAAGTGAAAAGCTAGACTCTGGCCTAGGCATATAATTATTTGAGCCAACTACAGAGATTAGAAAGTACACAGTATTCAAGTCATCTGGCTCAATTCTCTTCACCTGTCTTAATTCTCGAAAGGCAGAAGAAAAAAAAAAAGCACAAAACCCTCTTCAGAAAACTGAAACAAGCCTGCACACTAGATAGATGACATACGTGGCAAAAAGCAATTACCAACAAGTACTGTGTTAAATTACTCATCAAGTCACTCTGTAACTGAAAGTGATTTCCCAAACGCCTTCATACTGTATAACATAACTGCATTTGGGTGTTTCTCTTTGACATTCCTTAAGCAAGGAGCAATAAAAGGGCCACAGGGCATAAGCTAAGTTCAGCACTGGGACAGTATCACAGGGACTGTATCCGCCTGGGCCAATTCAGTTTTTAAAAACTTAACTTCCTTCCTTCTCCATTCCACAAGTCTAGTTTTCTTCTTTCCCAGTTATCCCCTGCGAGGATTAAATCTCAGATCTCTATGTCACACCATCACACTTGGACGACGTGAGCGAGACGCCGTGGGCGAATTTTCAACACAAACACGAAGTTGTGGGAGAAACGTAGTGTGTTTGGGTTGGAAACGCGCTGCGCCGAGATTCGGGCAGGTAGGAGTCCTTCTTGTGAGCCTCACTTTCCCCGACACACGGGGCTTTGGCGGGGCTGGCCTGGAAGGTCTCCCAGGCCTCTAAGACTCTTAACACGCGGGCAGCCCAGGCCACATCTGCGGCCGAGGAGTCCGAGCCGCCTCCGTGGAGGATGTAGGTGGGGCCCAACCCAGCCGGCCGGGACCGAGCACCCCACACCTCTCGCCGCCATCTTTACCTGTCCCCTTAGCAGTGGGGACGCAGCGAGGAGACGGCCAGCAGGTCCGCCGCCGCCGTCCTGGGCCAGTTCATGGCCGAGCCTCCGTTCTCTGCTGCCAACGTCCGCCGCCGCCGCCGCCGCCGCCAACGTCTCCGCCTTTCAGGCCTTGCGCCGCCGCCACGTCCGCAAACCTGCCGTGCGTCATCGCGTCAAGTGGGCGGAGGTGGGAAGGGACCCGGAGGAGGAGGAGGGCGGGGGCGCGAGGGCGAGCCCAGAAGCCGGGGCTCCCCAACCACAGGCCTACGCGAGCGCGCAGGCGCGGGGATTCCGCCGGCGTTCCAGCCCCGCCGCGCCCCGCCCCTTTGTCCCGCCCCTTATCCCCAGTAATTGCTCCAGGGTCAAGTCCGCGGCGAACCCTGCGACCCAGGGCCACCTGCCGGCTGCGCCTTTGTCCTACGTCCACACAGCGCTGGCAGAGACTGTCTACAAAACACTGAAAGGGGAGGTGCTGAGGATTTGTCGGGGGCTATTGTGCTCTTCCTCTCGCTCTGCATCTGGTGGTTTCTGTGGGGTTGAGAAAACATAGTATTGACATCCATGTTTTTTAAGATAGTTCTATGCTCCTTACCCTTCATGCTGAATCTTCTAGACTCCTGCAGTAGGGACAAAATACTGGAGAAAAAAATCTTTGGTGGCAGGGAACGATTGTTTTAGCCTATTTTTTAGGTGAGGAAAGTGAGCCACCTAGAGTTAAGCCCCGGGAAATTTGCCCTCTAGCCCTGGCTCTCAGGCTTCCTATCCTCACTGAGAAAAGGCAGTCTACAAATTGTAACTTATTTTGTTTTGAAAACTAACTTAAAGTCTACCAAGTCACAATTGGGATCAATGAGAAATTAGTTTGTTAAGTGACGAACTCATGACTTCATATATGATATTTTCAAAAATTTACGAAGTATGATAATATGTTTGAATTTATGTAAACCAGTGTAAAGCGTTTTGGTCATGTGCCTGTCTCCCAGTGTTGACATTAGACTTTGCACTTTGACGACCATGCAGTCTTATGACAATATACATTTTAGGCCCAAACAGGCAGGGTGCAGCGCAGTTCTTTTCAGAATGCCTGAATATTTATTCATCATGAAGCCTTTGAAGCTTTGTTTTAAGTCTTTTTCAAAGGGTTTTTTTGTTTTGTTTTGTTTTCTGGGAAGTGCCTCAGTAAAGGTTAGGAATTCTGCGTTGCAATATTTTTCTTTTATTTGAAGGGATAGGCACTGCTCCACAATGTTACAAAAAGAACTGCAGGAGAAGACGACTTTTTAAAAAATGTTTTTTTTTTAAGTTTGTCGGAGCTGTTCTGTGTGCTGTTGCCCTTATGACACCCCTGTCTGTAACCATTTATCACTGAGACATTTTCTCATCAGTAGACAAAGGATATATTCCCTACTTGATGTGTAGGGCTTCAGCTGCTCAGGCTTCATGAATGTTAATGTGAATACAACCTTCTTTCTGCATATAGGTTACTTTTCTTATTTTAATGTCAATAGGCAGTGGAATCCATGTGAAAGCCCCAAGTGATAGAATTTCAAGCACTTCTACAAGACTGCTACCTGTTTTCTTTGTATAAATACTTTCTCAATGATATCTGCATGCTCTTGAATCGTTATTTATATTTAACAAAGGTGCAGTTATGGAACTTTTTACAAAAAAACAATAATAGAATTATATTTTATTATTAGAATAAACAAAGGAAGCAGTTAGCCATGAATTTTGGCCAAGTTCCAAAAAGCTGGCCAGTAAGAACAAGTACTTTATCTTTGAGAGAAAGGATGTCCCCAGTGCTGAGCAAGGCTATAAGGATTTTCAAGTTTTTTAGATCTCATCTGACACAGTTTTCATTAAAAGGCTGTAGATGAAGGAATATGTAGTTCCTGGGAATGTGTATTTATGTCATTAAACATTTTAGGTTTTGTTGTTTGTCCCTGATTAAAAATTGTATTTTAATGAGTATAAATTGATGCAACTGGTTAGGAATGTTACTTGGAAATATTTATCAAAGTTAAAAATGAAACTGATTGAATTATTACATTGCTAAGTAATTACCTGAGACTCACTTACAGATAAGCATATATAAGATTTAACAGATATGTTCAGGATTGTTTACTACAGTGATAGCCAAAAGTCTGAAAATATTCTGAATATTCATCAGTAACAGACTGGATATTTCTGGAATATTTAAATAATGAAATATTAACGCTTTTGCTGAAAACAATGAAGTTGTTTTTCTGTATTTTCTGATTTATTCATTCATGTACCTACCACATTTTTTCTGGAGAAAAAGTATATGTGAGACCTTTGTTCTAGGCGTTGCAGATACAATGCTTAAAAAGACTAAGTTTCCTTACTCATGGATACTCACTGACTAGGCACATGGAAAGATCTCCAAAATGTATTTTAAAGGAAAAAAGGTAAATTGCATAGGAGTTGTGACCTTATTCCTTTGGAATAAAATTTTAAATGCGTACCCCTCATTCCCCGACCCCTCCCCCGCCCTGCCCCCCGACCCCGCCTCCCTGGTCATACACGCATTCATATATCTATGCAGAGAAATGCATTTAAGTTTTCTTTCTGCGGGGGAGGGTATAGCTCAGTGGTAGAGCGCATGCTTAGCATGCATGAGGTCCTGGGTTCAATCCCCAGTACTTTAAAAAAAAAAAAGTTTTCTTTCTAGAAAATTAGTGAAGAAATTTTTAACAGTGATTAAAAGGACTAGATATGGCAGGAAACTTTGCCTTTTCTTCTTAGACTTCTCTATATAGATTGAATGTTATTACCATGTGCCTTTTTATGATATAAAATTATTAAGACTGAACACATTTTATTGTTGTATAACTGGACTTGTTTTATCTACAGTTAGCCAGTAGTCAACCATCCATCTCTTAGTCATTCCTGAGTCTGTTTGTACTTTGTATTCAAATAGTGAGTGCCTGTAGAAAAGAACCGGATCAAATCTCTTGGAAATCAAAAAATAAAAGCGCAATGGAATATTGAATTCTTTTCATATTTCTTCTTTATTTCCCTCTGCCAGATTTCTTTCATCTCTCCTTTTTTGCTCTCTGCTCCTTCTTGTATCCTTTTATCAGCCTTTGCTTCTCATTCTACTTTATAGAAGCAGAACTGGAAAAGACTGTTGTACACTAGGGAAATACTTAAACTCAAATGAATTTAAAGCTGGATTATGGGATGAAACCTAAGAAAACTCCCCTCATCTCTGGTCCTCAAAAATATATGTATAGAAAAATTATTGTGTCTCTTCTCTAGAAGTCTTGGGAAAAAAAACCAGACTGCATGATTTAGATATGTTCTGCTAGAAATAAACCAGATGAGCTCCCTAGTTGCTATTCACCCTGTGATTTTAAAAGAGTGGTTATCATAATCACAGCTCTGCAATAATGTGGATAAAAGGAGAGTCAAGCGTACTTCAGGAATCCAGAGTTTCTTATAAATGTTAGTACATAATTCAGGAATATTAACTATGACTTGAATGATGACTTCCAATGTCTCTATTCTGTACAAACACTACTAGATGAAAACTAGCCTCACAAATACTATTCTTAAATTCTTTAGCTAGTTGTTACATATAGAAGGAATAGTATATGTTTATAATTAAGTAGACTGTAGCATGAAATGCCTTGTATCCTGTGAACTTTACAGTTGCTATGGCCGCACAGATGGATCATGAAGGTGGATGCCCTATAACCTGTAACTTGCTTGCTATTGTGCCTACTCTCCAAAGACCTATGATGGTCAGACAGAATTAAGTGAGTCCACTTCACCAAAGGAAAACATGACGGTTGACCCAGTCGAGGGATTTGGGTAAGGGCATCCAGAAGTGGAGAGCAAGTCAAAATAGAGTCATGTGCTCATGGAGTCAGGAAGCTCAGGGGTCGGGAAGCATAAAAAAAATGAAGAGTTACATGGAAAATATATCCAAAATGAAGACATGAAAGTGTTTTTTATTCTAGACTACATCTTTCTAGATAGAGACTACTTCCTTGAAAATCCTCAGATTAACCAACAGTATTTGAAAAACCAAGATAGAGGTTCAAAGCAAAGCTTCCATACTCAAATTAAGAATCATAGACCGGCGAGATGCATACACCTAAACTGAAAGTCGTGCTTATCTGACAAAATATAGACAGCAATTACATTTATCATTTGACAAATATTAATTAAGTACCTACTGTGTTTCCAGCCCTGTTTTAAGCACTGGGGATATGCAGTAAACAATCAGGCCCAAGTTCTTGTTCTCATGGAGCTTATATTCCTGTGGTAGAAAAGAGATAAAAACAAAATAAATAAATAGAACATTGGTTTGTTTAGTGATAATCTGATGGAGGAAAAGTAAGTAGGGAAGGAGGTTGGGGTGTCTTGGGTGGGGGGAGTTTGCATTTGCCATCAGGTGGTTAAGGAAAGGTCTGGATGAAAAGGTGATTGACACAGGCCTGAAGAGATTCAGTTTGGGAGCCATGTTGGCACCTGAGGAGAACTTGCCAGGCAGAAGGAACAACTAAGTGCCAGGTCCAGGGGACCCATGCCTAGTGTATGTACCAGAGGGACACCAGGCAGGAGTGGATTGCATGAGGTATGAGAGTAGTAGGACATGAGGTTAGAGGGAGTCAAGTCAGATAGGACTTTGCAGGCCATTGCCAGGACTTGGAGCAAGATGGGAAACCACAGGAGGGCTTTGAGCAGAGGAGGAAATGATCTACCTTTTAAATGGATCCTTTAAGAGAGCTAGGTTAGAAGCAGTTAGGTCAGTTATAAGGCTATTGCAGTAACTTGGACAGGAAGGAGGTTGACTTGAATCAGAGAGAAAAAATGTCAGATTAATTTGGATGAAAAAGACTTTTTTTCACTCAAATCTCTGAGGTTGCTCCATTTTGGTTTTAAAAATATTTTCCACTGGTTCCTTTTTGTATACTTTTATTAGTGAGTCTGTACTTACAGTCACTCTCCCCTTTAAATTCTAAATAAGCCAGATTTACCACTGTCACAATTGTTGGATGGAAGTAAAGTTCCCCTTCTCCCTTCTCACCATGTTTTCTTTTATTTACAGTTAAGGTTGAGCTGATCCCTCCCCCACCTTTTCCAAGCTTTAATCCTATCTGGCTTCTAAATCCCTTCAGAATTATTTGAAGCAAAGAATGCCTGCTGACTTCAAAGAGCATTTCGCCCTTGAATTTATTCGGTGGGGCATATAGCAAGAGTAGTGGAACCTTCCTTCGTTTCCACACAACAGTGTTTGGCAATGATACATGCTGATCACTGAGCAATCTGTTAAGAAGAAACACACTGAAGTTCATTTTTTTGATCTGCTGTTTTGGAAAGGACTTATTTTCCTTTCAAGTATTCTAAATCTAATCTGTTATTTTGTAGAAGAATCAATTTGTATTAATAGCAATGTGATTAATTTCTCTTTCATTACCTTGTCCTTACGGTTATCCCATAGATTTGGTTATCTATAGCATAACATAGTATAAATGAACACTCGGTTTGTAAAGATTTCTTAATCTTAGTGCTTCAGTCATTTCATTGAAAGATAAATACTTTACTATACGAGTCCTCAAAAAGGAATTCCTTGTTTGCTACTCTTGGCTTTGTGAAAGATGATTTATATAAGCTCTATAATTAATGCTGATGCAAAAGAAGGCATTAGCTTGAATGACTTTTTTTGTACAAAAATATTATGATTGCTCGTAAGACAAAAGCTGTTAAAACCATTGCATATTCTAGTCTGGTAAAACAGAAAGTCAAGTTAGCTCTGGTAAAGTAGCTCTTCTACTTTATTTGGTTTTAGGAGTCAGATAGGATCGATTTTGGATGTGAATGTGATATGGATACACAAAAGCGTTTTTGGTAAATCTTTTTTTTCCCGCCTTATCTTACCTTCCTTGAGCCATATTCACCTTTCTTTCTCTAAATTTCTGTCCTTCAGCCATTAAAATTCCAATTTCACAAAACTGGAAGTAGGAACTGCTATTGCTGGTTGGGTGTGTGTAATGAGCACCTGAATGCATTGCTTGGGGACTGGAAAACTTCAGCAAGGAGATGATGAGAAGAATGGTAACATCTCTCAACATTTGTGAAGTTAAAGCAATCTATGCAAAACTGACATTTCAATAGCTATACCAGCTTTTATCAAAGTGTGGTCTGCCACACTTTTCTAAAGATGGTCTTCCCAATCTCAAGACTCTTTCAGGGAGTCCTCATGGTCAAAAGTATTTTTGCAATAATTCTAAGAAGTTATTTGCCTTGCTCACTGTGTTATCATTAGTACTCAAGTGCATCTTTAGCATGAATCAAGGCAGTCACATCAAACTATATTAGTAGTCATTATATTGCCCACTGCTTCATACTCAGTTTTTTAAAAGCTTACTTAAGAATGTTCCTTGATTATTAAATCTCAAACCTTGACTTGTTTTTTATTATTTTTTCTAATGAAATGAGAAATATGCATAAAGCTCTTCCACTGCATATCGAAGTACAAAGGTTGTTGGGAGGAAAATCTCTTGTGCCCTTGCTTGGGTTGGCAGCTGTACAAGCCATTTTTATCACAGGACACAATTTTACTAGAAAGAATGAGTGACAGATAAACTATGTAATAAGACTTGGATATTTGGTGAACATTTTCTTGAAAATGAACTGAGTAAGCTGGTTACTTCAAGGAAAACAAGACAGTGTTTGCTACCATTGATAAAACTCAAGTTTTATCTCATACAAAAATTAGATTTTAGAAAACTTTTATTGCCTCTTTAAATTTGGTAGCTTCCCAAAAGTCAAAGAATTTTGTAATGAAATTGGTGGTGCTTAATAATGTGGTTTTTCAAATATCATACGATGAAAAGTATCAACACTTAGAAAATGTGCATAACTCAGTGAACCAATATCTTTCCAATGTACAATGTTACAGTATTGTACACAGATAAAAGATCCATTTAAAGTGTAAGGCCAAGGGATTTTAATGTGACTAAGTAAAAAATACTTGTTGATATAATTTCATAAGCCACATTGCAACTAACTTTTAAGAAACCACTACTTATTGAGCCTTGATATAGTATCAAAGATAAATATCTACAATTATCTGAAAAACCTGTTAAAATCCTTTTTCCTATCTTAACTGAGTATCTGTGGGAAGCTGGATTTTCTTCATGTACTTTAGCCAAAACGATATATAGCAACAGTTTGAATGCAGAACAAATATAAGAATCCACCTGTCACTAGGGCAACCTTTAGCAATGTTGCAGGATACAAGATCAACACATAAAAATCACTGGTATTTCTTTTTTTTTTTTTTTTAAGTTTCCAAGCTAGTTTATTTAAAAAATTTTTTTTTCACATCTTCCAGACTTTTCTTTAATACATGTACCTATATGGAAGTATATTAATGTACAAATTTTTATATCACTGGCATTTCTATATACCTCAATGAACAATCTGAAAAGAAAATTCAGAAAATAATTCCATTTATAATAGCACCAAAAAGAATTAACACTTAGGAATATATTTAGCCAAGAAAGTGCAAGATTCATACACAGAAAACTATAAAACAATGCTGAAAAAAATGAAAAAACATCAGTAAATGTAAAGACATACTGATGCTGTGTTCATGGATTGGAAGACTTAAGATTGTTAAGATGACAGTATTTCTCAAAGGGACCTATAGTATTAATGCAATCCTTATGAAAATCCCAAAGTCCAAAATTGTGTACTGAACACAATTTTATGAACTGCAAACAGAAATTTTTCCAGTTGTTGTATGGAGTAGATTATCACTGACAACATGACATTTTTTTTACTAGTACCATGCAAATTCTTCCCCTACAGTGGGAGCCTGAGCATAGTCCAAGCACTTGTTTGGATCCTGATTCTGCACTGGCTGCTGAGTTCTGGAATATGCACAGTGCCTGTCCACTTCCCCATTCCACTCCCAGTGCTACATCTTTGCACGAGGTTGTGCAGGCAGCACTCAGTGGCAAAGTTCTTTGTCTCTTTCAACTCAGTCTCATTCTGCCCCTCTTCTCTTCTCCCTTTCTGCTCTCCTTTCAACATTGTTCCTAAGATGAGCTAGCTTCTAATCTTTGGCACTACCTTCTATTTCCAGCATTAAACTTTCTCTCTAGACCCTAGAGGAGTTGTGGTGTTCCTGATTGGAAGTGGGATGATCATCCACTTGGGGTTGGCTTCTGCCCTATAGTTCCATTAGGATCAAGCTTCAGCAACCCTACACATCCCTCTCAGACCCTCCAGTCCCTCAGCGTGCCCACACTTTCTGCTTATGGGCCCCTCAAAGTTGCAAAGGTGGGAAGCCTCACACATCGTTTACATCACCCTTTTGTTGAATGGTTATAGGGGCAGAGTCCATCTAAGGAAGAGTTTCCTCCTCCTACCATCATCTCAGATAGACAGGGCCTCCCTTGAAGTGCCTCGACTGGCTGAGAGTAGGTCAACAGTGGAAAATTTTAAGTAAGTAATTGGAAGTATACCCAACTTACAAGATCTTTATTAATTAAGGGTAAAAAAGGAACATTCATTGATTTATGTGTTTAGGAAATCATTCTTAGAGAAGGGCTAAAAATGTTAAATAATTTAAAATTAAATAAAATAGATGAAATCAAATAAATAACTTTTATTCTATTGAGTGATGATTATAAAGAACAGAATAAGCTGCCATTTTAAATTCAGAGGAAAATTATGGATTCAGTTGAGTTATATAAAATTGCTGTTCAATGATTTTGCCTTTGTTTGACTGTTTTAA
Source organism: Camelus bactrianus (assembly GCF_048773025.1). Lineage (NCBI taxonomy): Eukaryota > Metazoa > Chordata > Mammalia > Artiodactyla > Camelidae > Camelus > Camelus bactrianus. The sequence continues at coordinate 62,553,753 of NC_133541.1, forward strand.
CCTAAGAAAATATCAATTTCATGTTGTTCAACTTAATATTGATGTTTTAAACACATTTCTTTTTTTAAAAACTACTTTATTTATTTTTAGATTTTGGGGGGGGGTAATTTAGGTTTATTTATTTATTTTTTAATGCAGATACTGGGAATTGAACCCAGGACCTCATACATGCTAAGCATGCACTCTACCACTGGGCTATACTCTCCCCCTTTAAAGACATTTCTGATAGTATTTCTCTGTTGAAAATGAATGATAGTATATATTAGTCTAAATTTTTTCTTTTATATTATTTTCAGTTACTTCACATTGCCAGTAGAATGTGTTGGGTGCCTGGTAATATCAAAGGAAATTTTTGTAATAGAAATGTATGCATAGACACATCTGGTTATGATTTGCCTTTCCTTTCCTCCAGTTGCATACATAATTCAAGCTGATGCCGCATAATTCTTTCTCCTTTTACTCCTTTTCGTATGGTGGCAGAACAACTACCAAAAGATGAATACTTTCAGTACCTTTCATATCAAAGCTGCAGCTTTCGCATTCTGTTCTATTGATACTGCATTCTGGCAGTAGATAAAGGGACACAGTTAAAGTCTCTGCTTATAATTGGGTTTATTTGGGAAAGATTTTCTTTGAGCTAGTGACCACCCGTGATTTTATAATTATCAAAAATTAACCAGCTCAACATTTCTTGTAGGAAATAGTCACAATTCACGTCCTTGCTTTTAGAAGAAAAAAAGAAAAGAAAAAAAAGGAAGAAAAGAGAAACTAAGGAGTATTAGAGAACTTAATTTTGTTTGGGAGTGTTCCCTGTAGGATTACTCTAATGCAGTGCTGAAGCTGTGCTCGTCTGCACAGTGCTCTTTCAGATACAATCTTAAAAAAAAAAACAAAAAGTGATTTCTTTCTCAGAACTCTACAAAGAGGAAAACTCAAAAGAGTTTAGATGTTCTGAAAAGTGAGACAATTCCAGTGTCAGTTTTCTGATATGACCTGACTATGTACAAACTACAGACAAAGCACTGAAGCTTTCTGCAGAGTATTCTTTCTTCAAACCATTTTCTTGAGCTATAATTCACATACTATATATTTCATCCATTTAAAATGTACAGTTTAATGTTTTTGATATATAACATTATTAATGTTGAAAAGTTATAAAATAAATATAACATAAAATTTGCCATTTTAATCATTTTTAAGTGTACACTTCAGTGGCATTAATTACATTCACAATGTTAGACATCACCATGATCTACTTCAAAAACTTTTTATTACCTTAGCCAGAAACTGCACAGAGTATGCATATGCATTTCAGTGTGAGTTGAAATTCCTATTGCTGTATGAAATTAAGTCAGGAAAACTGACTGGATATTTGGAAGGTAAAGCATTCCAAACTTAAATCTAAAGCTGCTGGCAGAGATGTCTGTGTTAAGTAGAACAGGCACCCACACGTATATACACTTTGCAAGGCCCTGCATGATCCCCAAACATACCACCAGTCAAATCTCTCTTCCCACTGGGCTTGATTTTCCCACCCATGTGAGAAACAGGCAGTGGGAGCTTTGTTTGCAGTGGCTTTGTTTGCTTGCTGCTGTTGGTAAAATAAACATTACCTCAGTTAGGAGAAGTCCTTGATGGAACTCAGGGTCCTGGGAGAGCAGATCCCATGACCCAACACGGATGACTTCATCAGATTATCTGATGCAGACTTTGAGGATGATTGCACTGCAGCATCCTCTTCAGATCCTAGTAGGACTAGCCAAGGTCGTAAGATGTGAAGTGGGAGACTCCTCAGCCCTGGGAAGAGATGTACAGGAGGAATACTGAAGAGGGGCTGGCCCTGTCCCACGTTAGCCTGCCCTATATGTCAATGAAACTTCAAAGGCACTTGAGGGTCTTGTCAGGCAGATCTATATTTGTAAAAATTTCTCATAATTTCATCGTTGGATGAAATCGATGAGCTCTATATGAAATTTAGCCCAGTGATAACTGAAAATACACACAGTGAATGTTTAGATTGAGAAATCAGACTCATTTTCTGTTCTTATCCACTAGAGACTTCTGTGATTATAAAAAAGTCTTCGAAGAAATTCAGTATTTTAAAATAAAGAAAGATCAGTTTTATAATTTTGTATTTGTTGAAGGGGAAAGTGGGCATTATTAAATAGAAACAGTTCGTAGATAGCATGTTTATCCTGATTCTTATTAATTATGATTCTAAGATGGGATATATAAAAATGAAATTTAAGGAATCATGTCAAAGATTTTCTCACAAAAGTTTTACATCTCTCCTCCCTGCTCTCCTCCCCCATACCTCCCAGGAAATTAGCTATTTGAATTCAGCATTTTGTAAGTTTATTTTAGTCCACAGAATATTTTTTGAAACTTTAAATTCTTTTTCACTGTCTTACCAAACATGTAAATGTAAGCTTATGGCAAGATAATTATGCAAGGAGTGGAAACCTTATAGTCTCTCCTCATAAATAAAGTGTCGACAGAAATCATAATCTTTGCCCAATTAGAATCTGATATTAGGAAAGGATTTGTTTGCCTCACTTGCTCCCAAACCTCAAGTAATAAATCTCAAAAGCTTCAATATTGATTCAACAAAATGAATGGCTGAGTCATTTCAGAACGACTCTGACAGGTGGACTAACGCTGCCATGGCGACACTTTAATATGCAGTGGAGTACCGAGCTTTGCTGGTTTCCTCCCCCTGCCATTAAAGCAAAATGACAAACCGCGGGAAGTACCACACACAGCGTGCCTAAACCAGACACAGCTAGGAGGGGGGAATGATTTAATTAGCTGTTCTTAAAAGATTAAAAATTCCGTATACACTCATATCTGATTTATGAGAAAATGCCTGTTAGAATCCGAGAAAAACTGTTCTAAGACATACTTCTCTTTAAGAAATATAAAATATTATTAATCTAAAAAAGTCTCAGACAACATTTTCTGTACATGTTTTGTAAACAGATTTCTTGAGGAAAAAATGTTTTTAAGTTAGCAAGAGAAAGATTTAAATATTTTCCAGAGGACATACAATTGTACTTAATTCACCCTTTTCTAAATAATGCAATAGACATTGCATATGGTAATAATAATAGTAATAAAATATAATATATATTGTCAAATACTACTACTGTGTATATTCAGATTTATAATGAGATGAGACTACTTGTTAGAAAATAATATGTACACTTGGTTATTACTTGATCCTAATAGCCATCTGATGGAGCTTTTAGCAATTACATATATATTCTTTTCTTTATTAGTATAAAATACACCCAGAGAAATTAAGACAGATACAATCACATCATAGGAATGAAAATAAAGTATTTAAAATTTTTAATGAGAAAATGCTTTTAAATACATAATTATAAATTTGTCAAATTATTTGGATCTTGTTACCAATGTAGTGTTTTCAATATTGGATAGGTTAACTCACAAGAGAAACTTTCTTAATTACATCTAAAATATATCTAGAGGAGGAAATCATTTTTTAAAATTTCATTGTTTTTCTGTCAGTTATTGGAATCTTACGATGTACCAGGCTTCATTGTCTCTCTCTCTCTTTTTTTTTTTTGGTGGGGGGAGGTAATTAGATTTATTTATTTTTCTTACAGGAGATACATTGAACCCGGGACCTCACGCTTGCTAAGCATGTGCTCTACCAGTTGAGCTATTCCTCCCCCTTTATTGTCTCTTTCAATCTACCCACAGCCTGTGCTACAGTAGTGTTATAAAAATTTCCATTTTGCAGATGAGGAAAGCAAAAGCATGAAAGATTAGTAAATTTATGTTTGCTTAGCCTAGCTACACTATACTGTCTCTTGACATCATTTGGACCTAACTATGAGAGATGTTTTTATTTTTGTTCTTCTATACCTTTAGAAATAGAATCTCTGTTACTGATCTCCCAGCATCTCAGGTGTCAGGTTCTTTAATGGACTTCTTGATAAAAAAGATATTTAACTTAGGGAGATAAATGTTTAAAACATTTTCAGTAGAACATAAAATCATACTTAACTCATTCTTTATTTTTACTCACTAATTTTAGAAAAGTTAAGTATTGAGATTGAGAAACTTAGACATAACCAAGTACAGAAAAACTGAAATATGAATTTCACGTGAAAAATGCAAGAAAGAAAAAGTTTTGATGTTTGTATATATGTATGTATGTATTTATATCACATTTCTAATGACTCCAGGGGCCTGAAATGAAAAGGAGACATAATTAGTTGTCCAAGTATGTAGTGTGTGTGTGTGTGTGTGTGTGTGTGTGTGAGTGTGAGTGTGAGTATGTCTGGTGATTCTGGTTCTAGAATACCTCTCTCCTCTACATTTTCCTTATCAAGGTCTGACTTTCCTGATACTGAGAGCTAAGAAGGAGACTAGGACAGGGACAAACATTTCTTCGTTTGATGGCTTATCAACATAGCACCCTCCTTTAGGGTTGTGGTTGCTTCTTGGATAATACAGACTCGCTATGCACTTTGTGACAGGCATGCTGACGTTCTTAAAGGCACATGGGTTAGTTCTGGTGTGTTTTGTGAGCCCTCCCCATTGCATGTTTCCTTGAAGTGGCTTCTTCCTTGATCACCCGCTTCAGCTACTTCCAGGAAGTGCAGAGCCCCTTGTTCCTGGGATCTTCCCAGTGCATGGGCTGTTCTCTTGGGTCAGATAGTGTCAAGATTTTGACAAAGTGCACATTCCGTGGTATCATAATAAATGAGAGCTCATTGGTAGAGAAAAAAAGACAGCAGATTATAAAAATGAAGACCTAGGACAGGGAATAGTCCAGATTTCTTGCAAAGAATCAAGGCTAGTACATATATACACACACACACACACACAAATATATAAAGGTAACTTGTGGAACAGGACAGCAAATCCTGCTACAGAAAACTTCTTAAGGACTGAGACCATATTCTTCTTCCTCCTTTTATCTCTGAAACATCTTATATCATTGGCACTCAATAAATGTGTATTGAGTGAATTAATCAACTTAGGATACCTGCATCAAAAAACCCTGATAATTAGAGTAACTTTTGCTTCTGCATAGAGCAGAGATTGGCAGACTATGGCCCCTTGGCCATGTCTGGCCACTGCCTGCTTTTATAAATAACTTTTATTGGAACACAGCCATGCTCCTGTTTACATATTGTCTTTGGGTGCTTTCACACCACAATGGCAGAATTGAATAGTCGCGACAGAGACTACATGACCTGCAAGTCTAAGATATGTACTGTCTGGCCCTTTGTAGAAAGTTTTCTGACCCCTGGCATAGAGGTTTAAAACTATTTTTATATATGTTTCCTGTTGAGTGTGACACAGTCACAGGATGGTTAACTCAGGTCCAGAGGTCACTGGGAGCCCCTGGCTGTTCTGTGAGATAGGACAATAAGCAAGCCCTGGAAACCAGAGCAGGGTGAATGTGACAGATCTGTTAGAGCCAAGAAGAAAGCCATGTTGATGCAATCCAGTAATCTGGCCTCTCCCTTCTCTGAACCGTCTTTGTATCTCTCGGATGGTCACATTGTACTTTCTATGATCACGATTTATTGTCTTTCTCCTATTCGATATGGACTACATGAGGGCAGAGACCATGTTTTGTCCATGTTAATATTCTGAGGGTCTAGCCATACTTCTGGTTAAATAGATACTCATTTAGAAGATGTGTCATGGCTCGCAGGATTATGGTGTTATGAAAAGGAGAAAAAAGCAAGGTCTGACAGCTCAGAGGCAGAGGGCTTTTATGTATCAGTAAGCAAGAGATTAATTAAATGAAAATCAGTTTGGAGAAGAGTGTTCAAGGAAGTGGGAGCACCAAGGGATAGCTCTGTGTGGGAGAGAGTTTAGGGAATTGCTCAGATTTTCTGAGGCTTTTTATTTCCCAAAAGCCCAAGAGTATTATTTGTCTTTTACTGACCTGGGAGCAGAACCTCAAGCTTAAAGTATTCTCAGTGATTAAATGGATTCTCTGATCCTTTTGTGGCAGAGAATGATTTCCCTTGGCTCACAAAATGAAATCCTGGGTCTGACAGTGGGGCCTCCTTCTCACATATTTGTCCAGTCACATCACTCATTCAACAGACGTTTAATGAGCTACTACAATGCACCAGGCCCTTTGACAGCTTGGGTTTAAGCTCTGTTTGTTTTCTCATTATGAAGTGCTAAGATGATAAACACTAAAATTTATTGAGAACTCTATGATATATTGGGGTGAAAGAGAGGAAAGTCAGTTGACTAGATGCCTAGGTGGGTCCAAACCTAGGAATGGGGAGAGAAAGAGTCCAGGTGTAGGGCAAACTCCTGACAAGTCTTCATTTTTCCCTGTCTGGGCCCAAAGCCTCTGGCAGACAGATTGGGGTACTCTTTTTTTTGTTTGTTTTTTTGAGGGGGGAGGTAATTAGGTTTACTTATTTATTTTTAGAGGAAGTACCGGGGACGGAACCCAGGACCTGTGTATGCTAAGCATGCGCTCTGCCACTTGAGCTATACCCTCCCTCACCAGGGTAATCTTGAAGTAACATCTTGCATCTGCTTTTTTGGAGGGGAGGGGAAGTAGAGACTGCTTATGCTTGGTTTTGTTCCTTTGAAGAAATTCCCTTATGCATACTTAAACTTAGATATCCAAACTCAGCATGTCAAGTATGAGAAATACCTTTTTCAAGGATCTAAAAAATCTTTAGAAAAGATTTATAAGGCTTACTTAGTATGCAAGACTAACTAAATTGGAGAAGGAAGAAAAATTGTGTGACATCAGTACTTTTCTTATAGGGCTTAAAAAAACTACTAAAGTGTGAAATTTAGAGTTATTGAATTGATTTCATCAAGATTACTATAGGGAAAAAGGTTTACACTCCATCAGTGCTGCATTTAGGCAGAATTGAGAATTAGGCCAGCTTGCTTTCAGAAGTTTCAACTTTCCTTTCAACAGCCCTCTCTCTCAGCGGCACCTGCCACCTCCCACCTCCAGATGCCTAGTAATCCTCTTCCTTTCTGTTTTCCTTATCAAAACATGACTTGAAGAACAAAGTCCCTCTAAGCTACAAATGATTGAAGAAGTTTAAAATCTCTCCGATTCAGGCATATTTGTATTTTAACATGGGATCAACTCATGTTTTCTAAAGTTGGATTTTGAAGTATTAGGAAATAAGCTCTGGGAATCTTTTTGATATGAGAGCCTCCAGGTTCTTCACACAGTCTTCCTGTACAGGGCTTTTCCTCCCTCCCCACCGCCCTCCCATGTGCATTAACTTTCTACTATATTCCAGAGCCTATTCTAGCTACTGGGTATAGAGCAGCAAATGAGAGAGACATGGAAACTGCCTTCTTGGAGCTTTCATTCTTACAAGCAGACAAAAACACATAAAAAGCAAGTAAGACCTTTATTCGGGATAGGGCAGGGGGTGGGAAGGGACAGACTGGGATTTCAAAATGTAGAATAGATAAACAAGATTATACTGTATAGCACAGGGAAATATATACAAGATCTTATGGTAGCTCACAGCGAAAAAAAATGTGACAATGAATATATATATATGTTCATGTATAACTGAAAAATTGTGCTCTACACTGAAATTTGACACAACATTGTAAAATGACTATAACTCAATAAAAAAGAGATCTTTATTCGGGATAAATAAGAAAAAGAAAATCAAACAAGGTAATAGATAAGAGTGCCCACAGAAATCATCAGACACCTCCAAGAAAGGGATAGTTGAGATACCCCTCAAATGAAGGTGATGGTAGAATGAGCCAACCATATGCAGATCTCTAGCAACAGTGTGCCAGACAGAGAGGGAAGCTTGTGCAAAGGTTCTGAGGCAGGAATGATTTTGATGTGTTTGAACCAAAGAAAGAAGGTCAGTGTGATAGGAATACAGTGAAAAGAGGGAGAATGATCCAAGATGAGGCTTTAGAAGAAAAGAGGGAGAGAATCATGTGGTTCTTTTAGTTCACGTGAGGAGTTTGTATTTAAGTGCAATGGGCATTCAACGAATACATTCAACATTTGGTAACAGCTAACTTTGCTAAAAATACCAGCTATACTGTTTGCTGTGGTTTTTTCAGCTCTTGGGAGAAGCTTTCAGCGCTTCCTATAATCTTTTCCTTTCAGAGCATCACTAATACTCTATGGGATGCTTTTTTTTTTTTTTTTTTTTTGCTTGGCATATTGTTTTTTGGTTCGTTAAACTTTCACCCCAGACAGCAAGTGCCACCTCAGTGAACTCAGGGTTGTGATTTAGAGATCGTTGTTTTTCTCACAGTGCCTTCCACTGTTTTCTGTTTCCTATTCAACATTAAATGTCCCTTTAGGAAAAGAACAAGACTCAATTACTGGGTTTTCTCCCCAAAAAGGAACAGTGGCATTTACAGTGGCGTACCTAGGGCGGAGTGCCCCGCTGTCTGGGGGAAGGAGAGGGGTTCCTTGTGCCCAAGACGATAAACTAGCAAGTTTAGTCGAAGCGGAAGACCAGAAAGCGCAGACAGCGTACTGGATCCGAGACGCGCAGCAGCTGCTGGCCGCGCGTGTCCCGGCGCGCCGGCAGGTCAGCTCTGGCGCCTGGCTGATGGGAGAGTCCATTAGGGATGGCCAAGGCAGGGAGTTCCCGCCGCCGGAGCGCGGACCTGGCTGCCAGCTGCGCAGACGAGGGCGCGCTGTCTTGGACGACCACCCCCGCTCCGCTGGTCAGGTGAGCGCAGCGCGGAGAGCCGCGAGTCCTATTGGAGCAGACGGACGATGGGGGAGGAGGCAGGGGGCAGAGTGGGGGGGGGCGGTGCGGCTGGAGCCACCTTCCAGACTAGACAGCGGGAGAAGGAATCCGCAACCCGGGCGAAGCGTGGGGACGCGAGCGAGAAGGCGGAGCGAGGCTGTGCGAGGGGAGAACCGGCGAGGACCGCAGGGCGCGCGCGGATGTCGGTGTCCGCGGGGCCAGGTAGGCTATGGCTGCGGGGTGGTAACGCGAGCTTCCCGGTGGCCCCGGGAGCGCTGCAGCGTCCCCCGCGGCGCGGAGTCGCTCTCCCGCACCTGTTGCTGGAGGTAGGCGGCGAGCGCGCGGCGGGCTGCAGCGAACCCCGCGGAGCTGCCCAAGTCCGCGCTGCCCTCGGCCGCGGCGGTGCGGGGAGCGTGTCGTTCCTGCCGCGCGCCCGTTCCGAAGCAGCCTGGTCTCAGAGGGGGTGAGAAGTGAAGGAGCAGAGGGAGAAGTTTCTTCTCTTTCTTCCTGTGTGAAACTCGAATCTTAGCTTTAATTTTAAAATGTCTGCCTGGAAAATAACCGATTAAGAAAGGCGCGCCGTAGATAATAAATAACGGGAAGTTGAGATAAATTTGAGTCTTATTTTCCTAAATAACGGCTACTTTGAAGAACTTTCAGGGAATTGATTTCACGGAATTTGGAATTAGCCTGGAGCTGTAGGATGTTACATATATATTTACATACGTATATATATGTTTATATAAAGTTTACACACTTTAAATGTTTTAAACACGTTTTAAATGTTTTAAACTATTTTAAAATTGATTTTTTTCTTAAAACTAAAACTAAGAAATTATAGCGATGTTCATCGGGGGAAAACCGATTTTTAGGTGCAATGTTAGTTTATAATGTGTAATTTTTGTCTTAAACCAATTTCCACATTTCAAAAAATCCACAACCTTTAGAAACGTGTAATATGTTAGCTGCACCCTGTTTTAGAAATTACTGATATCGAGTCTTGAGGGTGCATAACTACTGATAATTAGGATAAAGCTAAAAAAAAGTACCTTAACTAATACATACAGCATTATATACAAATTCTTGTTGAAGTTATTACCTTAAATTACTAAAGTTCTTTTTTCTTTTCTCTGTGTCATTTATCAAAGAGCCAGATAGACCCCCCCCCAAAAAAAAAAGAAAAAGAAAAGAAAAAAAGATGTTCTATGGTCTAGTTACAATACAAATGAACACTAGCAGTTTATTTTGGGGTAATTTCCTAGGCTGCAGAGATGTGCCAAATACACCGTGAAATGTGTTTCAATAAAACATTTTAAATGCATGCAATTAGATATAACATCCTGATTCTGACATTAACTTATAGTGACTTTGGACGTTCACTCATCCTTCTTTGGCTTTTCTTCAGTCATAAAGTAAAGGGATTGGACTAACTGATTAAAAAGACTTATTTCAGCTTGAAATGAAATGTCTCAAGATTACAACTTTTTTGAAAGAAGTAACCAAAATGTATACGCTAAAAAAAAAGTATGAGGGGGGAGGGTATATCTCAAGTGATAGAGTGTATGCTTAGCATGCACAAGGTCCTGGGTTCAATCCCCAGTACCTCCTCCAAAAATAAATAAGTAAACCTAATTACCCACTCCCCTCCACACACGAAAAGAGTATGATCGAAGCCTATCTCCATGTTCCTATTTCCATGGTGAATGACAGTTACCCAGTATTGAATGCCTGCTATGTAATCAAGTCTGAGAAACCCTTTATATAAAGGTTATTTTATTTAACACAACAGCACCATAAATTAAATAGTATCCCAATTTACAGATAATGACACTGAGGCATGGAAAGTTTAAGCTCCTTGTCCAAAGTTCCCCAGTTAGTAAGAGCTAATCAAGGATTTTTCCTGAGTACTCTGAGCATCTATGCTATACTAAATGTGATGATTAAAAACTGAAAACGCCCATAAACACCAGCTAAGAAATAATCTTAAACTGAAATATGAGTCCACAATGGAGTGAAGGTAAATTAGGCAACAACAGTGAGTCTTGATATCATCAGATATAGTATCAGTCAACATTTATCATATTTTAATATCAACAATTATAGTTAAATGTTGTATGTATTTTATCAAATATTGAATTCTAATTGTATTCATTGTTAGAAAATGATAAGATATATTTGGAACATAAATGCTTTTGTGGTAATAAAAATAATGATTAGAAATGATATAGGAAGTCAGAGGCTAATGTTAAGCAAAAATATTTTAGATATCTTTCCATTTGGAGATGTCCCTGCCTATGCTACGCCCAAAGAAAAAGACTGTTCACAGCAGAATCAGCTGTGACTAAACCCTTCTGTGCATATTCCCATGATGAATGATAATATTATGCCACATTTATTGAATGTCCTCTATTTATCAGAAATTCTCCTCAGGCCCTTTAAATAGAGTAGCTTTAGTTTTAATCATCAGACACTGTTACTCTGATTTGAAGGTGAAGAAACTGAGGTAGAAATATCTATGCTCTGGGAGGGTCCACAAAGAAAGTCTATTTTGATATAGATTAGGTGCATGATACTTTATTGTTCAGAAATTCATACGCTGTGAACACAGCACTGAAATCCTTAAGCCCTGGGAGGAGACTTGGAGCCAAACTAGACCAATCCTTTATTTTATATTTTGGAATCTGAAACTTAGAAAAGTTAAGAGACTCCAAGTCACTTATTTCTATTTTCCCATTTATGACTTTAGTCACCTGCACATTTCAAGAAACTAGTAAGTGAAAAGCATATTAACAGGTTAACTTGGTCATTAAATGTTTGATTTATTGCCACTCAACCAAATGCTGCCTCATGTCCTTTTTTAAGTTACCCTTTTTTTGGTGGGGGAGGTAATTAAGTTTGTTTGTTTGTTTATTTAATGGAGGTAATGGAGGTATTGAACCCAGGACCTCATGCGTGCTAGGTATGCACTGTACCACTGAGCTATGCCTTCCCACTTTATGTCTTTTTTACATTGCTGTCCTACAATTCTTGAAATTTTCAAGTTGCCCCAATTAGGATACAAAATCTTTGAGGATGAGTGACTGTGTTATATATTTCTCTAGTATCTCTAGGGTTTAGCAAAGTGGTTAATACATTGAATAAATAGCTTTATTGCACATTTACCTGTAACAGGGAATTATTTTATGCACTGGGTCCAAAATCTGCACAGGGAAAGCACTGTGCCATCCCTACTTTTGACTTTATATAGAAGGTAGCTAGATAATTTATGCATAAATTATAAAGCATATTGAGCTCCTTAGATGATGATTGTGTAATTTCATTGTAAAATGTATGTTACCATGGAGAGATATGGATGGGCATTTCCCTGATTTTGTGAGAGAAAAATCACATAGCTAAGTATTACACACAGTTGAGTGTAGATTTCTTTCTCTCATTCTGACTTGCAAATAACTTTTCTTTTTCCTATTGTAAAGATAGTACAGAGGTATGTGGGAAATTCAAAAAGTCGAGAAAAAAAAAATTGACCAGGAATGCCATCGTCCAAAGGTTTTGTTGAACATCTAGCCAGAGAGATGTCTTTTTTCCCTTAACTCCTGTTGAATCAGGGTGAGAGCTGAATTATTTATTGAAACAGTTTACAGTTTAAACCTCTATTTAGACTTAGTATTCTGCCACTCTCAGGCAGCTCAGACATTATATAAACAAAGATATTTGTTGAGAAATGGAAGATAAACTTACTACTAATAAGCCAGACTCTTTCCCTCTCATGCAGGATGAAGTGCACAGAAAGTTAATTTCCCCAAGCATGCATGCCTATTTTTTTCCTTCACAAGGCAGGACTGGAGGGACAGGAGGCATCTTTGCATGTATGGAGGGCTCCCTGATATGCCAGCATGTCAGGCCACACAGGAAGCCTCAGCACCCGAGCTCTTTCGCCCTGATAGAGGTGTGGCAGAGGAGGAGACGGGTGGAGCTGGGACCCAGGAGGCTGTGTTAATACAAAAGCTGTGTTTTCTGATTCCACTGTGACACACTATACACTAAAATATACCAGACCAAGTCCCTCCCCCAGCTGTTGGGCAGGTGGTCATGGAGCCCTTTCTGGTGCAGCCAGGCGTGAGTCTAGCTATACCTCAGATGATGGCAGGGTGCTGAGAGGGCATTTCTCATTCATTTATTCTGGATTCTGAAAACCCAGAAAGGATCCTCTTTCATATAAAGGGGGAAAACTGGCTGTTGAAATAGTTGTCCATAAATGAGTTTTGAACTAAGACAAAGTTATTAGTTATAAAGGGAGGCTGGGGGTCTCTTTGAGAGAGACAATGATAGCACCGTCCATATGCACTTGAATGTAATTACATTGAAAATATTCATGTTTTAACGATTATATGATTTGATTATTTTAATTTCATAGATTTATTTGTTATTCAAAATTCCTTTTCCCTAGGCACATTTTCTTGATCTGTACTATATATTTGGGAGTAGAATTCTTTCATGCTTTACTTTATTAGGGGCTTAAGATGGCTTAAATCCAACCATCTGTTCGCATCTTGGCACATCAGCACTTGGAGGTGCTGGTAGGGGCTAAATAAAGTTCCCACATCTTAAAGGTTAGGGAAAGAGCTACCTTTATGAATAGATTTCAAATGATTCTCAGCTAGACAATAGTGCAGAAGTGGAATAAAAATGCATTTCGTTCTTTGAAGCACAAGGTCCCCTGTCTATCTTTAGTTTTGCTGAAAGGCAATTAGCATTTCAACTAGCCAATTTGGTTACATGCAACGAAGTACTTGGGTTTATAATTTGCTGCTCTCTGTCAGAGGCTGTTGAGCTGCAGCTCTTATGCAGTCCTCTCCAAGTAGCCTTCTCTCCAGCATAGTTATTGTTGCTGGTCTTAAATAACTAATCACCGGAGAGTTTTCCTTGCCTTCAACTGTAGGGTGCCATAGGGCAAGGAAAATGAAATGCCAAGCTTGTCATTATTAAATAGTCATTATTGAAATGTGGCATAGGTTGAAAGATACTGAATAACTTCAAATCAAATGCAACTTCAAAAAGGTATTGTGTGGCACTCTTAATAGTTTATTTCTGCATGTAATATGTGCAGTAAATGGTGGGTATATATATTGGAATTAATTAAGATGACTCAGAAGTAACAAAGAAGAAGCAATTCTTAATTATTTATATTGACTTTCCTCCTTTCTGCAAGAGAGAATTCTGTGGGTAATAGGTGTAAAAGAAAATAATTTTTTTTAAAGTGTTATAACAAATGAACAAGTGCTCTGAGTCATATTGTGGAAATAATTCAAGGGATTGTATTTGTGTGCCAGTTGGAAATAAGATTTTGTTAGCTTCTTTAGTTATAAATTCTGACAATTAGGTAGTATTAGTACCCTTCATGTATATACTCATCCCTCTGAAGGAACCACTGTATGTTATGATAATCCATTTGTCAGGATAATTGGAATGATGTTATCCTTTAATCCATGTCATGGAGCAGTAATTCAATTTAGCTCATCTTTTAATGCAATCCTGTTTTTGCAAAGTTGTACTTATGTAATTATTTGGAAGTAAAATAATACATTTTCTCATTTTCAAATAATTTTTAACTGAAAGAAGGCATAATAGAGAGAAGTGTATTAGATACAAGCCTTGCAATTATCATTAAGCATTATAATTTTGAGAACATATATGAAAGGATTGCATTATCTTCTATATTTCCAATCTGTGATATAAAGAGAAAGCCCTGCCTGTAGCTGTAGCTAGAATGGTTTGTGTATTCAACTAGATTCAACAGTATTGATGAGTAGGAATGAGATAAGTAGGCTTACCTGTCCTCTGGCAGACTAATCAACTAAGGATGGAAAGTGTTCTGGAAAATGTAGGACTTGATCTGGGCTTTGAAGAGAGGTAAAGCAGAGGATGTGGGGAGAGGTTGAGAGAAGGGCCTGGGGAGTATCTTGGATCAAAGCGGCAAAGGTAAGAATGATCTGGCTGTCTTGTCCCAGATGCACATTAGATCTACTTGACTGGAACTGTTGACAGATGAGAAAAAGACAGCTGAACATGCAGGGTAGGTTGGATTTTTTTTTTAAATTGAGATATAATTCTCTTACCAAAAAAAAAAAAAAAAAAAAATCACCCCTCAAAGTGGATAATTCAGTGGTATTTAATGTATTTACAAAGTTGTGCAATTTTCACCATTGTCAATTCCTTAATATTTTCATCACCTCAAAAAGAAATCCTGTACCTATTAGCTTTCACTTCCCATTCTCTCCGCAACCCCCTGCCCAAGCTCCTGACAACCAGTCTACTTTCTATCCCTATAAATGTGCTTCTTCTGGAATCAACCAATACTTGGCCTTTTGTGTCTGCCTTCTGCCAGTTACTATGATGTTTTCAAGATTCATCATGTTGTAGCATGTATCACTACCTTGTTCTTTTTTTATGGCTGAATAATATTCCATTGCATAAAGCTCTTCCAGTTAACTAAGACAGTTAATACAACTGACTGTGAGAAAACAAAATGAAGGAGCAATTTGCAGCTAACGACTTCTCCCTCACTGCTGGCTGTTGGTCTTCCTAAGAAGGGAAGTATAGTAGTGTCTGGCATGACTGACCTATCTAGTATATGCCAAAATCAGAAATGTGATTGAATATTATTATCTGAATTCCATTTTCCGATGACTTCTGTCTTTTTTGGTAGGGACTCATCTGAATAATGTTGGTTGAATTGGTAAAATTAGATAAATTTATTTTTTCTTCTAAGGCAAATTACAGAAGCTTTAACATTATTTTGTTAATGAGGGCAATTCAGTAAATCACTTGACTGAGAATCAGGCTTTAAGTAAAAGACTTGTCCAGTTTACTAATATATGGTTAGTCAGATATCACTCATTCTGGTGTGTATATAGGTAGGTATATGTCTGTACATTTATGTATTTGTTTATCTGAATCCTTAACTAGTTTCTTGAAAGGGTCTAATTCACTTTATAAAATAAATTGACATTTGAACAAATTTGTCTAATTTTGCTAAAGGCAAAATATTTTAGGCTCCTTTGATAAAACCTAAAAAATATATTTGCTTAGTGCCTTATGGTATGCAATATATGTTCGTATAAATTAATTTATGTAATTTTAATAACCTCTTCATTTTTTTACTTTGTAGATGAAATGAAGACTCATAAAAATCAACAAAATTAATTAAAAACAACAACAAACCGAGGTTTTCAATTTAATGTCCAAAAATTGTCCACTCAATAATAATTTTGTTATTTTGGTGTCTCACAAGAATATTTCTATTAATTTTAGAATGAATTGACTTCCTATCTTAAATCTACTAGTATAAACAAATATGATTCATTGGGTAGCATTACATTGAAAACCTCACTATAATGAAAATATTTCCAAACCTCAGCCAGGACTGTAATTCTTTTGAACATTTGTTACCAAAATTATAAATAATTGGAAGTAATCTTTGAATACCAGTGTAAAGCAATTTGATCATTGTGTGGCAGTTTTACATAGTATTTAAATACCTTTCTTACAGAACGTCAGCAAATTTTGGAAATTATTCATGGTTTAGGTGACTAAAGTACACTAGCTTTTATGTCAGTGCTATCCCTGCTACTTGAGACTTTGGAATAATATGATTAATAGAATTTCCAGAAGCTGTTTTTGCTTGCAGAGGATTTTACATCATCCTCTTTTTATTTCTCACTAATACTCATGAAAGCTGTTATATTGGAAGTTGGTCATTCATTCATTCCTTTTTAACTGAAGCTCTCTCCCATGGATTTGGAAAACACAATGATTTCTACTTACACATTTTATTATAGCTGCTGACCTTAAAATTTATTTAGATTTTAGAGTGATTTTTAATGATGTAAAATTCCAGTGATTTCATGGCACTGTGTGTTCAGAAATCCTAACCCTACTCTACTGGGCAACCAACACCTTTTCCCTCCAGCCCCAGGCTCACTTCTTTCAACACAGGAGATGAATGTAGCCATGGAAAGAATTAGGGCTGCATACTTACTTCTTTCATTGCTTCTGCTCTTATTAATGTATCATGTCAGCTACAAATAAAATCTATATGACAACTAATTACCTTGCAAATGGCAAATCAGTCTGGGTGTGAAATGGTACATAATATGACTATTCTTATTACATCATTAAGCGTTCGGTGTGGGGCTGTTTTATTCACCAGACTATGCCAGTGGGTAGGCTGTGCTGCCATTAAGAGGCTGAGTGTAGTAACAAACAGAATAAAGATGTGCACTTTTTATTTCATGGCATTTTTGTATGATAGGAGGTATGGAGTAGTGGCTTTTAAATTATCTTCCCTATATGACTATTAGCAAGATTCTTTTGTTAATAAAAATTATTAATCTAGTATTTAGTTAAGAGCATAAGATCTGGACCTTGGGAGCTTGAATTTGTACTCTGGCTTTGCATTTCCACGGTGCTGTCTTGACAAATATATTTAATCCCTCCATATCTCAGGTTCCTCATCTGAAAATGAGCGTAATTATAGTACCTATCTTATATTTCACATGGGTGCTATGAGGATCAAATGAGTTAACACATGTAAAGCAATTAGAACAGCACCCAGCACTTAGTAAAGTTGGCTATTAGCTAATATTGTCACACATGAAGTCCGAATTACGGATGACTAAGGTGCCTAAGGATATCTTCTTCTTTAGCTCCTTTTGCCTCCTCTAGATCCCTGAAGAGGATTTAAATTTACCTCAAAGCTACAAGAGCTCAAGTTCCAACCTCCAATTTTTTTTTTTTTTACTTTGTAGGTTGATTTTGGATCCTGAGCACATTAATCTTTAGCCTTTTTATTTTCTAATGTAAATACTTCCTTGACAAAGTCTTCCACGAACCCTCAAATTAGATTTTACATCATTCAGGTTCCTGTTTCCATGATTGCTGCTTTGACTTATGAGTTTTTCTAGGACTTGTTTTTTTAAAAATTTCTGAGTGACACTGTTTTAATTTTGGTTTTAGGTACTGTCAGTTTATCAATGAATTTTATTGTATTCAGAATGAAAGGTCTGTATGATATTCAATTTTTGGAATTAATTGTCAGTTTTTATAAACCTTTCCTGTGTGTTAAAAAGAACAGTGTATTCTCTGATTGTTGGGGATATATTCCGTATGCCCATCAGATCATCAGACAAAGCTTATTAACTGTGTGGTTAGAATCCTCCATATCCTTCCTAATTTTTGTGAATCTGGTATATCAACTACAGAGAGAGAGAGAAAGAGAATATGAATTTAAATTCCTCACTTCTCTTTGAGGTTCTAGCGATTTTTTTTGAAGGGGGAGGTAACTAGGTTTATTTATTTATTTATTTATTTACTTACTTACTTACTTACTTACTTAATGGAGATGCTGGGGATTGAACCTAGGACCTCATGCATGCCGAGCATGCACTCTCCCAGTTGAGCTGTACCCTCCCCCTGGCAATTTTTGTTTTATATATTTTGAAGCTATGTTTTAGCTTATAGTATCTCCTGGTAAATTGATATTTTTGTTGTTGTATAATGACTGTCTTTATCTGTAGTAATGTTTTTTGCCTTGAAATCTATTTTGTCTGTTACTAACAGACATCAGTAATATTTCAGTAGTATTTTCCTATTATCTCATGAACTTCAGAAAGAAGGAAGTGACCCCAGAAGGGTATAAGATGTAAAGAATGTTGGTAAAAGTAGAGAGTACACTTTTGGATAAATGAAGAAAATGTGAATGCTTAAGTTCTGTAAGTCTAATGTTAAATACTGAGAGTTAAGTAAAACAAGCTGTAGCTTATGTTGTGTGCAAAATTAGCGTGATAATGGGGTTTGTGTGACAGATGATTGGGCTAAGTATTCTAAGATCCTTTCATTGTTTACCAGTAAGGTGAGGGTATTAACTTTAAACCTTTGAAAGTTTACAAGAAAAAATGAACTCTCTCAACAAACAAAGGCATCCACAAGCACAGCAAAGGAAAGAAAGAAGAAAAAATAAAACTGTAAGAGCAGGGCAAAAAACCCTGCAAAATCATATGACAGAAAAAAATCTAAATGTAAGGTTAATTATAATAAGTGAATGAATATAAATTGAACTCTTCAGACAAGCACAGAGATTACCAGAAGAGACAAAAAAAAATTAATTACATGCTGTTTATAAGACACACACGTTAAACATAAGGACATAGAAAGGCTGAAAGCCAGAGATTGCAAAGAGAGGTAACAGCCCCTAACAATTTTGTATTTAATTTGATGCTCTTCCTTAAAGAGGAGCCCCCAGTTATATATGCTTCAGTTATAACCAAGCACTCTAAAACTTAATGGCTTAAAATAACCACTTATTTTGCTAATGAGTCTGGAACTTGGGTGGGGCTTGGTGGGCACAGCTTGTCTCTGCTCCATGCAGTGTCTCCTGGGGCAGCTTGCCTGGGGTTGGGGATCCTCTCCCAAGGTGTTGCTTGTAATGGCTGGCAAGTTGATGCTGGCTGTGGGCTCCTTTCCATGTGGGCCACACCAAGGGGAGACTTGTACTTCCTCATAGTGTGGTGATCAGGTTCCCTGAGCAAGTGTTATTTAAGGGACAGGAGGTGGAAGCTGCCAGTGTGTTAAGGTTTGGGCCTGGAAGCTAGTACTGTATTCACTTCCACTGAATTCTGTGGACAAGTGGCCACAGAGCTTAGATTTAAGAACAGGAGACATATAGCCCATCTGTCACTGGAAAAGTGTCAAAAAACTGTGGAGCCATATTTTAAAACCACTACACTGCTGTTGTTACTCATCAAAGTAGTAAGAAAAGTAGCTGTGACGAACTCCTTTGTTGAGATGATGGCAGTTTGGCAGAGGGTGTGGTTTCTGAGTAACTTAAAAGGAAAAAAAGCCACTTCGACCTGCTGATGGCAATATATTCATGCATTTTTAAATAGGGATTTTCAACTGAGGCACCAAGAAATATGTATATCAAATGTTAAAATGAGCTGTAAGAAATTATCGAGACTCAGAATTTCAAAGAAAATAACAGAAACTAATTGCATAATTTAGGAATTTCTTCATGTAATATATATAAAAAATCCGAAAGAGTGAAGTCTGAGAGAGGGTTTTCCGAGCAGAATTTATATTGGGAGAACCGTGGAAGTGCTGTGACTAGCCCCTGTCCCATGGGTATCTGTGCCTTGTTTAAGTGTGATGAGGAGGGCTTCATTTCTCCTTGGGGAGTTTGATTTGTGGGTGAGGACCAGAGCGAAAATTTTCCTGAGTGATTCCCGAGAGAGCTAAGGTGGCCTGTGGCAGCAGGATGGAGGGATGTATCTGGGCTGACTGGCATCCCCTCCCACAGCTGCACAAAGAGAGTTGAGCCCCAGGGCCAGCTGTGGCTCTCACAATAGGGATGTCAGCCTGAGGTTGTGTTAAAGGGATCTTGCCTAAGAGGCGGCAAGGGGAGCTCAGTAGTAATTTGCTATGAGTATATTGCCGGGGCAGAAGCCAGCGGGGATCTGGATTAGCCAGCTGAAAGAGAAGCACCGCCTGCCTCTGGGGGATTTAGTTGATGGGGCTCAGCAGTGAAACCGCTGTGGAACCTGCAAAAGGATCCACAGGAAGAGCTCAGCTAGGCTGTGGAGACAAAGTCGTCTCATGACAGTCCCATCAAGTAAGAACCTGTCTCGTACCTCTCCTCAGTCCTGACTCCCGCCTTGCTCTGCCCACAGTGGGGATGGGAAACCAGTTGGCCAGCTGAGGGAGGGGTGAACTCTAGATGGACAAAGAGAAAAGGACACAGCCCCTTCACCCACTGTAAGCCACCAGCTTGCAGCAGGCCCTGGTCGGGGTAAAAGAGGAGTTAGTGTTAAATTAAGATTAAACCTTTGATTGTTATGTGGGTTTGCCAGTAAAAATGTATTATTATGAAAGCTTTCAAATATTCACATGAATGCAGAGAACAGTAAAATGAATCCCTTTATACTCACGACCCGAAATTGCCAATTTTCAAGATTTTGTTTCATGAATCTCAAAATTTCACAAAATGAAGCTGTAAAAAATATGAGTGTTTTCTTACATAACCAAAATGCTATTATCCTAACTAATAAAATTAACAATAATTCCATAGTCTCATTCAGTAATGAGTCTGTATTAACATTTCCTTGATTGTCTAAAAAATATCTTTTTAGAATTTGACTCTTCTGATTAGGATATAAGTAATTCCTGATATTCTGTCTGACAGTCTCTCACAGTCTCCTTGAATCTCCCTTTTCCCCTGTACCATTGATTTGTTGAAGAAGCTCTAGGGGTAATTTGTCCCCTATAATGTCCATGTTCTGGATTTGATTGTTTCTTTCTCTTTGGACTACTTACTGTGTTTCTTTATCCTCTTTTTTTTTGTCACTAGTAAATTGAGAGTTAGCTTTACAGCTGCTGTTGAATTCAGGTTTTGTTCCTTGGGCAAGAGTGCTATGAAGGTGGTGCTCTAAACTTCATGTGGTGTCACATCTGGCTCTCTCACGTGAGTGGCACGAGGAGTCATCAGCGAGTTCGAGTGGTGAAAGCCCAGTCCCTGCATTCACAGGTGTCCCACTGACAGCTCCCCGGACCCCAGCTTTATTGAGATACAATTGACATATAACATAGTGTTAGTTTAAGGTGTACAACATAATGATTTTATACATGTAGGTATCGCAGAATGATTATCACAGTAAATTGAGATAACATCCATCATCTCATATAGTTACAGTTTTTTTTCTTGTAATGAGAACTTTTAAGATTTACTCTCTTAGCAACTTTCAAGTATAAAATACAGTATTGTTAACTATAGTCACCATGCTGTGCATGGCATCCCCAGGACTTATTTTTGGGAGTTTATACTTTCTGTACACCTTCACCCATTTCTTACCTCTCCTCTCCCCTCTAGCAATCAACAATCTTCTCTGTTTCTGAGTTTGTTTCTTTACAATTCCACATATAAGTGAGATCGTATAGTATTTTTCTTTGTATGACTTATTTCACTTAGCATAAAGTCCTAAAGGTCCATCTATATTGTCAAAATGACAGGATTTCCTTCTTTTTTATGGCTGAATAATATTCCGTTGTATATCTTATATTTTCTTTATCCATTCATTCATTGATGGGCACTTAGGGTGTTTCCATGTTTTGGCTAAATAATGCTGCAGTGAACATGGGAGGGAAGATATCTCTTGAGATAGTGATTTCATTTCCTTCAGATATATATACACAGAAGTGGAATTCCTGGATTATTGGGTGATTCTATTTGTAATTTTTTTGAGGAACCTTTATCATGTTTTCTATAGTGGCTGCCCCAATTTACATTCTCACCAACAGTGCACAACTACTTTTCTCCACATCCCTGTCAACACTTATCTCTTGTCTTTTTGTTTACAGCTCTTCTAACAGTATGAGGTGATACTTCATTTTGGTTTTGATTTGCATTTCCCTGATGATTAATGATGTTGAGCACCTTTTCATGTAGTTGTTGGACATTTTTGTATCTTTGGAAAATGTCTATTCACTTCCTCTGCCTGTTTTTAATCAGATTGTCTTTTTGGTATTGAGTCATAAGAGTTCTTTATATATTTTGGATATTAACTCCCCATCAGATATATGATATGCAGATATTTTTTCCCATTCTGCAGGTTGCCTTTTCATTTTGTTGATGGTTTCTTTTGCTGAGCAGAAGCTTTTTAGTTTGATACGGTCCCATTTGCTTATTTTTGCTTTTGTTGCCTTTGCTTTTGATGTCATATCCAGAAAGACATTGCCAATACCATTGTCAAGGGGCTTACCCCTTATGTTTTCTTTTAGGAGTTTTATGGCTTCAGGTCTTAAACTTCAAGTCTTTAACCCATTTTTTGATTTTTACTAATTGCTTCATCCATGAATATCATTTCCTTAATTATTTTATTAGGAGTTGCAAACAGGTGCTTTTCTAATTCTTGCTGCATTAGTTGGAATTGGGTAAGGAAAGACTTTTTCCTTAACTAGGCTGTTTGGTTTTTCTGAAAAGGAATTTACCCAGGATATACGGGATAAATATTTAATTCTTCCCCTTTAAATGTTAATTTCAGAGTAAGGAGTTGATGCCCTAGTTGCTTTCAGTTACCCTAGTTGATCACCAATGAGATAGATTTTAGTACCCTTATAAACATAAGGATTTATACATTCATTGTGTTTCAGACAGTTGCAGTCATTACCCTTTTAGATGCCCAAAAAGCTTAGTCTTTGGCTTGTGGAACCCTTTCATGTTCCTCTTGTGCCCATTGAATGACTTCATTAATCTTCAGTGGTGTCCTTACTGGTATAAGATGTTGAGGTTCATTTTGCATATTTCCTTCCCCTGACATCGGTTATCCCTCTGAGGAGCCCTGGCTCCTTCTAGTGGGGAATGGTGTTTAGAGACAAAAATCTGGGCACTACTGATGCTCGGTGTTACTGATTTGTCATTACTTTGAAGCATTTTTAATGGTCAGAGTCAGGGAATACTTATTTTTACAAAGAAAAAAGTCATGAGGTGTTAGTGCTACTTCCAACTTAACTTTAACCTTATAGAGACCTTGCATAATTTCTTTGGCTTTATTGTAATTTCTTAATTATTATTTGCTCTATCCTACAACATGGTTTCAAAATATATTCTCTACAACATATAAAATATGATCCCAAAATGTATATTCTACAGTATAAAATTTATTTTAAACATAATAATACTGATATTACCACTGACGATAAGAATATTGAATGAAGTATAAGCTTTCTTTGCAGCTGTATTTGTCCTTCGAATGTATTCTGCTAAGGGCGGACTGTCAAAATACTATGTTCTAAAGGCATTAGAAATAATTATTTTGTCTGTGTGATTATATCACCACTTGATAATACAGTCACCTTGTTGCATTTTGTGTGCCTAGTGTATAGTTGTTTGCAAAAGAAACACTGGCAACATGATTTGAGGGCTGGTAAAAATGGTTATCTATAGGGGAAGAAAAGGAATAGGTGGATAGAAGTGAGAATCCTCTAAATATGCCTTGTTATAATGTAAGTTTAAACCTGTATGCATGTAAGTGCACTATATATTCTGAAAATAAAAATTAGATTAAACAATTATCTGCACCTGGAGATGTCTGTTGACTACATGAATTTGAAGTTGAGGGGAGAAGTTAGGCTGGAGATGTAAATCAGGAAGGTTGTGTTTAGAGCAGTGAGGTGAAGGAGTTCACAGTGGGAGCGAGTGCAGGTGGAGAAGAGGCCTGGGCCTGGGGACTGGAATATTCGCTCACGTAGACATTGGGAAGAAGACAGGGATCTAGCAAAGGAGGCTGAAGGGGACCTAGTGAGTATGAAGGAAAACCAGATGAATGTGGCATCAGGAAGCCACATGAGAAGGTGATTCAAGAAGCAGGAAGTTACCACTTGCCCTCTCAATCATGTTTTGTGTTGCAGTGCTTCCAGTATATTCTAAATCACAAGTGAATAAGGAGTTATGGGGGTAGCTGAACTTAGGGGAATGGGAGATATTTAGAGTGGACAGGGATGTGCTATGATTATGGGAAAGCAAGTCCAAGTTAGAAGAGAAATTCAAGTAAGCCAGTTCTTGTAAAACTTTGACTCCTGATCTAACTAACTTCTCACGACCTCAACCCTTTCAGTTGATTTTGTAAGTTTAAATGGAAATCTGGATTTAAAATAGGATGAAGTTAAAATTTAAAGTTGGAAGAATAAGACTTCCCAATACAAAAATGGGCAGAAGAACTAAACAAGCACTTCTCCGATGAAGACACATACAAATGGCTAATAGGCACACGAAAAAAATGCTCAGAATTGCTAATTATCAGAGAAATGCAAATCAAAACTACAATGAGGTATCATCTCACGCCAGTCAGAATGGCCATCATTCAAAAGTCCATGAATGATAAATACTGGAGAGGGTCTGAATAAAAGGGAACCCTCCTACGCTGTTGGTGGGAATGTAATTTGATACAGCTGTTATGGAAAACAGTATGGTGAGTCCTCCAAAAACTGAAAATAAACTTACCATATGATCCATCAATTCCATTCCTGGGCATATATCCAGAGGGAACCTTGATTCAAAAAGACACATGCATCCCAATGTTCATAGCAGCACTATTTACAATAGCCAAGACATGGGAACAACCAAAATGTCCATTGACAGATGGCTGGATAAAGAAGCTGTGGCATATTTGTACAATGGAATACTGCTGAGTCATAAACAATAATAAAATAATGCCATTTGCAGCAACATGGATGGACCTGGAGAATGTCATTCTAAGTGAAATAAGCCAGAAAGAGAAAGAAAAATACCATATAACATCACTTATATGTAGACTCTAAAAAAAAAAAAAAGACAAGTGAACTTATTTACAAAACAGAAACAGACTCACAGACATAGAGAACAAACTTATGGTTACCAGAGGGGGAAGGGGATAAGAATGGATAAATTGCAAGTTCTAGATTTGCAGATACTACTAATACACATAAAATAGATAAACAACAAGTTTATACTGCATAGCACAGGGAACTATATTTAATAACTTGTAGTAATCTATGGTGAAAAAGAATATGAAAACGAATATATGTACGTTCCTATATGACTGGAGTATTGTGCTGTACACCAGAAATTGACACAACATTGTAAACTTATTATACTTCAATAAAGAATATGTATATATATAAAATAATACTTAAGAAACTTTGTTTTTCATGAATTGTAAGAAAACACAGAGAAAAATGATACATCTTTTTTAAAAAAAGCCAATTAATTAGATACGTTTTATGATTGAAGGAAGGGACAATTATATGCTAGAAAGTGAGGGCAGAGTGGGTGGTATAACTTCAAAGTATTCTATACCCTGGACGCATTGATCAAAGGCAAAATAAAAAAAGAAGTAAGTCTGAGAGAGTCATTGCATTATCAGAAAAATCTCCCTGTATTTCAGTTCATGACACCAGATCTCCTCAGGCAAAATCAAGAGATGAAAGATACGGAAGTTTATACACACAGTGAATTCTATTGAAGACTTCCTTTTCACTCGTGAGTTTTCTTCAAAGGGAAGTTTTGGGTATAAAGGATTTCATAGAAGGACGTGAAATACATGTGTGTAGGGGAAACTGTGTTCTCAAGTCATGCATTCCCCCTGGAAGAAGAAAATGGAGAATGGAAGATAAGGAAGAAAAGAGCTTAGGAAAAGTACAAAGATGATAAGAGATTTGTTTGTCGATATTCTTGTTCTACTTAAATGGTATTTCAACCTTTTTTATTTTACAAAAACACTTAGGTACTGAACATATCTAGAAGTTCCCTGTTTTGATACATTCATGTAATTCTGGGATTGTAATTCTTGGATTGTAGTTTATATGTACAGTTCTAGTGTTAGGTTGGGTGTGTTAAATGATCTTAGTTTTAGGGTTTAGTTTCAGACTTCTATTTCTTGGTATTTTGCTTTTCAAAAACAGAATCAGAAATGACCAAAGTAAAACATATTCAAATGCAATGACTTAGGAAAACATAGAAAAGGACAAAGAAACAGCACAATATCTTTAAACTTTATTACTTAAAGTTCACCACTATACTTCCAGTACTTTTCTATGTGGACACTCACTTGTATACATAAATGTATTTGTATGGTTAGTATTTATTTTTTATGTAAAGTATTTTATTTTAGATTAACATATTACATCATAAAATTCATTTAAAATATGCTCTATGATATTTCATAATACATTCTTCATTATTTTAAATAATTATGTAATGAGAATTAAAATGACACACATTAGATTTGGGTAATTAATGTATATTAAAATGGTAGGCTCATGAACAGAGATACTGAAGTTATTTATAGCTGTATACATGAATTGCCCCAAAACTTAGTGACTGAAACTAATTTATGATTATCTTGCACAGCTCTGGGTTTTGAAGGGCTTAGGGGCTCTTCTTGCTTGGGGTCTACCGTAGAATTAAAGCTAGATAGTGGCTGAGGTCATTCACATGCTGGTCTGGGTTGTGATGTCATGTCTGGACATGACGGGTGGACAACTAGAAGTTGTCCAAGTATCTCTCCTTCCATGCAACCTTTCTGTATGACTAGTTTGAGCTTCCTCAAAACATGCCAGCCCCAATCAAGGGAGTCAGATGTCCTAAGTCATGGTTAGCTTCAAAAAGCATTTCAAAAAGACTGGGCAGAAGTTTCAAAACAGTTTATGACGTAGCCTCAGAAGATCCAGAATGTCACATTTCTGTTGCATTTTATTGGTCAAGCAAATCACTAAGGCCAAGATTCAAGAAAAGAGGAATTAGATTCCACCTTCAAGGAAGGAGTAGTAAAGACTTTGCATCTATCTATAACTTGTTGCAAGTGGCTTCATCCAATTTTAAAGTGGAATAATGCACTTTAATTCCAACTTGCTATAATAGTAGACTCATATCACCCATGTTATGTATTCATTTAACTACTGTTATTTGTGAAAATGGACACTTAAATATGCTATCATAATATGATATTGTATTTGTCCTACTTTTTATCTGGGAACATTTTCTCATGCCTATACATTTTTTT
Organism: Camelus bactrianus; assembly: GCF_048773025.1. Classification (NCBI taxonomy): domain Eukaryota; kingdom Metazoa; phylum Chordata; class Mammalia; order Artiodactyla; family Camelidae; genus Camelus; species Camelus bactrianus. The sequence goes on from NC_133541.1 coordinate 62,581,066, forward strand.
ATAAAAGATTTTTAATGACTTCATATTGCTTTCATATATTACTTCTTAAAAAATGGGTCTTTGCACAAAGATTATCTACCATTGTTACTATATTGACAAAATAGTTTAAATTGTTCACCTTAAATTAGAGAGGGGTTAAGCAAACCAATATAAAGGGCCAAAATAACTAGAGACCTGCTGAAGGAAAGGCATACCTGCTAATGACTCATTACTTAACTAGCCATTTGGGAATTAGAAATGATTTAAAAAGTCAACTAATCAGTGACATTTAAAGTGAATTCCTGTCTTAGCTGCTAAAAATAATTTCAGCCTGAAGTCCTTCTTGATACATCCTTGTGGAGGTTATGACTTTGTTAATATGAATTGGGTGAATTAAAAATAATGCACAGTTACTGAGTAGGTACTCTCAGCTAAGCAGTGTGCTAAGAGTGTTACATATTATTTCATCTAATCCTCACTACTAGACTTTGACATAAATGATGTAATCTCTCATTTTCATGAGAAGTCTGAGGTTTAGATACAACTGAGCTTCAGAGACACTAAGCCACTTGCCAAGCTATCGCAGAGAGTAAGGACTGAACTTGGATTTAACTCAAGCAGTGTGACCTTAAAACTAGTGTTTATAAATCTGTGTGATATACGGTTATCCCTTAGTATTGCGAGAAATTGGTTCCAGCACCCACCGCGGATCCTAAAATCTGCGGATACTCAAGTCCCCATCATCAGCCCTCTGTATTTGTGGTTCTGCAGCCATGGATTCAACCAGCCACAGGTTGTGTAGTACTGTAGTATTTATTGAAAAATCACATATACGTGGACCCATGCCGTTTAAACCCATGTTGTTCAAGGATTATCTGTACTTTCTTCTTTTAAATATATATTAAAAAAGTATTGATCAATGATTTGAAATATGATTAGGCTCAGTGCAGAGGAGGATGCAAAGATAAATAAAGCATGACTTCCCTTAAGGAGACCAGAGAGTAGTAGATGGCGGATTTCAAATCAAAGAATAATATTATAAGCGATTTATAAAAGAGAAGTGCTCAACTTGTCTCTGCTATGAGGATGCAGAGGCAGGGGACAGAGGGGGAAGGTTGGGAAGTGTAGCACTTATTTTTGATTTGAGACATGTTTGAGGGACTGGTAGGGCCTCTGTATGGAGATGCCCAGTAGTCATTTGAAAGTGTCTCAAGCTCACCATGTAGGATTGGGATTTTAACAAGGATTATTGCCTACTGTAGTCAAAACAGTTTACTGGAAACTGTGGGGTAGCTAGATGGAAGTGTCTAGGTAGTTGACAATATGAGTCTAGTTCTACAGGATGTACATAGATATCAATAGGGGAATATTGTTCTGTAGTTGTTATAGGCTTGGGAAATAATGTATTAAATAAAGTTAAGTCTCTGTTTAGGTCTTTTTGGTGCTTGTTATTTGTTTAAAGTATTTTAAATATTTAGGAAGGTATGTACAGTATCTGTACAAATTTATTTCTTACACATAATTCACAGCAAAATTCTTTAGTCTGGTCAAAATGTGGGCATAGCATTGAGCAGAGCACACTTGGGGAATATTGATTGGAGCTTATATGAGACTTTAGGAATTAGAATTGGGAATCTTTTATAGGAACTAGGAAACGTTGAGATCTTTCAGAGGGAAAGTTTAAATTTGATATTGAAGGAAAGGATAGAGTTGAGGGAGAAGCTTGAAGAGGAGGCAAGGCTGAGGATAGGGAATTACTTGTAGGTAAGAAGACTGCATTTGGGGCACAGGGAGGGCGGGAGAGAGGAAAGGAGAGGGGAAGGAAGAGGGGAGGTAGAGAGACTGTTAGGAGTAAGGTCTTAAAGAAACACCAAAGAATAGGGTCCAAACATATGTGTTGGATTATTCTTAGGAATATGGGCGTTCCATTTTGGGAATAGTCTGTGGTAATGAAGGAAGAGAGAATTTTGAGCAAAAGGAAATAAAACCCCTAAAGTGTTTGAAGTATAAAATTTTAAAGGTAGGCAGTTATTATTGATGGGCATTCAGATACAGTAATGAAAGCAAAGAAGAATAAACCTTACTCTAATTTTGAATTTACTAAGATGTATAATTCATTTTCCAGTGACTGTTTACACACTAGTGTAGAAGGTATAGTTGGGTGGCAAAAACTGATCTAATGAAGATTTACCTTTTCTTTACCTAGGAGAAAAATCCAAATGAAATTCTATTCTAATGTGTTGGTTTTGGTCATGTTTACTGCTGCGTGCTCAGGCCTTAGACGATGCCTGGTGCTTAGTAGAGACTCAGTAAGTATTTTTTGAATGTTGTTGAAGGGTAAATGAATGTTAGACACACCTACTGCACATCAGTAGGGTCCACATGCCACATGTGGGTTTCCTTTAAGCTCTTTCAAACTTGTCTACGTGAATGAAAAGACTACACTCTTAAGAGGACTTGACACTAAGCCCTGTGGCTGGACGGAGCTGGTTAGGGACTCTGAGGGCTGAAGATAACACTGAAGAAGTGGTATAGTCAGCAGGTAACACTCCTCTGAAAATAATGCTGACCTGTGCCATGGCCAGGAGCTGGGGCCAACATGGCAGTAGGGCCACAGCCTGATGCAGCAGACCCAGCAGATGGAGGAGGACCAGGTGCAGACAGAGCACCAGGTTCTGAGGCTCAGGGGCAGCTGAAGCAGTCGGGACTGGGAGACACCGGACCTCCTTTAAGAGTGCATAAGCCCTGGAATTCTTGGAGCATATAAATAAAGGACCTCCAGGAGGTGAAACTGGACTTTTTTCCAATGTGGTACATGGAGTCTTGGATAGCATTTAACTTGGAGAAATAATGGCATGGTGATATATTTGCACACTGGGTGTTTTAAACTGGTTCATACTTGTTATATACTAAGGATCCCAAGGAATTAATAATTTTTGTCACATCAGAGCCATGAGAAAATTGTAATCACATCCAACTCCACATCCAACTCCGTTATCCTCCCAATCCCCAGCATAGTACTGAAACAAAGTTTGGGCTCCGTTTAAAACCACAAAAACAAACACTGTATTCTTTAAGAGGAAGAAAGAAGAGAACCATTTAATTTTGGAACGTGTAGGCAGTGGATCATGACCGTAAAAGCCCCAAAAGAGTGGAAATGTAAGGTAAGAGAAGAAAAAAATTAGATGAGCTAAAAAGAATGCTTTGAGAAAAGTACAGACACAGTTACACAGGATATTCATGAAAGCAATAAAGAGTAAAGTCAATATGTTATAAGGCATTTGCTTCTCTGTAAAGGTAAGTTTAAATCAGTCCTAACGAATACAGTATTTATAATTAAAAATCGGAAGACCTTGCAAAATGTTTTCTATAGCTCAGACCTATCTCACTGATCTATTATTGATAAACTTGTATAGACTTTTCCTGAATTGGACAAATTTCAGACTTTGACTTAGAATTTTGAAATGTTCTGGTAGATATTATTAACAATTTTATCAGTAAAAATTCAGCTTGAAATGAGTTTATTCTGGCGTTAGTGGTGCTTCTGGAGGGTTCTTAACAGTGTTTAATGACCTCAGTGATGAGTATTTTAGCATTTGGAAATTTTGGTCTGCTTGATAGATATTTGTAATCTTACCAAGCATTATAGAACTTTATAAAAATGTATTTTCAGCTTTATCATGATGCTTTTTATTTGTAAACCATTCTGTGTAATTAGCCAGTGAAAGAAGCTTAATCTCATTGATTTCCTTTAGAGACAAATATATAGACAGAACATTGTAGCACACTGATGACATGGAATCTATTTCTCACGTGTTCAGTGTGGGTGAGACAGATGGAGAAATAAATTAATATTGTGAGGTCACTGGCTTCAGATTTCCTGGAATGGAGATGTTTGTCATCCAGTCTTAGGTTTCACATGTTTCAAAGTGTGGAGGATTATAGAAGTTGGGGGCAGAGTAGAAGGTGTTCGAATATTTTGGTCTCAAATTAAGCTTTTTACTTTCACATTAAAATTTTGTATAGTTCTTGAGGTGCTGTGGAAAATTTGAAAATTGTTAATTGAAGAGATTGAATATCTAAAGGGTAATTTGTTTAAATTAGAAAATGACTGCTGGAAGTGACAACAGACTGCATGTTACCTTGCAAATGGGAAAGAGGAATTACTCAGCTGGTCCATAGGTAATCTTCTAGCATTTTACCTAATTTATCTGAACATTACATATTTAGACAGTGTAGTTACTTTAAAGAAACTACTTTATCTTAACAAAATTTGGGCGAGACCAAAGAACTAAATGTATTCCCCTGCCAGCTGTCGTTTCATTTTTCCTCCCTTTAGCAGTTGAGAGAACTCGAGGCCCAGAGAAGTGAGTTGATTTGTCCAAAGTCACATAGCTGGGAAGATGGCTGTGACTAGAGTGGAGCCCAAGTCTGACTCCTGAGGCAATACTAACCTTCTGCTTCAGAGGTGCCTCGGGGCTCAACACCCCCAGGGGCCCTGGCGGTGTTCAGCTAGATGCTTCGTAGCATTTATGGCAGGAAGCCGAGGTATTCTAGGAATGCTTTCCCATTGTCCTGTAAAATAAAATTCCTGGGACTCTGCTGGGAGGCAGTCACAATTTGCGTATGTGTGCATGCGTAATATGTGTGGGCACACCCTTGTGCCTGTTTTTCCATATTTGAATGGCACAAATATAAGAAATATTTTACTTTCCTCTTTGACCCTAGTCTGAGGAGACATTGGCAGGTCCTGGAGAGCAAATACTCTAACGTTGCTGCTCAGATCCAGCCAGTTGAGGTCATGTAAAAATCTGGACTTAGATTTACCAGTTCCTTAATTTTTCAAAATAGTCTAGAAATCCATTTTTCTAAAAATGCAGAATTTTTACATTTTCAATCTTGGCAGAAATCATTTTAGTATCTTTAGAAACACAGTTTAGGCTGAAAAACACACATCCCTAGGTCTCTTTGAGTTGAAACCTCTGGATTCATAACATGAAGCTCTCTCCCTTACCTGCCACGAATGCAAATAATTCATTTAGAAAATAAAAGTGTCTCAATTCTCCATAAAAACAGGTGATATCCAGTAAGTAGGTACAGAATTGAAAGAAACCTACACAAAGTGACTGAGAGACCCCCTCTCTTTTTTTTAGGTAATACTGAATCTCAGAGGAAAGACTAGAACTAATTAGAGCTGTTTTTAGTGAGATCTCAATTTCAAGAAAGTTGCTTTTGTGATTTTTGTGTTTGAGTTCAATGGAGAATTAAAAATTGCATTTGTCTGCAAAGAGTTACAGGTGGCAAAAATCTGTCTTTAAATTCTTATGACCTCTTTTCACAATTTGAGAAATTGTTGTTTATTGATTGTTTTTGAAGATGGAGGGGTGCCATCTAATGGTGGTTCAAGAAACCTTCCTTTAGACACACGATTCTTTTATTTCAGAGGCGCGAAAAGCCAAGAGTGTCTTACTTCTTCTTGACGGAGATACCTTTCAGATCTGGCAGCTGCATGAACAAATCTTGACTTGATTTACTGCTTTTGAATTTTCTTCGAAGGATTTAGTATAGTGAATCTTTCATTTTGTGTTTTGCCAAAGTGGAGTTGAGAGAGCACGATTGAAACCCGTGATCTTTGAGAGCCCCACGTAGCTCTGGAATTGAAGCATCTGTATACTGTTCCTTCTTTTTCTCTGGTGGGCATTTTGTAGTCCGAATATGAGCATCTTGAGTGGTTTTTGTGGTCTGCTTATTTGGTGACTTATGAAAATGAGAGTACATGATCTCATGGAAAAATAAATAATTGAAAATAAGATAGAAATCAGATTTTATGTATTGTATCAGGTATTTACTTACCTCATTTGTGTTCAGTGACATGCTTCTTTTCCTGGAAATATTGGTCCAAACTGTAGGATTGTTTACTGATATGGTTATGGAACCAAAGTCCTATGTGTGTGCCAGGGTGACTTGTTCTGTCATGGTTACACTTCCGAAAAAAACAAAACAAAGCAGATTATTGTAGTAAAGTATGCTTCACAAAAGTTTATAAGCATAACTCATACAGATATAAAATAAGCATGTATCAAATATTTTATTCAACCGATTAATGAGGGAACCAGTAGGATGTTAATACTGGCTCAAAGAGCTTTTGAGGAGCTAAGTATGTAATAGAAAATTAACAAAGGAATGTTAAGATTTCTAGGTTACTTATAAAGCTGGTTAATGTCCTACTGGGCAAAAAAACTGTGACCTTTAGGTTATCTACTTCACTGGACAAAAATTATTGGCACCTTTACCGTATGAAAATTTCTGAATTTACATATAATTTCACCAAGTCTGAAACCTTTTATCAGTAGTAAACAATTGTTGAGTGAAACAAAGTACATTTCTTTAAATTTTGGGCAGATCTGTGCCCTGTATGATATTGAAAGTACAGGCCGCATGCATTTTTCCTTACCTTCAAGATTTGGATACTTTTAAAAATTATTAATATGGATAAGCCTCATGTCTGTTGCCATGCTATGAGTCTCACAGTCCAAGTTAAGACCACTGTGTTTGGTCCTGATAAAATTAAGTAAGGCAAGGGAGTTTGGAAGAGACTCTTGCTTTCCTTTACGACGCTGTATTTTCCCTGTCTTCCCACTACTCTAAAAAGATGGGTTAACTTATTCCTTCCTCGTTTTCTCATTGAATAAACATATCTTGATGACCTATTATATGCCAAGGACTGTGCTGGGTGCTGGGAATGCAAAGACATCCAAGATGGGCAAGTTCATTGTCCTGAAAGTGATTTTGTTGTAAGGAGAGAGACAGAGAGACAGAATAAGTGCAAATTGTGATGAGAGCAATGAAAGACAAAAGGCTGAGAGGAGGATATCAGAGGACAAGTTTCTGTACGTACAGAGAATAGAAAGGTGGTGACATTTACTCAAAAAAGTAACAGATTTTAAAAAAGGGCCATGTAAATTACAGGTGGAAGAGAAGAGAGTCCTAGGCCTCAAGAGCAACCAGCCATGGCACAGATATGGGAAAGGCTCTGCAGCACCAGTGTGGCTTAGTACGTAAGCAGGAGAGTGGTATTTGACAGAAAAGATAAGATGTGTTTATATTGGGTGTTGTGGTCCATGATAAGAAGTTTGTATTTTATTTTAAGTTCAGTTAGGAACCTTTAAAGATTTTTTTTAATGAAAGCTTTTTTATTATGGAAAATTTTAAACACATGCAAAAAGTAGGAGGAATAATACAGTGAACCCCCCTAAAACCATCACCCAATTGGGGACTAGATCCCAGGTACTTTGACTCCTAATGTATGATTAATGCAAAGGTAGGTGAATGATTAAGAAAATTAACTAGTTGAAAATATGAAAGTGATAAACGTAAACCGTTGGTATCACTTAATGGGAGACTTTAGAATGTTTGGTTAAAACCATGACAGACAGGATTAAAGTCACTTTGAATATTTAAGAAAATTGGGGAAATACGAGCTTTAGGTATACACTTTTAATGCTGGGTCTGTGTATATGACCTGAAATCTTATGGTAAAGGGCTTTTTTTTTTTTTTTGAAAAAAATTATATACACTTACACAGATAGAAGAGGAGAGATCAATAGCAGTGCAGTTTTTGAGCCAAAAGGCAGAATGGATAAGTAGTAAAAGGCAGTGGAAACTGTTGTTTTATTGATGAGATCTACAATGATGATGGTGTATAGTTAAAACAATAAACATGTTCCCCTCATGAGTGTCTACATGGACACCTAGTATCTATCTCTCTGTTAACCACTGGCTTGAAAAAATATGTTGATTCCTGTAGTCTATAGGTAGAAGAAAACAGAATTTGCTGCAGGAATTTTCTCCTATAGACATACTTCTTAATATAGGCATATAATCTTTCTTGAGAGACAGGTGAAGTTGGTTACTATAATGGACTGTGGGTGGAAGCAGCATATGGCAGGTGTGGACTGGTGGGAGAGAGACTTACTTTTTACTGTTTACTTTTTTCCTTTTTAATATTGTACCACAAGTATGTATGTTATTTAAAGATGACTAAAATAAAATATATTCCTTAAGATTATAAAGTAAGTAAAAAATAAAGCTAAGAAACATTACTTATAGTCTGAATAAGGAGACCATTTTCTTTATCATTGAAAGGTATTTAGCATTTCCTCAATTTGTAACATTATTTTGTTTTTGAGAGTTGCACATTTAAATTCTGTTTTGGTATGGAAGAAGGAGAAGGCCATTTTTTTGTTAGTACTTGCCAAATACAAATAACACAGATTAAGAATTCTTAGAAGCTGAATAATTGATGATATAAATGAAACTTCTCATGTTCCACAGGAGTAATTCTATAGTTTTAGAATGCCCTTTAGTAAATGTAATAGAATTCAAGTAATTCTAAACTTGAAAACCTTGCTCCATTAGGATCATATTTTCAGTATGAATTACCTGGTGGTTGCACCATGGGAAGATGCTTGCTGTGGCATTGGCAAGGCAACAGCTGAAGCTAAAAGGTCAATGTATCCTTTCAATAATGTTTGTCTTTTCACCTTGTCCTGTCATTCACAGAGGTTGTGCAACTGTTTATTGTGAAACTTAAAAAGACAAAGTTAACATTTAAATTGGTGAAAGTATTGTATGAAAGTTAATTACTGCAAAATCAGCAAAATCAATTGAATTCTCATGTTTTTCAATACATGTCATCTATTGGGTCCTTATTCTCATTTACTTATTTTATTCTGTTCTGTTTCTACAGACTTATTAAAAGTTAAAGTAGAAGACTATCCCCTTTAATTCAGAATATACTATACTTTCTACTTTTCCTAGCGTACTTGTTAATAAGAGGCAAGATGTGAGGAAGGTAATATCCTAGATAAGCAGGATTTAGAATTCAATGATTATTATAATGTATTGTTTTGGTGCATATTGTTTTATAAATGGAGTTTAGTATGTTTGTGTGCTAAGTAATACAAGTGAGGAATAAAATTAGCAAATACCACATTTTTAGAAGGGAAGAAAGCTAGGCATCCAGGAAAAAAGCAAGAGAAAGGAACTAATGCTAGGCTAATTTAAAAACGTATGATATTGAGATTCCTTATGACAATCAGATGGGCATTAACTTTTTCAGAACACTGAATCTTTGTGTTCTCCTGCCCTGCTTTGTTCTGTTGTGAAGACAGTTTTGGTTTGTCTGTGTGTCCTACATTTCCTCACTGGTCATTGTTCATTTCAAGGTACAGGGGAAAATATTATAGATGGTGGCAAAATTGCATGGAAACAGGAAAGAAAGCCAGTGTGGTGTCCTTTCACAAATGTTTAGAAAAGACTATGACTGTTTAATGTTAGAGCAGAGACAGAGGGACCTTCCACTTGGTATATCCTAACATGAGTTCACAATGTCACAGATTTCAATTTAGTGGATAAATATTGACGTTGAAAGTGACAGAATATCCAACCCAAGCTGGCTATAGCAAAAAAATTTAATTTATTGCCTTAGCAACTGAAAAGGCAAGGGTAAAACTGGATTCTGGAACCTAAGCTTGATTATCAAGACTTGGCTCCTCTCCACCTCTTGGCTCTGTCTTTGGCTGTGTTGGCTTCATTTTCAGGCTTCGCAGGAAACTGGCCCCAGTCAGCAAGATCCTGAATCCAGCAGTAGAGGGAATCAGCATCCTTATGTTTAAGCAAAATTCTCAGAATTGTGTCTTGTTGGCTTTGATTGGCCTGATCTGAATCATATGCCCATCCCTGTGGGTGCCCTGGAGCCAAGGACCGTTTCTTGTGGATCTTTGTGTCCTCAGTGATTAAAACGAGTGTTACACATTGTATAGCAGGTGCTCAGTACACAGAAATTACACCAAACTGTAAGCTGCTCTTCTGAAAGCAACCAGTTTACATTGTAAGAGCTACTCTAATACATTCCTGGTTTTAATTTTGAAGTGATTTTTTTTTTCTGCAGAATTATGTGTCTTGTTGCATAGGCTGAATATGATTACTAAAATCCAAGAACCCAAGACTCTGTACTATCAGAATTCTGTCAAAACTTCATAATATAATTCAGGAAACAAGAAGCAAGAGGGTAGCCTAAGTTTCTTGTTAGTTTAACACGCTAAGAGATCTAAGAGATTAGAGCTCTACTGGCAAGAATAGTTTGTTTCCTTCCTTCCTTCCTTCCTTCCTTCTTTCCTTCTTTCTCTCTTTTCTTTTTTCTTTCCTTTCTTTCTTTCTTTCTTTCTTTCTTTCTTTCTTTCTTTCTTTCTTTCTTTTTCTTTCTTTCTTTCTTTCTTTCTTTCTTTCTTTCTTTCTTTCTTTCTTTCTTTCTTTCTTTCTTTCTTTCTCTTTCTTTCTTTCTTTCTTTCTTTCTCTCTCTCTCTCTCTCTCTCTTTCTTTTTTTGAATCATACTGAAAGTGGGAGGTGTGAGGAGAATATGGATAGCTGGAAATGAGAGGATTTGAATATTGGAATATGATGCTGTTACAGAGTAGAGGAATGACTGAGTAAAGCTAAAATTATTCTTTCGCGATTGTGACAATGTGAATTAAGCACATTATGATCTTTAAACATGTGTTGTTTGAAATTCGTTTTATGGAGAAATTTTAAGTAGGTGATGGGTCATGTAAAGCATTCATTAAATCTAATAAGAGAAAAGTGACCTGAAATAGATGAATGACTTATGTTTTGTGTCAGTTACTAATACCTGGTCTTCTGAGTTTAATAAAGGGAGTTCGAAAGGCTAGTAGCTTTTTGGTATGATAGAGGAAAATGTACCTAGTTGCCCTAAAAAAGAAACTATTCAGCATTTGTGCAATTATGCCTGTCTTCTAATGCAAACTTCACTTTTAAAGATTTTTCTTTATTTTTTAACTTCTATTGAATGCCTACATTGCCTCAACAACTTTTCTTACAAGTTGAAAAGATGAAAGCAGAGGAGATTAAATTATCAATGATGTCACATAATTTGAGGCATTTCCAATCATGCTTGTTTGTTCATTTTGCATAATTTGAAAACACTGATGTGCTCCAATTTTAAATGGATTTACTGACTTAACCACAAGATCTAGGAGTTCTAATTGTCTGGGAAACTGCAAGAATGCACCATTTGAGCTCATAGGTCCTGACATTAAAAGATGCTGTTAAATATTTAAAGTAGTCAAGAGAACCATAGTTTTGGTTAAATAAATGTAATGTTTATCAGAATAATAAGGGGCAAACTTTGTGATTGTGCAGTTTTATGGTAGTTTTGGTTATTGTGCATGAGTTTGAAATATTTAAATGCTTGGAAAAGTGTAGCATGAATAGGCTACCATATTAGTCAAGATGGGGATGTGTGACTTGTAGGAGTAAAATGTAAGAGGCAGTCTTGTGTGGTTACGGGTACAGAGTCTGGAGGGTGGATTCCTGGGTTCAAATCCTGCCTAGTTACTTAGCTAAATAACAGTGCAAATGTTAACTAATCTGTCTGTGCCTTAGTTCACTCAGCTATAAAATGGGGTTAATGATATAGCACCTTCTTCATAGAGATGTTGTGAAGATTAAATGTGTTATTGTGTGTCAGGTACCTAGAACAACACTATTTAAGCATCTGCTGTTATATAGTTACTTTCTATAGGTTATTACAGGTTTTCTTCAGGATACATGGAATCTTAAAACACTGTATAGTAATATGTAGAGAAGTGTCTGAGCAAGCCTACAGCAAGTTCAAGCATACTGCACTGAAAAACTCAGTGATTAACTTTAAGCTACCAGTGTGGTCTGTTGTGTGTCTACTCCAAGACACACCCCCCACACTTTCTCACACTCTTGGGTGGAGTATTTCAAAGGGCATCCCAAGGATCAGTTGTATTAGAATCAGTAGGGCTGCCTGTTAAATGCAGATTCCTGGGCCCCACCCTAAACTCACCGGATCAGAGTTTCTGAGTTTGCGAATCAGCAGGTGAACAAATGTGGGTGTTGCTCCTTATGCATAACACATTTTGAGAACTTGTGTTCCCAGTCGTTCATGATTTCCCCTTCTCATACTATAGCTCACACTCTTTCTCACTTAGCACTTCAAGTGTCTTCTTATTTCTTTCAGCTTAAGGAATTGAGATTTTGCTTTCAAAATCACGATAGACCAAAGTTGTCTTTTTTAATGCATCCAAGGCCTGGGCCTACCTCCTTCCCCCTTCCCCCTCTTCTATATTCTCTTTTTCTTCCCTAGTTTATTTCTTTCCCACTATTTGTTGTGAGATGTGAAATCATTCTGGCTTTAGAATTCCACAAAAGATCTTCTGTTGTCTCTGATTTAGCCCAGAATTCTTACTTTCCTGCTTCACCTAGGCGTTCCCGTTTTCCTTCTCTTTCTCACATCTTTTTTCTTTCCTTTCTCATAGTACACTTACCTGGCTAAGAAGTCGGGGAAGAGTTTGCAGTTGGTGAGGGAGAACTATTTTATTTCTTCTCCCAAGTCTTTTAGCTCCATGGCAGGCTTTCTTAGAGAGAGGGCCCCATCCTCCAGAATCTCTGTCCCTATTGGTCTCCATCTTTTTCCTACACTGTCTGAACTCTGCATCCCTGTCTACGGATTTTCCAGCCATAAACATGTGAGGCATCATTAAGCAATCCCAGACTGCATTGTTTGAATATACTTGACTGAGAAAATTGCCTTTTAACCCTAAAATATATCAAAACTCACAAAACTTTTGGTGGTTCCTAAATATAAAGCCATGTGAAGCCATGTGGAAATACCAGATACATGAAAATTTTATTACTTCTTGACCAAGGCAAAGATTAATAGGAAGCATTTTGGCTCATCGAGTACATAATGCAGCCCTTCTTTAAAACGCGTGAACTTGTTACGTTCGTGTGACTGATCACATAATCCTTTGGAATCTTAATGATCCGTGAGATAAATTGTTCACATTTTTAGAGGTGCATCTACATTACAAAACAGCAGATCTCTTAAAGGCCTCTGCACTGTTGTGCTTTTGAAAACATTTGAATCACGCAGTGCTGAAAGTGGGAACAATATTGACGACTCATAAACACACACACTGTACTAAGAAGAGCACAGTAGAAATTAGGAAAAGAAATAAAACACTTTGCCAAATTTGCTTAGTTTTAGAGCAATATGGACATTTTCTAAGAAGTGGTATTAGTGTTCTAGCCAGCAAAGTGGGAGAAGTCCTGGAAATTTTCTTTCAGTTTTCTGAAAGGATTAGCATTTCTTTGCAATATCTAAAAGTTTTTAAGAAGTACTCTCAAAGAAGACAAAATTAAGGAAAAAATAGAGATAACCAGGAAAGTTTTAGCTTCAGCTGCTTTATGTTTCAGGGGTTTCAGGGGTTCGCTCATGTTTGTATGATCATCAGATAGATAATCGCCCAGTAAGATTATTGATCCATTTGGTAACTTTCAGTTTTGGCTTGTATTTTACAGTTTCATTTGGGGGAAGGTGGGGCTTTAATTCAGTTTTTATGTTGCTGCTCAATTTTTTTTAAGAATAAATTGGAGGGACAAAATTTTTTAAAAACTGAATTTAATAAATAAGTTTAAGGCTCGTTATAACTACTATGTTAATGTGTTAAGTTATGGATAGTAAACAGAACCATAGAAGAGGATTGTGGTTTCTGACTTATTTCTGTGGTCACACATGTGAATTGGATGGCTTAATATTTGATGTGTTCATGTCTTAGTTGCTTATTAACTTTTCATCTGTGTTAATATCTGTAGACAGCGCAATTTAATGAAAATATATTGGGTATGTTTTGTGAAAAAAATCTTTTTTTTTTTCCTATAGGGATGCCCTCTGCATCTTTATTAGTAAATCTTCTTTCAGCTTTATTCATCCCTTTTGTGTTTGGAGAGACAGAAATAAGGTTTGCCGGACAAACAGAATTTGTAGTTAATGAAACAAGTACAACAGTTATTCGTCTTGTCATTGAAAGGATAGGAGACCCAGCAAATGTCACTGCAGTTGTATCGGTAAGAAATGACTGTGCTTCTGTTTTTATAGAAATAGATATGAAATTTCTTAGTTTCAGTGACAAGAATATTTTTAACTGTTTGAGATTCTGAGTAGTTCCATTATGATAAACAGTTTGCAGATACACTATTTATTCCTCTCATATTTCTTAGAGGTTTATAAAGTGCTCCAGGGTAGCACATATATTTGACAATAATAGCGTTTTAAAGATCTAGACTGATTATTTTAAAGTGTTCATGTATTTATTTTAAAACAAAACCCGAAAATATCAAGAAGTATTTCTAAGTAAAAGAACACGTCATTTTGGGTAATTTGGATTCTAGCTAACACTGCTCAAATTTATAATTGTGTCAAGTGGCTTAGAGACCGTATATGAAATATTTAAAAGTCGAAAAATGGCGATTAAAAAAACCCTTGGTTGTGTCAGAGAGCTCCTTTTTTAGGAGAAATTAACTTAAGTAGAAGTTAAGTAGAATTTGTTAAACTCTTGCTCTATCTTGCACACCACGTAGTTAGTGGATGGATAGTTTGAACATGTATTTGTGTCTGTGCTTAACCAGGAAGTCACGTCATATGCTATATTTGAGGCCCAAACTACTTGGAATTTTTGTTTTAAAAAATAAGTTTTAGGGGGAAGGTATAGGTCAAGTGGCAGAGCTCAGGCTTAACATGTACGAGGCCCTGGGCTCAATCCCCGCTACCTCCTTTATAAATACACGAATAAACATAATTGCCCCCCTGCCAAAAAAATGTTTTTAAGCAATAGGTTAAATCATCACATTGGGAAACACTGTAAAAAGAGACAATGGAGAAAAACTACCTAAGAAAGAAATCCAGTATTACGATTTTGTGCATTGCATTTTTAGTTTGAGTGTATATTACATTTAACAAGCTTTTACGAATAGTTTTGACTGTATCCTAATAATTTTTTCAGGTTACACTATCATTTTCACAACTTTTCGGGATGGTGATGTCATTTCCCAATCATTTCTGAACAATTTTTCATTGAGGTTGCTTCTAATTTTTATTGTTGTAAATGTTGCTCTTATTAAACTGTTTACATACATATCAGTTTTTGCATATTTTGCATTGTTAAAGTTGTAAATGATTTTAGGGGTTGAATTATTGTGATTTTCTCTTTGTTTCAGTGGCTCTTGATATTTGATGCTTTCTGAAAGGCTTTGCCCCTTTTTATATTAAGGCATGAGTACAAGTTTTGCAACACCTTTGACAACTTACTTGTATTTCTCAAGTATTTAAAACTAAGTCTTTTTAGTAAATGAAAACTAGAAATTGACTACAGTGTCCCTATAGAGGTGCTTCATTTTTTATTTATACTAAATCATATTTTTTCTAATAGCTAAGTTATTCACTTTGAGTTCTTTGATGTAGGAAATCTCATTTGGATTTGCACAAGAAGTTGCTCCTTTAATAATTTCATAATTCCTGCCTCCTTGCGAGTCTTATCAGCAATGCTGATGTTACAGAGTGAGGTCTTAAAAAGTTTTAAGGATAAGTTTGTAATGACTACTAAGTTTGGAATGCTAAAAGAATTGGGTCTTTATTGGTGGTGTGGGAGAATATAAATAAAACTTCAGGTTGAAAGTTTTGGAAAGAGCAGTTTCCTGGAAGCTGATAGGGAAAATCACTGATTTTCCTGATATATTTTGGCAGGCTACTTACACCTCTTCTTTGGGAGAGTTTCAGCTGCAATGTGCCTTCGTATGAGGTTTGCTGGAATCCACTTCAGATCCATCAAGAGGCAGAGAAAAAATTCACATCATTACTTTCCTATATAATTATTACTTTTCTGTGTGATTCCTTTGCCTTCCAGAGCATGAACAAATATTTTTGTATAGAATCACTTTTTTAATAATGCTTTTAAAGGAGATTCTTATCAATTGTTAAATACTTGTTTTGTTCTTGCACATCTCATCTTGTAAGCATCAGTGTCACTTGACGAGTCATGTATTTTTTCTGTCGATTGCTCCAGTTAGCATCCATTTTGCTTATCCTAACATTGTGTCATGTAAGAACGAACTGTGTTTTGCATTGATAGCTGTATGGAGAAGACACCGGAGACTTTTTTGACACATATGCTGCAGCTTTTATACCTGTTGGAGAAACAAATAGAACAGTGTACATAGCAGTATGTGATGATGATTTGCCAGAGCCAGATGAAACTTTTATTTTTCACTTAACTTTACAGGTAAGTCCTCCTTTCCCTCTTAAACTTAAACTTATAAAAATCTTAGAATGCTTAAAAATCAATTTCTCTAGAGATAAGCCAGTTTAGGTGACTGGTGGTGATTTTCATAGAAGCCAGAATTGACAGTCTCTTTGGCAATTCCACGGTCTGGTTATTCCTTAGACAATCTTGTTTAGAAGATTCTACAGCTAGTTTTTGGATTAATTCAGCTTATTTAGGAATCGCCATGACAGATGCTCAGGAAAACCTTGTCTTCCCTTTGGCCCTTTTTCTCTTTTATCCCTCCTGTGCTATCAGATGCACAAAGAATGACCGTGACTTCTGAGTTCAAAGGAGAAGGATACAAAAAGCAGGCATGGAAGTGGGAGGTCCCAGTACCTTAGAGTAGAGCGCCCCTGGGAAAAATGCTTGAATAGCCTAAGGTTTAATTGTTCTTTATGGCTTGATCTGTTAGGTTGAGGCTGCTAACACAGTGCTAGCTAATTTTTTTGAAGTGCATTGAGAAGTTTTTTAGAATGATTGTGTTGGTATGATTTTTATGAAAATGATACTTGAAGCAATCATGTTTTGCTTTTGTAAATCACTTTTTCATATTCATTTATGCTGCTGTTGAATATCAATAGAAATGCTGTAGCAAACTTTCCCCATATTTACTAGAAAAATTGTTTTAATATCTTAGGTTTAATTTTGCTCTATGATTTATAGAATAACTAATTCTGAAGTTTCAGCACCTTCTATAGTATAAGAAAAGAATTACATTTGAATAGAATTTCATACTGTTACTTAATTCTCTGTTGTATTAGTAATGACACTAGAATAATTATGTTACTCAGTGTTTACTTATTTTAACAGTCAGTGATTAATGGTTTTCAAAACTCTTTTGAAGTATTCTTGTTTGGGACTTCTTTACCATGTTGATTTAATTTGAATTTTTTTTTAATCTGTGCATTAAAAATATACTTGTATATTTATTCATATTCTGAATAATTATGTAACAACTGAAATTCTATTAAAATAATTTTTTTATTATGTTTAATTTATTAATTTATTTTTTGGCTTTTATTTTAGAAAACTTCAGCAAATGTAAAGCTTGGCTGGCCAAGGACTGTTACTGTGACAATATTGTCAAATGACAATGCATTTGGTATTATTTCATTTAATATGGTATGGTTTCAATTTGATTAATCTTGTGGTTGCTAGATAATAGTTTATTAAATTTTCTGATTACATCTCATGTTACCTCGTATCATCCTGTCTTTTGATGTGTAAATAAAATTTGCTCTAACTCTATCCATATTCTACATTCTATAGACTGTCCTTTTGTTCTACCTAAAATTTCTCTGAAGTGAGGAGTCCTTTGAAGTGAGAATGGTCATCTCTTGCCCTGATCTTTTTCTGCTGATCATTCTACCTGATTCATTTGTTACCTCTTTTGATGGCCTCTAACCCTGATGTCCTGGTTCCATCTGCTGTAACAAAATACCATGGACTAGGTGGCTGAGAAACCACAGAAATTTATTTCTTATAGTTATGGCAGTTAAGAAGTCCAAGATCAGGGCATCAGCAGATTTGGTGTTTGGTGTAGGCCTACTTCCTGCTTCACAGACAGTTATCTTTTTATTGTGTTTTGTTATGGCAGAAGGGGCAGGAGAGGTCTCTGGGGTCTCTTTTAGAGGGTACTAATCTGGTTTAAGAAGGCAGAGTCCATGTGACCTAATCCCCTCCAAAATGCCTCCTAATACCATCACATTGGAGGTTAGGATTTGAACATGAATTTTGGTGGGAGGCACAAACGTTCAGTCTGCAGTAGATGTTGTAACCTAGTTCCTTCTGCTTGATGTCCCCAACTGCCACGTAAAAAAGCACTGTCTGTTTGTTAGCCTCCTCTGAAAATTTTGAATGACTCGAGACAAGAAAAATATATTGAAAGAATACTGGAAAAACCAATTAAACTTACAATTGAATAGCAGACATTATAGCTCTTAAAAATTCTATAGTCAGTTCCTACCCTGAGATTTTCTTATTAATTAGTATTTCTTTTATTTGTTTTTTATGTGTTGTGGGGAGGTAATTAGGTTTCTTTATGGATTTTTAAATTAGTTTTTTATTTTATTTTATTTTTTAGTGGAGGTACTGGTAATTGAACCCAGGACCTTGTGCACGCTAAGCATGCAGCCTACCACTGAGCTATACCCTCCCCCCTTAGTATTTCTTAAAGATTAAAACTCTATGTCATCCCCCTCAGTTTTGCTCAGAAGTTTATTTTTTCTCCCTTATCACCATATTCACGTGTCACTGGCCAGACCTGTGTTCAGAGGATTTTATCTTTAGAAAAAAAACCACGCAAAATGGGTCCTTCCTTGAGATAAACTGTTTTTAGCTCTAAAATAAAACAAAATTTATCTCAAGTAAAATTGGATATTGCCAATATCTAAAGTAAGTTTTACTCTACAGTAACCTTCCTGATGTGGTCTTTTTGAATCATGTTACTAATTATCATTACTAAAAAATAATATGACACTCTCCAGTTACTTATTTTCCAGTTTCGGTTGGTGTATTTATGTCATTTTCTTAGTACCTTAAATTGTCTTTGAAACAAGGTAGGCCATAGATAAATATGATCTTTATAGTTGCAGTATCTTTATTGAAAAGGATACGTGGGTAATGACAATATCAGAGACATTTTGTAGCCTCCATTATATCAACATTTATAAAAATTAATCACTTCTATTTGAATGATAGGGGATTATTAGTTATTTATGAACCAGTCTCCCTAATTGCTTAATTTTTCTCCTTACTGCCTTTTCTCTAAACTTACTCCCAGCTTATCTCCAAACTCATGCTGATTGATTTAAAGCTTTCTTTCCTTCTTCCTTTTTTGGCATTAAATATCGTAGCTCCCTCGGAATCCTAGTCTCTCGCATTGGTCCCAGGTCCCTGATTCTTGTGGTCCCAGAGCTGCCAGGCAGCCTCTGACTGAGCACCTGCCCTGTTTGATTAAAATTAAACTAAGTAACTGTTGAGCTCACAGTAGTTACTACATAGGCTGACTTTGGTACCTGGAAGGATGATGATTATACTGATGATGAAGATAACATTGATGATGATGATTGTAAGTACAGCCAACATTTGCTGGGCCCTTCCTGTGTGTCATGTACAAGGATAAGCTCTTAGACATGAATGATCTCATTGAAACCTCATCACAACCCTTTGAGACAGGCATTCCTGATCCTGTTTATGGACTGGGATACTGAGACTTAGTGCCACCTGGAGAGATGGGCCCTGCTGCCTTAGCTAGTGTGAATATGGCCACTTCCCCCTTGCACCCTGAGTTTCAGCCAGCCATGCCAGCACATTCCAGTATTTGAAGTCTTGGCTTTTTCTTCCCCTCAGTGGTCATGTCCTGAAAGTTGCTGGCAGTTGTCCGTTTTTCAGTGGCACTTTGACCAATGAGTGAATAGTGGTTGGGGGCAAGGCTGAGTGGGAGTCCCAGGGAGCTGCTCTGAGCTTAAGGCACAACTCATTTCTGTGACCTCCTGGACCACTGGGAGCATTTGAATGTTTCATCTTTGGACCAGATAACCTTTAAGATTCCTCAGTAGAGCAGTTAGTTGTTGGTAGAAGTAGACCAAGAACCTACATCTTTTGCTTGACTAGTTTTGTTTCTTCTATACTATTACTTTAACCTTTTAAGCATTTACTAGCTACAGTTAATGAATGCTAGGAAACTCCACATTCTTAGTGTGCAATGTGGATTGATTTGTCTGTGGAAATTGAGTATTCCCATGTTATAGTTTGCATGACCTCCTACCTCTGATGGATCAATGCCTGATGGTCTTTGCTCTTCCCAATAGCCTTTCTCAGTCACAGCGAGTGAACCCAGGGGCAGAAATGAATCTGTGCCTCTTACTTTCATCAGAGAAAAAGGAACCTATGGAATGGTCACTGTGACTTTTGAGGTAAGTTCGCTGTGAAATAATTTTATATGGTAACACTTTAGGGTTCATACCAGATGGCTACAAATTTAGAAATCAAGATCCTTTTATAATAAACATGACCCTTAATGAAAATGAAATAAAAGTAAATACTTCCATTATCTTTTAAATGTTATGTTTAGTATACGAATGTATTCCTTTCTACTTGAATATACTATGCTTACATGAAACACAAGCTATCATTTTAGGTACAGGATAGTAATAAACCACAAATTGAATAATAATAATCATAATAACAATAAAAGTGTAAATTATATAAAATTCATAGAACTTTCATGATAAATCTTTTCAAGGATATAAATTTAAAAAATTCCCATGGGTTTCTTAGGCGTATATAAAATTACTTAATATGCAGTCTTCCCGCTTATATACATCCCACATTTAAAAAAATACACTTGATGGATGGTGTTAACAGGAGTTACCTCCAAAAACTGGAAAAAAAATTGGTGTAGAAACAATAAGACATCATCAGGTTATGGTGTTTTCAACTCTTTGTAGATGTCTGGAGTTATTTTATTGGGTCTTAAGGCTATTGTTTTGTTGAAATGATTACAGCTAACATTTGTGAAGCACTTAATACTGCCCGGTGCTGTTCTGAGTGCTTCATGCTGAATATCACTGCATGCAAACTGCACCTCTTCCCAGCACTCAGCCTCCCTCATGCCCTTTTAGATTTTTTCTCCATAGTACTTATCATCATTGGACACACATTTATTTATTTTCCATTTGTTCCCTTTCATTAAATGTAAGGTCCTGGTGATCAAGAAGTTTGCCTTGTTCACTGCTATATCCTTAATACCAAGAAGAGGTCAGGCACAGAGTACTTAAAAAATACTTTTCAAAAAGTATATGATTTTATTAAATCTTCAGCTGTAGCCTGGGGAGTGGATATTATTATGCTCATTTTCAAGATAAGGGAAAAGCTGCACACAGTTGTTAAATACCTTACCCAAGATTATGCCGTCAGTGGTTGAACTGGTATTTGATTCCATTATGTAAGAGAATATACTAATTTTAAATACCTTCCTCTCAAGAAAAAGCATTTATGCTTTTCTTGAAAAGAAGTATTTTTTCCTCATTTAATATTATGGTTGAGAAGAAAAGAGAAAGCTCTTAGAAACCATGTAGTTTACTATAATTATAGTCAAGATTTATAATTATATTATAGGCCTTGACTGTCAATTAGAAAAGCAGACTTAATACAGGTTAGTATCATTCTTCTTGCAAAACCTTTTTAAGTAAATATGTCAGCTGGTATCACAATAACGCTTTCTTACTCTTGTGGAGTATTTTATATTTCTTGATGGCACTGTGTGTTTTCTTGCAGGTCGAGGGGGGCCCAAATCCACCTGAAGAAGATTTAAGTCCAGTTAAAGGAAATATCACGTTTCCTCCTGGCAGAGCAACAGTAGTTTATAACTTGACAGTACTTGATGATGAGGTACGATAGTGTTAAATGCTTGAAAGGAACAAGACGTGTTAGAGAACATTATGAAAAGTATTAAATTATGTTCACTATTTGAAATTATTCAAGAACACAGGCCTATGTAAAGTTAGTGTATTGTGGTCAATTATGCCTTAACTATTAATAGCTATTTTGGAATATATCTTGTTAATATTTACCTTATTTAATTCACATGAAATTGTGTATCTAAAGGGTGATGAACTTGAATGTAACTGGCAACCACCCTTAATACAAACATTGAAGCTTTCTGTAAACCTTGAGGATTGATTTTTGCTAGTGATTTCAGTTTTGAGCAGGTACAGTATTACTTACCCAGCGTAAATATTTTACTATAAAAGCAAAGAAAATTCTCTTACAGTTGATACTCTTTTGTTTGGATATTTTAAATGTTCACATTCATAGGAAGGCTTTTGTTCTTTTTGATTTCACATCGAAGCTACCAAGGAATGAAATCTATGACACAGCTAGTTTAACTGGTAAGAAAAGAATGAATTTGAACAATATGTACAAAGATGTCCCCCAAGAGCTAATCAAAAGAAAACTTGACTTTTAACGAAATAATCGCAGTAATATAACAGAAAAAAAGGGAATAGCTGGGAATTTATAATCATCCCTCTACCTTCCCACAAAATATCATGAAACCAAATTACAACAAATCCTAAGAGAAGAAAAAAATGAATTAGAAGACATTGTTAGAAAAGAGTATTTATCTTGAAAAAATGAAGTTATAGGTAGCATCGATAACTCAAGTTCATCTTCTGGAAGCTAACAAAAACCTTTTGTTTTTAGATCCCAAACGTTGAACAGGTTATAATTTGGGGCAATGACTAATTATATATTTTAATTGTAAATTTAAAAGATCATCTTTTGAAGACCTGATGTGCAGCATGGTGGCTGTAGTTAATAATATGGTTTTGTATACTTAAAAGTTGCTGAGGGTAGGACTTAGGCAGTCTCCACATACACACACAAAGAATTAACTATGGGAGGTGATGGGTGTGTTAATTATCTTGCTCTTGATAGTCACTAAGTATCTCTCTCTCTCTATATATATGTATATATATGTGTATATATATATCAAATCATCATGCTGTACCCCTTAAGTATATTAAAATTATATTTGTCAATTATTCCTTAGTAAAGTTGGGGGGAAAAGATCATCAAATATTACATTTCTTTTTTTGAGATAAATAGCTTTACTTTTTATATTGCTGTTGATGGAGGTAAACATACGTATTTTTTCACTTTCATTCATTTAAAGTGAAGGAAAAGCTCAAATAGCACAGTAAAGATTATCCCTAGGATTTCTGTGCAGTTAAAAAAAAGAAGTTTCATTTTAATGGTGTCATCATTTTGCCTAATAGTGACTCTTATGGCTTGTTCTCCAGAGAGCTGTGATGAGTATTTTGAAAATTGTATGATTTGTATCATATATTTAACTCTTGAGTTAGAAACCATTTAGAGAGAAGCAAGAATAATTCACATGATTGAAAACTAACGATTTGTGATGTTTAATGTAGTTTTTCAGATTCTTAGTTATTATTTGACCTTAATGCTGCTTCTGACCCTACCCACCTGATGAAACTATAAGAATTATGTCCATTTTAGTTATCTAAAGATTTATCAAGTTGAAAGACATTATACCAATACTTCAATACCTTTGCTTTATCTAAAACATGTTATTTACCTTTGGAAAATATTTTAGTAAATGGACACCAGATAAACCTCTTTATCTGTTTCCTTCAGTTAAAGAATCTTTATTTCTATGTATTTACATTGAAACATAGGGACTTTATACACTATGGGTTTTTTTGCACATGTTTTGGCTATTGGTGTTTTGCCACTGTTTGTATTTCTTTGACAGGTTCCAGAAAATGATGAAATATTTTTGATTCAACTGAAAAATGTTGAAGGAGGAGCTGAGATCAACACTCCTAGGAGCTCAGTTGAGATCATCATTAAGAAAAATGACAGTCCTGTGAGATTCGTACAGAGTGTTTATTTGGTACCCGAAGAAGACCACATACTCACAATCCCAGTGGTTCGTGGAAAAGGTGACAATGGAAATCTGATTGGATCTGATGAATATGAAGTTTTGATCAGTTATACTGTTATAACTGGGAATTCAACAGCACATGCAGTGCAGAATTTAGACTTCATTGATCTTCAGCCAAACACAACTATTGTTTTTCCACCTTTTATTTATGAATCACACCTGAAATTTCAAATAGTTGATGATGCCATACCGGAGATTGCTGAATCATTTCATGTCATGTTACTGAAAGATACCTTACAGGGAGATGCTGTGCTCTTAGGCCCTTCTGTTGTCCAGGTCACCATTAAGCCAAACGACAAACCTTATGGAGTCCTCTCACTCAACAGTGTCTTGTTTGAAAGGACAGTTATAATTGATGAAGATACGACATCAAGGTAGGATTTAAATGTTGTGTTGCTACAAATACTTAAATATGTTATTCTAAGATTTAATGTTTGTGGTGTTGGATATAGTGATGAGCTGTCAAGAGTATGTGTCAATTCCTCGACTGTTGTTTCACTGTTTTCTTTCTTGTTTGAGGAGTGATTTAAAGATGCAAGTGAATTCATGTTATGGTAGTTTCCTAGGACACATCTACATCTCTACTCCTTCATATTAAAACGATCATTCTTTATGATTTGGATTCTGCTTTTACCAGTGTCTGATGGCCAACTTGATATGAAAATACCTATTTGAGGGAAGTAGAATGTATCGTGTGACTGTATATATTTCTTTAAAAAAATTCTAGATTTGAAGAAATAACAGTGGTTAGAAATGGTGGCACTCATGGGAATATTTCTGTGAACTGGGTGTTGACGCGGAATAGCAGTGATCCTTCACCGGTAACAGTGGATATCAGACCAAGTTCTGGAGTTCTCCGTTTTGCACAAGGGCAGATGTTGGCATCGATTCCTCTCACCGTTGTTAATGACGATCTTCCAGAAGAGGCGGAGGCTTACCTACTTCAGATTCTACCTCATACAATACGAGGAGGTGCAGAAGTGAGCGAACCAGCAGAGGTAGATCTCTTGTTACATTTTACTTGGGTGACTGTTTCTGTGCTATGAAATAGCCAAAGAATTTGATCACATAAATCACATTTCTGTTTAGTTCACTGTGACAGAAAGAACACTGATTTTAGAAATGATAGTTGCTTCCCTTTCTTGAGGTTGTTCCTTCTATAAATAAAAAGTTTGCTGTTAAAAAAATTCCACAAAGTTTGCTAATGTGTTTTTGATTCATCGTTTACTCTATTACATGTAAGAGTGATCATTTTTAGATGTGGTACATAAATAAATATTACAAATCAGAATAGTCTTAGAAAATAAACCATTTGGTAATCTCAGATGTGAGAATTCTATAACTTTAATATTTTATTCCTTTATCTGCAGCTTTTGTTCTACATTCAGGATAGTGATGATGTTTATGGCCTAATAACATTTTTTCCTATGGAAAATCAGAAGATTGAAAGCAGTCCAGGTGAACGATATTTATCCTTGAGTTTTACAAGACTAGGAGGAACTAAAGGAGATGTGAAGATATTTTATTCTGCACTTTATATTCCTGCTGGAGCTGTGGACCCTTTGCGAGCAAAAGATGGCATCTTAAATATATCCAGGAGAAATAGCCTCATTTTTCCAGAACAAAAGACCCAAGTCACTATAAAATTACCAATAAGAAATGATGCATTCCTTCAAAATGGAGCTTACTTCTTAGTACAGGTACTTTAATGATGAAAATAATCTTAACTTTGGTTAAACTGTAAGTGTACCTATCTGTGTGAGAGAGTAACTAATCATTACCTTGCCCTCATCTATATTTTGGGTTCTGTTGCTCACTAGAAATTCTGTGGGAGTCCAAAGAGAGACTGTCTGCTCCTAAGACATAGAGGGATGGATGGAACAAAGGTTGTACTAAAGTCAGTATTTTAATCATGTGACAATAAAAGCAGATCAGACATGAAATGTGGGGCAGAATGTGATGGATGACATAATGGAGTGATTCATAAACTGTTTGTGGGGGAGGGCCGGGAGGGAGAGAGCAAGAGACCTGCCTTTCTTTTGAGTTGATTTGGGAAAATGAGATGTAGGGATGTGGTTTGTAGGGTAAATATGTTTTTCATGATGGATACTGCAGGGAAGGCATTTCAGAAGTAAAAAAGTATGAGAAAAAATGTATAGATACTTTAAAATAATATACTAAAAAATCTGTTGGTCTAGTAACTGTAGATAAAAATCTTTGGAGTTTTTCTACTTAAAAAGAAGAGATAAGGACCCTATAATGTATTTTGCCATCTTATGTCTTTAATTTCTTAACTTTTATTAACCATATAATAACCAAAGCATTATTTTTATTGCCAAAGTTTGAAAATCTGCACTCACTTGTGATACTGTGCTTATATTTTCCAAACGGTTGGTATTGGTTGATTCTGAAAATTAGAAAGCAAAAAAGGGTGCTTATCAAATTTTGGTTATATAAATAAATTTAATATGGAATCAGATAGTATGAATGGATCAATAAAGGAAGAATGTGTAATCTGTGTCACCATGCATTTTGCTAACTGAAATATATATCAAATGAAGTCTCATATTCCATTAATTTCTTTGACTCATGCTGCATTTAAATTTGTTTCATATTTTTGCCTAGATTGTATGTTTTATTATTGCCTTCTCTGGAGTGTCTAATTGCCCCTTTCCATATGCTGTCCTTACCACATTAGTCTAACAGCTGTCTTACATGCGTGGGATGTTGAGTTTAGCTGCAGTAATTACTTTCTCCACTTGCTTCACACCTGCTACTTGGAACTGTTTCTACTGAACTCCTGAATTTTCTTTATTTTGGACCTTTTACTTCTTGGATTGTGTTTTAGTTTTGTTGGAGTGCATCTGTCCTCTAAATGTGCAGGAAAGGTATGTGCAAGGTAAAATTTTGAACAACTGAAAATGAAATTTCATACTCACATTGATAGTTGGCTTGGTAGAAATTTCTAGATTAAAATAATTTCTTCTTCAGAACTTGAAAGATATTGTTGTTTAGCTTCCAGAGATGCTGATGAGAAATTGGAGTGGAAAGAAATTGTTTACCTTTGTGGTTTACTTGCTCTTTATCTCTGAAAGCTTTTAAAAAGCTTCTTGGCTTTCTGAATTTCACAGGACTGTGTCATACCTTACTCAGCATGGGGTGGGGTGGACCCTTTCATTCTGAAGACTTTTGTTTTTGAGCTGGGCCGCTGCTCAGGCTTGTATGGTTTGAGCATTAATTGAGGACTCCTAGCGGAGGTGTCTAGTCAATGACCTGTTCTCGGGATATGTGATTTGTCAGTACGTAGGGGTGCCTTTTTGCTGCGTGCCTGTCTATAGGGAGACCTTTTATCAATGTCCCCAAAAGCTTTGTCCCTAGTGGTGAGAGATCTGTTCTTCATCTTTACTACTATTACTATTATTATTTTATTGTGTTTCCTCATATTGGGGAAATTATGATATGATGCATTCGCCTGTCTAGGAGGATAGCCCACTTTTGGAGGACCCTTGAATTTCTCTTTTTGGTGTGATGGGTGAACAGAACATGACATCATTCACAGTTGTGTCCGTTGCCCCTGCAGCTTGTGGAATGTTCTTGTGAGATAACTGGCTAGATGGTGGGGGATCTGGATCTGTGGAGTGGACTTGAGCAAGTGGTCAAGCCCATGGCTCTGGCCTTGTTGAGCAAGAAGTTAAAGCAATTAGAATGCTGCTGCCAGAGCACATTTAGAGATAAATTTAGAATTTTTGAAAAGCTTTCAGTTTGGCCTTATACAGAAATATGTCATAACTTACTTTTGAAAGTTGGTTCTTTTAATATATGGAAATACATACTAATTTCACCAGTTTGAACTCAGGGTAGCATATCCCAAACTTAGGAGTTCTCTGGTGCCTCTGAGAGATAATAACTTGTCGAGTGGAGTTTCAGAATTTAATGGAGGTTTTTGTGTTTTGTTTTTATTTTTGGCATCAGTGCTCTCCTTCGCCTTCTCTGTTGTCAGTGTCCTCTGGCTTCAGAGCATTCTCATTAATACAAATCACTCAATCAGTTTGGGCTGCCGTAAAGACTGCCACAGACGGAGTCGCTTAAACAGCAGACGATTCCTTCTCGCAGTTCTGGAGGCTGGGAGTCTGAGATCATGGCGCTGGAACGGTGGGGTTCCAGGGAGAGTCCTCTTCCTGGTTTGCACACTTACATTTTCTTGTTGTGTCCTCACACGGTGGGGAGAAAGAGGAACAAGCCCTTCAGTGTCACTTCTCATAAGGGCACTAATCCCATCATTAGGGCTCTGCTCACATGACCTGATCACCTCCCAAAGGTCCCACCTCCAAGTGCCATCACATTGGGCATTAGGGTTTCAACATATGAATTCTGGAGGGGCGTGGGGGGAACACAAACATTCAACTTACAGCATATGTTTAAGGTTTTTTTTGTCCCTAGTATCTCAGTATTCATTTCTCCTTTGGTCTCCAGTCTTGTAGCTCACAACTCATATGAAGTGAAGGAAGGATTTCACAGGGTTTCCTTTGCTTTCATAGAAGCCCTGCATCCTGGCATTCGTGTCACAGTTGCAGCGACGTGACATGAGTTTGAGAACTGATGATGCAGAAGTGTTGATTTTGAGTTGTAGAGAATGTCTCTGTTTTCTGATTTCTTCTCTTCCTCTGCCTCAAAACAGGTCTTTACTGTAGAGACCTCCTGTATCTATGCCAATATTAGTAACCTTTGTATTAAACTTTCAGACTCTTGAAAATATCCAATATCTATTCAAGTAGCTACGGAGAGTCCCTATGTAGACAAAACCTTATTAAGAACCTCTAGTGGGTCAGATATTAGCCTAGCTATTTTCTTTCAGCATTCTATGTGAACATGACAGAATTTACTTTTGATGACACTTGGTAAGTAAGGAAGAACTTGCAGAAGCATGTAATACCTGAATTTGGGTAATCCTGCGTTAGAAATCTGTTTATACCACTAATTCCAGACTCAGTTCTTTATCTCTCTTTGTATTCAGTTAAAAAACAAAGGTCTTGCAGTGCAGACGGTCAGTTTAACACAGTCGGAAAAAAGGGCACTATTAGTCACTGACACAGCTCCTTAAGGTTCAAAACAGCTGTAGGCTCTGGAAGGCTGGTTGGAGTCAGAAGGTTGTGTAGTTTGAATAGTACATAATGGATGAGCAGCTCACGAATAGGAGGCATCAGACTCTGCGCTGAATGAAACTGAAGAAAGGAGAATCCGAGACTTGAGCTCCTCATTCTTCAGTAACTCTCTCGGCTAAATCCGTGAGTCTGAGATACAGCTTTTGGCAGGCCCGGGGTCACTAATGTGCTGTCCCAGTAGCAAACTGTCTGAAAGCAAAGAACGACTCTTTATGAATGGAGTGGTTTGATTTAGCAGATGCTTAAGGAACCCAGACAAAAAGGCTTAGAGACGAGGAAGTAAGCCATGGGAAATTAGCATTTTCCTTTTGATCAGGTCATTTCATAGCCTTCTATATCTTCTTTCTTTATGGTTTTTCAAAAATACTATACTTAGAATTAATTCTGTAACTGTTTTGATAAAAGTAAGTAAAATATGAATTTTTTTCCTTTCTTGTTGAAGAGTTTTGAACTAAAAATATATAAAGTTTTTTTCCTTGATGTTTTAAACAGTATTATCAGTTAGCTCTTTGTGAATATACAGGAATGAGAGGGTTCATTCACAAATACGTGTTTACTCACACAGGACCAGTGTCTTTTTAAAAAGTCTTCCCCTCCAGCCAATGCACACTTTATATTTATATGCCATTCACATATATATTTTTATTTTTAAATTTTTGTGCTATTTTAAAAGATAAATATATATGTATATAGGTATATATATTCTTTTTCTCTAGAAGGAATGACAGTTACACTTATGTGATTTTAATTATGTATCTTCACATTTTATTTATTTTACAAAGTAAATATGCAGTATCCTAAAGAACCACATGTTTTATTTTACTTGCCTCAGTCTGCATACCAATATTTGGCAAAATCGACCAGTCTAATTTTTTTTTCTTTTACTCAAATGAATATTTACCAAATATGGAATTTTTGATATCCTTCTCCTGTTTATGATTTTCAAAGCAAAGTATGTTACTTTTAAGAAGGCATTTACTTTTACCCTTAAAGTGAACATTGTTCATCACAAAATGTGAGCATCTGTGCAGGGTCAATACCAGTCCTGTCCCGCTGTGGAAAATCAACTTAAATCACAAGTCTCTAGTGATGCTTACTTAGTAGTGTTGTTTCTGTATTGCAGAGCTTAACAGAGGGAGGTTTCTAAAGAGTGGGAGGTCCATAATGTCCCATTAAGTTCACAGTTGCTTTTTAACTTAAAATCTCTGTCCTTTTTGCACTCCTGTAGTGATTATCTATTCCTACACTTGCATGAACACTGTGATATTGATAAGTTGGTTTTTGGAAAGTTAGAATATTAAGATGCTGAAGTTTTATGATGTGTCAGGATTCTTATGGTGCTTAATTTGTGTTGGAGGGATAAATCAACAAGTACTGTGTAGCTGCTGCACTTGCAGGTGTGTGCATGTTTCAGGAAAGTACTGAGAAGGACACAGACAGACCTGCAAGAGCTCTCTAGTCCTGTTGGAAGTAAAAGTCTGGAGCACATAAAATGATAATAAGCAAGCATTAAGTGAAATTTAAGTTCTAAGTTTCGTGAGGATTCAGAAAGAGATAGGAGAAAGAAGGCTGGAGAATCCAAGGAAATCTTCACGAAAGAGATGGATGTTTAGTCTTTAAGAGCGGGTACATTTGGACTCGTAAGGTGATGAAGAGAGGCCACTCTACATGAGGAAGAACCATGAAAGTTACTCTGGAGGTCATGATTATAACAGGGACACTGTATGTTATATGTATGTTGCATTTCTTTAAAGACATATTTAGGCACATTTGGAGTTCTGAATAGTCTTCTGATAGTGACTTTTCTCTGTTAGAGAAGGCCAGTGGGTGATTTGATTGGAGGTGTGGGTCAGTGGATGAGAGGAAGGAGATGTGAGCAAGTCTCTGATATTTGGCTTTTAAGTCAGGGTAGTTGGATATCGGCAACAAGGAGGAAAAGTGGATGGTAGTATTGGTGAAGGTGGTGGTAAGAGGACATGGACCACAGCTGGTGATTTCTATTTGGTACATTCTGTTTGTAACGTGTCTCTGTGACATTTATGTCATATCCAGTGGCAGTTGATTATAAATATTTGGAATTTGAAGGAGAGATCCCAAAATGATTAGGGAGAGGGTATGAAATTATAAGATAAAGGTATTAGGAAGAACCCTGGGGAAGAATAATAATAATTGAGGAGCAGAAGGAGCCCAAGAAGCCAGTGCAGGAGGTCAAATCAGGATGACCAATGAAGAAAGAGGAAAAGGAAGTTGCCAAGTGACTGGTGGCCTTTAGCTGTGCTTTGTTGCCTCATGCAATTAAGGCTAAACATTTTTCCAAAAGCTTCTTTTCTGTCAGTTTTATGGTGTTTTCTTCGTTTATTATAGTTGGAAACTGTGGAGTTGGTGAATATAATTACCCCAATCCCACCTATAAGTCCTAGATTTGGGAAAATCCAGAATATTTCTTTAGTGGTTACTCCGGACATTGCAAATGGAGAAATCGGCTTTACTAGCAATCTTCCAATTATTTTGCACGAACCGGAAGATTTTGCTGCGGAAGTGGTAAGTAGGCTTTTTCTTATTGATGGAGTGTAATGAGTTTGAGATAATGTATAGATACTCTTTTTGGGGCAGGGTAGAATTAGTTTATAGAGTTAACAGATGTAGAAAAGCTTCATCATTTGCAGCTGAGTCTTCAGTATGTAATTTGACATATGTAACTGGTAAGTGTGTGATTTTCATCACCTTTTGCCATATTCGATGGAATAAAATTAGAATTAATTGCTTACAGCAAAAGGAGGATATTTTGATATGGCTACTTGCAGCTAGTGGCATGGCATTTGATAGAGTGAAAGCCAAACACAATTTTTTTTTTATTGTCCAAGTGATATGTATCACAGGAATCCTTGACCTTTTCTATTTCTGAGCACTCCTCATACTTGCCTTGGAGGTCTTACTATGTTTTGGGGGTTTCTTTGGGTGGGTGGGTGGGTTAGATTTATTTATGTACTGCTTTATTTACCAGAGGTACTGAGGATTGAACCCAGGACCTCATGCATACTAGGCATGCACTCTACCACTAAGCTGTACCCTACCTGCCTCATGCTTGCCTTGGGCAGGGCTAGGGTGGTGTCCTGTGCATGGTGTGGAGGTGATATGGTTAAATTGTGAAACACCAAATCTTAGGAATTTTATTTTATGTATGTATTTACATATATATATAAATTTCTGCATACACACACGCACACACACACAGAGGCTTGTTCACATATATAGCACCCTTCCTGCCTCCCACCCTGACTGAATTTTCCTGCCATCTATCTAGGGACAGCTCTGACCTTTGGCCTTTCTATTCCCTGAGCCACAGTCTGTCCCTGAGACCCTCCCCAAGTCTCTCATGCTTAGATTTGATTTAAATTGGCTTGTGTTTCACATCAGGAATGTGGAGAGTTGTTTTTGTTATCAAAGCCTCATGTCAAAATATAGTGACCACAACTTCCTTTGTTTGTATGTTTGATTCTGTAAATTGGCAGAGAAGCTCCATTTTTCAAGATGGTTTTGATTTTTAAAATATTTTTTTTTGATACCCTGTTTTCTTCAGAAAAACTAAGAAGTATTTCATTTGTTCTGAAAGAATGGATTGTTTTAATTCATTTATCTTGCAAAGCTGTACATTTACGATTTCATGTTTTTCCCCAGAGGGAAATTAGATTCCAGGGAAAGTTTTGAGCTCTGTGAATCTGCATTCTTCCCCTCCTGGGAAATAGCAGAAGGAGTGAGAATTTCCCTTTGTTCTCTTTGTCCCATCCACAGCTTGGCCACGCCTTCTCCCTTGGGGTGATTTAAGGGCCCAGACCTTTCTTAATTTTTTTTTGTCTTTTCTAAGAATCTTACTTTGCTCACTAGTTTCCAGCCCTGACTGTTTCTAGCCAAATTAGAAGAATGGTTAGTGAGGAAAGTATCTTCCATTTTTTTCAAGATGGCCTGTGTTAAAAGGAAAAGAACAAAGAGGATTCCTTTTTTAGGAGCTTAAAAAGAATAGCATTATCTACTATTAAATATTTGTTTGAAAAAACTTCATTATGATTTACAGTGATCCTTGTATGATATATATTTAAAATGTGCTGCACTTTAATAAAACTACCAAATACAGTTTGTTTCAAAATTACTATAAAAACTTCCATTTATTTAGCTCATACTATGGAGAGACACTTTTATCTTCACCGCAAACTTGTAAAATAGGCAACTACTAGCTTCACTTCACATGTGGAAATTGAGGTCAGACAGGTTAAGTAACTTGCCCAAGGTAACACAGAGCCGTGATGTGAGTATCTGATTTTGTTTCTGCTGCATTTACTGTATTGGTTAGAAACATTTCTTATTCTTATTTATATTATTTTCTTATTTTGCCTCTTTAGGATACATTTTATGTAACTATCCTTTTCCAGATCTAATCACAGAAGTTTATTTTTCAGTTCGTATTAAATTAATTCTTTTTTCAGTCAACCTCTGATGGAAATTTACTCTTTAACCAAATTGTTCTATGTTTTTCACAGTTCCTTGGCTTTTAAAATTAAGTCTTTTTCTTTAAGACAAATCCCAGGTTAGTCATATTTTTGGTTGGGGGAAATTTTTAAAATAAATTCGATTAGCAAAAACTAATATAAAATACTTTAAAATTATTGTCATGCTTAAAGAGAACCTTGTTCACTTCTCTATGCACACAGTACATAAACGAATTCATGTAACGTGTGTGCACTAACTGAAAAGCTTATATAATTTGTGAGCATATAGTTCAGAAGAAATTATTCTGTTTTTTTCTCTTTTTATGAGGTATGCATTCCCTTACATCGGGATGGAACTGATGGGCAGGCTACTGTCCATTGGAGTTTGAAGCCC
The DNA here is from genome assembly GCF_048773025.1 of Camelus bactrianus. Taxonomy (NCBI): domain Eukaryota; kingdom Metazoa; phylum Chordata; class Mammalia; order Artiodactyla; family Camelidae; genus Camelus; species Camelus bactrianus. The sequence continues at coordinate 62,614,768 of NC_133541.1, forward strand.
TCTGGCTTTAATTCGAAAGCAGTGACTCTGGACGACATAGGACCCTTTAATGGCTCTGTTGTGCTTTTATCTGGGCAAAGTAACACAACAATCAACATTACCGTCAAAGCTGATGACATACCAGAAATGAATGAGACGGTAACACTTTCTTTAGACAGGTAATAGCCCATTTAGGTAATGTTTAGTGATGTTTATGTCTTCAAGTTCTCTGAAATAATTTTCTTTTTTGTCTTAGTTCTTTCTTCCATATAAAGTAAAAACAAAAAACTAAGTAGGTAATGTTACGTTGACCTTCTGACTTTTCTGCTGTTTGTTGATGGCTTCTGGTTAGACCGTTAATATTATGACATAGTTAACTTTAACCTGGTGTTTATTGTGAAGAAACATTACATAGAGAATTTATGGAAGGTATTAGACAAATCTTAACCATAGCTTATATTTTGCTATATTCAAAAAGTAGGCAGCAAAAAATCTAAAATGTTAGGTTAGGCAAACAGCTCTGCTGGTTTCATTTTCAACAGGGAAGAGGATTAGAGCTTTTTTGTGTGAGTAGAAAGAAAGCGTTAATCTTCACATAATGAAATTCGCGCTTTACATGGAATTTAAACATTAAATAATACTTACGTTCCAGAGAATGAAAAATAATGCAGTCTTAAGAGGTATTTTTAAGTAATAATAAGGATTTACTTAACATTTCTCAGTAGGTAATTTATATTGAGAAAATATCATAGTCTCTCAAAGAGAAATTTTTTCAATAATTCAGAGAATTCTTTCCAAAAATGAAAAAAATACTGTGTTTAATTGATGTTAATTAATTTAAAAAATCGAAACCAAGATTGTCTACTACAGATACGTATTCGTAAAGGTCAGTGTGACTTGAGGGCTCTGCAGAACTCTTATTTTAGAAATGGTAAAATTCGTAGATGAATTTAATAGGTGCTATTTTGTATCATATTAATTAGGATGGAAGTAGTAATAATTATGTTTTATAACTCCCGGTCCTCTCCAGATTTTACTCTCAGACTCTTGCAGGTTTTTCTATAAAGGTGTATTGTGTAAACACATTTTATAAACCTTATAAGTAGTTTTTATTTTTATGTGAAAGAAAAATATAGAATGTAGGGAACAAATCTGTTGAATGTCTGCTGTTTGTTTTGTTTTCTATCAGAACCACATTGTGTTTTCTTCCTTTTTTAACATAAAAATTAAAACAAAGCACAACAACAACAAAACAGGCAAAAAATCAAAAAGCAAAACCCAAATCGACACACACACAGTTTAAATGACTTACAGTTTAAATATATATTTTGCATTAAATCTTAAGAAAAAATATTTCATGTGTTGAAAAAATTTGTGAAATACAATGTAAGATAAACTGAAAATTATTATTTTTTCACTTATATGATTTTTTCCTTTAAATCAGATTTGACTACTTAATAAATCAATGGGCAATATTAAAAAAACTTAAGAAAAAGGAACAGCAATTATAAACAAAAAATATAGCAATCTATAGAAACTTTGTCGCTCAGCTGAGAGTTTCTGTTCTGAACTGAATGTTTAAAGAATGATTTAAATTATACCTCTGCAAGTTTGTAATGACTATTCTTATTCTTTCAAAATAATCATTTTTTAACCTTATGTAAACCTTTGAAATTAACTAAATATAATTTTTAAGTGTTTTTAATTTCTCTTTCTTTACTATGGGTAAAAGCTGTACACAAGTACAAACCATGGGGTAGAGAATTTCAGAAATTATCGGTTCCTCTCTTTTCAAATAGAGGAAATTAGTTCAAATTTATACTAAAATGTTTCAGTTCAATTAGTAACTAGTGCAAACTTGGATTATCTCAGTTGTGCCTGAACAAATTACATTGAAGTGTTCTAAGGCGTGTTTAATTAAATAAATGTGAGAATCAAATGTATGGTTTAAAATAACATATTTTATAAAAACCTCCATCTCAATTTTGCAAATTTTTAACAAAACTAAAGGAAAGGATGAATGAATGCTAGTGTGATTAGCAAAAGTAACAGTAAAATATTGCAACAAAAAATAATTAACACTTTATTGTGGTACCATGTACAATTTTCTTTTAATGTCAAATTCGAATGAAAATTCCCTATATTTCAATTAAATATAGCTAAAAGTTGCCCTGGTACGAAACAGTTTATGATGCCGTACTAGTGAAAAATATTTTTGTTTCATTTTTCCCAGATCAGAAACAATTTCACGATGCCGATTTATTTCAGAAAAATTTGTGATATATGTATGTAGAGAATAACTCCTTATTTATAATATTATTTGACTTTAGAAATGAAGTACTAGGACTATACATGCTGGTGTGTTTCTCGAGGCTGCTTGAAAATGCAACACATTGCGAATTTGGAAAAGTGCTTTAATTTCCTGATATAAAGTTATATTTAAGTAAGATTTGTCATAATTAAAAGATACCATGATATCATTTGGCTTCTTGAGTATATTCGTACACAAACGATGAAAGGTGTATGTTTCTCTGCTGATAGAGGTTTTAGTTTTTCAAAGAATAACTGGCTTTAGATCTGAGGATGTAGGTTTTTTATTTTTTTGAAACCTAATTAAAGCTGCTAAGTAATTATAAGTCGGGCTGAATGAAATTTGCTCAGCTGCTGTGGTTTTGTAAGCCTGCACAGTGCTTGGCAGGCTCCAGCGCCTTGAGGCAGGCCTGGAAAGGAATGTCTGCAACGGGGCTTGACATGCTGGCTAGCCATGGGGTCATCTTCCCTAAGTGGGAACTGCCAAACCTCTTGCTAGCATTTGTCAATAGCAAAGAACCGAGTGTGCAGAGTTCCCTTAAAGTGAACATGACTAGCTCGTAGGGGGTTGGGGGTGGGGAAGGCTTTCTTTAGCTTTATTTTTACCCTGCCGTTCACTTTCCAGCAGTATTGGTGAGATTTTGGCGAATAGTGTCTCTGCCTCTTTCCCCCCCTCCATACTTCTTTCTCTGTTGACAGGGTAGAAACCGAAAGGTTTGTCGTGTATTTTGGGTAAGTGTCCTAAAGAGTGCCTTGTTTTTGATGATCCAACATTTTGCTTTGCAAGCCATTGTTTTGGACAAGGCTGCCTTTCTGCATGCCCACTGGTCTTGAGAAATTTTGCTTGTCCACCTGCCTGTGCATGCTTTTTTGTATCCTTTTATTTTCTAATGATAAGGGTAGCTTATCTGAAGGGTTTTTTGTATTAAGAGTTTTAAATTATGAATACATTTAAGTATTTGATAAAATTTTTGAGAATTTATGTAATTACATGTTTTGAAGAACTAAAAAGTTTGAACTTTCATTATAGTGTACATATAAGCAAGATAACAATTAGTGTACTTTGCTTGTGAGATTCTTAATGTCTTTTATCAATTTTGTAGCTTAACAGAGAATTCAGAACCAGTGCTCTCATCTTTTCCATTGGTTTTTGAGTTCATCTAAGCAATTTCTTGTCTATATTCTCTCAGTTTTTGTATAAAGAACTTACTAAAAATATGCTTTTTTTTAAAAGGGTGGCTTATTTTAAGAAATTTTAACAACAAATTCATTAGTTTAATGCTCAGAATGGATTTTTATATTTCACATCCTGATCCTGTTTTGTCTCCTAGTTTATATGGACATAGGAAATTTTAATTAATGAAAATATGGATGTAAATAAAATATGGGCAAACTTGCTATGAAAATCATATGACTGCATTAGTATGTAAAAAGGATAACCATCTTATTACTTGGACTATAACTTCTGTGGCCACTAGTGTGTTAGGTATTGATTATTAGAATTCTAAAAGCTGGGGAAGGGTGTTAATTCAGATTCTTTATTACACAGGATGTGTGCTCTTCTTTCTACATATTAATTGTGGCTACATTGTAGTTTTGAGGTCTGACCAGGGGTACTTCTTGATTCAATAGAAAGTGACATTTGGAAAGGTTTAGAGCAGCTTGCAGGATTGAGAATTCTCAGAGTATGCTGGCTTTTAAACCCTCAGAGCCTTACAGTCCCAGTCCCTTTGATCATTCTAATTATACACTGAACATAAAAACCAGAAATACAAAAACATATTGTTTTAATATGTTCTTATGAGATGTTTATGGGAGTTGCTATAGCAGGTCATGTGTCTCAGGTCCATTCTTTTCCGTTTTTTTTTTTTTCTGTCTGTGTATGTCCCGCATTTTCTTTTATATGCATGCAGTTAAAATCAAGGTGAATAGAATCATATTAAAGATTACAAAATATTTCTAAAATCTAGTCACAATTTTGTTTATTTTCAGTCATTGTTAGTCCAAGCAGTTTTCCAACTTTTATTCAGTTAGTGTAATCTCATGTAATGAGTTTTTAAAAGAAATTCAAGTGTATGCAAAGTTAAAAATTTTTTATTTAAATATATTTTTAAACTACATGTTTCAAATTAAAATTTTTTAAAACTGGGAATAGATCTATAAATTTGATGCTACTTTATAAAATATATTGAAATCTTGGATTAATGTATTTTTGATCTATGTATGTACTGTTTGGTTTCAGTCAAATATAAAAGTTACAATGAATTCAGATATAGTAGTTCTTCTATAAATGTTGTGAGTAAAACTGTTTTGATCTTCAGTGGTTTTAATACACTTAAATTCAATTAAAGTTTCAACTCCTCATAACTTTCATATTCATTATCTGGAGGTGTTATAAATATTGTAAATAAGGCTTCAGAATTCAGAAAACTATAGGTAGCTGGTGCCTTTTTTCCCTCTGACTTCTTCAGGGTCAATGTGGAAAACCAAGTGCTGAAATCTGGATACACCAGCCGTGACCTAATTATTTTGGAAAATGACGATCCTGGGGGAATTTTTGAGTTTTCTCCTGCTTCCAGAGGTCCCTATGTTATAAAAGTACGTATGAGAGAGACTTCAATCTGTTTGTACTCACAATTTAGAACAGTCTTGAAGAATTTGAACTTTGGTGTTTTTTTTTTTTTAAGGAAGGAGATTCTGTGGAGCTCCACATCATCCGCTCCAGGGGTGCTCTGGTTAAGCAGTTTCTACACTACCGAGTAGAGCCAAGAGACAGCAATGAATTCTACGGAAACACGGGGGTACTAGAATTTAAACCCGGGGAAAGGGAGATCGTAATCACCTTGCTAACAAGATTGGATGGGATACCAGAGGTACGGGATTTTATTTTTCCCTTGTGTTTTGTGGAAAGTTGATAGTACCTAGTATATTATAGATATAAATATTTTGAAGATTGGCAAGGAGATATAGGGAAGGAAGAGGGCAAGAAAGGATTGAGAAATATGTATGTTTGGAAAATTAAAAAAAAAAAGAAGCTTAAGAAACAAAGTAAGACTCATTCCAATTTGAATGGTCCATGTTTGTCCTACATAAAGCAATACTAAACAATCTGAAACTTTCAGTGTGTAATCAGTTTTCCTCTCCTTTCAGCTTAATTTGTGTTAAAACCTTATTTTATGTATTGACTGAACTTTTAATGATAATGGTTTTGAGTTAAGGAAGTATTTCTGTAATACTACTCTTTTAAAGACAATAAATTTTAAGTTTTATATTAATGAAACTAGATACTCATTTTTTTTGCACACCAATGCATATACAGCTTTTTTTAAAATTAGTTTCCCAGAATGGAGAAGGTATATAAGATCATATATAACTTTTAAATTAATTTTATTATTTTATTTACTTTTCTTAGGTAAAATGACTAGATCGTCATGACAAGTTCCAGTCTTTCTATTTTAGTGTAGAATCATTGTTTACCTTTTTCTTTTATGTATAGTGTGTACTTATATCTGATATCTCTCTTAATTGATGGGAGAATGTTAAAAATTAAAAAAATGATAGTATCAGCTCTTTTGTCCTTTTAGTAAGTGGTATATTTGTAGAAAATTGGCAGTATTAATATTCTTGAATATATATATATATTTTACTTGCCCTGAAAATGTCAACTTTTCCTTTTTCCTAATTTGACATGTTCTTTTTAGTTGGATGAACATTATTGGGTGGTCCTCAGCAGCCATGGTGAGCGGGAGAGCAAGTTGGGAAGTGCTACAGTTGTCAACATAACGATTCTGAAAAATGATGATCCCCATGGGATTATAGAATTCATTTCTGATGATCTAATTGTTATGATAAATGAAAGTAAAGGGGACGATACCTATTGTGGTAATTTATTCTACTTCTTATATTCTGTTACTGTTTACTAAAAGAAGAAATCAGTCATTTTTAAATTTCTTTAGTAAATAGTTATTTTTATTTGTCCATCTGCTTTAGGGAATACATGTAGTGCAGAAATCGGTGTTTTTAAAAAGTCATATTTAAGATTGCTATTTTTATTTTTTATGTAGTATTGTGATGATACTGATGACTTCAGTTATATTTTGATTTCAATTAAATATATGCAGTGGAACTCAAACACTCAAAAGAATGAATTTAGTCTAATAGGAAGAACTTTAAAACTAATAGTTACTGCTTGGGAACTCTTGCAGTGGCATGAAATGAGAATAGCTTCTTTTTAGAGCCATTTCTGTCTGGGTAAGGAAATCATTTTCGAGTGTGCAGTTTTCTCTAGCAAATATCCTTATAGGACTTTGTGATGAGTGTACCTAGTTAGTCACCACCATGTTCCCAATGCTAAATGACTTTTAAAATCGCAAATTGTGATAAAATAAATGGACTTGATCTTTCCTATCAATTGTATACCTACAGAGGGAAGACTAGGTTATTACATTTATATATATATATACACCTTGAGGCTGGGCTAAGCAAATAATTGGCTTTTACTAGAAAAAAAACCCTTATTTTTACTTTTATTTGAGCAATTTCTTTAATTATCATTTTAAAATTATTTAATATATATTCATACGTGTTACACGCTTTTGTGTTTCACAGCTATTTATAATATAATAAGAAATCAAGGCAACTTTGGTGATGTTAACGTGTCATGGGTGGTTAGTCCAGACTTCACACAAGACGTATTTCCTGTGCAAGGTACTATTTTCTTTGGAGATCAGGAATTTTCAAAAAATACCACCATTTACTCGCTTCCAGATGAGGTAAATGTTACATGTATAACTCTCTCTTGTTGTTGTTTAATAATTATTTTTTATTGAATCATGAAGCATCTGGTAATTTATTTTGTTATGTGAGTATATGATAAAGAATTCAGGTGTAATAATGTCTGACTATGAGACAAAAGAGAAATATTATTTCTGGTTTCCTTGAAGGCATTTTTTCCTCTTAGAACTGATAGTCGCTGGTGACACCTTGTAGGTGTCAAATATCAGGGATTCAGTGGGGAGAGAGGTTAAGTGCTTGGCTTGTACTTAGGCTCTTTGAGAATAAGGCACCACCTACCAGATATCGTAGGTGCACTCTCAGAGGGATGATGGGTTCAGGGCAATAAAGAAAGGGAACTAAGTAACAGTTCTAAGTAACAAAGGGAACTGCGCTTTGAACAGGTGTGGAAGCCTGTCTTCTTTCCCTCAGACTCTTGCCTCGAGAAACGACAACACTCTTCCATTTTAGGGTGCGGAGAAGACGAGCTTACATGAATGAAGTAAAAGAGAAAGTGTCCATGGGGATTCATATAGACTCAGAGATATGGGGAACCTCACCTTATTAGGACATGGGAATGAGGTCTTTATGATGCACTTGGGTAACACTTAAATTAGGGTTTGTAAGGGGCCTTTGAGAGCTAGCTGAGCTTTTGTTACTATTACAAATTCTGTTCTAAATATGTCAAAAGTTCTTTTTCTGTTCTGTTTTTTTCCTTGAAAACAACATATATCCCATTTTTTTTTTACAGAAATTATATGAGCCATGTAGTGTTTCTATTTTTAACTTATATAAGACAAAATATCTATTTCCATTAAATTTTGTAGTGAGTCAAAATAAAGTAGCTGTTTGGGACCCGCAGACATAGTAAACAGTCTTATGGTTACTGAGGGGAAGGGGGTGAGAAGGGATAAATTTGAGAGTTTGAGATTTACAAATGATAACCACTATATATAAAAATAGATAAAAAAATAAGTTTCTTCTGTGTAATGCAGGGAGCTGTATTCAATATCTTGTGATGGCCTTTAATGAAAAAGAATGTGAAAACAAATATATGTATGTATATACATGACTAGGACACTATGCTGTACACCAGAAATTGAAACATTGTAGCTGACTATACTGAAATAAAAAAAATAAAGTAGCTGTTTGGATGAATGCACATTAAAATTTTGAGGGGATCTGAGTCCTACAGGAGTAGTTTAGCATGGTTATTGCCTTGGTAATGGAAATGAATATTAGTACTATTACTAATAAAGCCATTCTTTTAAAGGAGAAAACTAATTTAGGAATATGTAATGGAATTATTTGTACAAATCGCCTGACTAAAACGTGTAACATTTTCCAAAAGATTCCAGAGGAAATGGAGGAATTTACCATTACCTTACTTAATGCCACTGGAGGAGCTAAAATAGGAAATAAAAGTACTGCAACTCTGAGGATTAGAAGAAATGATGACCCCATTTATTTTGCAGGTGGTATTGCTATCTTATTTAAGTGAGTTGAACAGTATAAAATATATTTTTTCAATAGTTGTTTTAAGTGAACGTTTTCTATAAACCACAATTGATGCTTGTTGAAATATGATTTCATAATTTGGGTGATCATTATTCAATCTCTTTGATAATTTAACAAATATTTTTAAGGTTCTTCTAAAGGAAAAAAAAGGGTAAGTACTATTTTGTTAGCTTTATTCTCCTCCTACCTTTAAATTCCAATGTATTTTCTTTCCTTTGTGCAAAAAGGAATACTCTTCCACATAACCTCTTCCAGGACACAGTGGAAGTCTGGGTATTATACTTAGTGAATGGTCCTATAACAACTAATATTTAATGGACATGTAATTAAGTTTTCCCCATTTTTGCCACTTTAATGCTTTCTTTAAAACTGTCTTTTGCCACATGAGACACCTTTTAGTTTTATTTGGGAGACTTAATTGGTGTCTAATTCTTTCTTAAACCATTTTTGCAAGCTATTCAATTTACAATCGTAGAAGGAATCTTTTAAACCTGTTGAATTTTTATTGATTTATATTCTTAACCTTCAGCTGACACTTACTTAGTGACTTAATCCGGTATTCAACTTTCTGCTAACTGCTGTGGCAAAAATAAAACCTAAGATATCCTATTCTCAAGGAATTCATGGTCTAAATTTGGAAATGAGGTGTATGAAACAATAGGTAGAGGATTCCAGATAGTATGTAATTCACTGACAAACTGAATGTTGAAAACAATGGATTCTGTGGGAATCAAGGCAGGAGGAAGGCCATTGACTGGAAGTAATCAGAGGAGACCTCGTGGAGGTGTTGGGAACGGAGCTGAGTGTTTAAGCAGAGACACAGTGGAGGGCATTTCTTGTTGGGGGCGGTGTGCAGAGAGAAACGTATGTGATCTGAAAATACGTAGATGGAATCAGAAAAGCTTACACGTTCCTTCTTTTCTTTGTGACTATTTCAGAACCTCGTGTAGTGAGGGTTCAAGAAGGTGAGACTGCTGACTTCACAGTTCTCAGAAATGGATCTGTTGATGTTGCCTGCGCCGTTCACTATGCTACCCTGGATGGGGAGGCAACTGCAGGAGAGGGAGACTTTGTTCCCATTGAAAAAGGAGAAATGCTTGTTTTTGCAGTTGGAAGTAGAGAGCAGAACATATCTGTACTCGTTAATGAAGATGATATCCCAGAAACAGATGAGCCCTTTTATATAATCCTCTTTAACTCAACAGGTAAATATATTTATGGCAGCTCTGTTTCAGTGCTTAAAAGATGATATTAAATACTTCACTGTCATCTGTGATTATTCAAGGGCAAGACTGTTTGTTTCATTGCTTTCTGAAGTGAAGGGGTGAAGAATATATGTGTTGAAACTTCATGTACCTGGTATGCATTGTGTCATCATTTTTAGTCTTTTTTTATAAGATAACACACATAGAAAATTACAATATTATATGAAGAATAAAAATCTTTTAGCTAAAGGTACCCTAAGGCTTTTCCAGGCACCCAAGGGCTTAGGGCATTCGCATTCTGTAGTCTCTTTCCTCCTGGCAGGGTGCTGGCCAGAGGGGCTGGGAAGCTGCCAACCTAAATAGGTGGCTGATCCCACCTGGCTGTTTGATAGTTCTCTGAAGCCTCAGCCACAGTGAATGACAGTTTGCAAGGGGGCAAAATCCACTCTTCCTTCTCCTACTACAAATGAAGCAGGATGTTTTGACTCCAATAAATGGGCCCTGAGAATGTTTTCACCCCATCTGTAGTAAATTGGAGGGGCTGTGGCTTCTTTTGATATTTGTTTTATTCTTTTAAAAGTACAAAGAGCTATTTTTTCCTTATTCTTTTTAGAGTGAGTTGAAGACATGATATTCTGTCACCCCTCAATACGAGTGACATTCTCCTACATAATGACAACATAACCATTAAAATCAGGAAGTTAACATTAATACAATCATTGCCTCAGGCCCCGTTCAAATTTCTCCAGTTTTATGAACAGTGTCCTTTCTAGCAAAATGATTTTTTCCCTCAAATTATGAATTGCATTTATTTGCTACATCTCTTTTAATCGCTTCAATCTGGACTAGTTCCTCAATCTTTCCTTGACTTTCATGACCTTCATAATATCGGTGATTACAGGGCAGTTATTTTGTAGAATGTCCCTCATTTTGGTTTGTTTGATGTCTCTTATTATTAGATTCAGGTCTTGCATCCTTGGCAGGAGTTTCACAGAAGCAATTCTGTGTTCTCATCACATCCCTTCGGTTGGCACATGAGTTTGTTTTGTCCCTTTCCTGCTGTGTTCACTTTGATCACAATTTAGGTGGTGACTGCCAGCCTTCTCTATTGTACTTTTTGTTCCTTTATAATTAATATTTTGTGGGGGAGATGCTTTAAAACTATCTGAATATCCTATTACTCATCAAACTTTAAAGTTTTTCTCTGATATCTTTTCCAGAATGGACTCGTGATTTCTGTTTAATGCAGTGGGTTATATTTTTATCATTATTTACTTTGATGGTCAGATTGTCCCAGATTTGACTCGTGGTAGCCTGTTCAGGATGATTTCTTCATCTTTTTGACATGTCCCTGTTATTCTTTGAGCATTTCCTTATTCCTGACACAGCAAGCTGTTCCATACTCGTCCTGTACTTCTCCTGGCACAACCCTGAAATCAGCCATTTCTTCAAGGAGCCCTGGTTCCTTTTAGTGAAGAATGTTCTTTGGAAACCAGGACCCTGGCACTAGGTGTGCTGATTGTTACTGAGGTTGTGACCCTCCAAGACCCTCTTACAGGGATAGGGACTGTATGTACGTATGTAGGCATTATGTACACACACACACACACACGCTTTAACATCTGTAGTTCTCTATCCAGGTGTATATACTGAGGACGATAAGTTCATAACAATGTCTCTGTTTCTATCCAGTATCACAGGGTTCATTCTAGTTTTCTCCCTTTCTATATTTGTCCCTTCCTCCTCTGGTAATGGGAAATCCAGCTCCCATTAGCTTTAATATATTTACTTATTTGGTCAGTTCGCCATTTACGTGACCACTTTCTCATTGTTTCCTTTACCTTCTTCCCACATTGAGACTGCCTTCATTACTGCACTAGGGCTCTCACTTCCTGCTCTAGGCCAACCCTCTTCCCCTGTGTGGATGCCCTCCCACTCCAGCATCCATCACTGTTACCCTCAGATGAGATACCCTCTCACCCTTTGTGAGCTCTAGCCTTGCACTGGGTCCCTGTGATGCTCTGGCCCCCACTGGGGTGAAAGAAATTGTTACTGATAAAAATAACTTTGGTGAAGTGAAATTGGAAAACAGAAAGTTCTGCTGTGAGGTATAGGAAGTTGATGAAGAAATAACACTGTCTTAGAATCGTTTACTCTAGAAATAAATTCCTGATGTGGTTTATTACTTTGATATAATTATGGTGATAATTATGGTGATAATCTTTGGGGTCAAAATGTCACTGGAGTTAAACTATTGTTGATAACAAAATGTCACTATGATTAAAATAGTGGATCAAAACATCCTGAACCCCTTGTAAAGAGAATGGAAAATGACTGCAAGGAGAGGTTTAGTGAGTTTATTTTGTAAGAGGCATCACTGAGGAAATATGTATTTGATTTTGAGGGAGAATGAGAGAGAGAGAGCGGTATGTGTGTATATGTACTGCTGCTGCCTTTGACTCCAGTATTCTTCCAGAAATAGTGGCCTGTGAGGATTTAGTGACTTTAGCTGTGAAGGCGTGGCTGACAAAAATCTCTAGAATTTGTGCATTTAACATCCTTTCTTAGTTCTTTCTCTTCCTCTTCTATGATGTCAAAACACTGAGGGCTTGAGGGGATCAACCATGGGAGAGCCGGAGGGCCTGCGTCTCTGCGTGACCTGGTGCTGCCAGTGGTGTTTGCACCTGGTAGTTATTTTCACAGTCTGTGCCCTGAGATTGAGTTACTGGATCCCAGGATGTGGTCATCCCTAGAGCCCTTGTAAATACTGTCAGTTCTTCCTGTAGAAAAGCAGTATCAGTTTTTAGGACCACCTATGACATGCTGCATAACAAATGCACATGATAGCAGAACCCTCCCAGAATTAGGCTTTCTTGTTTTTTATTAGATTTGTGATATATTTTAAGTTATTTTCTTACTTTATATTGTTGGCATTTTCTATACAGCGATTTACCGCCTGTATTTTGTGTTTTTTTCCCTCTTTCCACTGGCTAATTATCAAATAAGGTTGAGTACAACTGTCTATATACATAAATTGTTTTTAATGTGCTGGTTTGCCACATAGTTCTGTTTCTACAATTTTAGTTTTAGGTGCTGTCCTCATCTAATTTTGAAAGTTTTATTTGTATCACTTCAGTTAACATTCATAAATAATTTCTGTGTACCAGTTACTTACAGTAAAGTTTCGTGTGTGTGTGTGTGTGTGTACTAATATAATGTGATCGCTATGCTAGACTGACAAAGTGTGAAGTGCTGTAGGGACACAGTGGAGATGCACTTAACTTGGGAATTCAAGGAAGGATTCCCGGAAGAGCTGGTGCTTAAGCTGGTTCCTGAAGAGTGGTAAGAGGTGAGAAAAGATGGGGAAGACTGGCTCGCAGACGGAGCAGCTGCAGCAAAGAGGAAGAGTTGTGGACCTCAGGGGAGTGATGAGAAGACACCTCATTTACAGGCTGTGATGGTGCTAACATGCTGTGGAAAGAATTGGAGTGGAAAGGAATAAAGTTCAAACCATCAGGATTGCCGTGTTCTATGACCAGATCAAACTCTTCTGTCCGAAGGCAGAGATCTAAAGGGAATTGCTCAAGCCGGTGGTTCTAGTTAATATAGCTTATGGAGCAATTCTTTCATTATTTTTTAATGAAATGAAGGAATCTACCTCAAAAATTTGAAATTTGATAAAGCTGTGTTTTAAATTTCTAATTAAATTATTGAAGTGATATTACTATTGCAAAGAAAAATACCTTGTACATTTTTCAGTAAAATAATTCTTCTGTAATTAAACAGTTCCTCAGAGACAACTCACATTAACCGTATTTAGACATCTCTCTCTTGCTCTCATCTATTGATAACCTTCAGTGAGGAGATTCTTGCTGGAATTTGAATTTTATTATAAATTGTTTCTTAATTTCAAAGTACAAGTTTAACAGTAAGTTAAGTGCTTTTTTGTTATTTTGACTTTTCCATTTTTAATTTAGGTGACACAGTAGTCTATCAGTATGGAATAGCTACAGTGATAATTGAAGCGAATGATGACCCAAATGGTATTTTTTCTTTGGAGCCTATAGACAAAGCAGTAGAAGAGGGAAAGACTAATTCATTTTGGTAAGCAAAGCTGAATAAGGCAAATTCAAAACTGGATAAAATAAAATAAAATCTTTACATAGGCAAAAATTTGAAATTTTGTTAATCTTTCAAAATTAAAAAAATTCGTTAAGAATTGAATACTTTCAAAGTGGTAGAGTGAATGAATTGTAAACTTTTTTTTTATGCTGTTACCACTTGTTAAAAATCTTGACACTTTAGATGTTAAGCAGAAATTATTCTCTCCACTCTCCTTACTCCAACTTCCATTCCTTGTCAGGACCAAGAGACTTGAATTATCTGGGGTCTTCTGGACCTCTTCTCTTAAATGATGTGTGACTGCCCTCCCCTGTGCTTTGCTTTTGAAGAACTTTTGCCAGTTTTCATCTAAATATTTTTCAATTGAATTTGTCTTAAGCTTTATCTTTCATTTTGGACTTTGAAGCCAATGGTTTTTTAAAATTTGCTTCTCTTTATTATTTAAAGTTGCACTTCATTCTTCCTTTTCCATGAGATCCTTCGTGGTTGCTTAGTAAGAACTGGCTGGCTGGTTTATATTAAAGATGATAAATAGAAAAATTATATCTCTGAGATAGTACAGTAAATTCCCTTTAGAGTTAGATGCACTACTTATACATTTTTCATAAAAAGTAATTTTCTCTAATTTGTTATATAGGATTTTGAGGCACCGAGGACACTTTGGCAATGTTTCTGTGGCCTGGCAGCTGTTTCAGAATGACTCTGCTTTGCACCCTGGACAAGAGTTCTATGAAACTTCAGGGACTGTTAACTTTATGGATGGAGAAGGAGCCAAACCAGTAATCCTCCATGCTTTTCCAGATAAAATTCCTGAATTCAACGAGTTTTATATTCTAAAGCTTGTAAACATTTCAGGTGCTTTGTTTTCCCATCTATTTTATTTTACCACCAAAGTTTAATATTTTATGCTTAAATAATTAGACTGTATAGAAAATGCAGTTAATGAGATAGATTTGTGGACAGAGACTTACACCCATCCGCAAATTTGTAAATAGATTTTTCCACTCCAAATAGAGTGGGGAAACAAACAAACAGAACATTAATGGAAGTTAGCAAATACAGATTCATGGTAGCTTAAAGCTTGGTCTTTGTACCATAATTTAAACAATCAATTTTCCTATCACTTTTGGTTTTTAAGCACGGAGATTAAACCTTTCTAGTTAATAATCCTTTTTTCAGGCTCTACTGGTTATTAATGAATTTAGGCTGAACCAGAATACCTCTGAAAATGTGGTGAAAACCATGTAGTGACACTATTGTTCATTGATCAATGAGTAAATTATTTAATGAGGAGTTTGCTAAACAAATTCCCTTTGTCTTCACCTTACACTGGAAAGTATTTCAAATTCTGGTTTCTCATTCCTTATAAATTATCTCACTACAGGTGGGTCCCCAGGTCATGGAGGCCAACTAGCGGGAACCAACCTTCAGGTCACAGTAATGATTCCATTCAGTGATGATCCCTTTGGGGTCTTCATCTTGGATCCAGAGTGCCTAGACAGAGAAGTGGCAGAAGATGTCCTCTCAGAAGATGATATGTCTTACATCACCAACTTTACCGTTTTGAGGCAGCAGGGTGTCTTTGGTGATGTACGAATAGGCTGGGAAATACTGTCCAGTGAGTTCACTGCTGGTTTGCCTCCAATGATAGACTTTTTGCTTGTTGGAATCTTTCCCAGCACTGTGCATTTACAGCCACACATGAGACGTCACCATAGTGGAACAGATGCTTTGTACTTCAGTGGAGTAGACGGTGCATTTGGAACTGTTAATCCAAAATATTTTCCCTCTAGGAACAACTCAATTGCCAACTTTACATTTTCAGCTTGGGTGATGCCCAATGCCAATACTAATGGATTTGTTATAGCAAAGGATGACGGTAATGGAAGCATCTACTATGGGATAAAAATTCAAACAAATGAATCCCATGTGACACTTTCCCTTCACTACAAAACTCTGGGTTCCAATGCTACGTATATTGCCAAGGCAACAGTCATGAAATATTTAGAAGAAAATGTTTGGCTTCATCTTCTAATTATCCTGGATGATGGAATTATTGAATTCTACCTTGATGGAAATGCAATGCCCAGAGGAATCAAGAGTCTGAAAGGAGAAGCCATTACTGATGGTGAGTGTCATCTTTACAATTAGGACCCTGCATTTTGAGTTTTAAAAATTTTTGACTTTTTTTAATAATATCATTTTAAAATTTACTTACCTCTGTTATCTCACACATTCTTTTTTCTTTTCACCCATTTTTTAAATTGAAGTATAGTGACTTCTTAACAAGGCTAACAGGTATTTAAAAATCTGCTCGTGTATCGGTTTAATTTCTTTGAGTAAAACTGTGGCTACCAAGACCGTAAGTTCTGTGCTGAGTGTTGCAGAAATGGATCAGGCAAAGTGTCTGCCCTTGAAGTATCTGAAATAGGCTGTGGATCACTTCAGCACATCGTAGGAAGAAGGAAAAAAATGGTGAAGGAGGAACGTTTATGCTTCTTGTGGTAGTAGGAGGGTTGGGCATGATACTCCAGATAGAGAAGAGCAGAGGTGCAGAGATGGGAAACAGAGAATTGTATCTGGGGAATTGCTAGCTCAGGATTACGGAGGGTGGTGGGCGGTGAAGATCCTGTTAAAGAGGAATCAGAAAAGAAAATTACATTAAAAAACCCAACAATTAAAAGGGATTTATAGTTTCAGGAGTTAACCTGGTGAATTCTATGGTGTGCTTTGAAGAATCTTTGTTGTCTTCAGGCCATATCATGTGCTGTTTCCTTGAGAAACACACTGTGGGCATGTTTATACACAAATCTCAGTCATCTCTATTACGATCGCCAGTTCCCTCCCAGCTCCTCCATCTATGAAATGATTGCTTTTTATTTAGTAGGAAAGTAGAGCAGAGCTTTTATTGTTATAGCTTAACAGAGTATTTTCCTTCTGAACCTCCTGCAATAGATGTCTGGTTGTATTTCTTTCGAGTAGGAAAAAATATAGGCAAAAGAACAGCATACACATACTACTGATTGCAACCTCAAGAACTGTGCTTATAGCATTGTGTGGCATTAAGTTATTCACCTTTTCATCGTGTGAATATATACATATGTCTGTTAACATTGATTCCTTTGGTAATGACATGGTGGTAGAATGAGAATGGGAAAGACTGGGGAAAGTGAGAGCTGGTGTTTCTTTTCTCTGTTTGGCCTACTGCAAGGAACTTATATATTTTTGTCATTTGTAACTTGGAAATAAAATTGAAAAAGTATATATACTTATTTAGGTTATTAATGAAATAAAGGATATTTTATTATAAAATATATGAAAGTGTACCGATAGGTGAATTTTAAAAAAATTTAAGTTAACCATTTTTCAGCATCCCATTAAATCAGCTTCCAGATCAAGAAACAGTGTTCCAGAGGCCCCCTGGCTCTTCCCCAGTCACTCACTCACCACCATGCCCAACTACTATTGCCATTTCTAAGAGTGTAAGACTAGCTTTTAATGTTTTTAAAATTTTATGTAAGTAAAATTGAGCAGGGTGTACACTGAAGTGTCTGGATTTTGCTCGGTACTGCTTATGAGGTTCATCCACATTTTTAGATATTTCACTCTCATTGCTATATAGTCAGTCAAAAACCACTGTAGAAGGCATGGAAGCAATCCCAAATCACTGCCAAACACCCATCTTACATAAATATCTTAGCTGAGTTATTGGAGAAGGACAAAGTAAAGAAATAAGAATTGGGGAATTCCTGAAAAGGGTTATTATAATAGTAATGGAGCAATATGTTTGAGCTGCATGTTGTGATTATCATGAAAAAGTCCTTAAGACTCATACAGCGTTCCTGGGAAGGGATACTTCTTTTCCTACATGTATTACAGTAGTTGTTTAGATAAACACTTACACTTGGTCCACAAAAGCTTCTCACAACTTTATGTAACTCAAGATGAATTTGTAGCAGGTCAAGACTTGAAGTTCTCAAAGAATAGTAATACTAAAGTTTTAAAATTGTGAGTGAATTGAATTATTCCATCTGTAGATGTGGAGGGAAATTTTTAAATTTCCTGGAAGAAATGTCTATCCAAATATGAACACATACACGCATATACACAATACATACACATGGACAAAATATCCTTTGGTACAAAATATCTTAAATCCCAGTGATTACTGATTCAGTTTTCATCATAATAGAAAATAGCCTTTATTTGATTGTGTTCTAGTTATGTAAAAGTTGTACTTACCTAATAAAATCTTTCAATAAAGTCACTTTCTTAATCACAGTTGTAGTTTAGTACAAGCTAGTTGTGGATATTGTAGCATTTAAACTCATTTCTAATTTCAGGTCCAGGAACTCTGAGAATTGGGGCCGGAATGAATGGCAATGACAGATTTACAGGTCTGATGCAAGACGTGAGGTTCTATGAGCAGAAATTGACCCTTGAAGAAATTTACGAACTTCATGCCATGCCGGCAAAGAGTGATTTACACCCTGTTTCTGGATATCTGGAGTTCAGACAGGGAGAAACTAACAAATCATTCATTATTTCTGCAAGAGATGACAATGAAGAGGAAGGAGAAGAATTATTCATTCTTAAACTAGTCTCTGTACAAGGAGGAGCTCGCATTTCTGAAGAGAATACTACAGCAAGATTGGTGATACAAAAAAGTGACAATGCCAATGGCTTGTTTGGTTTCACGGGAGCCTGCATACCAGAGGTAGGTAGTGAGCTTGCTGAATTTCAGAGTTAAAATATTCATCGTAGGTGGATTTGTTTGGGAGTGGAATTTCTTTCATTTGGTAAGGTTGCTTGAGTGTTGACTCTCGGCTCAGAAGTATGCTACAGCCAGTGGTTGCAAATGTAAGGTCTTTGCTCTTATAAGTTCACAGTTTGAATCAGAAGCTGAATGAGCTGAGAGAAGTAATAACAAGTTAGCAAATGAAACTTTAGCAGTTATCTTTAAAGTTAATGCATTTCACAGAATGCATAATTATATTCCATATGTAATTTACTTTTGGGCTAACAGCATAAGGAAATGAAAGAATATATATTGAAAGCTTCTGTGAATAATTTTAATTGAAACTCTATTAAAATATGACTTTTTGAGTTATTTTTTTACCCCACATGTGAAACGTCCTTAAGTAGTTAGTTACAACATTCTTCCATGTTGGGTGTAAATGCCTTTCTTATCACCCTTCTTGGCCAGCTTAATTCATTAAGTGGTTTTACTGTCCTTATCAGTTCTTTCCAAGTTTTCGTAATCATCTTGGTTTCCTGTTCAGTAATGTGAGAGCTCATGAAACGACTTCACAGGTGTTGTGTGTGACAGTAAGAGCTCAGTGTCCATGAAAGGATGCCAAGCAACCAGAGAGGCTTTCCCTTTGCAGGTTGATTCTTGTAGGTTTGGAGGGGTCTGTGTGTATATTGAAGCAAATTGAAGGGATTAAGAAAAACGTTAACGGGTAGAGCTTGAAAAAAATACCTAGGTCATAGGCCTCATTTTGTTCGTATTGGGGTGCTTGGCTCTCTCAAGTGTCTTATTGTGCCTTTTAGCTCTTTGGTGACAATCATAAGAGATCTTCAAATAGTGTTCTTTTTCTATACCAGAAATAGAGTATCTTAGACAAGGAAGAAAAATATTATACAAATCTATGACTTAAAAAAGAAATATGTTTATCTATATGGTACTTTCAGCTATTCAGTCATCAAAGAACTTTACATGTTAAATTTTTAATGCACCTTTCTGACAATTCATAATATAGTTGCAACTAATATTAATATTTAATCTTTCTACTTCATAGGGTTAGAAATGGCAGCTTGGAGACCTAAGAAAATAACTAACCCTAGTGGAATTAAATGGGATAGGATCAAATACCTGTTTCAAAGCGTGGCAGTTACTAGTGCTTAATAAATACTAATTCCAGCCCCCCCACTCAACCTTTTTTGCTCCTAAGGTACAATGGGAAGAACTGGAATTTGAACTTACGTCCTGTGACTTCTAACCTGCTGTCTTTCCCCCCTCTATCTTTAATATTATCATCTCTTTTTTTCCCTTAAAGAGACAGGTGACTTCCTTCTCTCTCAGGTTGTGAGAACCCATTCTGGTGCCATGTAAAATAAGGTTCCCTTCTTATCCCTTCATGACCTGGCACTTGCCTATGGCTCTGACTTCCTGTGTAATTCTCCTCTTTGGTCAGTATGTTTCAGGCAGATTTGCCTTCAGTTCCAATCTCAGGCCGTCAGCACTTCTTAGCCTCTCTTATTCCAGATCTTCAGAATCAGTCATTCAAGTCTCAGCTCCAAAGACATCTTCTCAGTGAAGACTTTTTGTTTAAAGTAATCCCCCTACTTCTCCCAACTGGTCACTCTCCATCCCTTCTCCTATTTTTACATTTTTAGTAGCATTGTTCCCACTCTTAAATTTCTTATGTTATTTATAAGCCTACTTACACACTGTCTATCCCTTCCACCACAAAGATGAAAGAGCTCTGAGTATAAGAAGATTTTATTATTGCTCATTATTATATCTCTGGCACCTAGAATGCAACATAGAAGTTACTCAATAAATCTTTACTGAGCTTGTGAATGTATTTTAATATTGAGACATGAAAAGGCTCATAGTTCAGATAACAAAAACGTTATTCAGCTAAGCTGCATAAACAACCCAACTGAAAACAAAACAGAACAATACATGAAGTTTTAGAACTTGCCAAAAATGAGGAATAGTATCAAAGTGTTTCTCTGGCTTTTTGGGCCATTATAGTAAGTTCAGTGCTGGCTTGTCTCGTAAATTCCGTTGGTAGATTGTGTTGGTGTTGATTTAGCTTCACCTAGATATGCAACTTTGTTCCAGAAATCTTGGAATTAGAACAGAGCCAGTCAAGCCTTTGATTGCAGAAGAGAGCTTCCCTGTGAAAGCCACAGTACCAATACTAGTAGAACTGCTGGAAGATGAAAGAAAACATGGTTGGCTATTCTCCAAGCCCACATGAGAGAAAAATAAAATACATTTATATTGGAAAGAGTAAATTTGAGATGGTTAATATGGGAAAAGTACTATGTCTAGAAGATCAAACATTGGAATTTAATTGTCAGGAAGATTACAGAATTTTCATTCCTGAAAGTGTCAAGAATAGAAGTATAGAACTTTTACTTTCATTTTGGTGTGATTTGAAGACAGGAATAATAAGAGATAGTTGTGTCATGGTGACCATCATCAATATTTATTAACTGCTTAGTGAAGTCATTCTCAAAGTGTAGCCCAAGAACTCCAAGGGGTTCCTGAGATCTTTCAGTAGATCTACAAAGGTCAAACCTAATTTTATAAAATACTGTGATGTCTTTGTCCTTTTATTGACATTTGCACTGTAAAAGCAGTGGTTGCCAAAACAGCTAGCTGCTGGTGCCTTTGTACGATTCAAAGTGGTGGCACCAAACTGTACCAGTTGTCATTGTTTTGTTTATCACAGCACACCCGTAGTTTAAAAGGTGAAAATTTCACTTCAGAGTATCTGTGATGAAGCAGTACAAAACATTAGTTTGATAAAATCTCGACTCTTGAATACCTGTCTTTCTAACATTCCATATCATGAAATGAGAAGCACAAATAAAGCACTTCTGCTAAGATAACAAAACATGGTAGTTATCATGAGGAAAAGTGCTTGTGCAGATACTAAGTTGTGAGGGAACTAGGTGCTTTTTCATGGAACACCATTTTTACTCAAAAAATGAGAAATGAAGTTTGTTTATTTGGACTTGGGTACCCTGCAGACATGTTCATGGAAACGAAGCGGGCCAGTGACTACAAGGAAAACAACTAGTAGTATTTGTTGCCAGTGATAAAAATTGAGCTTTTTCAAACAAAGTTAGAATTTTGGGTACATTTTACCTGTCAAAGTGAGCTTGTCTGTTTCCCAATATTTAAAGACTTTTCAAGTAAGATTGATAGTGATGTTAGCAAGTGTAATTTATTTATTTATTTAGTGTAATGATATGTGTCAGCATTTGGAAGATCTGTATAACTCAGTGAACCAATACTGTCCGTATAATCAATGCATATTGTTACAAAATCATGCATGGGTGACAGAATGATTCACAGTGTGAAGTGGACCAGAGTATGATTTCACATTGCAACTAAACCCTAAGAAACTACCACTTGTCAAATTTTGATATAATATTGAGGAAGAGTACCCACAGCTATCTGAAAAGATGGCTATAGTCCTCCTCCTTTTCTAGTTAAATGTCTGCGTGAGGCTGGATATTCTTTATATACTTAAAATAACAAAGCAGCAGACAAATTGATTACAAAGGTGATAGGAGAATCTAGCTGTCTTCTGTTAAGCTAAACATTAAAGAGAATGCAAAAATGTAAACAATGCTCCCATCACTATTTTTTTGTTTTAGAAAATACAATTATTTTTCATAAAATACGTTGCTTATGTTAACATGTAATGAGTTTATTACTGCAGTTTTAAAATGAGTTAATGTATCAATATTTAATTTTTTTCAATTTTCATTCATAAAATGAATGAAATATCAACAGATTTCACCAACATAGCAAAAGCTCCTTGGGGTTCTCCATAGTTTTTATGAGTGTTTAGGAGTCCTGAAACTAAAATATTTGAGAACTGGTGGTTTACTTTATGCCTGGAATTATCTTCAGAGTTTAAAATATATGATTATTTGATTCATTTTCAGAAATAAAACCACTTTCACTTCTATAGATTCTTCTCCATTGTGTTGTTGCAGTGACATTGAAAAGTTAACTTTTTTTTAATCCTTTCAAAAATACAGAAGGCAATGGAGATTCTTTAAAGACTTCTCTATGAGTTATGTTACGCTTTTACATTTTCATAGATTAGTATGATGTTAATAGTAAGGTTAAAATGAAGGCATATCACATCTTAAATAATGAAAATATGCGGAAATACATAGTCTACTCCTTGTATATCACATAATTAAGTAGTGAGATTGCTTTTCATAGTAATTCATAGAATTTGCTAGTCTTAACTATTTTACTTTCACAAATAATACTTAGATTATGTTTTATAAACTCATTGCTTAGGAATAAATCTAGAGATATTTTGAGAGGGTATTTGTAAAAATGAGAATATTATTTAACTTGGGCAATGTTTATTTTTAAGTGCCTGCCATATGCTGTGTGAATAGATTCCTTTAGATATAAGCGATATTGATCTAATCTGATATCACAGATCATCACCCAAGCATGAAACCAAATAAAAAATTAATTGGGTATGTAATTGTTCGACTTTAATCTTCTATCTCAGTAGAGAAAGCCAGTTCATGGCTTGGAATAATCCATTATTTTTCCTGGGGAAATTGTTAACCTTATAATTACTTTTCTGATGATCAGGGGGTCCTCACATTCCTGACTCAAAAGAGAAAACAGTTGTGGGTGCTGCTGTTTGTTGTGCAAAACTGAGTGAGGATGGTTCCGATGATTATTACTTGATGTTATGCTCCTTCATACACTGGCCTAAACTTTTGATTGTATTATGATTCTAAAGTCAATTACATAAATATTTTCATAGTAGAAAAGCATCTTTTAATTATTTATTCTCTCTGTCTTAATCATCTTCTGGTCATTACGAATTCCATCCTCTGGTCTTCTGTTTCTCTAAGTGCTGTGCGTAGACAGCCTTGGTTAGAAATGTCTAGTGCATGTTCCTGAACACCATTCCTGAATCAAGACCCCATTT
This sequence comes from Camelus bactrianus, assembly GCF_048773025.1. Lineage (NCBI taxonomy): Eukaryota > Metazoa > Chordata > Mammalia > Artiodactyla > Camelidae > Camelus > Camelus bactrianus. The sequence continues at coordinate 62,638,394 of NC_133541.1, forward strand.
CTGAGTCAGTACCTCTGACTGGGATGGGATGGGAGGCAAAATGCTGCCTTTAAAAAATCTTTTAAAGTGGAAAATATCATATGTACACAAAACAAATAAGTAGAATAGTGGAGCCCAGTGACCCATGTGCCTAACTTCAATGTTTGTCAGCCTTTCACCAATCTTGTTTCTTCTTTTTGGGCTGAAGTAATTTTTAAAGCAAATCACAGGCATTGTGTCCAAAGTTGATAAGTATGAAAGGCAGATTTTCCAAGCATCCTATGTGACTTTTTTTATGGACCCTTGATACTTGAAGCATCTTCCCTAGTGAAAACTTTGTAGAATATACTTTATTGTATAAATTAATAATTTGTTAAATTTTCTATGAAATTTTGATAACATAGCCTGTATCTGCACACACTTGTATTGGATATGGATAGTTTTTTCCCACTTCTTTTTAAAACTGAAACTAGTTAGAAGGTGATAATTTTAGTGAAGGCTTTACTAAATGAAAGTGTGGTGAGATAACTTCTCCTCATATGATTCCTGCAAGCAAAATGCTTAGCCCCAGATGCTGCCTGGTAATGTCGTTGACTTGGTAAACAGCTGTAAGGAAACATCACATTCCTCAGTGTATCTTTGGATCTGTTTAAGCTATGCCTCTTGCATAAAGGGAAAGGTTGAACACTCACATATTGGGATTAATGGTTTATAATGTAACTCATGGAAAATATTCTGATTAAAATTTGGGGTAGGAAAGTAGAGCAGATTTTTCCCCATTGTGATAGGAATCTAAATACATGGGAATTAGTTTGTGTTTTTAATATGCAAGCATATAAATTTTTGATAAGATGAGGGAGTGTTTTATGTAGCATTTTTTGGTTATCATGTATGTGTGTCTGTATTTTAAGGGGAAGAAATTAAATTTTTTTAAAGCACTTACTGTATTAGTAGGTATCATGTAAAGTACTTATTTAATCTCCACCAAAATCCATTAGATGTTGTGATCTTCACTTGAAGAAGAGATGACTGAGACTGAGAAGGCTTGGTAAGTGATAGAGTGAAGGTGCTAAGGACTATTTGATCTTAAAGCCATACTCCTTTCACCCCACCACGGCTATGATGAAAATGCTGATGTAGATGTCTAGGTGGAAATTAAATTAGGTGCTGTATTGAGCACCTGTGTCTCTTTGCTGCTCCCTCTTCTCTCCAGCCTCTTAGGGTTGGCAGGCCCCACCTTGAGAACAGTCAGTTCTGCTGTAATGTGAAAGAGGGGCTCCTAAAAGTCACCACATTATGCCAAATTGCATAATGGAAAACACAGTAAGTCAAAAAATTGGTCGGTGATAGAGAAAAATAAAAATAGGGACATAATAACAGTTTTACACAATAAGTGATTCTTAAATATGGTAATAACTATGTATATACCTTGAAAAAATCATTTGCTTGTAGAAGTGGGCATCAGAGGAAGGGCAGCTTGTATGTTATTGTGAAGTGATGAAAGGAGGGTTATCTGAAATCAGAGGGAAAGTTGAATTGAGAGACTGAGAATGTAAAGACCTATTCTAAAAGATTTTCCAGCTTCTTGCTCCATATAACTTTTAAACAGTATCTTAAAGTGTAGATAAAAATGTTTTCCACGTGAAAGAATGCACACAAGTATGTATGTATACTTACGTATATAGGACAAATACCAAAAAGATATTAAGCATGACAGCAGTGCCCTCCTTTACCTGACTATTGTTTCCCCACCAGGAATTCCTCAAGGCTCTCCTACTGGACACTTTATACCAGCCTCGGAATGATTTCACCAAATCCACTCTATTACTTCTTATGTCCATGCCTAGAAAGTTCTCCCTGATGTCGTGTTGCACTTTCTTCTTCTCACTTCTCTGCTGAACTCATCGTAAAATCATGAGTTTGTTTTTCTCTTTTGACTTATCCAGAGGAAGGAGTATGCTTGTTAAAAAATCTTTTGTAACCTTAATATCTAGCACAGTGCCTGACACACAGGACGTTTCAATAAATGAATTCCATGTATAGTTAATTATTATTGTTCTTGCTTTATTTATCCCTCTAAAGGAATGAGTGGGAAAACAAATGATTGTAAATACTTCTCAGCAGTCAGAGATATATCTGGAGAAATACAGAGGTCTCCTTAGAGAGTTAGAAAAGTTATAGAATTAAGTTTATGATAAAAGAATTTCATGAAAGCATTGTAGTAGTATCACGGATTTGAATCGGTACATACTTATACATAATTTATGTTCAATTTCAGATTGCAGAGGAGGGATCCACCATTTCATGTGTGGTGGAGCGAACCAGAGGAGCTCTGGGGTACGTGCATGTTTTTTACACCATCTCACAGATCGAATCTGATGGCGTTAATTACCTCGTTGATGATTTTGCTAATGCCAGTGGAACTATCACATTCCTCCCTTGGCAGAGATCAGAGGTAAACCCTTATCTTCTTTGTTTCTTTGAAAGCATCCTGGAAAGCTTTTCCTGGTCTGTTTATTCTGTAATTCATTTGCAGCTTCTTGCTTTTTAAGCAATTTAAAATTTTTAGGCGATTAGGTATATATCATATTAAATATTTTTGTATTTACTTATGCAAAATTAAGAATGTTGAATAATGTGTGTTATAGTTTTATCTGTTCTTTAACCTCAATGTAATAAAAATGGTATAGCGTGAACATTTGTCATTACGGGCTTTTTTGTTATTACTGATAGGAGAAACTGCAGAATTCTTAATGATACTCTTCCAATCAGCCAAGAGAAATTCTTATAACTGTAATCTCATTTTACTTTTAAATTTGGAAATTTTTCTTTCTTTTGAAAGTACAAGTGATAACTAGTTTTATCAAAAACTTTCTGGGAACCATAGTTGATTTCTGAATAGATGCTCCAGGAAAAAAATGATAGTTCTTATAAGTGAAATCGAGATGAGCCCTCCTCCTGTATCAGATTTTTTTTAAACATCCTTTTAGTCTATCATGTTGGAATATTCATGTCAATATAATTTTTATTAAAATATAAATAGCTTATAGATCATCAGGGATAAATACTAAAATAACATAAGATTACAAATACAATCTTTGAAGAAATTTCTAAGGGATTTAGTTAATTGGATGAAAAAGATAAAACTGAGGGAAGATTTAAAATATTCTTAAGATTTAAAGAGTTAAAGCTAAAGTAGTGTGATCAAATCTCTATAGTTTGGGGAAAGAAGGAAACAAGTTAATTTATAACAAAATTTCCTTAATAGCAGTCTGCAGATAGAGCCATGATAAATGTTCTACTGGTGTTTGGTAAAATGAGGACAATTAGGACAACTACTGAGTTTTTGTAAGGCTGAAAGCATTTAATTTAAAGGACTATATTTTATACTGATGCTGTCTTTTTCACTTCTTTTTTGGATTTAAAGTGCTCTTTCTTTTATCAAGTAATAATGATAGTGTGTGGTAATTTTTTTATGTTCCTGTTTGGGAAATGGAGTTGATTTTTAAAAATTTCTCTTGGAAAATGTACCACCTGTGAAATAAAAATATAACTGGGAACTACTGTTTTATAAAGTGGATTCATACAAATTTTGGAAGCGGTATGAGTTAATAAAATTTTGGTCAGGAAAATAGTTGTGTATACTCCTCCCAAGATTTATTTAAAATAATTTTCTTCATCATGAATAATTGACTTTTAAAGCAACAACGACATGAATATTGGGGTTGGATTATAACACGTTGCCAGCTGGATCTGTGCCAGCCTCTCAGTCTTATTAAGCCAGGGGCTGGATACAGAGATGTCTGCCAGTGCTCCGTGACTGCTTTATAACACAAACAGCAGTAAGGTGGCCTCCACTTTGCTTCTGCCTTCCACTTATACAGGGAGTGCATTTAATTAAATAGACTTAAATCACTTCTAGAAACCTAGCTGTAAGAGAGTCTGGAAAGTGTGTGTGTGTGGTGTATGTGTTGGTGCAGCACAGGAACCTACACTGGAAATGTGTTTCTCAAGTGTTTTTAAATGGCCCCTTAGTTATTAAATCAATTTAGTGAGTTATGATCAAGATTTTAAAAATAGAGTAAAAAATAGCAGAATGTAGTATGGTTAAGGTAAATATTGTCTTGTGTACTGAATCACCATGTAAAATATATTTGTGCCTTGATAGGGTCTTCAGTTTCAAATTCTTCATTTCACTGAAAGAGTCATTACTTTGGTATTTTTCAATGCTTTACAAATATTAATTGCTTCATTTTTAAAGTACATCTTGATGTTTTGGTGTTACTTTTCATAGCAACATTTGTCAGTTTACTTTCTAGGGGAAGACACTTTAAATCTTCAGACTGCTTATTATTGTTCACTTTAATTCAGCAATTAAAGTGAATTCGCTGTGCCATGTATTACTTCACTAATTAAAATTTTGATTAAAATGAACATTAAAACCAAATTCAGATTCTACCTTATGCCTATTTGAATCAAAATCTCTGGAAAAACTTCATTGAAAAGAAGCTCTTCAAATGCTTTTAGGTCCAATGACTAGTGTTTTGGATATTGAATTTGCAGTTACAATTTGTTTTCAGACTATTGTCACCTTCCTTTCTGGGAGAAACTGGGAAATCATACATCATTCCATCCTGTCCCTCACTCCCTATGTTGAGTCATTAGGCCTGGGTATTCTGTCTTCAGAACAAGTCTCAAGTCCATCCATCTTTCTTCATCTCCATTGTCACTGCATTAGTTCAGAATCTCATTATTTCTGGTCAGTCACCTCCTACCTCAACCCCTTGCATCTGTTCTTCCTGTGTCCACTCCGTTTACATTCTGCCGCTCTATTTATTCTAAAACAGAATTCTCATTTTGTGAGTCTCCTTATGATTCTTCAAGTTTTACTCTACTCCCTGTGGAATGAAGTTCATTTTAAAAATCATAGCATAAAAGGTCCCTGTGATCTTGACTCCTGATTATCTGTCCAGCCTCTTCTCCCACTCCAGCCTTAGTGGTCTATGTGCAGTTGCTCAGATGTCCTGTTCTTTCACGCTGTGGTTTCTTTTATTCCGAATGTTCTTCCTCATTATTAGTTACAACTGCAACTAATCTCTTAAGACTTGCTTCAACCGTGTCTGCTGTAAAACCTTTACCAGATAGGGTTGACTGTTTCTTTCTCCACTTTGTATGTCACTCTATTATGACATTTTTACATTGATTTTAATGTTTTCCCATAGGTCTCTCTCCGTGGAAGACTGTGAGCCTTTTTGAGACTGGGTATTTCTAACCCTTGCAGGTTGTAGGTGTGAAAGCATGCTTGTTCAATTAATAAAAGAAGGGAGGATGTTTTTCCACTTCCGATTTTGACTTAAATTTGGAGAGCATGACTGAGTTACTGCTTCTTCTTTTCATAATTTTTTTTTACAGACTGTTTATGCCAGACTTCTAGGGCCCATTGTGAATCTGTTTTCTAGAATGCCGCTGCTAAGTGTGTCAGGCTTCCCTTAGGTAGGAACTAGACATGGATGTTCTGTCCTTTGCTACTATCCTGCCACGTCCTATCAGATACCCTGCAGTTCCTTAAATAGGAACTCTGCACCCTGAGGTTGCTGATACCACTGTCTTTGGTACAAAGAATATATGATATGGTATTGATATATCGGTATGTCATATGTGCTATTATATTTATACATGAACAGGGTATTTTTAGACAGAAAATATTACTGCTCAGCACCCATTATTTAAAGAATTAATTTCTCAGATCTCTCTCTCTCTACCTCTCTTTCTCCCTCACTCTCTGTTTTAGTGTTTCAGTTTGTGTAGAAATCTGTCATGTTAGATATTAACCTCAATGAGAAATAATTGTCTGTTTTGTTTTCTTCTGGTAGGTGGTAAACAATTTCCACATGCCTCATTGCTTAATGCCTCTGGGTTTTGTATTTATAGGTCCTGAATATTTATGTTCTTGATGATGATGTTCCTGAACTTAATGAATATTTTCGTGTGACACTGATTTCTGCAATTCCCGGAGATGGGAAACTAGGTTCTACTCCCACCAGTGGTGCAAGCGTAGATCCTGAGAAGGAAACGACAGATATCACCGTCAAAGCTAGTGATCATCCATATGGTAACCACGCCCTTTTGCAAGAATAAGCTTCCCTTCTCTGGGTGTACTTGATCCTTTTAGGAAATTAAGGGACTTTCTGCAAGTGATCGAAGTAAAACTCCTTCAGACCCTCTAACTTCCCGGCTCTTGAACTTCTAAGCTGCCTTGTTGAGGGAATGTTTATGAAAAAAATGTAAAGATCCATTTCTAAAGTTTAATAATATATTTTGAAAAGTATAAGCAGGGTTGTTTTAAATGAAAAAGTATTGTTATTCATGGCTATCATTTTTTTTTAATTTTAAAAATTATCCTTCTATGATATGTTAACACCTAAGTGAAGTACTTTGTAATTTATGTTTTATTAAACTTCAAGAAGTAGAGTTATCACTGTCTATTTATATTAATTTCTTTTTTATCTTATGCTGGAAAGTGATAATTTTCTTAATTGGGGAACTATCACAGATGTCTGTCCTAGTAAGTCGAGACTGTTTTCTGCATTGAAAAGTAATAATTCTTTTGTAGGAATGAAGCAAGAACACCCAGTAAAAGCTCTGTGTAGGAAACTTGAGAGGTTCTTCAGATGTGATTTGCATAGTTAAATTTTTACAATATGTGTTGCCAAGTCCTTCAGGGTGGTGTTAATTTTATTCTGCTTCTAGTTTAAGAATCGGGGGAGGACATAGCTCAAATGGTAGAGCACATGCTTAGCATATATGAGGTCCTGGGTGTTAAACAATAAATAAACCTGATTACCTCCCCCACCCCCATCAAAATAAAAAACAATTAAATAATATGATGATAAATACATAAAATATTTTTAAAAAAGAATGAATTCTGGAGACTCAGATATGAGTAAATGTTTAACAATATGTATTTTTAAATGTCATCCATTTTCTTTTTATTGATGCTTCCATTTTAAAAAGCTTTCTTTGGACAGAGACAAGAAAAATTATCATTTTAATTTTTAACATCCTGAAAACTTACTAACATATTCCATGTCAAATGCATGTTAATCAAATCTTCACTGGGGTCTTTTCTAAATGAGAGCCCTTAGAATTTTATCCCGGTGATCAAAATAATTGTGCAGGATTGTTTCAAGTGAGTAGGAAATTCTTCCATGGATAATGGGGGCAAGAATGCTCTCTTCTCTTTGTATCGGCCAGGCTTGCTCCAGTTCTCCACAGACCTGCCTCCCCAGCCTGAGGACACAATGACGCTGCCTGCAAACAGTGTTCCACACGTCACTGTGCTGGAGGAGGATGGAGAAGTCAGGTTATTGGTCATCCGTGCACAAGGACTCCTGGGGAGGGTTATGGCAGAATTTAGAACAGTGTCATTGACAGCATTCAGTCCTGAGGACTACCAGGTAAAACACTTAATCCTTTTGAAGTGGTGTTTACACTTGTAAAAGAGACACAATCCTCTTGGAGGACTGGAAGGGACTTGGTACTGTACCTAGAACATGCTACACAAGGAAAAGAAGCACTGAGGGTGTTTCAACCTTTAAATTTACATAAATTAAAGTATTTCAGTCCATTGAAGCCTGACACTTAAGTAGCTCTCCTACGGATTCCTCTTATACCTAATTTTTGTCATAGGCTTCATTTGTATTATTTATTTTAATGTTACAGGTTTTGATCAGATATATTTAAAATTATGTTTCTTACACAATTTAAATCCTCTTGTCTGTACCCATCAAGCAAAACCATAATTGTAAAGAAATTGTATGTCCATGTCATTTCAGTTTTAACTTGTTTTCCTTTCAAGTGAGAACCAGTATGATACTGACAAAAAAAAAAAAAAAAAAAATGCCTGGGATTTGGAACTGGAAAGAACTGGGTTTAAGCTCGTCTTTTAAATGTGTGGTTTTGGTAGACTCAGTCTTTCCTAACCTCAGTTTCCTTATCTGTAAGAGAGAGCTAATATCTGCTGGGCAGGATCACTCTGAGGATTGATGGCAGCTTTGTAAATGTTATGTACTGTGCATGCACACATGCAGTAACACTCAGCAAGTGTCACCTCATCATATTAAAACTAGTACTCAAATTAAATGAATGCTCATAATTTCTTCTCTGCTACACTTCTCAAGAATTATTTTATGTCCTTCAACATTTGTTTTCCCAAAGAATCTTTCTCTTTCTTTTTTAAAAAAATGTTTTATTTATTTATTATTTAATTATTTTATTTGGGGAGAGGTAATTAGATTTATTTATTTTTAGAGGCGGTACTGGGATTGAACCCAGGACCTCATGCATGCTAAGCATGCACTCTACCACTTGAGCTATACCCTCCCCCCAAGAATCTTTTTCTTTAAATTCAGTTTTTCTTGTTTTTCCTCTTCTTCCTAATAAGACCTGTACAAAGGTGTAGTGTTCAGTAATTTGTATTTTTTTCTCCTAAAGCCCAGAAACCTTGGCTAATTGAATTCAATTAATTTTGGCTGAATTTCAGTGAGAAAAATTTTCTCAGATTTCTCCTTTCTCAAACTTTTTTCTCCACATCCTTTCCAATACTTGTCATCTCTTATCTTTTTAATAATACCCATTCTGACTGGTGTGAGGTGCTGTCTCATTGTGCTTTTGATTTGCGTTTCCCTGATGATTAGTGATGATTTGTATCTTTTCATATAGCTGTAGACTATTTGTATGTCTTCTTTTGAGAAATAACTATTCAGGTCCTTCATCTATTTAAAAATTTTTATACAATTTTTAAAGGTTACTTTCCATTTACAGTTATTATAAAATATTGACTATATTCCCCACGTTGTACAGTATACCCTTGAACCTATCTTATACCCATTAGTTTGTACCTCCCACTCCTTCAGTCCCTGTATTGCTCCCTCTCAACAGTAACCACTAGTTTGTTCTCTGTATCTGTGAGTCTACTTTTTTTTGTTAGATTCACTAGTTGTAGTTTTTTAGATTCTACATTTAAGTGATATCATATGTTATTTATCGTTCTCTGTCTGACTTACTTCACTTAGCTTAATAATCTCCAAGTCCATTCATGTTGCAGCAAATGGCAAAATTTCATTCTTTTTAATGGCCGAGTAGTATTCCATTGTAGATATATACACCATATTGTCTTTATCTGTTCATCTGTTGATGGACTCTTAGGTTGCTTCCATATATTGGCAATTGTAAATAATGCTGCTATGAATATTGGGGTGCATGTATCTTTTCAAACTGGTTTTTGGGTGTTTTGGATATATACCCAGAAGTGGAATTGCAGATCATATAGTAGTTATATCTTTAGTTTTTTGCTAAACCTCCATACTGTTTTTCACCGTGGCTGCACTAATTTACATTTCCACCAACAGTGTACAAGGGTTCCCGTTTCTCCACATCCTCGCCAACATTTGTTATTTCTGCTCTTTTTGATGATAGCCATTCTGACAAGTGTGAGGTAATATCACATTGTGGTTTTAATTTGCATTTTCCTGATGGTTAGCAATGTGGAGCATCTTTTCTTGTGCCTATTGGCCATCTGCATTTTCTCTTTGGAGAAATGTGTAGTCAGTTCTTCTGCCCATTTTTTAATTGAGTTTGGGTTTTTTTGATGTTGAGATGTATGAGCTGATTATGTATGTTGGATGTTAATCCCTTATCAGTCATACCATTTGCAATTATTTTCTCCCATTCAGTAGGTTGTCTTTTTGTTTTGTTGATGGTTTCCTTTGCTGTACTAAAGCTTTTAAATTTAATTAGGTCCCATTTGTTTATTTTTGCTTTTATTTCCTTTACTTCAGGAGATAGATTAAAAAAAAACTGCTGCAATTTATGTTAAAGAATTTTCAGCCTATGTTTTCCTCTGGGTGTTTATAGTATCTGGTCTTACATTTAGGTCTTTAATCCATTTTGAATTTATTTTTGTGTATAGTGTTAGAGAATGTTCTAATTTGATTCTTTTACATGTAACTATCCAGTTTTCCTAGCTTATTGGAAGAGGCTGTCTTTTCTCCATTTATATTCTTGCCTCATTTGTCGTAGATTAACTGACCATAAGTGTGTGGGTTTATTTCTGGGCTCTCTGTGCCATTGATCTAAGTGTCTGTTTTTGTGCTAGTCCCATACTGTAGCTTTGGAGTATAGTCTGTAGTCAGGGAGCATGACTGTTCTCCCTTATCAAGATTGTTTTGGCTATTTGAGGTTTTTTGTGTTTCTATATAAATTTTAACATTGTTCTAGTTCTATGAAAAATGCCATTGGTATTTTGATAGGGATTGCACTGAATCTGTATATTGCCTTGGGTAATATGGTTATTTTAACAATATTGATTCTTCCAGTCTAGGAGCACAGTATATCTTTTTATCTGTTTGTATTGTCTTCAGTGTCTTTCATCATTGTCTTAAAGTTTTTGGATTACAGGTCTTTTGCCTCCTTAGGTAGGTTTATTCCTAGGTGTTTTCTTCTTCTTCTTATTTTTTTTGATGTGACAGTAAATGGGATTGTTTCCTTAATTTCTCTTTCTAATACTTTGTTTTTAGTGTATAGAAATGCAACAGATTTCTGTATATTAGTTTTGTATCCTGCAACTTTACCAAATGCATTGATGAGCTCTAGTGGTTCTCTGGTGACTTATTTAGGGTTTTTTTTGTGTGTCATGTCACCTGCAAACAGTGACAGTTTTACTTCTTCCTTTCCAACTTGTATTCTTTTTATTTCTTTTTCTTTGATTGCTCTGGCTAAGACTTAACATAGCTATGTTGAATAAAAGTGGTGAAGAGAGGGCCTCCTTGTCATGTTCCTAATCTTAGAGGAAATACTTCCAGCTTTCCACCTTTGATGGAGTATGAGTATGATGTTAGCTGTGGGTTTGTCATATATGGCTATCCCTAATATCCAGTTGGATTATCATTTTCTTTAATAACTAAAACAAAATGAAACAAAACCTTTGTTCTTATTCTTTGTGGCTATCAGAAAGCTAATACCCTTGGGGACATTCCTGAAAATTTTCAGGGATGCTTCAATGTCTTGTTTGACAATTATTACCTCTTTGAACCATTGTCTTTGCTTATCAGTGAAAACCTGGTAACTTTCGCCTTTACCATTTCTCTATGATGCTTCTGCTCTCTCTGATCTGTGATAGCATGAATAAGATTTCCTAGGCTCTATATGTGAGTCTGTGTGTATAGGTATGCTGGAGAGGGGAGGACACAAGCTAGGAGTGATCAGGTATGGAAGAGATGGAAGAGGAGACAGCTGAGTATCAGACATCACTGTTCTTAACCTTATTCTGTATACCAAGAGGTGGTCCTCACCTACCAGGTGTTCATTTCTAGCTCTTGAGAGTGATATTAAACAACTAAGTAATGACTAAATCACAGTTACAGGAAATTTTCAGAGTTGATATTCTTGGAGAAAGGTGAGTGTTCACTAAGTCTGGGTAGTCGAGAAAGGCTTTTCTGGGAAAGTGATATCTAGGCTGAGTTCTGAAATTGAAGGAGAAACTAGCAGACTAGATGAAGTGGGGAAGAATTCCTTGAGACTGGTAAAATAGCATGAATAAATGGTAAAATGGCCCTAAAGTAAGGAAAAGCACAGGCTGTCAGAGGAACTGAAAGAAGACCAGTGTTTCTAGAATGTGGTGAGCTGGGTGTGATGATAAAACATAAGGTAGGCAGGGAGTAGATCATTCTAGGCCTTATGGGTCATGCTGCATGTTGTAACTTTTCTTTTAAAAGTAGAAAGAAGCAATTGAAAGATATTATGCATTTATAAAAGATCATTAGACTGAACTGTGGAGAATGGATTAGAAGACACTGGATGCAACCAGTAAAGTGTCCATTTTGTGGAGCAAGGCAAGAGGTGATAATGTCTTGGACTAGGCAGCTAACGGTGTAGATTAAAAACAAGTAGGTGGGCCCAGAAAATATTTAAGAGTTAAAATGGCAGGATTTGAGGATGATTTAGGGTGGAGGATAAAGCAGAAGAGGGTGTCAAAAGTGACTTCCTTGTTCCTGGCATAAGAAACTTGCTACTCTACAGTTTAGTGCTGTGGAGAGGGTTGGATAAGATGTAGATTTTAAGGGAAGATCATAAATTAAAAATTCTGACAGAACTTTGAAATAGACATTAAGATTTAAGTTTGGCTATCAATGGTTGGAGATACAATCAGACCTCAGAGATACTTCAGATTCAGTAAAGGAAATATCGCAGTAAAGACAGTCACATGAATTTTTTGGTTTCCCAGTGTGTATCAAAGTTTTATTTACTCTATACCGTAGTCTGTTAAGTGTGCAACAGCATTGTGTCTAAACAGACAATGTACATAGCTTAATTAAAAATCCTTTATTGTTGAAAAATGCTAGCTGTCATCTGAGCTTTCAGCAAGCCATAATCTTTTTCCTAATGGTGGGTCTTGTCTCAGTGTTAATGGCTGCTAACTCATCAGGATGGTGGTTGTTGCAGGTTGGGATGGCTGTGGGGATTTCTTAGAATAAGACAACGATGAAATTTGCCACATCAACTGACTCTTCCTTTCATAAGTGATTTCTCTATAGTATGCAGTGTTGTTTAATAGCATTTTACCAATAGTAGAACTTTTCCAAAATTGAAGTCAATCCTTTCACACCCTGCTGCTGCTTTATCAATTAAGTTTATATAATATTCTAAGTCCTTTTATTGTCATTTCCACAGTCTTCTTAGCATCTTCACCAGGAGTAGAATCTATCTCAATAAACTGCTTTTCTTTGCTTATCCATAAGAAGTGACTTCGCATCCACTAAAGTTTTACGCTGAGATTGCAGCGATTCAGTCACATCTTCAGGCTCCACTTCTAATACTACTGCTCTTGCTACTTCCACCACATCTGTAGTAACTTCCTTGAAGTCTTGAACCCTTCAAAGTCATCTGCGAGGGGTAGAATCAACTTCTTCCAGACTTCTGCTACTGTTGAAATTTGGACCTCCTCCAACGAGTCGTGAATCTTAATGACATCTAGAATGGTGACTCCATCAGAGCAATCACTATCTATGACAGCTATATCCTTACAAAATGTATTTCTTAAATAATAAGACTTGAAAGTCAAAATTGCTTCTTGATCTGTGAGCTGCAGAATGGACATTATGTTAGCAGCATGGAAACAATGTGAATCTCACTGTACATCTCCATCAGTGCTCTTGAGTGACCAGGTGCCTTGTCAATGAGCAGTAATGTTTTGAAAGGAATCTTTTTTTTTTCCTGAGAAGTAGTTCTCGACAGTAGGCTTAAAATATTCAGTAAACCATGTCGACAGAAGTGCTATTATTTCTGTCGTTAAGACTTGTGGAATTACTTCTCTGATGACTATACTCTAGGCAAAATTAACCACTCATTTTTCATGAGCTAACTGTGTGCCTTTTATAGCAGTTGTTTTCTATTCCATGCTGAATACTCCTTCTGGAATGTTTTCATGAAACTAGAGATTTGTCTTGGCTGTTTTTGAATCCCAAGTGTCTAAAATGGTGCCATGCATATGCTGTGTGAAGATATTGAAAAAAGTTAATAAATGAGTGATTAGTGATTGGTACTTGGGTTCCTCAATTTAGCTGTAGGATCATTAATTGCTCTACAAGATGAAATATAGTTGTCCACACAAGCTAACCCTAGAAACATTTAAACAGCTTTAAATTTCATTCTCATCACTTGAGGGCAAAATGCTTACATTCAATAATGGGAGGAAAAAAGGGCCTTAAGACTTTGAATTTAAATAACGTTTCATTTTCCTTAGAGTTGTGAACTTTTCTGATGAGGAATCTATATTGTGAATTGTGATTGCAAGTATAATCAAGGAAAGATTAATGCCCAATATATTGATATTTATTATTGCTAGGAGAAATTTTTAGAATGAAAATGCCATTATTATTGTGCACTGAGTATTTAAGTTTGTCAGTGATATAATTTGAATAGTTCTAAGTAAACTTGGTCAAGAGAATTCTGTGCATCTCATTCAATCAATTCATTAGAAATTTGTGGATGTCACCTATTCAGGTTTCTCATTTTCCTTGACTGCTTTTTTGATGAATAGGCAAATAAGAGAGATAAAAATCCACCTACTTTATTTCATTGAAGAATATTTATTTAGAATTATATTGAACATTATTCATATCCACTTAAGTGTTTTCCATTTTATATTTTGCTTATGTTCATCTGTTTCAGTATGTATACAATTTAGGACATAGTAAACATTCTCATTTTACACATTCATGTATAGAATAATTATAATCTAATGGATAAATCTTCTATTTATATTTCAGAGTGTTGCTGGCACCTTAGAATTTCAACCAGGAGAAAGATATAAGTACATTTCTGTTAACATCACTGATAATTCTATCCCTGAATTGGAGAAATCTTTTAAAGTTGAGTTGTTAAACTTGGAGGGAGGAGGTAAGACCAGTGACTCAAAAATATTAAATATTTGCTTGTCCATTCATCATGATAGTAGTAGATTCTATTAAAAATATGTTCCTTTGATTTAACCTATTGTTCTGGTTTCCCCCCTTTTATTACCCATTGGTCTTTTCATAAAGTAGATGTGCTTTTACGATGAAACAGTTTAAATATGCTAAATCACCAAATTATAGTTATTGTTCAGAGCAGGTGCCCCTAAATTCACCTCTCTCCCTTCTCCCTTATTTCAATTTCATGGTAGCTCCTCTAGAGCTAGCTCCAGGTGTAGCACAGGTACAGACAGGTAAAATTATTAGTCCCTTTAGGTGATCTTTTATGAGGTGGTTGTCAATAAAACAGTTAACAATACCTTATCCTCAATTCTGATATTCAGAAAGCTTCGATTATCAAAGATTTTTGGAGTCAAAAATCCGTTTTGTGGCAAAACTCATCTGCATTGAAGAATAGCTATTTATAATATTTATTTATCACTCTTAGGTTAACTATTATATATGTATTTTTGCAGAAGTATCACTGTGTTTGATTATCAGGTGCTACATGAGATGTGTGCCATGCTACCTTTATAAATATAAGAAATTGAGCATTGGTATGGTATTCATTAGGGCAGTCTCTTCCATTACAAAACCTGATATTGTTACCTTATTATTATTTTCATGTTTTGGTGAAGAAAATCATAATACTCTATAAGCCATCCAGAGGGAGAAATTGGATAGGACAGAAACACTGTCTTCTGGTATGTAGTGAGACTTTGGAGTAAGCACGGCAAAATTTCTCCACATTTCCCTTCCCTGTGTTCCCACAGCCCAGGAGAAGGGAAAGGAGGCCAAGCCAGAGAAGTGATTATACAGCACCTCAGTATGGTGACTGCATAAAACAGTAGAAACATGCTGGACAACCTGTCTGGCAGGTGGCATGTCAAAATACCAGCCTTGCTTGTCTTCCGGAGACAAGTCTTCACATCTCCAAATCATTATTTTCATGACAAGATTTCATGAATCAAAGGTCACTATAAAATATATGAAAAGTTGTTCTTTGTATCACTTATAGCTAAAAATACCTGTGTAATAAATAACATGTTAGTGATCAGTATCTACTATTGATTAATAAGGAACATCAAATATTGTCCCAGAGTGATATTTGTGATCATGGTGATACTTGTGATTTTGTGAAGAAACTTCTTCCCATATCTCTAGAATATGCATTGTTAATTGGGCATGACTGCTCATTTGAAAACCAATCTTGCAGTTTCTTAAGTGGGCAATACTGGCAGAGAATCTGATCCTGCCCACCTTGAGTCGGGACTAGAGGTAAAGGAATCCAGACGCTGGCCTCTGGTCTTTGAGTCATAGCTGGGCCTGCCTAAGACGTGAAATGGTTTGTAGAGCTAAATTCTTTTGCGGGTCAGGGGAGAAACCCTTATTCCACACTGTTGTGTCTATAAAACCGATTTTACATATGACAGCCGCCTGAGTAGATGTTTTATGCTAACCAGAGCACTTTGGTGTTAAACCTCGCCTCTCTTTCTCACAACTTGTGGTTAATATGGAAGCAAAGCCATGCACTGGACAGTCCCTGAAATCCATTTTCCCTCTTGTAAGTCTCTAAGATAATTTCAGGTTTTGGGTGCCACAAATTCTCAAGTCTGATGTATCACAGTCCTTTTGAGGGGAGAGCAGGGCAGATCTTAAACAAGCATGTCAATCAGAGATCCCGTAGAAGGTGTGCATGTGGTCTCTCTTCTCTTAGCTCTTCTTTTCCACTGTGGCCTTTGCTGCCCTCCCTGTCTTCTTTGTTTGCAAACGCTTGGTGAAATAATGGTTGGCGTATGAGATGTATTGGAAGTGAAGTTAAAACCACTTTCTCTTTATTATAGTCTTTATGTATTGCCAGGGTACTTAATTTTCTACATTATTATTTATTTGATCTTTAGAGAATTTCTGTACAAGGCAGCAAGCGCCTTTTATAGGTAAGAAGAATGAGGCACCAAGAGGTTTAGTGATGTGCTGAAGGTTTTATAGCTGGTATCTCTTGCAGCCAGGGCTGAAGCAGGGTTTTTAGACTACTTGTCTAGGGTTCTTTCCAAAATGTCAGTGGCAAAAGGGTGATCAGATCTGAGAATGGTAAACATTGTGGGGATTTAAATGTGTGGCTGGAGGGAAACAAAGTTTTAGTTGGTTGTTGTCAGTGTTAAAGTGACTGTCACATGCGTACAGGCCTGAGTATAAGCTGTTATATGCACAAAAATATTAAAAATGTTAATACAATTTACATTGTTATAAGTGAAAATCTAAAAATAAAACCAGAGATAAATTGGCAGAAATTGGAAATGCCAGTTACAGCCTACCTGGAGTATTTCCTGAAGCTCTGAATGAAAGTTTCCTAAATTGGTAACTTGACTAATATTGTACTGTCACCACTTAGCCTGGTTTTTATGGAACAATGCACGTCATTTGATGAATATTACTGTATTTTCCTCTTTGCTGGATATGTTTTAAGAGCTCTCAATTTTCTCTTTGTGTCAATGTATGTTGTGTGGGTTGTGTCTCTGTCTATTTTTCCTTGTGAAGGGACTGATCTCTTTAGGGCTGATGGCAGTGGTAGTGGTGATGGGGACATGGAATTCTTCCTTCCAACTATTCGCAAACATGGTAAGCAGCTGTTCCAAGGTCCTTTACTATTTTGCATTTTAACTTTTCTTTTTAGAGACAACAATACTAACCATTTATTGATACCTACTATGTGAAGGTCCATGATATATTTTCTCTCATTAACCAGTACAACAACTTTATGAAGTATTATTTGTTCCATGTTATCGTCACCCAGCTAGAAAGTGATAAAGTCAGAATGAAGTCCTTGCCTGCCTCCAAAGCCCAGACTCTTCTTTGTATGAATCTAATGCAGTTTCCTGATCCCAATTGTAATAGAAATTTTGCTTGGTATCATTTACAAAAGTGATTATTGAAAAACATTTTACATAGTTTTGAATACCTGAAAAGGAGATAAATAGAACATTTATATGTTGGTGTAAAATGTATCATACTGATTTTCTTTACAAAAACAAATGGGTCGGGTGGGAAGGGACAGACTGGGATTTCAAAATTTGTAGATACTGACAGGCATATGTAGAATAGATAAACAAGATTATAATGTATAGCACAGGGAAATATATACAAGATCTTGTGGTAGCTCACAGCGAAAAAAAATGTGACAATAAAAATATGCATTTTCATGTATAACTGAAAAACTGTGCTCTACACTGGAACTTGACACATCATTGTACAATGACTTTAACTCTATAAAAAAAATGTTAAAAAAACCCCCAAAACCCAAAAAACACAAATGGGTCTTTATATGCAGCTTTTAATCAAAACAAATGGGAAGGGAAATTAGGAAATAAATGGGGAGAATAAGTTGCCTATTAATGGGAGGAAATAGTAAAAAAAAAGGGTGCCTTTTGAATTAGATTCATATACAAACCTGATTCAGCTTTTTATCGCAAATATTTTTTCGTATTAAGGGGGAATACATAGAATACTTATTCTCTTTAGGGAGAACTCTTTCAGACTCTCAAAAAGATTCTCTAAAAAGATTCCCTAAGAGAATTCCTCTTTCCGAATGTCAGGTTTGATACTCTAGTTTCAGAACTCATGTTCCCACCCCTCTCATTCCTGACTTCCATCAGTGCCTCTTTTAACTTCGATATTTAATTACTCTCCTTCTTTTGGGATTGTTTATTTTCTTGTCTGCATCCATTAATACAACGGAAAAGTTGAACATACTTCTTAGGAAAAAGTAAAATACTTCTTTAAGTCTTGGCATCTTTTTAGTTAGAGGACTTGGACTCTTTGAGACCGGGAGATGTAGATCTATAATATAATATGATGAAAAATAGGCCTAGAATTAATGCACGCTTGGAAACCAAGAGTCTGTACAGTCAGGTTAAGGAAATCATAGGGAAACTACTGTTTCCTAAAGGTAAGAGTCATTTTGGCTCATGTTCTTCTGAGGTCAGTAAAGGTCGTGGGAGACTTTCCTCATAGACTTATGTGGGAGAATGTTCTCTTTCATAGAGAAGAAAAAGAAAAACAAGTTTTCCTTATTCATGTCCACTGCTTATGCAGCACTTGTGTATCACGTTGGTGCCAAAACAGAGAAAGGTCATAAAAGCATGAATACGTGTGACAGCCATTTGTGTCCGCCTTTTTTTCTAAAACAAATTAGAACCTTACCCAGTGAATGGTACAACTCTTTTCAGTAAGTTGTTCCTTGCTTTTTCCTTTGGTTTGTAAATTACTGATTAACATTTATTTGGAACTTACTCATGCAGCCAGTTTAGGAGTGGCTTCCCAAATTATTGTCACCATCGCGGCCTCTGACCACGCTCACGGTGTATTTGAATTTAGTCCTGAGTCACTCTTCGTCAATGGAACTGAACCAGAAGATGGGTACAGCACTGTTGTATTAAATGTGAGTACATTTTTTTCCTCCAGTCCTAGACACTTTCTGTTCTTTGAACATTGTATTATTGTGTTGTGTTGGGGTAGATTTTTTCTGTGTAAGTGGAGGGGAATGAGTCCAGTGGCACAGACAGTTCATTGATAATTGAACAGTGATTTGACATTTGTCTTTGTTTTGTTTTGCATACAAACTCATTTTATGATTTTGAGGGTTCCTGACTCTTAGGAATACAGTGGAGATGTACTGCATAGATTTATATAGTAATTCAGATAGGTGATGGGAAGAAACATTTCCAAAATCTCATTGGCTTACTACAACAGAGATTGATTTTTCACTCATGGTATACGTCCACCTTAAGGTGGCAGTCATCCATCACTCAGGGCTGAAGATTGCAGAGACTACATCTCAACTGGCTTCATGGAGAAGGGAGACGTGGATGTGGGAACTGCACACTGGCTCTTCAGCTTCTTTGTGGAAGTGATTCATAGCATTTCCATCTACCTTCTTTGGTCAAATCAAGTCACATAACCATGCTTATGTAACTGGGAAGAGAGATGAAATCCTGTCTTTTATCTCTCCCAGAGGGAAAGAAAATCCACAAAATTTGTTAACAGCAATAATGACACCCCTTTGTGGTATGTGTGTGTGTGTCTACTCTGCTTTGTTCCAGTGGAAGTTAAGTAGGAGTCGATTGTTAAATAATTCAGAGGAGCTAGAAGTTTGCTCAGCTTCCTCAGATTTTCTACAAATGATGAAGACAAATAACTCAAAATATATCCTTTCTGTACTCCTATGGCAGATCTTCTGTAAACTGTTGTGGAGTAAATTCAACACCTTTAGAAAGGATAACTAATTACTCAAGAAAGAAAAAAGAAGGATTAAGGGAAAGCATCAAGTTTTGTAAAATTCCTATCTTGAATTTTATTTTTAGCCAACACTCACATTTTAAGTATAAATAAAAATTACTTTTAGTCTGGACTTAACTTGAAGTGGTTTTTTTTTTAGGCTTTTCCTCCTTTAATATACTGTTGTTGAAAGCATTTCTTCCTTCTTAAATATATTTTATATAATCTTGGGTGAGGTTACATTTTTTGTTGAATTTGTTTTTCATATTATATTTTACATACTATTAAATATAATTTGTTTTAAAAGTGAGTTTTATGGCTAATTTTTCAGAAAACCATCATTCGTCTATTCCTTGCAATAAAGTATATACCTCTTTGCAGTAAATGTAGACATATTCATGAATGTGCTTAAATATAATATGTTGTTAATTATATTTGCTTTGTTACTAATGTATGTTATAGTTGCAGAAATGATACAGCTGTAGTTTAGTTAAAAGCTAAAAATAGTCCATATAGTAATCACTTTTTAAGTAATCACTTTTTAAGGGTCTTCAAAGATGGGTAGTACATTGTCTTTAAGAATGTTGGATTCTCGACAACAGCTTATATAAAACAATAAAAATTTAATATCCTGTTATCATTCTATATGTGCAAACCTCTTCCTTTAACATATTTTAATATTAAATATTTTAAAGATCATGAGAAGTCATGGAGCCCTGTCTCGGGTGACTTTGCTTTGGAGCATAGACTCTGATCCTGATGGTGATCTGGCCATCACCTCTGGCAACGTCACATTTGAGATGGGGCAGAAGAGCGCCAACATCACAGTGGAAATACTGCCTGATGAAGACCCAGAGCTGGATAAGGCATTCTCTGTGTCCATCCTCAGTGTCTCCAGTGGCACTCTGGGACTTCGTATTAATGCCACATTAACAGTTTTGGCTAGTGATGACCCGTGTGGGGTCTTCATCTTTTCTGAGAAAAACAGACCTATTAAAGTGGAGGAAGCCGCACAGAACATCACGTTGTTAATAGTAAGGTTAAAAGGCCTCTTGGGAAAAGTCATGGTCACGTATGCAACACTGGATGATATGGAAAAACTGCCTTATTTTCCACCTAATTTAGCCAGAGCAACTCAAGGGAAAGACTATATACCAGCTTCTGGATTTGCTCTTTTCAGAGCCAATCAGAGTGAGGCAACAATGACTATTTCAATTTTGGATGACGATGAACCAGAAAGGTCGGAGTCTTTGTTTATTGAACTACTCAACTCTGCTTTAATAGAGAAAGTACAGAATCGCCCAAGTAAGTAACCATTAGTGTGTTGCTATTATTATTAGGGGTAAGAATCCTGAAACAATAAATTAAGAATTTGGTATGGTAGAAAATTACATAAAGATAGTAAGCTCTAACTTTGAAAGCATCCTCTTACTAAAGTGTATGTATAAGGCAAATGGCAGTGGGACAGTTGAAAACATGAAATCATGTTTAAAAGTCTGTTGCATTCCCAGACTAAATTTTTAGAAGTGTCTATGTAATCCAGTGTCATTGACCTCTAGTACTATTTACTGTATATCGTAGCTTCCAAAACATTCTGGAATCAACCTGGTGATTCCAAGGACAGTACTGGTAGCAAGATCCTGAGTCTTTCTTGTGCTGATCCACTCTGGAAGATTCCTTAACCAACAGTCTCTTTGTATGGGTGATGAGCACTAGATCTGGCAGCTGCATAAAGGAAGGGGGCCAGGGCCGTGTAGTAGTAAGAAGTCCTGGAAATTTTGTTGGTCATTGTGACAGCTGAGAAGAAGGCACTGGTTGGGGATAAGGATGAGGGATGGGGAAAGTAGCAGCCATTTCCACTGGGGTTGTGGCCCAGTAGCATTGTAGAGACTGGGGGGCTACTAGGAGAGAGCAGGGCCTGAGCTCGTGAAAATGAAAGCAGTGACTGCTCCACAGTTTATTCATTAGTCACATTTCTCTAAGAAGACAAAGAACTTTAGAAAGGAGTTTTTAAATAAAGAGAAAAATTTAGATTTCCTGGAATGAGATAACAAGAAAAGGAAGAAAGATTGGTGATATTAATTTAATATCAATTTAATATCAGTTTTAGAATAATATTTATAAATAAAATATATTAAATGAGTTTTATATATTGAATAATATAATAAAACCTTCTTAAAGAAATTGGAATTAAATAGTCCAAAGAGTAAGATTTTAAGATCTGCATGTGTTCTGTGTTCTGCCATATAGATTAAGGTTTCTTACAAGTAAATTTCTTTACCTTACTGTAACTGCTGGATGAATATATTGTATAGTGGGCAACGTTCTTGCCTGCAATGTAATTGTAGTCCATGGTTATAGAAGGAAATTTACTTTTTAGGACAATTGCTAACATTAAATTTTCGGGTTATAGTCCAGATTAAAATTCTTACACAATAACCCATCCATTTTTTTCTTAGCAAGATTTAGGATCAGTTATAATAATAAATAGATTGAAATAAAACCCAGTAATTAGTTTTATTAAGTAAAAAATTATAAAATATAGCCTAGTTTTCAGGGAACTCACAGTTTACTGAGTGAGCTAGAAATAAAACTGAAAGCGAGGATCACATAGAGCAGTGTCTGAGGGCTGTGGGTGCTGGTGTCAGATAACTTATGTTCACAGGTATAGTCATAAGCTGTTGCACATAAACTTTTAAAGCCCCAGTTTCCTTATTTATAATACAGAATTTATGGGACTTAAATACGATAATTATGTGTGAAAATGAATAGTGTCCTACATGTGGTAAGCATTCAATAAATGTGAACAATTATTATTAATAAAGTGGTATATGCAGAATATCAATGCACTGTGGGATGGGAGAAACAGTCCATGTGTATTTTATGCTTAATATGTTTCTAGAACCAGGCAGCATGCTTGGTGGAGTTCAGAATAGGCATAAGCTATGATGTGACATAATTAAAAAACAATTAAAAGCATTAGAAAGAAAATAATGTTAAAAATGAAAAAAAAAAAAAGAAAAATTAAGCGCAAATTTGGGTGATATCATCTCACACTTTAAAAGGCCAGTGTAGGGCTGACAGGGTCTCTGTACTCTGTCATCACCAGCTTTCAGGAGAGCAGTGTGAGAAGACTGGTGATGAGCAGGCATGGGGCAGGAGGAGCAGTCATGGATAGATGGTTTTATCCCTGGTTTGATGAGGAATTGCATATTGGGAGCAAGGATTAGACAAACCCTTACAGAATGCATCTCAGTTGTGTCCACCAGGTCCTAGTATAATGCCTTAGCTGACCTCATCAACATCTTTGTGCCTCTGATTCCTAATCTGTGAAATGTGGACAGTGTTACCTACCACATAGAGATGCTGTGGGAAGCAAATGACTTAATGCAAGAAAGTACTGAGAATAATGCCTGTCAGATGGTGCACACTCACGAAATGTCATCTGCTTGCTCTGGGTTGCTGCTCTTTTTTTCTAATTTAGTTGAATTTAATTATGTTATATTGATTTATAGTTTATGGTTTTAACTGTGATATAATTTAGCACAGTCGGGGCCTCTGTCACTGAAATTAAATGGTGTCATTGCTTGTATTCAGATTAAATTGTCTGAAAAATGTTAAATTTTATTCATTATCACATACTTCCACATACCAACATTGTTAGAGATGTTCTAAATATGAACTCAGAATTGTGTACTTGTAATAAGAGTCTGTTGATGCTTCATTTGTGTTGAAAGTTTACTTTTTATATTGTTTTGACAAGGGTGCTGGTTGGAAATGAGTCTTGAGAATAAGTCAGGGAGAGTTTGTGAAAAGTCTTGTGAAATGACTTCAAAATAAGTTCTGCTTTCTCTACGATCAGTGGAAAGTAAGAAGGGAGTCTTAAAAGTAGGCTGTGTTGCAGGTACTCGAGGCCTGGCGGGTTCACAGACTTGGCGGGCGAGGAACACTGTTGGAGCCGTAGGTGCCTCTGACGTGTCTTTATTGCGGAGATTCCACAGGCTGCAGTGGCGGCAGCGGAGGCAGAAAGTCCCGCCCGCCAAAGCCGGCACCTAGCCAGCTACGTGAACCACGTGGGGTATCCACCGCGCTTGCGCAGCACAAGTGATTTCGTACCAATACATGGGGCCTGCGCATGCGGTATAGTATTGCTGCGTCACTGGGCACTGGACGTTCGGCGGCGGAGTCTGACCGACCCAACTTTCCTTGCACAGGCTTAAATGCATGCCCTCACAAGCTTAAGGGAGCGCATTCTATTCTGGCAGTGTTGAGGTCGCACTGAAGCCCATTCTGCTTTCTGGACAAGGTAGCTGAGTGACTTATTAACCCAAGTGGGGCAGGGAGAGAAGGTTATTGAGGGAGGGCCTTGAAGCAGGGAGAGGCAGTGATCGAATTAGTGTGTGGTGATTTGCAGCTGGCCTTTGGGGAACTAAATTACTTTCCTACTCACCTTTGTAACTGAAATGCTGTTTTAAAAATTTATAGCATGCTGGTAACTAATTAGAAGAGCATAATTTTGTAGGTTTCATCATTACCTGTTGTAATATTATGCAGAGTGATGACGAATTCTACTCTAATCATTTTTTACCTTTTGACAAATTTTCAGTGCTTATTAAAATTTGTTATCTTTGTAGGGTAATAAATACTTGTTTTAAATAAACAAACAAACAAATATTCTTTTGCTAAGGATTCTGTGATAAAAATCTCCGTAGAAGCTACCAGAGAGTTGGGACTTTCTCTTTAATCTATTTCTGTACCCCTAGTGTCTAGATTAGTGCTGGCTCATAGAAATGGATGGCTATTTTTTAATGTAAATAGTAGAGAGAAAGCACAAAATGATGATCCCATTTGGCTGCTGGATCTTGCTGAGGCTTCTTGATGACTTTTGGCCAGTTCTTAGAATTTGATATATTAGCTTTTCTTCTGTCTTTCAGTTCCAAATTCTCCACGCCTTGGGCCCAAGGTCGAAACTATTGCTCATCTAATTATCACTGCCAATGATGATGCGTTTGGAATTCTTCAGCTCTCCGTACCGGTGGTTCGAGTGGCAGAAAATCATGTTGGACCCATTATCAATGTGACTAGAACAGGAGGAACATTTGCAGATGTTTCTGTGAAGTTTAAAGCTGTGCCAGTAACTGCGATAGCTGGTGAGAAAGGACAGCTAAGGAGCAGTGGAGTGTTTAAGAGGGAAATTATATCCTTGATTAACAAAGCCACTCAAAGATGTAGTTAGAGAAGTCAACCAGAAAACAATAGTACTCTTGCATCTTTTTAAAGGCACAAATCTAGAGTTTTGTTTTGTATATTTGACATTGTTTTTGTAGAATTTGTGAAAGCTGTTGGCAAATTAAAAGCTATGATGACCCAGATATGCGCAAACCAGTGAAATTTAAAGCATTGTTAGGATTTCTCTTTTTGGAAGGAATTCATGTGTAAACTATACCAGGGAATGCAGGATAAAATGTGCAGCCATGATTGCAGTGCTTGGCAACAGTCTTGTCTCTCAGCCCATTTATCTGGATTGTTTATTTATGAAGGATGTGGTAGAGGTAATGATTAGCATTAACTGTTTTACCTTTAAGCAAAAGGATTTCATTGCCTAATGCAAACATTAGGAGACTGTCTTCTTTCGTGGTGCAGTTACAGCATGTAGAGGGAGATTTGCCTAGGAGCTGTTCAGTTAGAATCTTTCTAGTATGTACTCAAAGGACATAAGTGTGAATGGATGGGATAATATACTTGGTTTTTTGAAATAAATCATCTGCATATGATACTTGCTTGAAAACACAACAAACCAGACTCACCTAGTCTCTAAGTTGTGTGTGTGTGCGCGCGCATGCACGCACATGCAAATGCATTTGGGGTTGGAAGCCCAGAGGAATACCTATCTATAGGGGGCTTTATACACTGATAGATGGTGAGAATTGAACAGTGTTTTAGGAAATTAGCCCCCAAGCTCCTTAAGAAGCCTCTTTCCCTTTCATTTCACTGTTTGGCCAGATTCAAGACCACCCTGAGTGGTGTAGTAGCAGCTTTTAATCCAACTTTGTTGAAAAGTCCATAGTTTCCAGTTAATAGGATTGATGATGCTAACAGGTCCATCTCTGTGCAACAGTGTGATTTATCTCCTTAATGAGATCAGAATTCTAGTTCTGTTCTTTGTTTTAAAAGTATGGCATACATTTTTTTAGAATTCTGTAGATAATGGGCCATTTTGTGGTAATGAATGACACTCTGTGCATATCTGTATCCTTGTCTATGTGTCTGTGTCTATATTTGTATCATTTACATGTGTATGTAGCAGATAGAACAGATTATGTAAACGTCTTTCTAAAAATGAAGGCATGACTATATATAAAAACAGACTTTAAACCCCCTCAGATTTCTTCTGTATAGCACAGGGAACTGTGTTCAGTATCTTGTGATAATCTTTAATGAAAATATGAAAATGAATGTATATCTATGCATGACTGGGACATTGTGCTGTACACCAGAAATTGATACCTTGTAACTGACTACAATAAAAATAAATAAATTATAACAAGTTAAAAATATTTAAAAAAAAAGAAATGAAGGCATGAACTTGAATACTCAGGATGTCTTTTTCATTATTTTTGTCATATCAAACCTATTTTTTCTTGCAAGAGAGATAAAATATTGTTTAGAATAAATCTAGTCAGTATCCTCAAAAAAGTCTTTTGAAGTATGTCCATGAAATGTAGTATGTCATAGTATTTCCCTCATATATGGGATGTTGATTGTCATATGTTAAAATAAGTCTTAGCATTTTGCTTTTTGTCTTTGTAGGTGAAGATTATAGTATAGCTTCATCAGATGTGGTCTTGCTAGAAGGGGAAACCAGTAAAGCCGTGCCAATATATATCATTAATGACATCTACCCTGAGTTGGAAGAATCTTTTCTTGTGCAACTGCTTAATGAGACAACAGGAGGAGCCAAACTAGGGGCGTTAACAGAGGCGGTCATTATCATTGAAGCCTCTGATGACCCCTATGGATTATTTGGTAATGAGACTAGTCTGTGTCTTTTACTTGTTTGCATAGATTCAGACAATGTATACTTGTCTGTGTACATTTCTTTATCTTTAGTGACTCAGAATTGATTTGATCATGTTTCCTTTTAACCTGTTGTCACTGACACATAGAACACTTGTGTACTAGCAGTGGTTAGTTGCCATTAAAAAAAGAAACCAACCTCCTAGCAAAAATCTGGAAATCACACTTAGGCTTTTAGGTCAGATCTGGCTCCTAGGTGTATTTGGTGAATCTTTAAAAAACTAATTTAATTCACAGAACTTTCTTAATTTCTGGGCTTTCTTCATAATAGAATAATCTGGCAACATCAAGCCCCCTTTCCTGCATACCATCAGTCATGGAAGCAAAATGCCAACTGCCAGGCTTGTACTATGCAGTTAGCCACAGAACTCACCAGACCCACTTCACGTTGACTGGTATATGCCTGGCCCCCGTGGGCATCTGAGTTTATGATTTCTGCTTCTGTCATAATGAAAAATAATTTGGAAGATTTGACAGGCCTGACCAACTTGTGTCACAGCATGTTTCCCTGATTTTGTGGAGTTTAGCTTCCTAGATTGCTCAGGGGACAAAAGAATCGACTATAGGATGGCAATTGGTTAGCTCTCCCTTGACTTGGTTTCACATTGTAATTGAAATTAACTCTGCTTTGCCCTTTAGGTTTTCAGACTACTAAACTTATTGTTGAGGAACCTGAGTTTAACTCAGTGAAGGTAAACCTGCCAATAATTCGAAATTCTGGGACACTCGGCAATGTTACTGTTCAGTGGGTTGCCACCATTAATGGACAGCTTGCTACTGGCGACCTGCGAGTTGTCTCAGGTAATGTGACCTTTGCCCCTGGGGAAACCATTCAAACCTTGTTGTTAGAGGTCCTGGCTGACGACGTTCCGGAGATTGAAGAGGTGAGAGGAATGGCTAGTCTAGAATGACACTGTGAATTATATCTTGTCTTATAGTGACTAGAACAGATGACTGTTACTGTGACATTTATAGAGGTGTCCAGTAAATTATTTTTGCAAGAATGTTCAAATTTGGTACTGTGAAAGTGATCCTTACAGACAACAAATGCAAGAATATTCTAGAAATAGATCTTGTACACATAACAGTTTACTAGTATAAGAATTTTTTTGGTTACGATTACATATTTTTCAATATTTTGCTTTAATGATTCAATATATATATAATCTGTCATAAGTTTTGCTGTATTGTTCCATATAAACTCTTAATTTGTTTATATTCAGACTCCCTTTTGGCTTGAGTGTGGGCCAGTCGGTCTTAATTAAGTGTAGATTTTGATTTTCCACTCATTTATTTATTCTTCAACAATTTTGAGAATTAACTATGTGACAAATACCATGCTAGATTTATCTTCCTGATATTTGCTTTTCAAGTTGAAGAAGCAAGGTGGCAGGTAGAGTCTTAGTGGGAAAATTGATTCATCACTAGCATATATTGGCTGAAGATCATTTTATTTTATGAAATTCAAGTATTATTAAAACCTAGATCTCATAAAATTATACTTAATAGCATATATTCTTTAAGAGTGTCAAATTTTCATAGAAGATAAGTCCATAAAATTTCATTTGAATGCTAATTGTGTCATTCACTTCTAAAATATTAGATATTAGTTAATACATATAAAACATTTTTCTTTTTTCTAAATTTAGGTGAATCATATTTTTTTGGTTTAAATTTTATCAGAGAATTTCCATTTATGAGAATGTGGGAAATAAAGCATAATAAATTAACTATTCACAAAACACGCATGCAGTATTTTCCCTAAGCGAAAAAAGGTATAGGATATAAAAGTGTATTATTGAAGTGATAAACATAAACAGGCATCTTAAAATTGATTGACAAGATTATATAACAGCATATTAAGAAACTTGAACAGCCTGTATTTCTTATGTGTAATCATGCTCTGTTATTAAAGTTGGTGGTGGATTATTCTGTTACATGCTGGGTTTGTAAATGTAATGGAGAGGTTTCTTTATATTGCACTCCATTTTGTTCTGTATTTGAATGGATATTATTGATTTTTTTCCTGCATCATTTTTATTCTAATTTCAGAGCCAAGATTCTGTTAAGGAAGTTTTCACTGTATTTTTAGGTTATCCAGATGCAACTAACTGATGCCTCTGGTGGAGGTACTGTTGGGTTAGATCGAGTGGCAAATATTATTATTCCTGCCAATGATAATCCTTACGGTACGGTAGCCTTTGTTCAGTCGGTTTATCGTGTTCAAGAGCCTCTGGAGAGAAGTTCCTGTGCTAACATAACTGTCAGGAGAAGGTATATGAGATGACTACTTGTGTCTGTGGGGATGATGGGAATTGTGGGGTGGTGGGCAAGGATCAGTTAAGTAATTTAAGTTTGGTAGTTTTTATGTAATGTGAATTATTTTATAGGTTATTATAGTTTGTTTAATTGAATCATGCCTCTTAATGTAAGAAGCTCATTGTGTTTATCATACCTATTATTAGTGAAATGGATTATACATCATAGGGCTTTCCAACCCCAGAAATTCATTGCTTTAATCTGTGATTTGTTTGAATTAGAGCTTAACTACAACTAGCTTCTAAGTTAAAGAACATTCAGATGCCATATAAAGTGGTTGATTTTCAGGTTCTGTTTTTTCTGCATTTCTTTTCTGAGGCAGCATACAGTTCACTGACCTCCTTCAGAAATAGAAAATATGTGGTCTTTTGACCTTGTGGCAAATAATTACATTTCCTTAAAATGTACTCCTGTTGTTATCATTGTTACTTTTTTCCAGTGAAATCTGGCAATGAAGATCCATTTTCTAATTCTGTTTGAAAATTCTGTAATGGTTATGATTTGCATATCTTCCAGAATACTTCTGTAGCTTGGTTAAAAATAAGTATTGTTTGATCAAAAACTAGCCAGGTATCCTTACATGAGAGAAAATAATGTGAAAGACAAATGTGATTAAGACACATAGTTATGCTTGTCCTAGTACTTGATACATTTAAAAAAAAAAGAGTGAAAACCACCATCAGCATTCTCTTCGCTATATGTAATCCCTAGATTGCTTTGAGTGCTTAACCTGTCTTTTAATTGTCGCTCCACGTTTTAGCGGAGGGCACTTTGGTCGGCTGCTGCTGTTCTACAGTACTTCCGACATTGATGTAGTGGCCCTTGCGGTTGAGGAAGGTCAAGATTTACTGTCCTACTATGAACCGCCAATTCAAGGGGTGCCTGATCTACATTGGAGGACGTGGGTGAATGTCTCTGCAGTGGGGGAACCCCAGTATACCTGTGCCACTTTGTGCCTCAAAGAACATGCATGCTCAGCGTTTTCCTTTTTTAGTGCTTCTGAAGGCCCCCAGTGTTTTTGGGTGACATCATGGATCACCCCAACTGTTAACGGCTCAGACTTTTGGACCTACAAGAAAAACATGACCAGGGTAGCATCTCTTTTTAGCGGTCAGGCTGTGGCTGGTAGTGACTATGAGCCCATGACAAGGCAGTGGGCCATAATGCTGGAAGGTGATGAATTTGCAAATCTCACAGTTTCTGTTCTTCCCGACGATTTCCCAGAGATGGATGAGAGTTTCCTAATTTCTCTCCTTGAAGTTCATCTCATGAACATCACAGCCAGTTTTAAAAACCTGCCAACCATAGGACAGCCAAATACTTCTACAGTTGTCATAGCATTAAATGGTGATGCCTTTGGAGTGTTTGTGATCTACAGTATTAGCCCCAATACCTCAGAAGATGGCTTATATGTCGAAGTTCAAGAGCAGCCCCAAGCCACAGTGGAGATGATGATCCACAGGACAGGGGGCAGCTTGGGTCAGGTGACAGTTGAATGGCGTATTGTTGGTGGAACAGCTACTGAAGGTTTAGATTTTATAGGTGCTGGAGACATTCTGACTTTTGCTGAAGGTGAGTGATGTTCTAAATGGATTTCAGTTCTCCCTGACAAAGTCATTATAGTCAGTTTTTATGACAATGTTCGTATGAATTCTAACTGTGTACACTCTTGCTGATATGTAAAAGTGCATGATAGTTTTGAAAAAAAATGGAAGTTAATTTGCTTGTTAATATGTATACTGATATATGTAGACTGATAGGGCCTGCCATGTGTATTTTGTAGTTTATTAAAAAGAGAAGATTTTTAGGGAATGTGTGAATTTTATCCTTTTTATTTGTGGTAGAGAGGCTTTAAGGAAATGTAGAGGCCATCTGTAAAGCAAGTTTTACTTTTGAAAAGGAAGTTACAAGAATGAGCCATGTATCTACAACTAGACATGTGGGTAAGAAGTATTGGTAGCTATGAAAATGAGTATTAACTGGGAAGCTTTTTCATATGCACTAGACAAATCAGGATAAACCTCCAAAGAGAATCATTTGTAAGTATAAATAGTATAAATTTGCTTACTTCATTCATGTTAAATTAGGCCTAGTGATAGATCAACTTATAATACTGTCCTTAGACTTGGATGGGAACACTGTTTTACATTTTCATGAACAATTAAATTGTAGAGAACTTGGACAATAGTTAGAATTAGGGTCAGATTCACTGATTCTTTTCCAAGGCTGTTTGAGTCATCTAATTCTTGAAAATTTCAAAATTTCATATATTTAATATAGTTTTCTTTGAGTAGGAGAAAGATATTTTTACTGAAATCATTGTTTAAATCCTGATTTGGGCAATTATAAATTTTATATATTTTTTTAACATACTGTTTTTCTGGTTGAAAAGTAATGTATACTCATAAAAACTTAAGGTTATTCAACAAAATGAGGAAGTAAATGTCATTCACAATTTTATATCTTAGAGCAATTCATGGCATCTTTTATCATTTAACTTTTTAATGCATATACTTTTTTGGAAACAGTAATTGGGGTCATGATGGATATAGATTATACTTTTTGAAACATCTAATAAGCATTATATTTTACAGAAAAATTTAAAAATACTATAAAACTTTTCTATAATGGTTATTTTCTAGTAATTGGTTTTGGTAACAGTGGAATAATGATATGCTTGTTGTGGGGGAGGGATCCACAGATTGGTGATTGGTAACATTTCTCCCTATTTCAAAGGAAATAATGAAAATTTAATGAGGAGGGAGTGGAGATGAAAATTTAAAGTTAGGTTTTTTACTGACTTTGGTAACTACAAAGAAGTTATCATGTAAAATAATGGCATTATACAAATTAGTGTTACCATGAGTTGTAACTTTAGTCTCACACAAAATGGCCTATAGTTTATAGCCAACCTAAATTCTTAGATAATCCGTGCTCTCTGGAGGCACTCTTGGTCCTGCCTCTTTTCTTTAAGGTCCACAGCCTGCAAACTGGTATCTGATGGTGTCATCTCATCTGGCTTCTGGAAGACTTACCTCATTTAGGCGGGTTCTTTAGCTCAGAATTAATCATCCTGTTTCTGTTTCCCATTTTGACTGCTATTCCCTAAGCATTCCTGGTCTTTCAGGGAAGTATCAGCTTGATTACCTGAAAATCGTTCTCAGTTTTAACACCGAAATGAGAATGAGACTCCACTCTCCTAGAGGGAGCTGTTTCTAAACAGAAGATGCTTTAGAACCTCTTCCCCTACCTAGGTCATTGTTCTGGGCTAAAGACCAGGAAGTAAAACCATGGTTCTTTGAAATAATTCTACCCTTTATATAATTCAAAATGTCCTTTTCACAATCTATCCATATTAATGAAATTTTAGTGTCTTATATGTGAAAGAGGATAGAGATAAACATATAACATTTGCTTATGGTGGCAACTATATTGCTTATGATACTGAACTGTTGTAATTCACTCACGTATTTTTGCTTAACTTTTTTTTGAAAGAAGTTGTTTTGGGCCTTTATAAGTTCTCTGTTGATGATTTTTCTTACTTAGGTTTTATTCCATTAATTCTTTATAGGTGAAACCAAAAAGACAGCCATTTTAACTATTTTGGATGATACTGAGCCCGAGGATGATGAGAGCATCATCGTTGGTTTGGTGTACACCGAAGGCGGAAGTCGGATTTCGCCCAGCTCTGACACCGTCACAGTGAACATTTTGGCCAATGACAATGTGGCGGGCATTGTTAGCTTTCAGACAGCTTCCAGATCTGTCATAGGTCATGAAGGTGGGTTCCTTTTTTTGTTGTGCACATTCATTCTCTTTTCCATGGATGCCATTTTTTGTCTAGTCTTTTAAAGTTTCCCATTTTAAAAATTCTTTCATTATTTTGTACAGCTGGGTTTGTTAATGTGCATGGAGCTTATTTGGGCTGGGGCTGTATGGTGAACTGTTTAACTAGATTTAGGAGCCTTGCAGATTGGTATTGTGTTCTAGCTTGCCACTCCCCACTAGTGTGATTTTGAGGAAATTAGTCAAACCTGGGATGCTCAGCTTTCTCATCTGTCAGCTGATAGGAAATACAACTTCCTTCATAGGTTTCTGTGTGTGGATTAAGTGAGCTAGTAAGTGTGACATGCTTAGCATAGTTCTGATCACATAGTGTGTGTGTGCTCAGTGGTAACTGTTGACATTAAATGGTGAAACACTGGCCCTCTGTTCAAAACAAACAGTAGTTTGTAATCAGTGAATGTATTAGCCTGGATTTTATGTTTATTTGTTTGTGTATTTTATGAACAAAGTGCCAAACTAGAAAAAATTATAAAATCTCCTTTTTTTCCCTTAAAGAAACAATAATTTCTTTGGCTCTTAATATTTTGCATCATATTTGGGTTTACATTTTTTAGGCTACTTTTTGTTTAAAACATTATAGCAGTGTTTTTGTCTTTGAATAAGTCAGTTTGAGATAAAACTCATATTTAGAGTCTGTGTTTTATTATAATTTCTGTTTAAAAAGATAATTGTACCTCAAAGAGGTAATAGATGAAAAGGACATAAATTCTGCATTTGGATTTTGATTTTACAGATGAGAAAACTGAGACACAGAGAGATTAAGTGACTGGACAAAATCACGTAGCTAGTTAGTGGCTGTGCTGGAAACTGAGTGCATTTTAGTGTGCGTCAGCTCTTACCTTACTGTACTTCCAACTTGCAAGTTTATTTAACTTAATGCAATGTCTGAGCCATTTTCCAACACTCTTTATTAATGATTTCTAATTTCATGTTGTCATAGCAATAGTGAGTAAAAGTGACTAACAAATTGCCCTAAGTCCAATCTAAAGACAGATCAGCAACTCTGAGAAAATTATTTGTAGTTTAATACAAGTAAAAAGTCACTGCCGGAGAGGTTAATCTTAATAATAATGACAACAGCAATAACATTTATTGAGTGTTTTCTGTGTGCCAGACATTTCACATCCATTATTTCACTTCATTTTAACAGCAGAGCTATGAAGTAGGTGTGATGATACACACCAGATTTTCACATAAGGAAACTGAATTTTAGAGGGACGACCTAGCATGTAGTTACTCATGGTAGAGTTTAAACCTAGTGCTGCCTGAATTCGAAGCTTATGCGCTAGGGCACCTTTTGAGAAGAAACTTTGTTTTGCCTTAGCTTGTCAACTGCAGAACCTGACAGTGCGGAAAGTTTGGGTAAATATTTCAGGATCTGAGTTGGAAGAATACTGAATTTGAGTAACAGTGTCCATGTGAGAGGAGAGCATTGGTGAGAGAACCTGACCCTATCTTCAGCTAGAGGTTAGAAACTGGATTTTTAGAGGTCATAGTTGAAATCAGGGAAATTAATAAGATCTAAGTGGAGAGAGGAAGCAAAGCAAGTTGTCAAGGGTGGAGCTGTGTGGAACACCAGACTAAGGTGCTGGGAAGGGCAGAAGGCGAAGAAGAGAGGAGCGAGGAGAGGAGGCTCTGCCAGAGAGGTGGGAAGAGACCAGAGTACGAGAGTGTTTTCATTAGTTATCAGAAGAGAAAATTAACTAGTGTATCTCGTACTAGAATAGGCAACAAGGGAGATTAGATTCCCGAATGGGCTAGAGGGAACAGTAGTAACTGCAGAGGAGTTTTAAAGGAGGACTTGGGATGGAGAGCAAATAACTAAGGATAACAAAATACAGGACCTCAAGGCCTTTGGGGCAGTGCTCCTCAGAATACCGTGCTCAGACTGACATCTGCATACTAAGTGTCTGCTCCTGGTTGGTGACAAGTTGAGCTCAAGAACGAAAGAATCTTTTCTAGAGACTTGTATAACGATCTCATTTTGCCGTGATCTCATTTTGCTGTGATATCCAAAAGTGATCTCTATGGGCTTATATTTTGTATGAGTTCTTTTTGCCATTTAAATTATGTAGTAATTTATTTTACTGTGTTTTACAAAAATGTCAGTCTATAATAGATCAAGAAAACAAAAAAACAAACAAAAACCCCTTGTCCTTCACTGCATTAAATGTGAGAGGCACTGCCTTAGGGGATATTCTGCTTATTGGCTACAAGAGCAAGGAAAGGAGAAAAACTGTAGAAAACAGATTAAAGCGTAGAGAACTTTGGACTTGTTTTCTTGAAGAGATACAGGGAAGAAAGTAATGTAGAAGAAGACAACAAAAGTGTTAGCGCCATGGATGGTATAAATAAATTCAGGGAGCAGAAAGGATTAGATTTAAGGAAGGACTTAAGAGCTAGACTAGGTATGTAATTTTCAGCAATAGGATGGGAGTTTTTTTTTTAAATACAAAAATATTTGAATGTCCAGGATTACTTTAAAGAGATTTTAACTGTAAAACAGCTAGTGTCATAAAGTGGATCCTGTGAGAGTCTGGGTGGTGACGGTGGTGGTGGATTGGAGGCTCTTCTGTCATCTTGGAGAAACTGCAGGCAGGGGTACCTGTGTTCTTCGCCTGAACGAATTTAACCTGCAAATCAGATTGTGGTCTTTAGTTTCCAACAGTCAAATAATCTTTAGGAAGTGTAAGGAGGGAAAATGATGAGTCATTAAAACACATGGTTAAAAATCTGCTTTATCATATCAGTCTATGAGCATGAGTTTGGTAAAGGAAATAAAACAGTGAATCGCTTTCATTAATTAGTACTCCTTAGACTCTTCACTTTTTCTAAATAAAAATTGAGAAGAATTTCTATTTTTTTACTCACTTTTCTTTCCCTTTCCTCCTAAACCTTTTCCTAAAGTCTAAATTAATTTTCTTTTTTCAAAAATGTTATGTTGAACTTCAGAATTCAGTATTTTGTGTGTGTATTCTTTTATGTTGCTGCGACATTGCCCAGAGAAATGTCTATCAAGCACGTGTTTACAAAAATGAATTAATGAAAACTTCATGGTGATTCTTCACAGATAACTGCTAAACAAATGGGGTGGAAAAGTTCATGCCATGTCGCATTTTAACAATGTTAACATTGCTTTTGGCCTAGTGTTGGAGTTTCATTCATGTGATTAGATTTGAAATGTGGACTCTGCTGAACTTCTGGCTCTAGAATGCATTTTCAGTTCATGGGGAGAAATTGCCTTAATGTTTAATAATGTATTGAGTTTTCTGGAATCCTATTTCTACATTTTTGTCCAAAAGAAACTGGATAGATGCCCAGTGGTAAATATCACTTTCTTCCAAATGTAATGGGCAGAATTTAGAAATATGGGACAGTAGATTTTTACTGTGGTTACAAACTATGTATAGATGTGCTATTTCTAAATCTGTGTTGGATGTTTCACTCCACACAGCTCTGCAGCATCATAATCATTATGTCATGTTCAGTGGGTTTAAAAATTTTCCTTTTTTTGGAGGCAGCATAATTCTTTTCTAGGCAAAGATTTGAACAAGTGTGATTCTTTAATAAAATATATCAAACTGTTGTATTAGAAATACCTTTTTTTGTTAACTGTTCATATTGACAGTTTGTGCTTCACCTAATTCATATCTCTGTAATTGTTTTAAATTATTTTCTGTTGTAGAGCACAGTCCATTTGGATGGTACCTGTCTACCATGTATACATGAATCTGTTATAATATGTGTCCTGTGTTTATTTTCCATTATTTTTATACACATCATAGTTGATGTTTATCTTTGTAAAAAGAATCCTGATTTGTTTTAGAAACAAATAGACGAAACACTCTGGGTTATTAGAACGAATTTGATATTCATATTTCTTATTTGTGTTAGGCTAGACTTAGAGCCCACATGGTAGATCTTCTGCTTCGAGTTAAAATGTGCCACCACCTTTTGGTGAGCTCTAGATTTCATATCAAGGTAAACATCCAGGAGTTAGTCACACCCTCTGGTAGAGGAGGGTTCTCCTTAGGCCTTCATCCTGGGTAAAAACTAGAAGGCAGGTCAGTAAAAGTGTTTGTTACCTGAAAATTTTACCTTCCCTCTCTAGGACCTACCTTCTGTCCTTTCCTTATATTTAGAAAACTAAACATTTGTTTCTAATTTTTCCTTTTTCTTTGTTCTTTTACTCCTCCTCTAGGTAGAAGGTAGCTTTCTGGTAATTTTTCCTGGGAAGCATTTTAAATAGACCTGCTTCTTGGCAGTCGGCCTTAAAGGGGCAAAGTCAATACTCTGTTTTGACTGTTCGGAAAGTCTTCACGCTGTCCACACTGTTGACCTGATTTGCAGTGGGCTTACAAGATTTATGTGTTTAAGGAATACTTGCTGTACCTCTTATGTGTGTGTGTTGTGTTTCAAACTGTGCTTCTCGCAGTATATTCTTGCAAGTTACTTGGATGGTAACTTGTTAAATTTTCACAGGTGATACTAATTTGGTAGTATTAGACTGAGTATTTTTACATGTAATAAGTTTTTAGAAGGATTTTACTTTTTTCTCTCCTTGGCATTTTACTTTTAGTCTCACCTTTAATGGTGTAATTTTCCGAAATCTCTGTACCACCTTACAGCCACGTTTTTTACTGTGATGTTTACAGGTTCCCCTTCAACATGGATTCTTATTGACCTACACTTTTTTTTGCCGCTTGTATCCTCATTGCATTTTTAGTACTTGATCAAACTTCCATAATTTTCTTTTTGAAGTATACTTTTGTTTTGTGACTTTTTTTAAAATTCGAAAACCATGACTCTATATACCTTTTTATTTGTGTCACCAGATAGTAAAGTAGGTGAAACAGCTTAATGACTCCAAGGCTCTGTCTGTGCCTTTCAGTAATAAACGCTTGAGGAATTCTGCATGGTGTACAATAGAGACGCCAGGGTTTCCCTGTTGTGCCTTTGCCTTTGTTCATGTGAGCTGTACAAGTATAAAAACTTGAAATGGTCTGGCGATTATGGCTGCTTCTACCCATCTTTCGGTTAAATCCTAACTTTTGGACACTCTGATTCCTATTAGCAGTTCCTGTATGTTTCAAAAAAAAAAAACCAAACCATCATCCAAGTCTCAGTCTACTAATGTAATGACAATTAAAAAAAATTTTTTTGAATTGAAACATTTAAAAATGTGTACATTAAACATTGAAGTATTTGAGGAAATCTTATTTAGAAATCTTTCTGATGTTTTTGCTTCCTTGTATTTTCTGCTGTCCCCAGATAATTTATTGCATTAAAATTATATGTGCTTATATTTAGTATGAAAATTTTATTTTGTTTTTTAGTAATTGAAATTAAGATAATCTCCAAATTAATTAATTTATGGTATTTTAATTTAAGAAACCTTTTTATTAGAAATAATTATTTAATTTTATTTTCTTCAAGAATAAAGAAAGTTCTAGCAGTTAAAAATACTTGGAAAGGGTGTTTATATTTCATTTTGTTTCTACTCTCCTTGTTTAAAAAGTGTCAGAAGTGTTTACTTATTTGGATAACTAAGTAAAAGTGATATTTTTAATGACTATGCATGGATTTCAACTATATGTCTGTGCTCTAAAATTTGAATAAGGATGTGTTCTTTTCAGCCTTTTAAGCATCAATTCATTTATCTTTTTATAATAATTATTATTTTTAGTGATACAGTTTATTAGTATACCTTAACTTGTGCTCCTCATTGTGAAACTTTTGAATTCAGCATCTTTTCAGCAAGCCAGATGGCTACAGCAGTACTCTCTAGGAGCTTACTTTCCACTTTCAGCCATTTAGAAGAAATGACTACTAAGATTTTCTTCACTTTTACAAAGTATTACATGAGGATAAAAGCCAGGAATGGAAAGTATCTAAAATACCTCAATTACCCAGGAAGGTTAACTGTAACTTTGGGAAAGTTACAGAGGTTGATGTACAGATTTGACACCTTTCCTTTGTATTTCTTTTTATAAAACAAAATCATTGATGGTATATGTAAGTTACAATTTAAAGAAATGTGATTTTCAGGTATTTGCAAGCATTTTTATGCATGCATTGTGTAAAATCACATTGCATACCAGTGTAAGGAATTTGTGTCCTTTTGAGAAGTGAAGGAAAAATTTACTTATGTCATTACTAGTTTTGACCATGAGGACTTCATAATTTTCTTTACTTCACAGAACATTTGTGTTCTGGTGCATGTTTTGGAGTGTTTGTTTGTGTTTTCCATTTTAGCATGTGCCTTTGTAGCTTTTACATGTTGAACTTCCTGATGTTCTACTAAGTGGAAATATTTAGAAGTGGGTTAAACAATAATGTGTTAATAAACAGTAAGCATGTATAAAGCTTCTAGACAATTGCAAACAGAACACCTTTCTAATGTTTTTGGAAAAGGTGCTTCAATTGCATGTTTGGGATTTGGGTTTTGTTGGCTTCAGATGTTAAGTTCATGTTACATTAAACGTTTCTCAATCTGTACATTTCACCTGCAGGAGAAATTTTACAATTCCATGTGATAAGAACACCCCCTGGTCGAGGAAATGTTACTGTTAACTGGAAAGTTATCGGGCAAAACCTAGAACTCAATTTTGCTAACTTTACTGGACAACTCTTCTTTCCTGAGGTAATACCACCAAGAAAATGCTTTGCTGCAAATATCTGGAGGAAGCTGTGTTGTGAGGAAAATGGGAAAATTCTGATTATGTAATTCTAGGATGGAGAGAGATTGATGAGGGAGCTGCTTGCTTAGAAACCTAAAGGGAGACTTAAGGAGGGGGTTTATTTTTCTGTTAAGTACTTGGTAGGTCTCCTTTAAGGAAACAAGATGCTGACTTGGTATTTGAAGCAAGCCATCTTGCAGCCTTCCTGCCCTCCTCCCACTGTTGGTGTCACCTGTGTCATTCTGGAGATGATAAACACTGCTTGTCCCTCTTCTCTTACTCCTCTCTGTCTTGGAACTTTAAATGCACTTTGGACTTTAAATGTTTCACTCCTATGAAGCAGCAGATATAGCCCTAGAAACAAATGTCTTTTTACCTCCTGTTCACACAGTATTTTTGAAGTTATATTTAAAGGCTCTTTCTGATAGTTTGAAAGAAGACGGTTGGTGGAAAATAAGTATTTAAAAGCAGTTCTTGGATAGAAAATCAACACTACTTTATTGTAACTCTATCATCTCCTCTTCTCCACACTCACTTGATATGAATTCTTGTTTGATAATGTGTTTAATTCTTTTCTCTTCATTTCCACTGCCTTGATACTAAGCCAAACCCCTATAACCTTCTGTCTTGAGTACTACATTTGACTTCTAATAACTGGTTTCCCTTCAACACTGGTCTTATTTTCCAGACTCTAGTTTTTCCCATTCATGACTGCCTTTGAAATCTCTCTTATTTATTGCTTTGTCTGAAATTTTCAGTAGTGCTATACTGCTCATTGGATAAAATCTGCATTCATTAGCTCAGCACTCAGAATCTTCCGCACTTAGTCTCTACCTATTATAAGCCTGGTTTCATGTGAGACAATAGTTTTTTATTTAATCTGTTTTTTTTAAGCCATGGAACTCTGTAAGTGAAAGTATATTTGGATGTACAATTTATAAGGCCAGTAAAAGCAGAAGGTAGTTTGTATTCAGTGACACAGAGGGATGAATTTCTTTCTGTTTGACGTAGGGGTCACTGAAAAAAACAATATCTGTGCATTTGTTGGATGACAGTAT
The DNA here is from genome assembly GCF_048773025.1 of Camelus bactrianus. Taxonomy (NCBI): domain Eukaryota; kingdom Metazoa; phylum Chordata; class Mammalia; order Artiodactyla; family Camelidae; genus Camelus; species Camelus bactrianus. The sequence continues at coordinate 62,679,137 of NC_133541.1, forward strand.
TCCTGAGGAGAAAGAAGTATACCAAGTTATTCTGTATGACATCAGGACACAAGGTAATGCAGAATTTAATTACATTTTTTCCTCTGGTATATTATTCTTTTCAGAAAAAAGATAATAGTTGCTATCTCTATATTTAACAATTAAATACATACTGATTTTTAAAATATTACTTATAGTATTGTCTGTCTCATAAAAATTTAGATCCAAAAAAAAAAAAACAGCTCAGAATGGAAATACTTACCTTTATGAATTCAATTAAAGCCTTTAAAAATTTTGTTAAATATTTCTTTATGAAATAAAATACATTTCCAAAGGTAGAATTTTTCTGAAATTAATTTTATACTAGCAGATCAGTTTGAATTCTGGACCAGTTATATGGATAAATCAGATTTAATAATTGTGGGCAAATTATCTGGGTATTTTCTTCAGTTTCTACTCAGTTTCTGTAGTTCAGATGATCAGTATAGCAAATAATGATAATAATAGGCCAAGCAAAAATAAATTCATGATTTGCTGTCTAAGAAGAAGAAAACTATAAAGTAGGTACTGTTTGTCAACCTGAAGATTTCTGTTAGAGAAGTAAATGAAATAGAATACTTTCTGATTACTTTAATGTGTTTCAGAGAGCAGGGTTATAGTTTAAGTATTTAGAAGTTAATGCAAATCACTGTTTATTTCTTGTGGTCCCTGACATTCGTAGGAGTTCCACCAGCAGGAACCGCTCTGCTTGATGCTCAAGGATATGCATGTGTTCTGACTGTCGAAGCCAGCGATGAACCACATGGAGTTTTAAATTTTGCTCTTGCATCAAGATTTGTTTTGCTCCAAGAGGCTAACGTAACAGTTCAGCTTTTCGTCAACAGAGAATTTGGATCTCTAGGTTTGTGTTACTGAAGAATGAATGGCGTTTCCAGGAGGATGCTTTTTAAATGTTCTGTTTAGGGCAATGAAAGCCATTGCTAAAACAAATCAGAGACAGGAAAAAATTGTATTTATTAATTCAGAACAGGACTTTATAACTTCTTTATTTTTGAAAGATTAAAGGAATTATGTAGTTTCACAAAAGTGCTGTGTAAGAAACAATCAAAATCTCAGCAGCATGTGTAATAGGCTAGCTGTGGGTCCACTAACTGAGGCTGGGCTTGGTCAGGGATGGCTGTACTCCTATGCTTCTCATTCTTCTCGTGGAACCAGTAGAGACACAAGAAAGCAAGCAGAGACATGCCAGGCCCCCTGTGGTCCAGGCTCAGAACCACATCAGCACTTTTACCTTGTACTAGCAGCCAAAACAAGTCATGCAGCCAAACTCAGAACGTCTGGAGGCAGGGCAGTATGCCTTGCCCACAAGGCGGCATCTCTCAGCCATTACCTATGACATGGTAAAGGCCAATGATTTAGAAAGGGGTGGGGAATTGGGGCCAGTAACACAGCTAGTGCAGGTGCTTCTAGGCAAAGTCAAAATGTTCATAATGAGATATTATTTTTAAATTTTAAATAATTATAAAATGTTTTCCCATCCAATTCAATTAGGAGCCATTAATGTTACATACACCACAGTTCCTGGAATGTTGAGCCTAAAGAACCAAACAGAAGGTAACCTAGCTGAGCCAGGTGTTGACTTTGTGCCGGTAGTTGGCTTTCTGATTTTAGAAGAAGGGGAAACAGCCGCAGCCATCAACATCACTATACTCGAGGTAAAACTCTTATTTCACTATTATTGTATTAAACCTGGATAACCAGATAAAGAGTAGATCGATTAAATATTCTGGTGCTTTTCAATCAGCCTTTTTCTTTTCGTGACTTTTTTAAAACCACATGGGGGATTCTGTTCTTGTCTAGATAGTCTGGTCTGCTGTTGTGTATTTTATTACAGAACATCTTGCTATACAGAGAATTTCCTTAGGGCAGTCCCTTTAAGATGGCATTGGCCTCATAGATTTCCAAAGGAGCATTTTGATTACTCCAAAGGATTCACTGGAATAGCAAAGCCATGTCGCTTAGCGTCTTAGTTGTTAGGACTGGTTAAATTAGAGATAGTGAGAGACTAACTAGAGGCCGTTGGTATAAAATGTGATTATGGTCAGACTTAATCATTGGTGACTGAAATTGTGTTTTAAATGATTTTTCGTATTGTGAAATCTTGTTGCATTTTGAGACTTAGTGTTTCAACTATCTAAATACATTTCCAAGAGGTTTATGGAAATAGTACGAAAATAGAGAAGGTAGGAGATGTTGTGTGTTTGGGGGGTTAGGGAGGGAAAGAGAGAGAGAATAAATATTGCCTTAGAAAAAAATTTTCAATTACTATGTATTTAGGGGGTTCTCTTTTTGAAAGAGATTTTTACTACAAAATTATGAGTACTGTAAACCATTTACCATCTGAAGTCAGTAATTCTTATTTTGTTGATTATCATGGCTCTGTGACCTAATATAATAATGTGAGAACTCTAAAGCTGTAAGGTGAAAGGTAATACTATGTCAGTGTTTGACATAAAGATTTGATAAAACTTTAAGGTAAGTCTTCTTTCAACTATGTAGTCTATTAATGTAACTGAGTATAAATAAATGGATACTTACTCAGATATGTTAGTTTTTTTTTAATAAACTTTTTTTTTATTGAGTTATAGTCATTTTACAGTGTTGTGTCAAATTCCAGTGTAGAGCACAATTTTTCAGTTATACATGAACATACATACGTTCATTGTCACATTCTCTTTCACTGTGAGCTGCCACAAGATCCTGTATATATTTCCCTGTGCTACACAGTACAATCTTGTTTATCTATTCTACATTTTGAAATCCCAGTCCCTTCCCACCCCCAATCCCCTTGGCAACCACAAGTTTGTATTCTATGTTTATGAGTCTGTTTCTGTTTTGTATTTTTGTTTTTTGTTCTTTTTTTTTAGATTCTGCATATGAGTGATCTCATATGGTATTTTTTTTTCTCTTTCTGGCTTACTTCACTTAGAATGACATTTTCCAGGAGCATCCATGTTGCTGCAAATGGCGTTATGTTGTCAGTTTTTATGGTTGAATAGTTATTCCATTATGTAAATATACCACAACTTCTTTATCCAGTCATCTGTTGATGGACATTTAGGCTGTTTCTATGTCTTGGCTGTTGTAAATAGTGCTGCTATGAACATTGGGGTGCAGGTGTCTTTTTGAAGTAGGGTCTCTTCTGGATATATGCCAAGGAGCGGGATTCTTGGGTCATACGGTAAGTCTATTCCTAGTCTTTTGAGGAATCTCCACACTGTTTTCCATAGTGGCTGCACCAAACTGCATTCCCACCAGCAGTGTAGGAGGGTTCCCTTTTCTTCACAGCCTCTCCAGCATTTGTCATTTGTGGACTTTTGAATGATGGCCATTCTGACTGGTGAGAGGTGATACCTCATTGTAGTTTTGATTTGCATTTCTCTGATAATTAGTGATATTGAGCATTTTTTCATGTGCCTATTGATCATTTGTATGTCTTCCTTGGAGAATTGCTTGTTTAGGTCTTCTGCGCATTTTTGGATTGGGTTGTTTGTTTTTTTCTTACTGAGTCGTGTGAACTGCTTATATATCCTGGAGATCAAGCCTTTGTCAGTTTCATTTGCAAAAATTTTCTCCCATTCTGTAGGTTGTCGTATTGTTTTACTTACGTTTTCCTTTGCTGTGCAGAAACTTGTAAGTTTCATTAGGTCTCATTTGTTTATTCTTGCTTTTATTTCTATTGCTTCGGTAGACTGTTCTAGGAGAACATTTTTGAGATGCGTGTCAGGTAATGTTTTGTCTATATTTTCTTCTAGGAGGTTTATTGTATCTTGTCTTATGTTTTAGTCTTTGATCCATTTTGAGTTTCTTTTTGTGTATGGTGTAAGGGAGTGTTCTAGCTTCATTGTTTTACATGCTGCTGTCCAATTTTCCCAACACCATTTGTTGAAGAGACTGTCTTTATTCCATTGTATATTCCTGCCTCCTTTGTTGAAGATTAGTTGACCAAAAGTTTGTGGGTTCATTTCTGGGCTCTCTATTCTGTTCCATTGGTCCATATGTCTGTTTTTGTACCAATACCAGGCTGTCTTGATGACTGTAGCTCTGTAGTATTGTCTGAAGTCTGGGAGAGTTGTTCCTCCAGCCTCTTTCTTTCTCTTCAGTAATACTTTGGCAATTCTAGGTCTTTCGTGGTTCCATATAAATTTTATTATGATTTGTTCTAGTTCTGTGAAATATGTCCTGGGTAATTTGATAGAGATTGCATTAAATCTGTAGATTGCCTTGGGCAGTGTGACCATTTTAACAATATTGATTCTTCCAATTCATGAGCATGGGATATCTTTCCATTTTTTTAAGTTTTCTTTAATTTCCTTCATCAGTGTTTTATAGTTTTCCATGTATAAGTGTTTCACCTCATTGGTTAGATTTATTCCTAGGTATTTTATTACTTTGGGTGCTATTTTAAAGGGGATTGTTTCTTTACTTTCTTTTTCTGTTGATTCATCATTAGTGTAAAGAAATGCAACTGATTTTTCAACGTTAATCTTGTAACCTGCTACCTTGCTGAATTCTTCAATCAGCTCTAGTAGTTTTTGTGTGGATCTTTTAGGGTTTTCTATATATAGTATCATGTCATCTGCATATAGTGACACTTACCTCTTCTTTTCCAATTTGGATCCCTTTTATTTCTCTCTTTTGCCTGATTGCTGTGGCTAGGACTTCCAAGACTGTATTGAATAGGAGTGGTGATAGTGGGCAGCCTTGTCTTGTCCCAGATTTTAGTGGGAAGCTTTTGAGTTTTTCACCGTTGAGTACTATGCCAGCTGTAGGTTTGTCATATATAGCTTTTATTATGTTGAGATATGTTCCCTCTATACCCACTTTGGTGAGAGGTGAGAGTTTTTATCATAAATGGGTGTTGAATTTTATCAAAAGCTTTTTCTGCATCTATTGAAATGATCATGCGGTTTTTGTCCTTTCTCTTGTTGATGTGTTGTATTACATTGATTAATTTGCATATGTTGGACCATCCTTGTGTCCCTGGGATGGGTTTTAAAGCAGAAAATATATAGCCACCCTTTAGGGGTCTAGTTTACAGAGTCTAGTTATATGAACACAGGGTTTTGAAGTTTCCTTTTTCTTCTCCCTTGAGCTTTGAAGCCCTTTCTGTTACAGAGTAGTGCAAGATTAAGAGGCTGCAAGCCTGGATATACAGAAATAAGCCAGGCTGGGGGTTGATAAGGGGAGAGTCACTGCACGGGGGTGGAGAACAGATGGGTTAGATGGGGGACAG